>NC_091108.1:912500-1512500 GCF_024713975.1 Paralichthys olivaceus | reverse complement strand
CGCCTTCAAACGCTGGAGGAAAAATAAAAAAACAATCCTCATCTCTTCTACCTGGAAATTCATTTCCTGAGCAGAACCAGCAAAAACAAACGGAGACGGCGACTGAACGCTGAGCGAGCACAAACGTGCAGAATGAGACAAAGGGAAAACAGGAAATGAAACGCTTAGAGACATTAAGAGGGGACACGGAATCAACCACCGGCTAAACTGGAAAACCCAAGGTGATTATCAGAGAAAAGGTAAATTTGAGAAGATACTGAACGAACCATCAACACCACAGCGATGGATGATGTTCGAGGCTCCTCTTTTTTGCCGAGTCTCCTTCTGAATCCATTTCTGCTGCTGTGAACCCAAAGTGACTGCGGCAGGACGTCCTCCGTGAGGGAGCGAGAGCCAAACATGTCACTGTCAGATTTCATTCACCTTCTGTGCTGCGTTCACTGTGGTCTCTCCCAAAACAGATCAACAAAACTCTGAGCTCCGAACAACACAGGAGGCCCAGTTTCATTCAACGTGATGTTGGAACACCTGTTTGAATGTGTCAGGATGTTGTATAGTTCTAGACCACACACATACACACACACACACACACACACACATACACATACACACACACACACACACACACACAACATAACATAACAGCAGCCTGTTTCACGTGGTTTCTGCCAGACGCCCCCGAACAAACACATTAAATATGAATCAATAAACAGAGGAACATGAACAGTGGCCCAGTTACATTAATGGAACCAACTGTGTGTGTGTGTGTGTGTGTGTGTACCAGTGTGTTTACTGTGACCTTCAGGCACAGCTGAGGGTCTGACTGTCAGCGCTGCTGTTCATGTAACTGGAATGCATGACGGAATGCCATCCACTGCAGCTTGTGTGTGTGTCTGTGTGTGTGTGTGTGTGTGTGTGTATTTAGATGTCTCTTTAGCAGAATTAGCCACAAAACTGTCATTCACAGTCAGAACAGGAGACGCCTGTTTGCATGTGTATGGAGTTCAAAGTGTGTGTGTGTGTGTGTGTGTGTGTGTGTGTGTGTGTGTGTGTGTGTGTGTGTGTGTGTGTCGATGAGGTAGCCATAGATAATCACACACAAGTTTTTAACAACCAGAGTTTTTCTCCAATATTCAGCAGGAAACTTTTAAAACGTGAAGAATTCTAAACAGAGTTTGGTGGATTTGTTACAGCCGCAGCTCTTCTGGTTCAGGAAGCCGGGGATCATGGGTAATATCTAGCGTTCAGGTGTTTTTCTAATTCAGAGAGTGGGACGACGCTATCAGAGCCTAAACAGAATCAATCCCCACATGTGGCTGCAGAGGGCGCTGTTGTGACATCGCGTTGCTTGAAGGTTTATTCGACCACGAAGTGTAAATGCCGATCCTCTTCCCGAGCAGCATTTTGTTTTGAACTTGTGTGACAAGAATCTGCCGATGTCAACTTTTCCTTCAATCAGGACGCCCTGGAGCAAGGCACGTTCACCTGTTCGACGGGCGGAGCCTCTGTTCACGAGACAGATCAGGAACGTCCGAGCGTTGAACGCAAAACAAGAGAGGCTGAGTTTCCTGTTTCCCTTCTCACCACAGCACATTTTTATTGAAGCTGCCGAACAGACGACGTTAGAATTACACGAGCTCGACAATCACCACATGAATAAGTGCGGAGCGCCGCTGAGCTCGACCACTCGAAGCCTCTTCCACCGCCGCGGAAAGGTCGTCCATCTCTCCACCTGAAATCAGACTCTCAGGGGCCAGACTGCACTGAAGCGTGACAATTCAGAGATAAAGGACGGCGGCTGGAAATAGACACAAGAGAAAGAAAAGTGAATAAAGACGGAGAGAGAGAGAGAGGACGAGAGAGAGAGAGGACGAGAGACGTCACCGCACATGAACTGAGTCGAAACGTTAATGAGACAAATACTTTCAGAGTTCGGTTGAATCCGTCTCCCTTCTGCAGACGATAGAGTTCTTATAACATCTCCAACAGCACTTACACCTTTTTATCTGTTTTACTTTTTAAAATTAAAAACAAATGAATAACTTCTGCAGTCTGAAGTCGTCGTACTGCAAAATTAAAGTTTCATTTTCGTACCTGACTTTCTGTGGCGGCTATAGAACGAATTCTAAACATCCGGTTTATTTGTCGTGTTCGAACGCCGATGAAAACCATGTGACACCGCTGAGAGCGCAGACACTGACAAGGTGCTTCACGTCAAGAGATCCAGAGCTCGGTGAAGACAGCGGGATTCAGCCGAAAGCTCCGGGAGAGAAGAGTTGAGAATATTTTGTCAGAGACACAGATGTGTCAGTGAAAAGCTCGACCAACAGATACACACACACACACACACACACACACAGACACACACAGCAGGTAGAAAATTGAAAACAGCTTGAAAGCCACACGTTTGCGTTGCTTTCTGAGGTTTTTTTTAGCTTTTGAATTCCCGCTCCGCTCGCTCTGCTGCAGGAAACGTAACAGGAAGACAAATGTTTTTGGTTTTACTGCAGTTATTCTGATTTCATTTCTCACATTCAAGTGAATAAAATACGTTGAGTTTTCTCTGAAACGATAACGTGAGTCATTTTTAAAAAAATATATTTTTAGTTGTTTTGTTTTCATGTCTGTTCTGTCGTCGTTTCTCTTTTGTATCGAGGAAAAGACAATCGACGCTCTGTAAGTACTGCACCTGTTCATGTGGCCGCAAGCTGAAGTGACCATTGTTCCCATGTTAGTGCGTGTATGCGTGTGTGTGTGTGTGTGTGTGTGTGTGTGTGTGTGTGTGTGCTGCATCATGAGAGCGAACAATGAGGCCACAGTGAAACTTCCTCATCAACTAAATGATTCTGTTGCGTCAAATAAAGGAAACGATCCCTCTGATGAAACGACTCTGCGCTCGATCCGCCCCCCCCCCCAGATGTTCGGACATGTTGTGGGCTTGAAACTTGGGGAGTTTCCGCCACATTTCCACCTCAGCCCTCAGCAGGAAGTGACCTGGACGACTGAGCAGTGTCAACTCCTTCATCTGCTTCCTTTCTTTTTCCTGTCCAGCGTCTGCGAGCTCGGTGTGGGACGACCTCCTGAGGCTGAGGCCTTTGAATAACAGGGCACATTGGAAAGTGACGGACGTGTGAGTTCTGACGTGTAGATAAATCGAAATGATCTTTATGGAAACACGTGAAACGACATTAACCATGAACCGGCTGCTTTATTAATTATAAACCGATAATAAAGTCCACAAACTGTTCTTACCTCCGCCCTCCGTTACATTTCCATCACTTTGTTTGTTTGTCAGCAGGATTACACAAAACAGATTTCCACACAACTTGGACGGACGAGACGTGGTCCCAAACCCTGCCTCCTCCATGTTAGCAGACAGGTGTGGTTTAATAATTGGTTTTAATCATTTCATTGATATAAAAGCTTTATATATAATGTCAGGAGTGACATCTGAGACGAACTCGCGACCTGGAGAAATCAGAAACTACTGCAGAAGGAATTACGGGTTTTTTTTTGGAGAAATCTGAACTGTCACTGTTGTTGTTGTCGTCCCTCAGATGTGTGCAGCTACAGAAACGGCCGAGTCGCAGCGAAGAGAGCAACTGTAACGTGTTCCTTACACCCCGCAGGAAATCATTCCTTACTTTCTTTGTCCTTCATGAACAAAAGCAGCTCAGTGCGACTTCAGTTGCCCACACAGAGTTTCTTTCATCAGGCGAAGCCGCAAGAGTTCAGAACAATGAGCACGAGATCCAGGAGCCGCTGGACTGATCCAGAGTCAGAACAAAGTGGAGGATTAACTCACATACAGTCGCTCAGTCAGTGTCTCCTCCTGCTACACCCAGTGCTCCGTCCCCGTGTGTGTGTGTGTGTGTGTGTGTGTGTGTGTGTGTGTGTGTGTGTGTGTGTGTGAGGAAGATTCCAGAGCACATGACTGCATTCCATAAAGAGAGGGAGGGAGGAAAGGAAGTGAAACGAAAATAATGGAAAGTAAGAGAAAGGAAAGAGAGGTGATGTGTGTGGACCTCGAGGACACAGAGTTCGTCTCTAAATGATGTCAACAGCACAATATGGCTGCACCCGTATCCTCTGGCTTCACAGGAGGAAGCTGAGATCTGCCGCTTGTCTTTTTAAACGTTTGAATATTTCCACCTTTCTGTTTCTGAGCGTGCCGGAGAACCGAGGCCAGCGTGGAACTGACGTCAGCAGGAGGAGCACGAATTTTAAAAAAAATCATGTTTGAACGGGACGTATTTAGCGATGACTGATATAAAATGGTGTCACTTGAATGTGTGAATTCACTAAATGTTCTCATCGATGGAAAACTGTCTGGTTAAATCAATAATCAATGAAAGAGGAGGAACAGTTTAAAGTTTACTGACACCATCAGCAAGTTCTCTAACACCTCTGACCTCAGCAGAGAGGGAATCATGGGAACTGGAGTCCTGAAGTGTCTGGAGAGAAGGGGGGGGGGGGGTGCATGGTAGCCTGAGGAGCGAGCGTGACAGTCATAAGATGAACTGAGTGGAACTGCTGCTAATTCATAAAGAGAAATAAGAGAGAAGTCTTTTTTTTTTTTTAACTTCTTGTTGAACTCGTGACAGTAATTTTATACACGATCTTCAGACCCCAATTCACAACTTTTCAAAATAAAAGCTCTCAGTATAAAGCATTACGGCAACAAAACAGCCGTTGTGCTTTTACTGTGTCGACAGTCCGTAAAATATATGTGCACGCAACAAACGGATTAATTAACAGTTAAAACAATAACATCTGTCACGATGTCGCAGTGTTGGAGAGAAAAACATCTACAGACGTGCAACAAATATCTCCACGATAAGAAGAAAACGCCGTTAACATCACACAGCGCTGCCTTCATGGACATAATGAAAATAAGATGCTGCAGCGTCTATGATGGGGCTTCAGGTTTCACAGAGGCGGTTGCTAGGCATCGTCACCAAGTGTATGTAGATTAAAAAATAATCCATTTGTACCGACAGTGAAATGAGAGAGAGTCTGTGTGTGTGTGTGTGTGTGTGTGTGTCAAAAATTCATTTTCAGAGGAGGAAAATTAGAAACTCAGCCGAAGACGGCAACATTCAATAAGGAACCCCCCCGATGTTAATGGAGACTTTATGATTTTAATATCGGTGCTGCTCCTCAGATCAGTTCTACACAAACACGTAATCTGTCAGATGCTTTTGTTTGAAGCATTTTTGCACAAATCGATCCGTCGTATGAAAATGGACGGAGGAACAAAGCGGTGTTGTTCTTCATCCGAGGTGCTCGTTAGAATCTAATAGTCTCTCTCATCTCATCAGTTCCTTCTTCAAGTAAACAAACCCTTGTGCTCAGAAAAACCTGCAAATATGTTTACAGTACAAGAACGTCTCCCAGGATTCATTGAGTGGCGGTAGAACAGGAAGAGCGGGACACGCTGGTGACACGAGTGGGAAATTTGACGAGAGAATCGGTCTGAGAGGGAAAAACAAAGCGAGGCCGAAGCCTGACGAGTCAAAAATATTCAAAGTTTTTCTTTCTTATCGTTTTAATAATCTTCTCACGACTCGAAAGTCTGGGAATGTTAATGCACCAATATCCACGTCGATAAACTTTAGAGAAATCTCAGTAAGAACCACCGCGGCCATCGATAGAACCATGAGGCTAAAACCAGCTCCAGCCTCTGACCTTCACCTCCTCTCTGACTGCAGAGAAAATCACTGACAGATCATTTATCACCTCGATTCATCGCATCAATAAACTTCACAGGACCGGTAATTATTTAAAGAGCCGAACACTAACCGGCGGTGACCTGCGTCGTCCAATAAGACGAAGCCGCCGGTTGTGTAACGGCAGTTTAATCCACAGCGCTCATGGAGATCAGCTGGTGTCAGTCAGGCATGATCTCTGGACACCGTCCAACAGAAGCACTAACTGGGTTTCTAGACCAAGTCAAGATCTGCCAAGAGCTGATCCGTCGCTCCGCTCGGTCATTACGTAATCTCCGTTCATTAAAAATGACTTCCTTCATGTCCTCCTTTTTTCATTCTTTCTTTCCAGTCTCCCACTGGTCCACGTGTCCTCTCTCTCTCCTCCTCGTTTGCTCAAGCCTCAAAACGGGGGTTGAGACAGAAGGACGGAACATACGGACCTCTCTGAGCCTGCGGCTGAGAGAAAAGGATTATGGGAGGTGTTTGAGCAGGAGGCTACTTGCTCTAGAGGAAAACAAGGGTCAGGAAATCTGTTTTAATAAAACTTTATCATCAGGAAACATCGAATTTTGCAAAAACATAAAAGCTCTGTCGCCTATGTTGTCACTATATATATATATATATATATATATATATATATATATTCACACATATGTTGTGTTGCACGTTTATATTAAGACAAGTCCTGTATTTCCACAAACTGTCACACAGCGGCTGAAAAGCACTGGAGTTTGAGTCTGTGGAGGAAGGAGCAGAGTTTGACTGATGCTGAGTTCGGTCGAATCCACAACTAAAATTATAACTTTGCAATCCGACCGATGTTGCTGCTTCCGATCGGGAAATAGAAAACAGAGGTGTTATTATTCTCGGACGACAGCTGGTGACCAGGCCTTCTGCAAAAGAGTTTAACTGATGAGATCATGTCTTTTAAATCTGCTGCATGAGCGTTTGACATATGTTGTGTTTTATGTTGTGTATGAACTCATTATCTTCCTCTTTGTGTTCTTCTCTTGCTTTCCCTTGTATTGCCTTGTTCAGAAAATTGCTGTACACGTTAAGTTTATTATTATTGTGATGATAACACCCCCCAAAAAAAATGAATGTCCGATTTTTTCACTGAAGGAAACTGGCGACAAATTGACGCCCGAGTGGCCGTTAGAGCAGCGGCTGCTGTGTTTTTTCTCCCGTGGCCCGGAAACAACGATAACACACAGCAGGGCTGGTGATGACCTAATTCACAAGCCGACCTCCGTCCCTGCAGGGCAGAGCTACAGTTCACAGAACAATAAGACACACACACACACACACACATTGGAGATAAACTCTGGTTGTTAATAACGTCTCAGTGTTTTGAACTGATCACAGTTCAACTCTCAGTCACGTCTTCTCACAGGAGACGTGAATGTTGTTTTATGATATATAAGAGGACGCCGCTCACACCGGACTCAGGTACGAGACCGAAAAACACTGAAGACAAAACTGCAGGATTGTTTCTCGATGACGATGGTGCACGTGACACGTTGATGCAAGTTAATCATTGATTTTATTTTCATGCATGGCGTATCAGTAACATATGGTGCAAGGGCAACAGGAAGTCACATTCAGTACCAAAGGGACACGCAGCACGTGATTCCATGGCGGCCCTGACTTCCGTCCAATGCCACTGCGGCCATCTGCTCAGGAGCATTTTCCACACTGGTCGAAAGGAGGGACGACAGACGACTGAAGCAATAAGGCTTCGCTTCTTAAACAAGCTCTTTTACAGATGCTCAGACGTGAAGGGTTTGTGCCATCGGCATCACTGAAGGCAATACGAGCGAAGCGGGGATCCACGGGCTGCTGCGTCAGTGGTATTAAATATTCAGCACAAAGCGGCTGGACCGAGATTTAAAAAAAAAAAAAAAAAAAATGTCCAGGGAGAAGAGATGGAGATAAAAGAGCGCAGGGGGCAGAAATAATTAGAGCTCAGATTTCAGAATCTCTTGACAATCCAGAAAAAGAAAGGACCAAGAGGAGAAGAAAGGGATTTCTCTCCCTGAGAAATCAGAGGAGACAAAGTGAGGAGGAAAGATCTCCATCCTGCAGCTGCTGGTTTTGAATAGAGAGGGAGGGTCATGTGGGGAAAGAGGGAGGAAGAGAGGGAATAGAGGTATAATTGAGAAGTCTGGTAATCTGTAATAATCTGTAACACAATCCACCAGAGAGCAACAGACCCATTACTGACCCTAATGAAGGTCAACGACCCTCTTTAACTTCCTCCAATGTAAAAAAAAACATTCATTCCAATCAACAGACGCTTGAGAAACATTTCTTCATCATCTTCTCATCACGGAGACTTTTAACTGTCCTTTAAAAGAACGAGACGTTTTAAATACTTCAACAAATAAAGCGTGACTGTTCATCGTTGGCCTGTTTTCTATCTTTTAATGCATCAGCACAAACAAATTAAAACGACGACATTGGTTCTTCAGAGCAGCTTTAGAACAAACGTCCATAAAGCTCTCAGAGCAGGTGCAGGGTTTTTTGTCCAGTTACGTTCTGCACACGAGCTTCCTGCTCTCAAGCGTGTGACCGCACCACGAGCAGGTTAATCCTCTCATCTCTGCCTGGCAGCTCAGTACATCCTGGATTTACACAAATGCCTTGTGTGTGTGTGTGTGTGTGTGTGTGTGTGTGTGTGTGTGTGTGTGTGTGTGTGTGTGTGTGTGTGTGCATAATCCCAGCTTTGAGTTTGTCTTACTCAGCGTAGTATCTGTAAATATCCTGCACGTTTACACATCATGTCAATGTTTCACCAAATTAAATAATCAATATGAAGAACAGGAAATTGTCGTCATGAATAAATATGCAGAATATGAGACGTTCTTAAAAATGTGATTGTTCTTGTTCAACTTTTTTATATTATATTTATATCATTTATAATACAAAATGCAGCGGGATGAAAGAAACACACCCACTGACAGTGAAGCTGTGATGTCAGAGTCAGTTCTTTACAAATTAAAAACCTGGCTAAGCGCTAAATGCTGAAGATGTTGAATACGTCCGACATCCAGATGAATTATCAGGTGATGAAAACGCACTTTCGTGTGATTGAACTGTGTCCGAGTGAAACAATCATCTGCAGTGAAATGCACCTGAACGTGCGTCTGCAGCACTTGGTCCATGTGAAAACACAGAATGTGGAAATGTTCTAAATATAGCGGGAAAACTCTGAAAACTCTGGGAATGGGACAAACACACAAACAGCCTGGATGTGTTTACACGAGTGGGAGGACGTTTGTAAACAGCGTGCGGCTGCTCCAGCGTCCTCAGTGCGTTCGTCAAGTCTTTATACAAAAGCCTCGAATCCACCTGAAGACCTGAAGACCCGGACCCTGCTTCAGGTTCAGAGTCCAACTCTGCTTCTGTCTTCTATGGAAATATTTTCTGATAATATAGACGACAGAACTTCTTTGCATCTATATCATTTTTGATGTTCCGACACGAGCATTGCACAGGAAATGCTGTCGAAAAACGACGGGTCGGGCGTCACAAGAACGCAAATCTGTGTACTGATCCAACAGCACGTCTTTTAAAGTGTATTTGTTTTACACAAATAAAACAGACACAATTTTCTTTTCCAGGAAATCACCTCATCTCCGCTGCTCTTCAGAGGTCACTAGTAAATAGCTGTTTTTAGAGCGGTGAAGAAGAAGAAGTGATTTCGGTTGAAATAAATAACATGTTTGGGATTTTCGGAAATATTTCCCACTGGAAAGTCCCACAAGTAGAACGAGGAAGTGACCGTACACATTAAAACAAGTTCTGTGTTAGTCATTCTCTGTATTTGTGTTGAACCTGAGCTTGGTCAGAAAACAATGCTCAGCACTCTGTGCAACAACAAACAGCTGTTAAAGTACTTTATAAATAAAGTTTTTTAAATGCACTGGGATCAGATCGGAACTCGGTGTCGCAGAGTGCAGGTGTCCGAATCAGGACAAACTGGTTTGTTGGTAAAATCTGTAATTATATTATATTACAAAGCAAATGAATGAAGTAGTTCTACACACACCGGACTCTGATGCTACCTGAGACACAATCCACACACACACACACAACAAGTTTAACACACACACTCTCTCTTGCCTTCAGACTGTTTTGTCTGCGAGATAAACATTTTAAAAAATGGAGCCGGGCAGAAAAACATGTGAAATCCCTGAAGCGGTGAGTGTCTGTGAGTGGGACCGATGATCTGGATGAGACGCTGTCAGACAGGAACACGACAATAAAAGCAGCTCACACGGAGATAACACTGAACGCGCTCTCCTCACTGGAGCCGTGCCACAGCGAGGCCGGTGTTACGGGTGTTTTAAAAATAATACTCTGCACTAATGCACGAGGCATTTTATCCAAATCTGTGTGCAGCAGCAACCCGCCCAGTCCTGAGGACAAGATTTGAACACATTTTTAATGTGAAGACGATTTTTTGACATCTGGGTTATAAAAGTCATCTCCAGACATGAGCTCCAGAGAGAGTCTTTCTCCAGAAGTTGCTTCGCAGCCTCGAGCACCGCAGCAGGAGACTCCTGGCTCAGACGTGTTCTGGAGGATTCAGTCAGTGGGCGGTGCAGAAGGCAGAGCTGCGGAGATCCCGTGTTTTTGTTTACATCGTATCAACACCAGCACTTTTCTCCTCAAGCGTCCTCCACGTTCAAGACACCACGTCTTCATCCTGAGAGATTTATATTCTTTTCGTTTTCATGTTTTCATCAACACCCTCTGGTGAAACAAGCGGCTCATCAGGACTTCCTGCGGAGTTCCACACGCACCTGGTGCTAACATGTGGTTTTCGTGATCCGATGACCAGACCAACATGTGAAGAACCTCCTACTCAGCTGACGTCCTCCGACCCGCTGCAGTTTCATTGGACACTGACATCGGACGCACAACATAACTTGGTCTTCGTGAACAGAAATGGCGTACCTGTTTGATTTTACAGAGCGGGGGAGGGGTGAGATCCCATCACGAGAAACATGTGAGGCCACTTCATGATGCCATGTCTGAACGCACACAGTGAACACGTTAATACCAGGTGTGTGCAGAAAGCCCTGCCACGGCTGAAACGTGTTGTTCCTTCAATCATCCCGGAGTTAAAGTGAGAGATCAGAGCCACAGATTCAGGACGACAGAGGCACCGGATCCCACCGATCAGCTGGATCCACACGGAGCTTCCTGAGCATGACGTAAGATTTTACAGTCCCTGGCCCTCGCCGCGTTCGAAGCGGAGCAGTGTTGTGTAACTGTGAAAAGTCTGGTTCTGGCTCGCAGCCCTCGAGCTCACAACAACGAGAGCAGGACACTTTTCTCTCAACTCTTCCTGCTGAGTTCTCAGTGTCGGGAAATAAAGTCTTGGGACAACAGAAACGTACACCGGGACTTCATCAGCAGTTTAACAGTCTCGCTTACTGACCCCCCCCCCCCCCACACACACACACACACACACCCCTCCACCATCACCACCACCAGTTGCCTGGTTATACGAGAAAACAAACCAAAGGGGGGCCGGCGTAACACAAGACGTTCACCCTCTTCCCAAAACCGTACAATGGCTCATTTGAGGCAGCAGAGAAAAGTCAGATTGTTGAGGATTGCACAATGCCATCAGAGTGAGGGGGGGGGGGGGTTATTTGATGCTGTTGTTGAGCAAATTGGGAGCCGCTGCCGAACTCCGGTTTGCTGAAGGGACCGTGGAAAGGCTTTTTTGTTTTTAGCCTGGAAGGAGCAAACGGTGAAATCCCCCCGTCCTCCCTTTCTGCAGAGCGAGAAAATCAGCTCAGATGTGAAGCGGAACATTCAACGTGAGCTGGAAGCGAGGGGAGGGGGGGAGGGAGGGAGGGAGGGAGGGAGGACGTCTAGGAATCATCCATCTCCATCATGACCCAGTTAGCTGGACGCAGATAATCACTTCAACGCTTACAGAGGAAGACATTGACACCCAACCTCCCCTCCCACCACCGCCTCCCACATACTCTGCTCCGTGCATTAAAACAAACCGTGTGCACATTAACAGATGAGGCCAAAAGCCCCCCCCCCCTTGTTTGAAGGGTCAGAGGCTGCAGTGCTCGGAGCAGAATGGCGATCGCTCAATAAACTGGAGAGCTTCTTGCATCAGCGCTGCAGACGCGTTGTTTCCGAACTGTTTGCCTCCATCACGTTTCAACGGGTAAGAAATGAAATATGAAAGACGGACTTCACAACATACGAAGTAATACTTCGTGAATTAAATAGACATTAAAAAAAAACGCTGAATATTTGACGCTTCTATTGTAAAACTCAAATAAAAAGGAAACTCAACCTCCGCACAGTTTTAATTGTTGGTGATGACAAGTTTTAATCCTAAATCAAAATTTTTCTTCAACTTGTCAAACACCAACATCGTGCTCACTCCTGCTTTTATCACGTGGTGGTACTTTCTAAAGTAATTAGACATTTTAACATCAGGCGGAGGAGTTTCTGTGTTTTTCACAAACTGCTGCTGACGGAGACACGTTCACTGAACTTGTGACATTTCAGTTACCAGACTTCTTTTTTTTTTTTTTTCCACCCTGCCCCCACAACTCTCCTGACACAGAAGTGCCACTGTTCTTTTGAGCTTTAAGCTGAATTGTAAACGAGCAGCTTTTCCACACGAGCAGTTGGTGCAAAGTCATTTTCACGACCCGCGTCCACGTTGATTACGCCGAGATAAATCTGCCCCCCGGTCACGGAGCCCAGCCAACGGCATAAAAATGCAAATTGGGTTCACTCTCTGCTCAAAAACCATCAACGGCTAAAAGGTGAACCCCCCCCCCCCCCCCCCGGTGAGATTTCAGGATTATTAACAAAACTCAGAAGAGCTCCAAACATCCTGAGGTTTCATTTTAAGATCCATTTCTTTTTCAAACCACTTCGCAGTTGCTACGGTTACACCTGCCGTCCTCACACCATACTCCAGAGTTTGAGGAACTCGGAGTTCGATACCGCAGCTCCGCTCCACGATCGCCGCTGCTCGGACTGCAGCTGTCATCAAAGATGGCGGCGCCCGTGTATGAGATGTTTTCATTTCTTTACAGTCGTCCATCTTTATTTTCTACGCTCTCACCTTGTTAGTGTTTGTGCCAGCGAGGAACATAACGCCACAGAGTTAATGAGAGCAGAGGCCCCAACAGTTGTGTATGATCAGCACCTGGTGTGTGTGTGTGTGTGTGTGTGTGTGTGTGTGTGCGCAGTTCCATTCGTCATGTGCGGAGACAATTTTATTTACATATGTAACACACACCATCTGGAGAACTGTAAACCTCCAACGCCCCACTGAGCCACACTTGGCTGCCCTCCAGACTCCAAGCAGCAACAACAGGTCCGGGGTCAGATCCCATCATTTCGAGGGGAAGCGACACGGTTTGTATACAAAGAGGAAAACTGCCAAACTCTCCCCCTCTGATCCGTGCACAGACTCCAGGCCCAGACTCGAGTCTCCGGGACAGACGCTGGACTCTTACGGGCAGAT
This sequence comes from Paralichthys olivaceus, assembly GCF_024713975.1. Lineage (NCBI taxonomy): Eukaryota > Metazoa > Chordata > Actinopteri > Pleuronectiformes > Paralichthyidae > Paralichthys > Paralichthys olivaceus. Next base: position 1,499,264 of record NC_091108.1, on the reverse strand, counting down.
GTGATGCCACCGTCCCTCTTTGGGTCACGGCTCTCGTTCATCTGGAGAATCCTGCGAGTCGGTTCAAGCGTTCCACTCCGTTCGGGTTCGTGCGTTTGAATCTGTCTGAGAAGCACGATCGGTTCATGCAGTTTATAAACGCTCTGGATTGTGGGACGATCTTCGGAGCGTGGCCTCCTGCGGCGGCCTCACAGAGCGTGTGGAGATCTGACTCCAGCATTTCTGAGCGTTCCAGGTTTGAGGAGGGGGGGGGGTCTTACAACACGCGTGTCGTAACCACTCACTGTGCAGATCATTTCAGCAGCTCCTCCATAAAACAACTGCTATTATTCCGCTTTTTTCTATTTCTGCCGTTTTCAAGCAAGCGCACTCTTTTACACGACCTCTCACAATAGTCTTTTCATGCACGGCGTGAGTGCGGTCTTGTTTTGGAAGGCGCTCAGTGAAAACGCTGTCCACGTAGAACTGAAACTAATCTGCCAGGCTGCTTTTCCTGGCAGCCTCTTTGGATCTGCGTTGCTCAAAGGTTTATCACCCCAACATACCGGGAGACAAACGAGCCGCCAAACTCTCCAACCGTCCAGGCCTCAGCTCCAGCCGGCTGTGGCATTGTTAACGTTCACAGCACAATGCTGCTCTTATCCGTCCTCTCCGCTTTTTTCCCTCTAGTGTCTCTTAAAGCCAACAACGTTCTAATCTCCAAAGTGGTTTAGACCAGTTTGGAGAATGTCTTCAAGGATGAGGGCAGTTTGAGGCAGATCCCGGGGATAAGATGTTCGTAGTGACACACATGGAATTCATCACTCGTTCTCTCTCTGTGCAGAGCAGGCTGCTCTCTCCTGTGACCCACGGCGTTCAAAACCCGAAGCTAATAAAAAAAAAAAATCTGACTGAACGTGTCTCTGCACTGATCAATATCTTCTGGGTTTGTTTCAAAATGTCCAAATGCAAGTAAACATGTGAACACGCCTAAAACATGCCATGCTACCTCTGCCCGCACCACAGACACCTCCTCGAGTGCTCCCCTGAAGGAAACCCCGTAGGTCCGACCGGAGTCTCACAGGACGAAGGTGACAGAGGTGACGTTTGTTATCTCGAGAAGCTGAGAGGGCTCCTTCTTCAGTTCTGTGATTCATCCTATTTTCATGGAGGTTCTAATATTCAGACTGGACAAAAATAATGGAAACAGCTTTCAGAGGCAAATACGACGTATTTATCCAGTTAAAGGTCCGGTGAGTAAGATTCAGGTGAAAGGGACCATGGGAAGAAATCTAACGTAGAATCTTCCTCAGGATGTTTTCACTGGTTCGTTTCATCTAAATCGTATGAACTGTAGTTTTCTTTACCCCAGAAAAGACCCTTTATATTTAAATACTTTATATTAAAATACTTTATATTTAAATACTTTATATTTAAATACTTTATATTTACATTGAGGGGACCCTCTCTACGGAGGCCGCCATGTTTTTCACATTAGTCCAGACTGGACAAACTAAAACCTTTTGAGTTTTTATAACAACTGAAGCTGCCACAGGTTCTTCTTCATGTTTGGAAGGAGAGGGGGAGGGGAGGGGTGTCCAGCTGCAACACGACACTTCACCACTAGGTGTCACTAAACTCTACACACTGAACCTTTAAACCCGCGTCACTATAGGAACAGTTCACATGAGGAAAGCAGGCCTGACTCTCCGCTCACTTATCAAACTAACAGCATCAAAAATTAAAACAGCATTCCTGGGATCACAAGGACGGAGCTGTCCTGCTGTGACCAAACCTGTTTTCATAGTGCAACTGTTTCAAAGACTTTTCTAACATGAGCTTCACTGTAAAGAATGCTGACAGCGAGTGAGTCACAGGCAGCAGGGTTTGATGAAGAGTGTTTCCACACAGTGAGAGGACCAGAGCGAACGAGAGGAGAGGGAGAGTTCAGATTTTTCCATTTTGCATTTACAGAATAAAGTCGAAATACCGAGGACAAAGCTGGATTTTCTCGATTTGAAAACATCCAACTGCTAACGTCAGAGCGTCTCTACAAAATATGTGGGAAAGACGAATTAAGGAAATTGTCAACATAACAGTTTCCAAAAGTGAAGTCAAAGCGCCACGATCGCCCCCTGGTGGCTGGTTGCAGTATAGGGGATAACCCTGCCTCCCCCATGTTTGCAGATGGGACACAGGGTTGTTTTTTTGATGTATGTGCAAGTGTTTCTGATAAGTTGGCAGCGTTCGCATATATCCAGGATATTTTAGCTTCAATTCAGGATAGTCGGAGGAGGCGGAGACACGTTTTCCATCTTTAATAACGCTTCAGTGCTTCATTCTCAAAATGCAAAGGGAGAAAAACCTCCTCCTCTTATTTTGCTCCCCTGGCAGTCCCCACTCGAATGAAATAACAGCACGGACGAAATCAAAGAACGTCCAACTCGGACCCCCGACAGTAAAAGATGCATAAATAACAAGTGAAATAAACCGAGTGAAAGAGCGGCGATGCCGTTGCCAAGGCTGAAAAAGAAAAAAGGGAACGCGTCGGCCATCGGCCAACCACATCGATCACACGGGAGCTCCGCATCTCGATCCTCTGCGATGAAGCTAATAAATAAAGCCTCTTTAAACGGATTAAAAGCCTCATTGTCCAAGTCAGGCTGACGAATGTGCGGACAAAAGCCCTGAAGCCGGACTTCAGCAGAGTTCAGCAGCCGCGCCCCTCTCCTCCCCTGGGGGGGGGAACTGTGACACCCTGGGGGATCGTTAATTGTCAGTATTGTTCCCCAGAGAGCTCCAGACACAACAGTTATCTGGACCACGATAAGTTCCAGAGCCGGAGGGAAGTAAAGGCCCAGACATCAAGAGTAGTGTCACACAGTTTGTTTAACATCAGTGATTTCAAGGATCAAAATGAGCCGCTGCTGATTATCCAGCATCAGCAACACGGAGAGGAAAAATACTCATCGCAGCGACCGGGCCGGCTGAGGTTAGTGGGATCAGGGGGTCGCAGAGCCAGAGCCGAAGCTGTAAACTACCACGGGCGGGATGGCGAGCAGAGGAGGCGCATATTTGTGGCTTGCGTTTGAGAAGAAAGGGAAAAAGGGGGAGTGTGTTTCCCTATCAGTTTCAATCATTTTCCCAGTAAGAGGGTAGACGAGTCGTTGCTTTGCTTCTTGTTCCCTTCAGCCCACGAGAACTCGCTTTCTGAGCGGCGGGCCCCTCGCTGCACGACAGCCGGCGGGACGTGGCAAAGAGGGAAGGGAACGGACAAGAGATGGCAGAAAGTGCCTGTCTGAGCAGCTTAATGATGCAATCTGGCAGAACAACCCCCCCACAGCCTCCCCCCCCCCCCCCAAATCTCCCTCACCTCCCTCCCCCCCCCCCTGCCGCCCTGCTTCCAGTGATGACATCACCTCCCTGAGAAGCAACATGGCAGACAACAGTTGTGGGGCTGCATGCGGTCGTTGGGAATTCTTTCCAGCAGCAGTTACATTACTTCAAGCTGTCACACCGGCAGCAGAGCGAACTGTTCCAGCTCCGCTCACTTCAGATGTTGTAATTCCCTCATTTTAGCACAAAGTGGACGAAACTCCAGAGATTAAAGCTGCGAGCGAACGAGGGAACAATCAAAAATCTGTTTGCAATTGACGTTGACTGACTGACGCACATTTTTTGGGGGCTCATGCTGAGAATTCTCGTAGCGATGTATCTGCCGACGTAGGAATCGTTAACTGTTCGTGAGAATGATTTGTCCTCCAGAGCCCGATTTCCCAATGTCTTATTGTTTTACCACGATGTGAAGTGCGGGGCGGTTCGTCAGCCTGGCGTCGAAAAGATTAATCCAGAAAAGTTCCAGAAAAGTTTCTTTAACCCCCGACACGCAGCCCTGACCCTGAAATAAAGAGTGTCAACGGAGCTGCAGTGACTCGTGCAGCCGCTGCAGTGACTCGTGCAGCCGCTGCAGTGACTCGTGCAGCCGCTGCAGTCCTGGAACTGTAAACTGCTCATTAAAAGCTGATTCTGGAGGAAAATACAACTTTTTTATTTTTTACGCTCGCTGAAGCCAATTAGACGACTGACGAGCTTTTGCATCAGAAGCTGCCGCGCTGTAAAAACCGAGCTCTTCAGCTGCGGCCCGTTTCCTGGACGTCAACCTGTCCCGTGTCTGCCTGCTGAGAGCTGACGGCCTAATGTGTGTGGGGGGGGGGGACAAACGCCTGCTCGACCCGCTGACATCTCCAGCCCTCAGATTTGTTGCGCTGCGAGGCTGACGCAAGGGCAGATGAATATTTATTCATGCGGCTGCCTCCGGCGAGAAGCCACCCGGCTTCTCAGAGAGGACGACAGCGTGTGTGTGTGTGTGTGTGTGTGTGGGGGGGGGGAGCTCAAGCTCATGTTGTGTTTCTGCTTTAGTTCTGTTGGCAGTTGATTATGAACGTCGAGCTAAAGCGCATGAAGCCTGATGCTTCTTAGGAATCGTTGCCAATTTCTAAAAAAATATATCGAGCGATATTTCAGAAATATAAATTTAAAACCTCATTCATAGAAATCAAAGCGATCACCGCTGCTGCAGTGGTTGAATGGAAGCAAAACGTTTAGGTGACAGAGTTTAGTAGAGAGGAAGACGAGGGACGACGAGAGGAGCTGCAGCAGGTGACTCGGCTGAAGAACTGTTTGTGGATAGAGTTCAATCTTCTTCCTTCCACGTGCTCTGAGTGAGCGTCACGAACCCGAGGGTTAAAAAGGTTTAACTTCTGCCCAGAGGATGTGGTCGTCCCTCCACAGCTGTAAGATCACAGCCACCTCACACCCGGGCTGATGCTCACCTCCGCCGGCAACATGTCTGCCACAAGGCCACGAGCGAGGACAGCGGTCGGACTCACTGCTCAACAATGACACCAACAATAAATGTATGGCCCTGCTGTGCGACAGAACAGGGCGGGACTCCGGCGAGGAAACAACATCGCTATGGCAACTGCAGATCCAAAGTTAACACGTCAGGACGCAGGAGCAGAAACAGCGACCGCAGGCGACTAATCCTCGGTGTCTCCAGACGTTTCCCCTGCAGTGATTTTCCTTTTAATGTAACCCTGAAGTACTCTGAGCAAGAAGCTCGTTCTTCTTCAATCATTACTTCCAGGAAACTTTCAGGACGTTATTGTGATACAAGATCTGTGCAATACAAGAAATCAGATTATCCACATCCTGGTGTTTACACCTTGTTTAAAATGAAGTTTAAAGTAAGTTAAATACTTGTTTGTACTAAATACTTGTGAGTGGACGTGTTGATGAGGTTTCTAACACGTGACGGACGTGAAACTGGAAGATTCCAAGTATCTGAGGATGAAGAGGAGGAGGAGCCGTACACGTAGAAGACGAAGACGTCAACTTGGAAAGACGAGGACAGGGTGTCTCATCATGTGACTTCTCACATTATTTCTTCATCTGTCTGATTTGATCACGTGATTCATCAAACTATAATTAAACCCGCGCTGGTTTAGGACATAAAATTAGCGAGAGGGAGGAGCCTCAGCTCGTCAACTGGACTCAGAACATGGGTCACAGCTGGAGAAACACACCAAGCAGTGTCTGTGATAAGGTAACTGTGAGTTTTATAACCTCTGCTGCTACGTTTCTATCCAAAGGTCGGACCGCACCCGGTTTTAATCATGGACTGACAGCAGACATCAGCACCTGTCGCCACACTCACGATGACGCCGTCATTTTAACACAGCGACGGCTTTGTGAGTTCACTCAACTTTGACCTTTCACCCTCAAAATCCAATCAGTTCCTCCTTGAGTCCAACTGAACGACTTCACCTAATGTGACGAGTTTCCATCGCGGAGTTCTTGAGATATCGTGTTCACAAGAACAGGACGGACGGACGGACAAAAGCTGACATTACAATGCCTCCAGCCACTAGGTGTCGCCGCCGCGGATCCATAAAAATCTCATTAATGAAAGCAGGTGAACTGAGACGACCTCGGTTTTGGCGAGATCGAGCCTGGATCCACATTTTACAGCAACTCGCCGAGCAGAACGCTGCGTCTGCGGGTCAGAGCGACGCCGGGAAATGATAGAGGGAAGCTGGAGTCCTTTTTCAAACAGACTGGGCTCTGCTGTAATTATCTGCTCTGCCATGAACACAAAGACCTTTCAGGAGAGAGAGAGGGGCAGAGCGAGAGAGAGAGGCAGAGCGAGAGAGGCAGAGCAAGAGAGAGAGAGAGGCAGAGAGAGAGAGAGAGATTTAAAATAACAGAGGAATCTTATCAAGACCAGATGTGAGTGCAGGAAGAGAGAAGGAAATCTGCAGCGTTATAGAGGAGGTGCTGCCTCTCATCAATCCATGTGTGCATACGTTTAAAACTGAAAACACCTTTTAACGTCCCGTGTGTTTCTCTCCGTCACCGCTCTGTCGTTTCTCTCATTACGCAAAATGTTGTGTCCCTTCGACGAGTGCCGGCAGGGACCTCGCATGAAGGCTGTCGAACGTTTTTGAGCGTGAAAGTGGTCGAGGCGCCTCACACAAGCACATTAATGGAAAAAGCCACACAACGGAGATACGAGATACGAAAACCCAGACAAGCCAGTTACAGTTTCACATTTGATGCTCGTCTACTTGAGGTGTTACGGTACAGGTGTGTTCTTTCAGTTTCACGTCCGTCACGTGTTCGAAACCTCGTCCACACGCTCACTGTGAACCTTCTGGACGTTTTCCTGCTGTCGTCTCACACGGCAGGAAAAGTTCTCCGCAAAAAAAAAATTGTTTGCGTTGTCACACACGGCCCCTCGGAGGAAATTTGGCCCGAACGCCAGAATCCTCGGCGAAACCATCGAGAGCTTGGTGACGGGCTGCACCACAGTCCGGTACGAGAACTGTTCGGCTCACAGCCACGAATCACCGCGGAGCGTGGGAGAGACGGAGTCTTCAGACAGCCAGGACATTACCACCGGCGGAGTCTGCGGGAGGACCACAACATCACCGAGGACCACGGCCAGACGGTTCGCTCTGTCACCATCTGGCAGGAGACACGGACTGAGGAACAGTTTCTACCATCAGGCTCCTGAAGCCTCCGCACATCTGCTGTCCTGCCCGTTTGCACTTTATTTGTAGAAATGTGAAACAACTTTTCACACAGCTCCGGTCGTGAACGTCACACTGCACCTTTCTGCTTTCTTATTTATCTTGAGCTCTTTCTACCTCAACTACTGCAGTGCCCAGTGGTTTCCTCTGAAACAGAGAGAAACATATATAGAACCTGAAAGTTCGAGGTGTGTGTGTGTGTGTGTGTGTGTGTGTGTGTGTGTGTGTGTGTGTGTGTGTGTGTGTGTGTGAGTGTGTGTGTGTGTGTTATCTGGACTGCAGAGCTTAACATTCAGCCAGCGGCTCGATTAGTTCAGGACAACCTGTCGTCCTGCAGCGGCAGCACAGACGGACGGACGGACAGCTTCCTGTTGGAGTCTCTCCGTTAAAATCAATCAAAGATGGCGTCGGCTGTTTTTTAATTTACAAAACACAAACAATACGACGAAAAGGTTTTTGTTTTATTTTTAACGAGTTATTTGATGATATAAAAACAAGGTTGATGATTGACAGCTGACACCGACTCACGATTGGTCGAGCGGATATTAGCAGCGACTGCTCAGTGTCCGACTCTAAACGACTTCATGGCCGCATGATGGGAGGAGCGGGGAGGAGGTGGGAGGAGGTGGGAGGAGACGGGAGGAGGAGGGAGGAGGTGGAGACGTGTCGTCCATCTTTATTTACAGTCTGTGGTCGTGGCCCGAACCTATAACCGACAGCTGGACGCTGCGACTGAGCTCTGAGTGAAACTGTTGGAACTCAAGTTAACATGAGGGAGACGTTGAGCTTGATTCATGGAAGAATGGTTGTTGGTTTGAAATCTCAAACCAGCGCCCGACCCGGCCCATGAGCAAAGCTGCTCAGGGGCCAGAAGGTCTGAGTCAAGTGTGTTTGGATGCAGCTCCACCTCCACCACCTCCTCCTCCACCAGCTCCACCACCACCTCCTCCTCCACCACCACCTCCTCCTCCACCACCACCACCACCACCACCTCCTCCTCCTCCACCTCCTCCACCTCCTCCATCTCCTCCATGCATTTACAGCTTCAGCTCAGCACGTAAATAATGCAATGGGGCATCTGACCCCGTTTCCCTCAGACGCACTTGTTTACAGCATTTTACAAAAAGAGCAAAAGAAGAGAATGTGTGTCACCTTCCTCTCCTCCCATCCCACCCTCCTCCTCCTCCTCCTCCCCCTCCTCCCACTCCTCTTCCTCCTCCTCCCCTGCACTTGGAAGCAGCCTCTGCAGCAGTGGAAACGTTAAAATGCGATGTGTGCGTTTGCAGTCAGCTGTTTAACATCACTTCCTCTCTCTCTCCCTCCTCCCTCCCTCCCTCCATACATGGCTGAGCCCGGTGAAGCCTCCCGACTGAGACGCACTGAAATCCGACACTATGATCCTCCGCAGGCTGAGAGTGAGTCTGCAGCAATGTGACATATCAATCAGAGACGGAGGAGGATGTTGGTGTTGATGAGAAAATCAATGGCGAGGCTGCGTCTCAGCCTCCTGCAGACGTGTGAGGATGCTCTGGTGCTGTGGACAAAAAGCTGGAATATAATGGGAATCATTGATCCAGGCCGGCTGCAGTGTGTCATGTGAAAACTCTCGTCTGGCAGCAGCTGCTCGCTCTCTGCATGCAGGACGCTGCTGGATGGGGTTTTCCAAGATGACGGCGAGGAACTCAACCAGCAACAGCACAGCACTCCTGTGATGGATCCTTCAAACGCACTTTATGGTGCTGATTACCTCTGGTGACGTCTCACAATAGAAAGATTAGACAAACACACTGAGGGGGAATCGCCAGAAATTAGAAACCAACTAATTCTTTTTTTTTATTTTTTAAAGCTGAATATTTGCAGGTTCCAGCTTCTTAAATGTTTGGATTCTGTTTATTTCACAGAAGACTGGAACAGAACAACCGTGTTAACACGGATGCATGAATACTCACTTGATTAGTGATAAATCAACTCGTTAAAATTAGAGTTTGGTGCATTTTTCTTTGTTTTGAGAGACACTTTGTGGAGTTAAGGATCAATTCTCAGAAAACATAGTCAATAGATTATGAATCATGACAATGATCAACAGTTGCAGCCGTTACAACACTTCTGCCTTTCTAAGTTTTATTTCTTTACACTGAGTCTGTGAGGTTTCATTTTCTCTCCTGAGCTGCAGTTTTGTGCTATTTTAGTTTTCACCTCCACTGAGACAGTTTCAGTGCAAAGATGTTCCACAACAACAATGAAAGAAAATCACGAGAACACTGCAGCAAAACACACAAACACACAAACACACAAACTACAGAACACAAGCTCCAAACAACAAACACACCTTCAGACTAACAACACACCAGAACCTCTGCAGCCAAATCACAGCCTCATTAACCAAACTGCTCATTAAGGCAACATGTGTGTGTGTGTGTGTGTGTGTGTGTGTGTGTGTGTGTGTGTGTGTGTATTAAACTTGTGGCAGCTCCACACTTCTCCTCCTCGCGGCTCAGACTCTGAACCGGCTCCTCCTCCCCTCGGTGGCCGGCCAGCAGCGACTCAACCCCCGCAGAGCAGCAGCAGCGGAGCCGGGCAGAGCCTCCGGAGCTCGGCGGTGAAATTCAAGTACTCACCCTCGGATAACTCCAGCTCCAGCTCGGCCAGTTTGGCCCGCACCTCCGCAGGCAGCGGCACCGGCTCCCGGTCCGCCATTCCGCCGTTAGAAGCCGACTTAAATCTCCGGTTTTCCGGCTCCGTCTCCCTCTTCTCTCTGGACAGGCTTCTCCTCAAACACCCCCGGGAACACACATCCAAACTCGGCCAGAGCTTCTCTGAGTGTCGCTGTCTGCGCGGAGCTCCTCGTCATCCTGCCGCGTCGAGCTACCGGACACATGGCGCCTCTCGTCCGGTTCTCTCCTTCAAAGTAAAGCCCTTCCTGTGCCCAACACGCTCCAGATGTCGTCTGAGTTCACGAGAGACAGAGGAAAAGTTTTATTCCTGTTTGTCTGTCTCTTTATTTCACCAAGAACAAAACCAGCACGACACAAACAGACAAGATAAAATAAGATAAATCGTTTTTAATCTCACATGAACTTTGTTAAAGCAGCAATAAAGAAAACATGAAATACACACAAGTCAAAAAAATACAATATTTATTAAAAAAGAAATAAAAACAGAATAAAACATATAAATAAATATAGATATATATATAACCAGTGTAATACAGTACAATTTTACTTTTTGAAAGTTAAACTGAACTCCGGTGGAATAACGTGAATTAATTAACGATCAACATGAATAAATAAATTGAATTTCATTTCTTGATTCTGAGGAAATGTTGTTGACGTTTCAGTAACTGGAGACACAGACGTGATCATGTCATCACTGAGTGACAGAAAATCACAACATCCACTTCTGAGAGAAGTCTGTTATAAGTTATATTTAATATTTATTCTGTCAAATGTTTTTTTCATGATTTGACTTTAATATTGTGAGTTCAATGCCCCGAGACGACTGCTGTGCTTTTATTTTGGAGGTGACTTCACCCGTGTTCCTGGTTGTTACCGGTAGCTTCATTCAGCTGAAGGTAAAATTCACTGCAGCTGAAAACACCTGAAACAAGAAAAGACACGTTTTCATCCATTCATCAGTTCATCAGTTCATCAATTCATCAATTAATCAATTAAGTCTTGATTCAACTTGTTTCTGTGATTTGATTCGAAAACTGCTGGATTTTAAATGATGAAGTGACCACGAGGGGGCGCCAGATCTCTCTATCTCTCTATCCATCTCTACCTCTCTCTTTCTATCTCTTTCTTTCTGTCTTCATCTCCACCTCTCTCTCTCTATCTCTTTCTTTCTCTTCATCTCAACCTCTCTCTCTATCAATATCTTTCTCTCTATCAATATTTCTCTTTCTCTCTCCGTCTCTTTTGCTATCAATATCTTTTTCTTTCTCCCTCCACCTCTACCTCTCTCTCTCAAACTCTCTTTTCATCTCTTGCTCTCTCTCTACCTCTTTCTCCCTCTATCTCCCTCTATCCATCTCTGTCTCCCTCCATCATGTCTCCTCTCCTGTGAACACACTGCCCTCTTGTGGCTCCTCACAGTTCTGACACTTGAGTCTCTTCAGTCTATCTGTTGTTTTTTAATATTTATATTTGACCATCGGTCACTTTAGTGAAAATGATGTTTCCTGATTGAAGGAGAGATATTTAACTCTGTGTGTGTGTGTGTGTTGACCTGTTTACGATGAATAGGATCAGAGGATCGATCTGCAGCTTATTTAAACTAACCCATCATCTGTGATGTCATCATGTCATCGTGATGACATCACGATGACATGATGACACTATATAACTATTCACTGATAATGAAATAAACATTATGTTTAACATCAAGGTTAATTAATTGTCATTTTAAGTTTCGAGAAGAAACTGAATTTACTTTAACGTAAGAAATGTGATGAGAGGAAAAAAAGAAAAGGTTTTATTTTAGTTTCCGTGTGTAATAAAAAGACAGTGGATCCTCAACAGTGCCTAAATCTTTATTTTTCAGTAAGCTAAATTTTTTTTTCTCCAAATTAGACAGTTTTACATCATGACACAAGAGTAACTTAAATTATCTATAGCTGACACGTACGCTTGATTCCAGTCTCGATGGAAGAAAAGATCCCAAAAAACAAAAGTAAAAAACAAATCAAAACAAAAGAGACCCACAAAGCCCTCTTCAACAGAACCTCCAGTCCACATGTGTTAAAGGTGTCGTTAGGCAAAGTTATTTGTCCAAACCCCAACACGGTGGAGTCGTCGATTGTCCACAGCTGTTAGCGTAGCAGGGTAAGAGTGTTAATGACTTAAACCACAGTGAGTTGATAAAGAGTTCCAGTCAATTGGTGTGCATTCGTTATTAGAACTTAAAAAAAAAAAAAAACAACCACAAGGGGGCCCATTTTTACGACGAGACGCGATCCTCGTGGAAAAAACAAAACAAACAATGGCACTGTCAAAACGGTTGAACAGGAAGCGACTGACAGGTTAATATATGACGTGTGACGCTCCGCGAAGAAGCTCTTCTCAAACGCCACAGCAGAGCGTTTGTGTTAATCCCGGCGGGACAGGACGGGCGTGCAGAACTTGTGGCTGTCGAGAGATCCCTTTGAAAGCGGTACCATCTCGGTCCGAGGTACCGCGCCCCAGAAAAGAGTCACCTTCCCATTGTCTGTCTCTTTGTTCCACACATGCACATTCACAGTTCAGGGATGCTCCGATTGCAACCGACGTCTGCGTGTACGTCCAAAAAGTTCGAAGGTGCCCCGACCTCGGCGGGCGTCGGCCGCCAAAGTTGCAGCGCACGGAAACCGCTCCTACAGTCAGAGGTGTCACATTGTGAGAAGTCTTTGATGGGATTTCAGAAACCTGAAAATTAAATCGTTCAAATGAGAAAAAGGGAAAAGCCCGAGATGGAAAGCGCTCAGCTATGTACAGGTCAAACTGCCCAGTCAAGACAAAAACAACAGTTGTATAATGGCACAGTTATTGGTTTTTCTTTGCCACATCAAAATGTCCACATGTGATCAAATGGTTGAAACAGACGAATCATTCCTGTCACTGTTCTGTATGTGCCAGAAAACACAACAAAAAAAAAAAACTGATTCCAGTTGAGCTTCCGTCCCCCAGCTCCAACAAAACCAAAACATCTTAAGTAAATTATTTGTACATTTATTTCTCGGAAAGAGAAAAGCTGACGAACACGAAGGAGAAATGTCAAACGGATCAACCAGAGGGAATAAAGTTAACGACATGAACACTGAGCACGTTGCTGTGATTCTTTTTATCGGGTCATCGAACTTTTCAATTCCACTTCACTTTCCAAAAGTTGTTTTTTTATGATTTTACAATCCAGACGCCCTGCTCAACGTTTTGTCGCCACCAGTCATTTCCCACCTGGAGCGTCGCGGCTTCAAATCTGCGTCGCTTTGCTCCAGTTTGACGCCGGCTGCCTTGAAGCAAAGCTCGTCTAAAGACAGGAGATAAAACTAGCACGTGTCCACCAGCCGTCGCTCTTCTCGGCTGCAACAGAAGCGGTACGTACGACGCAGTCATGGAAGCTGAAGTCAGTCTGTTCTCCTAACCTTCTGATTTTCAGTTCTCTTTCGTTAGCTGGAAAGCTGCTCTGGATTTCTGTCCATAGTCTAAGTGAAAACACGCAGTCCGAAATATGGCCGACCCAAACACAACCAACAGAGGCAGCAGAATATAACTTGAGCCTGCATCAGATCCGGGGTTCAGGTTCGCCGACTGTTAGCAGACATCTGAACACTCTGCTCTAACAAAATTGTACAATAGCTACATCTCCCATGAGTCTTTGCCACAAATCAACGATCGGACCTAAAGTTTACCTGGACACAGATCGGATTCTTATTCTCGTTCGACAGCCCAGGTTCTCGTTTTGGATTGCGATCATTTGGTTCAGTTCTCGTTCGATGCTAGTCTTCGTAAAAACGTTCAACACAAACGTTGGTCTTGTTCAGCGAAAAAAAAACAAAGAAACTGCGTCACATAGCTGTTACATACGCAACCCGCCGGAATCACGGGAGGTGTGATTCAGGTCATTCTCACGCCCGTGTTCGGAGTGTGGTTAGCTTAGCTTAGCATAGCTTAGCATGAGGACAGGAGGCAGGAAACAGCTCGTCTGTCTCTAAAGCTCAATAATTAGAACGTTATGTTTGATTTGTTCCATCATTCACAAACTGAAATGATTTATGCTATGACGAAAAACTAAAACTCCTCATCTGCTGTTTATCCCCAAAAATAAAACCACAAACTGTCGCAGCACATTAATTCATGATTGCAGGTGTTTTTGTTTTTGGACTCTGGCCAGAGACAGGCGAGCTGCTTCCACCTGCTGCTAGCTCTTCATGCTAAGCTAAGCTAATGGCCTCCTGGCTCCAGCAGGTAATCGTCTCGTAACATGGACAGAAAGCAGCAAATATCAAAAACATTCAGCCACAGTTAGTGGACGAGGAGATGTCAGACTGAACATCCTCTTCTCCCGACAGTAAATGGTTTGTGACGGTAGCTATCGTACGGTCGAGCTGTTAGATTATACAATGTAGAGTCGTATACGCATCAATATGTTTTAACTGTAATGTTTAGCATTAGTGTCACGGTCGACAATTATCACTGTTGGAAAACCTTCATTTCTTAAAAACTGCAGGTTGTTTAAATGTACTTTTGTAAGTTAAAAGTAGAATTGAACACCCGGTATGATGCTGCTGCGTACAGTGACGACCACAAATCTGACTGTAGTGCGTTCTCTTGCATAATTGCCATGAAAACAAACTGCAACTATACAACATAAAATAATTCCCGACACACACAAAGAGAACAGAAGCCGGAGCTTCGAAGAGGACGTTGTTGGACACGCAGCTTTGCAAAGTTCATCAATGAGGTTTCCCCACACGCTCGTTCTGACAGTAAATAAAGATGGACGACAGGAACGCTGCCCAATAGTGAAGCCATAGCATCTGGTGGCTGGCTGCAGCATAGCCCCACCTCCTCCATGTTAGTGGATGGGACATGTACATAGCAAGGAAAAAAAAAAAAAAGTACACTTTTAATGCATTTTTCTCAGAGATGGTTTCTGGTATTTTAGGTAGTTCTTATCGCTCTGATGTTTGTTTCTGATCAGTTTGGTTTGTGTTAGTTATTTGATGATATAAAAACATGACTGCAGCAGAGACTGACTCACGACTGGTCCAGCGCCTTCGATACCCAGTTCGTTCGTATTCGAGATATTTTGGCTTTGTTTCAGGGTGGAGGGGGGAAGTGGAGACGCGTCGTCCATCTTTATATAAAGTTCATAGTGCACAGCGAGGAGGGGGTGGAGTCACACCTGCACATCCCAGGTGTGATCGACCACACAGGTAGGAAAATATGGAATGAGACAACTGACAAGAAAAACATTTTTTACAATCAGACAACCTGCCCACGCTGCAGAGCGGAGCGGAATTCAGACTCCGCTCACCCAGATAAAAAAAAGTTAAAGAAAAATATTTTCAAAAGCACAACATTAAGTTTTTTTTTTTTTTATATCCTACATCCAGCTCGATAGCGACATTAATAGTTCAACAAGATCAATATATTTTTATAATCATTTTAAGGTACCTCTTATATTTTTCTGAGTATTTACAACTGTACAAGCAAAGCACACACTTCAAAGTGCACATATTTAATACAGTATTGACTAGTTTTGCATTTACAAGGTTTATATTTTTCCCCCAAAAAAAAGAAAACAACCTGAAACGATTAAACAAGAAGAAAAATCAAAATGATTCTTTTTCGTACATTTTACAAAAACAAACGAAAAAAAGCAAAGTGGAGAGAAACTGCTGTTAGATTTGTACTCTCTCTCTCTCTCTCTCTTTCTCTCTCTCTCTCTCTCTCTGTGTGTGTAAGACTTGTGACGTCTAGTACGACTAAATATTTTCCACGTGTCACACTTTAACATTTGGGGATTTTTTTTTGTGAAAAGAAATAAACTCTATGCTTTTCTTGTATAAAAGTTAAGGCAAAGTCATTTTTCAAGTTTAAATAAAATTCAAGTTTCTCAAACACTGGATGGATTTTTTTTTTTTACATTTTGTGTAAAGATAGAGACCTCGACGCGTCTCTATTTTTTCTTCTCCCTAAAAAAACAAAAAGGAAAAAAACTTAATATTTCTCATGGAATAAACAGCACTGGTTTATAAATAAGTGGATATGGTGAATGTTCATGTCTTTTACCATTTCCACCAGTGAGAAAAAGATAGGGAAAAATAATAATCGACCCATCCAAGTGCATCTCAGTCCTTCAAAAACAAAAATCTTTATAACAAACTCAAGATGTAGCGTCCAAATCAAAAGCAGCTATGAGCGGGAGAACAGGCTTTTTAATGAAGCTTTCCCTTCTGCAGACTGTTTTTTTCTTAGTGGGGTTTCCCAGAATGATTATTGTTGCAGGAAGACTTTGGCGAGACATGCGAGGTCCCACGTCGCGTGGGTTTGCGTTTCCCCCGAAAAGATACCGTGTATAGTACAGTGGTTATTATTATTTTTTTAATTTCCTTTTTTGTTTATTACGGATTTTGCATCTGAAGTGACAACTTCGAAAAGATAAACCCGAGCACACGACTGACGGGGAGGGAGGGGTTCTCACTTCGACTTCAATACGTCCCAGAGAGCAAACGTTTGACATTTTTTAATTACAGTTTTATGTGTTTTATGTGTCACTTTACCCACTGATTACACTTTTAGACGACAGTAAAACATCCGAGATTTGCCAAAGTGGCTGCTACAGAAAACAGGCACCAAACCGTAACCAAATTCGACCGAGTTCAACAACTTCCCTCCCTGAATCTGCGTTCTTGCTACTTTACTCGGAATAAAAACATGTCTCGCAAACCCAACTCCGACTGACAGTGTTTACGTCTCCATCCTGAACCACAGGCTCATGGTGAGTAAAGGGCGTAAAAGGTTGTTTTCCTTTACTCTGTGCTTTAAATTTAACTCCTGTCGGCTGCAATTTATTTGAGAAGACAGGCCTGAAGTAGCAAGAAGAGACTGTGTGCTTCGGTAAAACTTTCCCAATGTTGTTTTTTTTTTTTGTTTACAAGAAAGTTTTAAACTCTGGACAGATCAACTGGTGCAAACTCAAATTAGAAGAATGTGACGAGAATGCGTCTTCAGAAAAAAGGGTAACAAAAAGAAGACAAACAACCCGAGTGGTTAAGACTCAACACTGAGGGAAATGGAGAAGCTGCGCATCATCACTCCAGGGACGGACTTCACAAGACCGCGTCAGATTTCCCTCATCAAATTCCTGCTGTAAACCCGCCTGACTCCTGTCGGCCGAAATCATCACATTTTTAAACCAAATATTTCACACTCCAACATGTCAACCTAAGCCCCCCTCAAAAAAAAGTCCCCACTCTTCATTTACCTTTTTCCTGAAAAAAACCATTTGGCCTATTCAACAGTCTCACTTTCAATTTTCACCGAAGCACTCTTATAATGAAAATCCTCACTGACATAAAACCAGAGGCCAAAAAGCCGAACCAACTCGAGCCTACACAAGCATCGAATCCTTCAGGGAAAATTAAAAAAAAAAAAAAATCAGCATTAACTTCAGTGACGAGCCGTTGGAAATAAAACAAGCTGGACAAAACTGATGCTGCAGAAACGTCCGTCCTTCACCACAGCGTGTTCAACAGGAATCACAAGGCAGAGCGAGAAAAACAAAAAGGCTTCAGCCGTTTATCTTTAGAGATCGTGCTGCAGGGTCCGTCAGCTTATTCGCTCCTGGAAAACTGAATTTGCATTTCGTTTTAATTCCTCAACGTTCAGGATCAATTCCCTTTTTTTTTTTTTTGCTTCAGGTAGGAAAATCGAATAAGTTTTCTCGAGAAAACACGAAACGGTGCAAATTAATTTCTGCAGATGTAAATCAAGTATTTCTATGAATAGTATGAGATGAGCTGTACTAACAGATTCCAGGAGTCGACATCTAGCACCATAAGTCGGAGAAAGAAGTAGAAACATGCCACTGTCACCACTCTGTACCAAAGACTCAACCCTACAACCTCCTTACTGACAAGAGTCTGCATGATGGCGAGTGGAAATTTCCAAACTGCTTCAGATGAGAACTGAAACCAAGGTTTGCGTCTTCCATATGTGCCTGCTGATAGTTCGATTCCACAGGTTTCGATAGGAAACAAGAAGAGGGATGTGAAACATTTTCCCAAAAAAGGCAATGCCAAGAAAACTGAGCTTCCTCAGACTTGTTCAATTTCTTCACACACTCTTATGAACACCGGGTAAAAACCACCAGAATCAATTTTGGCCATCGATTCCTAATTTGTCTCTAGCAAAATCTTTGTTAGTGGTATCCAAATGCCCTTTAAGCCTGACGCTAAAAACCGTCACTGGTAACGCATCATCAAGCTCTGTGACATAACGAGCCAGTCAGCAGTGTTAGCAAAGAGTAAAGACAAGCAAACAGCAGAGGGAGGCGATTCTGTACAAACAAAACAATCAGTGGAAGAAACCGCTGAGGCGACACCCAGCGAAGATTACCAGCAGTAACTGTACCGACAGTCTGCAAACACAAACTCAACGTGTGAAAAAGAAAAGTCATCTGGTGGAAAAGAATCTGGAGAAAACAACCCGCAGGTGATGTAAACCAAAGAATCCAGAGTCTTGTGATGAGAATTAGATGTTAAGTTGCATATGAAAGTGATTATGTATGTTAAAAAAACACATCTGCTAATTATGACCCATAATTAAGCTACATAACGTTGCACAACAGTGCCACTCAAAATGCAAACAAGCCCGTCGCTTTGAGAGCCAAACAAGGTGGAGTCTGTTGTGCGCACTTTTTCCCATCATCCACTGGGGTTGCTTCCAACAATGCCCTGCTGCTTCACACACAAGACTACTTTAATTCCACAAGGCCGTCTGGACAGAATGAATACGTTTCAGTGTTGCCTGTGCCAACTTGCAGACTGACACAACTACGTAACGCAAACAGAGAGGAGCTCTACATGCACAGTAAAGTGCTTTTCGTCTGCAAGCCCTGATCAAGAAAAGAAGGCGTCCTCTACGCTTGTTTGTGACTGGTGATTCTGGGATATAAGTATTGAGTAGCCCTGACTTATATTTCCTTTTTTAAACGCATCAGTGGAGCATAGTGGGGAGAGGGGGGGGGGGGGGGGTCAGAGGACTTGGGAGGGGCGGGGAGTCTTCCTACTGCGGAGACTTGGGCGGGGTGTGGTGGGAATCTTTGCTTGGGGTTTTCCCTGGGTGTGGGGGTGGGGAGGCCCATCGCCCGGGCGGCCTTCTGCCCTCCCTCGGGGGTCTGCCCGGGGTGATGGCTGCCGAGCCGGGTTTGGAGGAGGGAGGGTGTGTCTCTCTGAACTTGGCCTCCCCTGCATTGGCGGACGCGTCCGGGCACTTCCTCTCCTCGCCTGCAGGGACAGCGCAGGGTGGCTTGGCTTCCTTGGGGGTCGGTGGTTGCTGTAATGTCGGGGCGTCCTTCACCCGCTGGCAGATCTCAGCGTAGGAGGGCTTCCTCAGCTCCTGGCAGGGAATAACAACGACAGTCCTTAAATATTCTGCTCGTCCACTCACAGACACCACATTTATAAATCAATGAATTTCTTCCTGTTGATGTGAGTTTCCACTTTGTCTTCTATGACATCATGATGCAGATAAACAACATCCATCTTTTCTACATCATAGACAGCGTCTTTTATTTATTTGATCTATTCTGTTATTCATTCTTATTTTGTTAAATAAATAAACACATATAAAATATTAAACAAATATACAGCAGAGCAGAATTTAACCAGAACTGACGTTTTTCTTCACTCTGACGAAATGAGGGAGGTAAGTGCAACACAGATTTAAAACTTGCCCTGCAGTTGCATTTACATCCTTTCAGACTGATATCTGTGTCCCCACCCTGGAGGTGTGAGAAATGGAATCGTCTGTAATCAAAATCAATACGAGACGGTGCAGAATTAAGGCACGATTAATTTACCCACTTAATTCACGCTGGGATCGATTTGCCTGTGATTGAGATGTCTGAGGGGGGGATAAGCTTTAAAAACAGGGGGCTGGTGGGGAGACTGAGATGAGGGAGGGGGGGGGGGGGAGAAAAAAATCAATACTGACTGTGGCAGCACCGTTGACTTGCACTGATTTGCTTGCAGTGGACAGAGTGCCAGGAACTCGCTCCACAGACAACTGCACCTCCTTTGGCTTCGCCTCCGTCACCTTCACCTCCCTAAAATGATCAACAGGAAGCACCGTCAATGAAATCATTAGTGAAATACAACAGACACACCTCACAAACTACCTGAGCCATAATAAGTATGAATCACTCTTACGCTGGGGTTGCACCAACAATCTAGATAACGACCTCATGAGGTTCTTGAAGACTTACGCTGCTGGGACGGAGGGAGCGGGACTGTGCGGTGGGCCAGCGGCCGGGGTCAGTGTCGGGGCTGAGGCCGGGTTTGGAGTGGTCGGCGAGGGCTGGAAGTTTGTAGGCATCGGGGAGGTGGGGGAGCGAAGCGGCTCTTTGTTGGCCGCTGGAGACAGAGCTACTCCAGGAGTGGACTCCGCACTTACATTCTGCAAAGACACAGACACATAAAGGAGGTTAAAAAGTGATTATAAAGCAAGATGTGGTGTCCCCGTGTAAATTAACACAATGTAGTGTTATTTAAGGAAGGTGTGTTTGTGGAATTAAAGCAGATGAGAAATTAAATCCTGTAACTCAACATTTTAATTAATACTGTAGTAACACAACTCTCTTAACATTCAAAGAAAATCAAACCCAAGGTTGAATTAATAAAAGGAATCATCCAACAGTAGTGTACTTTAGGTTGTATATTGAATCTGTGTGTTAGTTAAAATACACCGAGCCCCTCGTGCAGAGCTCGATGTTAAAATCAGTCCGTACCCGTTCCTTGGCAGTTCCCACAACCACGCTGCTGGCCAGTCGGTTGTCGAACACGTCGTCTGTCTTGAGCTGGCCGGCTGCTCCGGGCAGGGGAGGGAAGCTGGAGAGGCCTAGCTCGAAACTTGGAGACGGGGGTTTGGGAGGAGGCGGTGGCGACTGGGGCGTCACTCTCTGCATGACGGCAACAAACGCGGGGTCAAAGGACAGAAACGACTTTGTGACACAAACAAAGCCAAACTACATGCAACAGCGATGGGAGTGTGAATAGTTTTAAAGTCACAGGGTTAACAGTTCATAAAATACTGCGAATAATGACACTACGGGATAAGTACCCAGCTGTCACTGTCGCACCATGAAACTACAAATTCAATTCACACCAAGGATAAATACATTTAAGAGAATAAAGGATATACAACTACAATATGAAGACAAAGACACTAAAAGAATACTTACTGTAAACTTTTCATCCCTCTTTTTCCTAGAAGTAGAAACATTTTTCCTTTAAGAAAGAGAACATCTCAATTTACAAACATCCGCTCAAACATCCACTCAGTGAATCAATGACTTTACCTCGCACAAAGTAAACACTGATTCCACACCAGATTCACCACATGTAGAGAGTTTCCACATCGTTAGACTGTTGTCTACACTTAACGGCTCATAGTGTTAAACTTTTAAAACGCCCGACTGCTGCTACGATTGCTCCTGCTGCCCACACTACTCTGGAGTTGAGTGACAAAAACTCTGCGCTGTAGTATGGACAGACAAAAACAGAAACATCTGGAAACGATGGGGGAGTCGCCCGCATTTTCTTTCTGGCTGGTTCTTAACAGTCACGACTCAACTACCAGCTGTGAATGCAAAACAGTCATCTCTTGAAATATCTTCAAATGGTTCATGTCTCTAAAATCTGTACAACCTAAAAGGTTCTGCGAATAAATTAACGATACTAAATCCTACAAGCACTAAAATCACGTTATAAACAAAAAAGACTTGTTGCTAAATAAACAAATTGATCCAAAACATTTGTAAATATAGAAGCATGAACAATATATGTCTTAAGTTTCTTTAAATTATTTGAACTATGAACATTCTCTAGTTTTAGATATATGAACATTTTTATCTCCACTGGTTTCTGGTGCCACTGCACATAACCAAAATATTTTACACCTCACGTAAAAAAATAAAATGATCGCAAGTGTACAACGTGATCTATAAAGGATCCTTAAAAGAACATTTTAGAAACTTCTCAGACCAAATAATCAGGCCAGCACGATACCGTTAACTGTCTAGTGGTACCTAGTGGTTCTTATGCATCAGAAAATGTCGTACCTTCCTCGACCAATGCCCAGGGAGTAGTCTGTGGTTGTGGGCTCAGTTACTCGCCCTGTGCCGACGGTGTCCCTACGAGGGAAGGCCGCAGTGGAGGGTAACCTAGTTCTGGGCTGGCTGGTGGGGAGTCGTGTCGGAGGGCTGCTGCGCACACCATTCAGCCTCTCGCTGGGGAAGCTGGGAAAAAGGGCCGGGCTGTCCAGAAGCCCTGTGCTGCGGTCCGCTGTCGGGATGGTCGGCCTCAAGTGAGGTTTACTGTGATTCCTGTAGGGTTAAAAAAAAAAACATATGATGAGAAAAATGATGCAGCATCAACCAGCTGCTTTTAAGATACAACATGAACTCTGGAAAATGTGGATTTAAGAATGCAGCAGGAGATTCTACGGGTCGGACGTGTTCACATCAACAGAAAAAGAATTCAGGCCAAGGGTGTATAATGTTTAACTGCTACAGAAAACACCGGGGTCAGACTTTATTGCCAAAACCTCTCAAATAGTGTTGCTTTACCCTCAATGTCAGGAAAATATCCAAACTTCAGTGCATGTCTGAAAGCGCGCACTGAAATTTCAACTGAACCAAAATATATGTTGTTGTTAAAACTTCAGAAGGACGATAACTATCATTGCGAATAATTGATTTTCATCTCTGTGTATGAACAGGGATGTTCTTTCTACTGAATCTTCATCTGAGAGGACAGAGCTACAAACCTGTTCCTGAGCGAGTAGTGTCTGACAGTGAGGGGGGACGTCGCTGGTTTGAAACTGTGTGATGTCGTAAATCCGTTGATGAACTGGTTGTTGTGAAATGGGGCGACCTGGTAAAGAGAAAACAGATTCATTAGCAGAATTATTAGGAATCCTAACACCAAATGCTTGATATGCGTTTTATTATGAAGTTGTTTAGCAAGGAATAGCTTAAATATTGGGTCTACCCTTTTTTTAATTTGAAAACAAACTAAAGAATTAAAGAAACAAACAATGTTTTTAATGCGCCACTCGACAGCAGACAAAAAGTTTCACATTTCTTGAAACTCACCAGCGTTGGGTCGATGAAGCTGTGTGTAGCCGACCAGGCCTGTGGCGTGATGAGGCTGTATAAAGGGAATTGCTGCTGGGGGCTGTAAACCGGCGGGATGAAGTAGGACGTGTAGCGCTGCTGGGCATACGGGTTCACCTCCACCGGCCGGTAACCGTTCTTTGGCATGAAAGTGTTGATAGCGATTGCCTTCGCCTTGATCCTCGCCTGCGCAACAGGGCATGAAATGAACACAAGCCAGAAACATAATTTACCCTTTTTTTGTTGCATCCATTAATACTGAGGCCCAGAGTTCAGTGCATGTCTGAAAGCAGCTATGTTGTGTTGCTTGTCTTGGGGAAAGACTTAGTTTGTATATTTTTCAGGTGTTACTCAGTCCGTGTGCGTTTGACCATGCAGCCTACCTTAATCGGCTTCCCTTGGAAGGTCTTCACCTCCTCCCGCAGATACTGATATGCCTTTAACAAAAAGTGAAGTGGGCGACACAACGTGAGGTAACAATTTGGTTTAAATGTAATCAGGAACATCAGAGTACAAGATGACTCTTTAAGTGTATCACTAACAGCACACGATCAACATGCAAAGGTTTTTGTAAGAACCCAAATAAGGTATAAAAAAGGGATCCACAACAAAAAAGTTGATATCAAGGGAGGGGGGGAAGAGTGAGGACATTAAATGTACATTTTTCACTTGTTACCTGCTGTGCATCTGCTTCTGATTCAAAGGTGATGAACCAGTTGTCGTTGTAGGCAAATTCACAGTTGATGAACTTGGGTAAGTTGTCCCCTTTGAAAAGAGCCTCGACCTCCTGCAGCACAAAACAGCAGGTCAAGGGAGGTCACGGAATGAAGTGTGTAGAACTGTTGACACACTGACAACCAACTTTACATAAAACCCAAGCTGTGTATTGGAGGTGCAACAGTGTTGTTGTCAGGCAAGTGGAATCAATGCAGACCCTGCACCTTTCACTCAAGTTCTGTTGCACACGACCGCCATACATCACTGGGGCTTTCACCATCAACTGCTTCCAACTTGTGCAGTTCACATGAACACACAACTGCTTTGATTTAACTACATCTCTGGAAGACACAATTAAAACTGTATTTCTAACGTTAATGTAAACTACAGAACTGCATCTTCAAATTTTGTATTTGTCTTCGAAGCACAGAGTGTGAATAGAAGGCCAACAAAGAAATGTGACTGTGAAAAACTATCAATCACACACATCTGTATATCTCGGTGCCTTCATGTGAGCTTTGCCTGAATTCAGCGTGTGAACGGAGCCAAACTGTAGAATAATCACACTCCATGTCTTTGCTGACTCATGCTGCCGGGAAAACAAGGATCGATGATTAGCTTGTTGCCACGGTGAGAATAAAGCACGTTCACTGACCTCGATGGGCGTGCTCTCGGGAACCTCTCTGAGGATCACAATGCAGCGGTTCTGATTGGGTCGCACCTTCTCCCCCTTCTCATCCACCTGGACCAATGGCAGAGCTGGAGGAAAACAGATGAATGAGTTTTAGATGATGACAATTTAAAAGAAAGTCATTGAAGTTATTCTCGTCCCTCAAAACAGGGAGAAGCATTCGCAGATTGTGATTTAAAATAATCTAATTTACTAGATGGGTCACTTTATACAGTCTATTACACTGAAAACTGTTGATGGTTCAGTTTGACCAGACAGAGATCGACTCTCTAGGACACTTCATTTTGGTCCGGACCTCTCACACCTGATTTTGCTCCAGACTAAGCTGAAAAGTCAGACGGTCCAAAACAAACAAGGAAGGAGTGAAAGCCCCTCAAATTAATTTACAAAATCTTGAGACGGACCACACCACAGAGCCATAAACTAAAAGTGTCCAGGCAGAGAGGATTCCTTTAGGTAGTAAATTAGGTATGTATATAAATTACTGAAGAGCAGGCGAGGCTCTGCTGGATGCACTTCAACAACCTCTCCTGGGAAATCAACCTCAATCACAACGCTGATAAAAATTCTGGTGAGTTTGTCTCTTCAGCAGATAAAGCAGCCACCTTCAGAGTCCTGGTGCATTCATGAAATCACAGACGCTAATAAATGTTGGCTGCAAACAAAAACACATTACATCACCAAGTCACTTTTGATTGGCTCTTAATAGACGCTTAACTCACATCGTAAAATGTCGACGATCAGCTCGACATCTGTGCTGAGCTTTTTGACATGGTCCAGGTTGGCCACCGTCACAATTGGCACATACTGGTCGCTGTCCATCTGGGAGATGAGGTACATGTCACTGGCCAGATTCTCCCTGAGAGACAAAGAAGCAAGGCAGCAAAGGTCAGTGAAACTTCCAGGGCACGGATTAGACAGTAAAATGTCCCGTTGCTACCGTGTGGTGTTGAAATGTTACTTTTCTCTACACAGGTAATGTTGAGTGTTTGATTATCGCCCACAGAGTCACGGCTGTCGTCACATCAAACTACACCATCGATCCAATAAACACGGAGCTGCTTGTTTTACGATACGTGAAGAGGTAAGATGTGAAAATGTGAAGCGGTGGCCTTTTGCCACAAGTGCACCTCTTGAACCATCTCCAGTTCACAGCTGTTGCACACTCGGCTGCTTTACTGGTGCAACTGCTGAGTGGTCTCCAAAAGAGCTCATTTCACTTTCTCCAGATATTTTTCTCATCTAGTCCAACTCAGTGCATTCAGGTTTCCTTGGCATGTTTGCCGTTGTTTTTGATTTTGGTGCCAAGTCAAAAAAGTATTTTGTGAGGCCTTGATTCTTGATTCTTCCCAAAACCAGCAGCTTCCTCTAATGATCACTAAGGAGCAGCCACTTTTCTTACTGTGGCTCAATTTAAGTGCTTTCCTCCATTAACAAGTGTGAAACACCACAGAAATATGAGGCTGAAATTTTGGACAACGTGAGGTTCAGTAGAATATTTTTCCATCCGAAGCACAGTAAAACTCACAATGCAAGATGATGAAGGACAACATGACTTGAGACAATGAGTCTATAACTTCTGGCTGTCAAGCAAAAATCTGTTAGGTGAAAGCTCGCTGTAAGCTTACACATTTTCATTTCAAAAAATACTCCTCTGAGCTCATTGAGATATAAAGTGGAAAGAACTGATAAAGTTAAAGTACTAAGGTAAACTCACCGGGAAAGACAGAACTCCAGGGTCTTCTTCAGGTGCTCCCTCAAGCCTTCCTGGGGATTCTCAGGCTGGGGATCACTGCCTGCTGACACACATATGGGAAATATCTTCGTAAATTAAAGAGCAACACGACGAATCTCTGAACCTGGGGGCAGAACATTTTTCAGACCAATGAGATGTAAGGTTGAGTAAAACAAAATGACAACAAAAGCAGGATGTGGGCGGAAAAGAGCAGAGATGGTGAGAAACTACACATTTACTGACGTGAAGAAACAGAACAAGAGAAAAAATGGTTTATGTTAATTCTTTAGAACCCGAACAATTTATCAACGCTGCAGAGATTAACATGTAACAGACATTTTAGTAGACACATTGTAAACCCCCCCCACTGATCTGTAACCAGCCCACAGCCTGCTCCTACAAGCAACCAGTCACTAACCAGCCCACCTGTGTGCCCAGGCTGTCCGGGCTCCGAGTATTCTGTATAGGCTGGCTCGGCGCACTCCAGGGGGACGGGCGCCGTGGGGGCCGGCTCAGCCAGCATTACCGGTACCGGTGGAGGCTCATCTGGGCCGGTTAGTAGTGGCTCCTTGTAAGCCTTGTCTTCACTGGCCTCATAGCCTGTGACAATCAACAAGAGGAAGTATAATAATTATTTAAGTGCCTCATGTTTGAGCCGCGTCTCTAAAGTCGTTTTTCAGACATGAACTCCGGAGAATGTCCACACATTTTCCATTTTCTTTTCATATATGAAGAACGCAGCAGGAGACTGTCCGGGTCACAAGCGTTCGCAACAACAGAACAATCTCCGGAACATTCAAGCGAGGGGTGGAGCCTGTAGAGCAGCAGGAGGCAGGACATTACGTTTAAATTCTGCTGAGGGAAGATCAGTGCTTTTGTTTACAACCTCATCACGAAAAGCTCTCGAATCTCATGGTCTTTCCAAGTTCACGTCTTTCTGTGCATCTTCTACGTGTATGGGTCCTCTTTCAGTATTTCTGTTTCGCGCCTGTCCCGTGTTACAAACGACATCAACACGACCACCGCCTATTCTCTCACGTGGCCCCACTGGGACATTATCTGCAGTTTTTACTTGGGATCAGAAAAACCCCACATAGAGCACAGCCGGAAGTGATTGTACGGAGTCCAGCGCATGTCTGAAAGCAGCTTAATAATGAAAGATGAACCTGATGTCTGATGTAATGATCTAAAGCAGCTGACCTCACAAGCTCATCCCCTTTTTCTACTTTGTCTATGACACATAATAATACAAATACATTCCAATAGAGTAATGTAACAATCTAGGCAGGGCATGTTCAGCACCTCCGCAGTGATAACTATAAGAACAAAATCCAAGTAGTGTTATTATATTATAATTATCATGTTAATTATTTAGAACCCGAACAAATTATCTACACTGCAGAGATTAACATGAACAGACATTTTAGTAGACACATTATTAAATTGAATAGTCCTTGCAAATGTTTCACAATTAAAGTCTACTGCAAAAGTAAGGAATTACAATTTTTAACTTGCTTTAAGGCTTTTAATGTGAAACATCTGCGAGTGGTGACATAGTACGAAATGACCAAGTTTGTTGGGCTGACAGAATTAGTGCAGTAGAAGACACTTCATGTTGAATTAAAGAAAAGAGGAAGTGAAGGAAGTGACGCAGGCAACACTACTAACATCAAATGAAAACAGAAACAGAAAACAGGGAGATGTCTCAATGAAGAATGATGCTTGCAAAGTGTTTGTGAAATAATGCAGTTTCAAATAAAGGGCTGGTTGCTCTTAAAGTCGAGGTATAGGAAGGGACCGTCAACTTTTCTCTTAGTTCTGATTAAGATGAAACGGCCCATCACATAGTTCTCTTTCCAGCAAAAAATGTAAAGAGAAATTCAACGTAGTAATCTGAATGTCCTGAATTAAATCAATGACTCCTTCTTGGTGCTGAGAAATAAACACCATCGCCTTAACAACACCCTTATCACTCATCACTGATCGAGCATTACTCGCTCAAGGAACAAATAAAACTCGATCAGCAGGAGGTTCTTTCCCTGATGACAAAGTCATAGTGAGTCTGTGGTGGTGAAACGGGCCTCTGCATGAAAGGCCTGACTATGCTACATCACCCATCTTCTGCAATACATTTCTACGCAGACACAGAAGACGAAATAGGCCAGAACGTCAATCAGAGTCAAATGCAGACTAATCAATAATTTCTGGTTCGCAGCCATATCCTGGTTGCCTCTGCATTGGCTATACTTGGCTGGGCACATTAGAGTGAGTGATTATGGTCATTTGTGCCGAGGGAACAGTGACTGCAGTTGGAATATTCATAGCTCATACTAAATTGAGCATGAATGATTAAAGAGGTGTCTTGGCATGACGAGAAAGTGACAAGAATAGACAAAAGCAAACTAAAATTAGGGTTTGTGCATAGCGGATATTTTGCTACTATCTTATATTATATATATATTTAATTTGGGGTATATGTTGGCAGATGAGCAGAAGATTGGCTGCATTTACTTTACTCCATTTGACCCAACAACTTCAAATGACTCATCTATTCTGTTCAATGTTTGGGTTTAAAGGACAAATGAATTATCCAGATTGTTCACGTCTAACTTCCACTTTGATTCCCTCAAAGTTTCAGTGTTTTTACACTAACTAACGCTGCCGGACTAGTGAGAACTGTGTCTTAACAGACTCATACTACTAAACTGTTTGTGAATATGAAATACTTTGAGTACATAATATTCAGCTGCAGCAACTCGTCTTCACTAATTTATTGTTTTTTGAACATAGGAAAAGATGGAGAACGTCACTTGTATGTTTGAGTTACATGTGTTGTGAACGACGCACTGCTGGAGTTCTCTTACTGCCTTGCGATAATGTATGTTGTGAGTAGGTGCTATATAAATAAAACTGAAATTGAATAGAATTTAAAACGTATGACATTGATTATTATTTCATTGCATTTACTATCAAGGCCATAAACAGAGAAAAGATGAGGTCATTACATTTTGTATCCCGAACTATTGGCTGACCTTCTGGGCCGGGGTCAGCCAAACTATCGCAGCCTTCCTTCCATGGCTGCAGGGCAGCAGTTGTGGTGTCAGCACTCCCGCTTGGGTCCAGGCTAAACATGTGGTTGGCCCATGCTTTCGCATTGGGGTTGAGGTCTGAAACCTTGGCGGATTCCTGTGAAGAGACCACAGAAGTTGGTCAGTTGTCCATTTAAGCCAATGTGTAGCTGTTCTTCAAAAGCATTTATCAACTCATTGTACATTACACTGATCACAATGTTTACATCATCTAGACTGTGGCGACCCACCGTATTAGATTGTTTCATAATGAACCAAAAACCTTTTTACACTTGTCATAAAAACATAAAATATCTATAACTTGGTGTTTTGCTCCAATGCTGCATTCTATAGGTGTGTCCAGTGCTATATGGATTGTTTTTACTGTAATGATGTAACATGGAGCATCAGTTTACATCTTCAGATCATTGTCTCTCAACGATTCCTAGGAGGGGATCAAAAATACTCAACATATTCATACGAGAATTAAAATACATGAAATATGAATCCATTTGTCAGTAAAGACAATATTCTAACAGTATTAGAACTGATGTAACATAACCACTGAGTATGAAATAAATATATACATGTCCGAGAAATCCATAGTCCCCCTCCCCTTAATGTTGGCAGATGATCCAGGAGACCGGGTAGTGGTATGATGTGGCATTATCATTTTACAGCAAAGGGACTACACTTAAATCACATGTCTGTGACAGTCAATCACCAGGAAAACAAAACTGAAAGTTTAAAATAAAATATTTGTGAATAAGGTTGGTTAATATAACAATAGCAATGTTCCAAGTGACTGGGGAACACACATTTGAATCCAGACTGGGGTAAAGGAAGACTTTACCACATTTCTGGATTGAGAAATCCTTTGACAGACAATCACACGATCAATGATATTACTGCTTCAACTGCTTCCTCAGTCCAACAAAATCTGACAGGAACTAAAATACCGGTACAATCTGACGGGGACCAGGCCTACTCACCCTGGCTGCCTGCTGGGCATACTCACAGAATCAAAGCAGCAGTTCAGCATGCATGTCTCACAAGCTAACAGACTGTAACCCAGAGCCGTGGTGAGAGCCAGCGTTTCATTTAAGTCCTGAGGCAAAACGGGCCAGGCGCTTCCTGCCGCTGGTGGTATAAGACTCAGCTGCATCCAATCCATGATTAACACAAATAAACTGAGTCTAAGTATCTTCACAGGCAGACAGACGAAGACTCCAGACCAGCATTGTGTGCCTTAAGCCATAACCGGGCTCCTTCAAGTGAAGCAGCCACCAGCACACCTCTGCAAGTCACCCCCCGTCAAATCACAGCCACACTCTGTCTGGCTCCTGAGATCCAAGCGGCTCGGTTGATTCAACAAATCTGATGACAGCACTGAGGCTCCGTTGCCTGGCTGGGCTAAGCTGACGTTGCAGACGCTGACTGGCTCTCTTGCTGCTGTTAAACATAATTCTCTGTTTTTGCTTTGTCGCTGTTGCAGTGAGTCATTCTCCAGTGAAACACTGGAGCTGACGAGGGAGTGTTAAGTTGCACACCTGAGCTCAAACGACGCCTGCTCCGGTGATCCACGCGCTAAATCAACCCTGAGGCATCACTCAAATTAAATCGGCCCCACATGAGCCTTGGATTTAATAGATTATTCTGCCAACGAGCAGAGTTTCTGTAAAAAAAGAATTAAACCTGCTTCTTATTCAGGAAACTGCAAAAAAAATCAGTAATGGAAACAAAAGAAGAAATAAAGAGATTCAAGGAGTGAGGACAGAGAGGTAAGCCCGACTTGATACAAGACCGCCATCACAAAACTGCGTTCCTGGGTCGTATTTCACAAACGCTGCGCTAAAAGATCATTTGGGATGTGTCTAGCCAGACAGACACACGCCCCCACCTGTGCCAATAATCCAGCCCTGCACTAAAGTAAAACTCCCACTCCAGCCCGACTGGCTGCCATAGAAACCGCTGCTGACATCACCGGATGTGTACGTTGTGGGCACCGCTTGACCTTTCAAAAATTTTTAAATGTTCCCTTCCTTCACAAAGGAGGAAAAGGTTAGCTGCCTCCCTGATTGAGGGTGTATTTTGGGAGGAGACGAGAGGATGTGATTCATCATGAACCGTGGACAGAGACGAGTTATTGTTAGTGTCACCAGAGGGCAGCCGGTGTAGCACTGGGTTTATTGCTGCGCATCTCGGATGAAGGCGAGCTTGCAGCCGCAGACAGGAAGACAGAGACAGCAGAGTCCTTCAGGGGAGAAAACAAAACAGCTGAATTTGGACTTATCCATCTGTCTGCAGACCTGAGGCTCATCATCCCCGTCTGACAGCCACAGAGCTGCAGGAGACAATGAGCTAGATGAGTGCTGAGCATTCAGGAGTCAAATGCATCACAACTGCTGTAACGTGCTTCATCCTGAGCACAAATTACTACGCAGCTCTTTTAATATGACATGAGCACATCAGATTCAAGGCTGTTAGACATTTCCAATTCAGTTTTTCCCCGTAGCTGCTTTCAGACATGCACTGAAGTCCAGACATTTTACTGAAATTATCCCGAGTATGTGAGAATGCAAATGTGTGAGTCAATTGCTTCAGGCATTTTCTTGAATTTTCCTGCCAACCTCCTGTTAAAATGTCAGGGAAATGTCCATGTGAGAACATTTCGGCGCTGATGAAGACGTCAACTTGGAAAGATGACGAGATTCAAGCTTTTAGTGATTAAAGGGAAATGATATTCTCCAAGTTGCAGGGATGATTTTCTTTCCACGGTGGAAGTTATACATAAATATATCTTGCCTCCTGCTGCTCTACACAATCACCAACCCTCGCCTTACTGTTTTAAAATGTCCTGTTGTTGTGAACGCATCTGAACTGGAAATTCTCCTGCTAAGTTTTAATGTGAAAAACAACATTCATGTCTGAAAACAGTATTGGTGAGCAGCATTCAAACCCAATGTTTCATTTTTGTGACCTGGACTAACAACCACTTTGCACGCAGCATTAAAACAGAGGGGGGGGTGAAATCTTGGCATTATGTGAGAGTTAAAATACTGAAAATGAATTTAGGGCAGATGTTGGTGAAAATAGTGCGGGGGGAAATATAACATAATATTACTATATATAATATTTTTATGGCAGTTTTTGGTCATTGACATATTTGTCCAGTAATAGCACCCGTTATAAAAAAGATATAGGATATAATATAAGGATGTAAATAAGTCATGTTCAATTTGTGGTCTTTAACACATATGTGCAAAGCATATGTGTCTGTGTGTGTGTGTGTGTGTGTGTGTGTGTGTGTGTGTGTGTGTGTGTGTGTGTGTGTGTGTGTGTGTGTGTGTGTGTGTGTGAGAGAGACAGAGAGTGCACGTAAATATGGAATGAGGTGGAAAACACAAGGGTTTGGTAGCACCACATGGCTTGTGTTACTATTGCACCAGTTTGTTTTGGATCTAAAGTACATTTTGATAACTTAAAATAATTAGATTTCCAGTCATCTGAATTATCTTGCTCATGACTCGATTATTTGAAAAAAAAACATGACTCTATTTTCTTATTTCACTATTCCTATTTTTATTGTTTAGGTGAATTTATTCTGCCCTAGTTAAAAACTGCAGAAATGAGCGTGGAGCCTTATCAATGGGTTCTTTTATCTAAATTCTGAGGAAATCACTTAACTCTCAAAGTCACTTCCCTGAGTCCAAAACTGTTTTACAGTTTTCATACATTTCCTCTTATTCATGATTTGGGCCAGGGTTCATTGTGAGGTCAACTGGCAGCAGCATGTGACTCATCTATAAACATAAAATGAGCGTTTACAAAGATAACCTGGACGGAACTTGTGCCTTTTATGACTTTTCAATGGAAACTGACTTTGCTCAAGAACCTTGACATCCTGAACTGTGCATATTCAACCCTGCAGGCAGCATTTTGGGTCCATGACCGCTTTTCCCACCACTAATCCCGGCCTGTAATGAGACCTACAGCCTAGGGCATTACCCCACTGGACTCCATCAAGGACGAGAATCTCCCCTTCCCCTTTGCTGCCAATCTTCTTTCCAATCTTGAGCATGCGTAAATGAGAGTGGAAAAAGACAGTGGGCTGTTTCCATTTGCTAATTTTAGAGTTCTCAGGAAAAATAACTTTTTCTTTGCCTGAAGGCCATCCACTTACTTCTTACCCATTTCCTTAGTTCCACATTCTTTCCTATTTAAAGAGGTTGATTGAAAGCCACCAGGGAAACATGACGACACTTCCCTGAGTTTGCTTAGTGACATATTCCCTGGGTTTCCTTTGCATTGAAGCAGCAGTTATGTTTCAACACACCGGGAGTATTAAGCTCAACTAAAAACACAGAGAAACGTGCTCTCTGATCCGAGGAATAATCATTTAAGGCACCGAAGCCTGCAGAGCGGGGAGTGATCTGGAATCTGAACAGGCCGTAGAGCTGGAGCCAAATATTGCTTAAGAGAAACTGATTTTCAATCCAAACCAAGACTTGTGACACAACCAGCCAAGAAAAGCTGCCACCCAGACACACAAACAGGACAGTGGTGGAAACACTGTTCTTACAGCACAACACAGCTGGGGGAGGCTTAGAGAGCCCCTATAATTCACCACCAACCTTCATTGTATTTTCCCTGCACCAGACATCCAAGGTGGGGGGCGGGGCTTTAGTCGTCACAACCAGGATTTACCAGTGTCTTGCTGAAAGATGGTGTAATATCCCACCATGGTGACCACATTTAGCCCTGACATTCTTTGCAAAACTCACATGTGCTAGCGTCAATCAAACCTGCAGGGCTGTGTAGCACCCTGGGCGAACCATACAGCCTGCAAATGAATATGTGCGACAGATCAAAATAATCACTAACTACATTATCCTGTGAAAAGGAACAGAAATACAGGTCTGTGACAGACGAGATGTTCAGATACGGATACCAGCATCAAAAATGCCTCGGAAGCTGCCGAAAATTCCGGGGTTGGGCATCGGCAAGCACACAAATCGATGTACCGACCCACTACTACGTCTTTTAAGTTTATTAGTTTCACCGAGAAAAAAAACTACAATTTTCTTTTCCCATTTAACCTGAGCCAGGTCATGATAGCAATTCTCCCTTCATACAGCAATCATGATCATTCAGTAAAACACAGAACCTGTCAGTGAACCAGGTCTGAATAAAAGCCACACATTAGCATTGAGTGAATAATTTTACCCTGTTCAAAATTAGCAGCTTAATTTAGTCTAGCTGCTCAGGAAGTAAACGTCAGACACTTCCTCCGCACCTTGGTTTCTATTAAAACTGTTTATGTTGACCCATTCAAACTACTTCAGCCTCTGAGGTCAAGGTGGAGCGATGACTGATGACTACAAGCAGATATTGTTTGGTCTGCTTGATGGATGACAGCGAGGGCAGCACTAAAACATCGGCTCAGAGGGAACACGGGTCCTGAATGCATCCGTTCTAAAAATAGTTTCCAAAACATGAGTTACAGCTGGATGATTCCTCTGTGTTGATGAAAACTATCGACTTGGGTATAAGTTATGGCAAATCTCTGATTAACACCCACGGTGACCTTTTGTAGTTTCAGACGCACCAATCACAAACAAAGAAGATGGACTCACGTTAAATATGCTTCAGGTGCATTTCGTATGGATATGTTGACCTTTTTATGGTTTAGTTACTTTGCAAAATGAGAACAAAATTTAACTGGAAAAATAAAAATTACATTGTTATAGATTAAACTAGTAAGTAAATTTTACTTGTCACTATTTTAACACAGTGAAAAGGCCACAATCTTTTTAATCATTTAAAACTTCTAATACTTTAATAAAGTTAAAAGACATAAAGGCTGATTGCATCAACATGTTAGTTATTTAAATGTCTCAACATCCCCATCAACACTGAAAATGACAATTCGAGTGTGCGACTAAGACAAAATCACACACATTCAACAAAGGAGAAATAGAAGCATAAAGAGACAAAAAGCCAAGTGAACACCTGGAAGAAAGAGCTGCAAAAACACTTCAAACAACACCCACACCCTGGCTTAGCGTGATGATAGTAACCTAACATCTCATTTTTCAGTCACTTTCTGACGAGGCCTCGGTTTAAGCTCCAGCTTGTTTGGTAGACAGTGCGTAATGTCGTGTTGACACATCTCATCCATGGGAATCAATCATCAACTGATGCGCTACTGCACCCACGATGCACCGCTCTGTTTTCAGTCCTGGCTTTCATGCTCCAACAAGGAACAAAATGTCACATCTATGATCAATAGGGCCACTACAGGCTCATGAAAAGAGAGAAATAAAAACAGGTCATGCTTATTTAGTTACAAGAGCTGCCTCTCTGTTCCTTTACTTCTCTATTATACATAATCAGTGTGGGAAATCAAGTCCATTCAAAAGCAGGCTGTGACTTGAAGACTGCAAACACCCAGTCCCGACATAATATTAGCATTAAAACAAAATAAGGGGGACCGCATCTAGGAGACACAATCTTGAGCTGTGGCAAGACATCTTTAAAAAAAGGACAAAACTAGAATGTCAATCAGTACAGCCCATAACTGCACCAGAACCGACAGTCACCTGATATTCAATATGCCATATTTTACCATTTTCTAACATGCATAAGACTGGATCCTCATGTCAATACATCAAGATTATTAGACATTCAAGGCACAAAACTAAAACATGTCTGATTTGTGTAAAACTCACCAAATGGGAGTTCTCTTTTGCCTCTTGCACTTGCTGCACCTGTGGTTCAGCTACAACTTTCGTGTCCTGGTCAGAAGTCATGAGCCGTCTGCTTCTTGGCTCCTCAGGGAGAAGTCTCTGCGTCACCAAGTAAGCTACAGGGGGGCAGAGGGGACGAACAAGTTAGATTCAAGAGCAAATGTTTATCACAGAACTGTGGCATAATACCGGTTGTACCATGTGCAAAAAGAACAGGGGGCCGTGACCGACAGATGGCTGAACTTTTAAACAAAGCACACAAACACCATCAATACAAATATTGTTTTACTTGTTGTCAATACATGTTGTACACAAGATAATATGTGGTGCGTTTATTTTGGATGTTTCATTCAGAGGCTGCTCTTCTGGTAAAATTAATTCCACTTTTCACCGATGTGACAATGAGATATGAAAAAAATGAATAAATCAACTGTCAACTGCTGCCAACCTGTAAGCTACGGAAAGAGAGGAGGGACATTAGTGTATAGGACGGATGTCTTGACAGACAGGTTTTACAGAGTTTAAAAGAAGGAACAGGAAAAGCCAAAGAACCACCTTGACTTATTACACATTTATTACACAATCCAACTGCTTTCTTGGTGACGTGGAAAATAAATGATACACAAATAAATGACACACACACACAAGGAAGGCTGAGCTCATGGCTTATATGTAGACCAACACGCATCAATATAAATAAATGTTGAACTTTAGGCTAGATACTAATTTGTCCACATGAGTGTTTCAGCTTCAGATCGGTTTGAATCCCCGTCTAGACTAAATGCACTAATAACAAATCACGTGACCACTCAGGCACACCGGGCATGCGTGTGCCAGTGTACACGGATTGCTCGAATAGCAGCTTGTGTGTTCCACATGTAAACACAACAGCTGTTAGCAAAGACAACAGGGTCAGCAAAGCTTGTAATTGATTATCAGTCGTGCGTTCTACACTGGTAGTTGAGGCTATCCTGTGAGGGGAGTCTGACAAATCAAGGAAGGCTACGTCGTGATTGTAAAGACCCAATCGCCAAGTGGTTGAGTGTTTACCAAACATCCCCCTTTCTGTCCATCCAGAATAAAACACAGCCCAGAGGTTTCAAATCATTGAACATGAATCAGCGCTTCTCTGTTTAAATA
The DNA here is from genome assembly GCF_024713975.1 of Paralichthys olivaceus. Classification (NCBI taxonomy): domain Eukaryota; kingdom Metazoa; phylum Chordata; class Actinopteri; order Pleuronectiformes; family Paralichthyidae; genus Paralichthys; species Paralichthys olivaceus. The sequence continues at coordinate 1,462,215 of NC_091108.1, read as the reverse complement.
GCTATAGAACATCTAGCGTGGACATCAGGCGTATCTGTAGCAGGGTTGACAATGTAGTAGTATGGATGTTGCCTTAGACTTTTTAAGAACCTATGGAGACTACATGTTGCAGCACTGGTGCGTGGATCAGGTTTCATCACTACTTCATCTCTCAGGCTGCAGTTTCAGCACCAGACATCCTAATGATTAATCACTTCCACTACATCTGACCTCAGCGCCACACGTTTGCAGGCAAGACAGGATGAGGATGCTCCACCGAGTGCAAACAACCACTGGCAACACCTTCTCTCCTGTCCCGATGGGGCTGTTTGTAAAGCAGCGATAATGCAAGCACAACAATCGCTGCCTGTCTCTGACAGTGGCCCTGTGTTTGCATACAAAGCAGAAAAAGAATGGCATGGCTGTAAAGCTGGTGACCTTTGATCCACATACTGATTCCCATACACGGCATGTGTGTGTGTGTGTGTGTGTGTGTGTGTGTGTGTGTGATGCAGATGTGATTAATGGGGCTAAATACAACTCTCCATTATTTCTACTCAGTCATCAAAACAGATGTTGTGTGATAAACTTCTCTGAACAGTTGACTTAAAACCTGTTCATCAGCTGAACTGTACACACCCATGGATCAGTTGATGATAGAAATACCAGGCTGAAGTGAAGCATTTAATCAAGTTTTCTGTGGTTATGCAGTAGCCTCATCGCAACTACTAATTATTTACATTGTGGATAATTCTTACTTTTTCAGTTAAACAATTTATCAACATCGTCTATGAGACATTTAAAAGAATTACCAAGCTCGACCTGACATCCTCAATGGTCATTTTGGTTTATACAATATCTATCTAATGTTTCTAATTATTCTGTGATTCTAATACAGAGAACCGTAACGTATTTGGTGCGAATTGGACATTCAATACAGTCAATATTAATAAACTTTGAATAAACTAGCAACTGTTGGCCTTTACTTGCCACAGCTCAATTACCACAGGTCAGTTTTACAGTTTAAGAAAGAAAGCTGTAACCTGCATCACCACAGGCAAAACAAAGAGACAACTCCAGACCGGCATCGAGTCCATTACAACTTTATTTGTGTGTCACATGAAACTAAATGAGCAACAGCCAAAATCTATTTACTTTAAAACAATGTTGCTGTTGGTTTGTTAAGGGGTTAGATTCAAAAGTGAATTTTCAAAAATTAAGTTTTAATGTATGTGTTTTAATCAAACGAGAAATAATAGAATCTCAGTAACGTCATAACTCTGCCCAGGGCCACCAGTCCTCTTAAATTCAATCAAATTTCACACACTCGTGAATATAAATCCAAAGAAATGTTCCAGATTTTTTCCATCCAGATCAAAAAGTCCCATCCTTCCACCAAGTTTCATGAAAATCTGTACAGTGGTTTTTGCATAATGATAAACAAACAAACCAACAGACAGGTGAAAACACTACCTCCCAGGCACAGGTAATATCCCCTGAAAAGGTGCCTGGTTGAGCTTTCTTGTCAACAAACAAGTTCTGTTTACATCCAGTGTAGAAAATCACAAGACTTTGTGTGTCCAGTGTTTCCCCAACAACTGTACAGACCAGGCGAGCGGGAGCCGCCACAAAAAAAAAAAACTGGGAATCTCCACTGATTGATTTCTAATGTTTGCGGTTCAGGATTTTTTTAGTTATGAAACAAATTACTGCTTGAATCTAAACAAGATTCTCTGAAAACTGTTGCTTCAAACTGGACAGATTACAGTTACATTCATAGACGTGTGCATGATTAACATGTGTTGTATTAAGTGCAGAGACTCAGCTGTGTCAAGTCAGCAACCATGAATATGTAAAAGAAGTAAATATATTACATGTACACAAACAATATCTTCGGTGTACTATAATTTTTGAATTGAATCAACAGGCAGCCAGTGTAAATAGAGCACACCTAATGTAAACACTACTAATACCTCAGGGAAACACAGTTTGCTGAGATTGTGACAGAGCTTTGGTCTTGTCAACAACTGCAGCTGGAATACACACAACACACAGACCAAAGCTGCGTGTGATGCTGCTACACTTCTGAATACAGGTTTGGGATCGCCATTTCACTCAAATGTTTGTGTGTCTGTCTCTATGGCGGCCATTGTTAGACTGAACAGGCGAACATCCTCACGTGAAGTTGTGACAGACTCAGTTGGATGATATCCATGAGCTCCAACACACATGTAATGAGTGATTAAATCTAAATTTAACGATATCAGTCAAGTACAAATACAGTTATTCTAATCCGTTTGAGTATTGAAAACCATCTACCTTGCAGCAGAGTAAGTTTAGCAAGAATACAGTAACGTTCGTGTGAAGATTGTGCAATAGAGAGCAGAGGGCGATCACATGAGTCCTGACAAGGTTTGCAATGCGGTTTGACCCGGTTCATCCCATAAAGAGGCTGAACCCGGTCAGTGTGGGCACATTTCCGCTACAGATGCACTGAATCATAACATCCAGACAGGGCCTGGACCAAAACACACGCCTTCTTTCCACCCTGCACTATCACAAGAGGTGATTTACAACCCAAATGCCACTTTGTAGTTCGGAAATAACCCCGAGATTCAACCCCTCCGGTGAAAAATGCAACAGTGCGCCAACGAGTTTATTTTTGGTGACTAGCCTCCGCTGGTGGAGGATGGTCACCAGGCATCTTGCATGTCCCTGTCGGGAGGAGGGGTGAGCCAGTGTTTATCCCCAGCCAGGCCGGCTACAGCAGCGTGTCTGGGTCCACTTCACCACTCGCACTCTGCAACCACAACCAAAGACGCAATGCAGGCGTATTTAGTAGCTGACACAGCCGAGACAGGCTGCAGCTCACACATGCCATGCCCATGCCAAGGGCCGTGAGTGGGCTTCCCGAGAGCGAAGTGCAGGCTGGGTGAGGGTAATAAATGAGCCATAAAATGGAGGCTGCAAACACACCGGGATGACTCGTTCTAAAGTTGACTCGGTGTGGAAAGTAGCAGCCGTGTCTCGTTAGCTGGCTTGCAGAAGCATCCAGTGAAAGATGGCGACCTCCGGCGTGAATTCGCGGATTCCCCCCCTCCTCCCCTCCTCCCCTCCTCCCCTCTCCTCAACATTTCCGAACTGACTAATATCAAGTTAGCAAGCAGGCTAAGTGAACCTAGCTGTACAGAGCAGTGCTGCGGCGGCGTTTAACCGAGTGTTGGGTGCTTACTCACCTGTCACTTCTCACTGCGGGGCGATGCAAAGAGTTTGGCGGCGGTAGCAGCTGCTGGTGGCGCTGGACTGAGGCCTTGAACTGGCTTCCAGGCTAAATACGCAGGGTATTAGCTAGCAGGCTAAATCAAGCACGCTAGCAACAACCAACCGGCTTACCGCTCTGAACTACACCGCAAATACGCTTCAGAATCCCGGGTGAAACAGCCACGGCCGGTCGTAGGACGATGAAGAAAAAAAACGACGCCCCCCTGTCGAAAAAGGACTTTACAAAGAAAATACAAAAACAAACAGAACAAAAAAAAAAAAAAAAAAAAAGAATAAAAGCTGCTCCCCCCCGACCAGCACTGCAAGCTAGCTGAGACTTAGCTAGGTGGCTAGCTAGCTAGCTTGCCTATCAACTTCGTGCAGTCGGGCTCGATAAATCTGGCGCCTGGGGGTTTCACAGCGAAGTGCTCGCGGCGGACAGCGGTGCTCTGCGGGAGAGGGAGTCCGAAGAGCGGGGCGAGGGTCCCTGTGTGAAGCCGGAGAGAAGCCGCTGCTCGCCTCGGAGGTTCAGACGCTCGTTAGCTACAGACGACGCCAGGAATGGAGAAGTCGCTGTTTCCTTTCCCTTTCGAGTGAGGCGCAGAGCTCGTCAACACCGCGGGGATGAACCACTCTGAGGCACTGGCAGCTTTCACGACGCTCGGTGCTGATGGTAATGGAACCCCCGGTGAGAAGAGGAACAATTAAAATTACAACACACCGATGAACAGAGAGACTCGAGCTTTTTTAAAACACGAACGCTGCAAAGTTGCGCACGATCCCCGAACGTGACGTGAAAAGAAGCGAATATAAAAAGTTTTTTTTATTTGTAGATTCAAAGTACTCAAATAAATCTGAAAATAAATTTATTATTATCCTCACTTTGTGTCCAGTCGAATATATTATCGAATATTTCTGTGGGCAAAAGAGATGAAGGATAAAATATTATTAACCTGTATCATTGTGTTGTGATTTTGTGTCTGTGGTCATTCTGTGTGACTCTAGTGATTTTGTGTCTGTGGTCATTTTGTGTCTCTAGTCATTTTGTGTCTGTGGTCATTTTGTGTCTATAGTCATTTTGTGTCTGTGGTCATTTTGTGTCTGTGGTCATTCTGTGTGACTCTAGTCATTTTGTGTCTGTGGTCATTCTGTGTGACTCTAGTCATTTTGTGTCTGTGGTCATTTTGTGTCTCTAGTCATTTTGTGTCTGTTTATCATTTTGCGTCCTTCTCTCTGGTCCTTTTGTTTCCTTGTGGAATCTTATTGTGGTTGTTTTGTGTTTCTTAGTGTTGTGTTGCCGGTCGACCAGTCGAGTAATCCACGCATACACCAGTTGTTGATTCACACACTGTACCTCTTCAGACATTATTACTAATAACTGTGTTGTTGTGTGTTACTAATGAATGGGGACAGGGCGGGACGGGCGTCAAAATAAAAATGTTATGGTGGAATATAAACTTGTGAAATGTAGATATAGATGGAGTCTGGATATCAACCATTGGGTCCATGCTGAAGTTGTGCAGACGGACAGATGAGCAACTCTTTCTACAGGTGGAAGAAGTCCAGAGGAGCAGCGGAGTGAGACCTCTTCGTGTTCTTCCGCTCTCTGGTGCAGCACTGAGGCCGGAGCTGTCACACAGGACTCCAGCACCCGCCCCCCTCCCCCCCCTCTCAGCGGGCCTCCTGATTGGTCGAGACTCGCAGTGGGCGCACGCGGACCTACTCGTGATCGGGGGATGTGGGCGTGGTAAGGAGGAATCTGCGCCCGCTGATTGGCTCGTTCTACATCCCCGCGAATACCAATTAACATGGAGCAGAGTATTTCTTCTTCTCTGTTGTTGTGTTTGTTGTGTTTGTTTACTCTGTGACGTCAGTTGTTGTGACAGTAATCCACTATTAGTTCTTACACCTGAATAAACGTCACAAAACTCGTAAAGACAAAGAGAAAAAGAAAAGAGAGAAAGACGGAAAATGCCAGAGATGTGACTCTACTCCGCTGCTACTGCGCTTAAGTACAATTTTAAAGTACTTGTACTCAGAGCTGTGATCAGTTCTACTGCAGAATATGATGTAATTTGATTTCAAACACTGTCTGAGAACCAGAGCAGCCAAGCTCATCAATTATTCAGAAAAAACACCAGAAGTTTTATTTCAGATTCTCACACTAACCCTGTGACTCTGTGGAGGTTCGAACACCCTGATGGTGACTGGACTGAACCAGCTGACTTCACAAAGCAGGTTCAACTGGATGCATCCAGTCAGTTGTGTTGGTGTGAATTTCCTAATTCAAGTCAAATACATTTAAAGAAGTTATATTATATTATATTGTATCGTACTATCAATGTGTTGCTGGGGAAAAGTTCTCATGATAAAAAAATTATCTGGTATATATCATCCAAGACGAGCAAAGCCTCTTTTTTTATTGAATGTTGTATTTTTGATATTTAGATTTATATTTACTCTTTATTTCATTCTACACTTAAATGTGTCAAATCTGTCCCAATGATGATCAGTGAAGTTAAAAACATTTTAAAGCACAGCTTCTAATTTTTAAAAAAATTCTCTTCCACTTTTGAAAATACAAAAAAAAGGATGTTTTACGTTTCATTTTGTTGAGTCATTATTTATTTCAACATCACCTCAGACCAGGTCCAGAACGAAAGACCACATAGACTTGTCGAATCTGGATTAGTCCCAAATGAGCCGACGTTTCTTCAAAACACAGATTTCACGATTGTGCAAAATGACACAAAAGGCCCATTTTCTTTATATGTTATTATGATGTAGTTTTTCAAAGCGACCAGGTTCATACGTTTTTTTATATTTTACACATTTACATGAGGACAACTGTAGTGCAGTTCATCCTCACCTTAGTCCTGAGGGTGGCGGTAATGCGCAGAAAGTATTTTTTGCAAACCACCATTAAACTAAAAGTAGAAGAAGAAGCGTCTTTTCCGGTTGAGGCGGAAGTGCCTCGGCTCTTCCTTTCCTGGTGCAGTCCGCGGACCTCAACGTGTCGCGACAAAATGGCACTGTACAATTTCAAGAAGATTATGGTGGTTCCCACCGCGAAGGTGAGTTCGGTTTCGTGTCCGCGAGGTTTTTTTTAAACTCTTCTTATTTTCCGCCTCTTTATTTGAGAGAAGGCGAAACGATGAGAACTAATAAAACATGGAGGGGTCCAGTTGGGGGAGAACACACGTGTTGTGCTGGTGTAAAAAACAGACAGCCGCAGGTCTCCGGTCAAACACGTCCGCCTGGCTCAGCTGGTTAAAAGATCGGATAACACAACACAAGGAAAGATGATTTAGTCCCACAGTGGGGAAATATGCAACATTATGCCAGTAACAGTCAATAGACACCAGTTAGTCATAAGTGTAAGGATAATAATGCTCAAGTGGTAGAATACATAAACTAGAATATACAGTGTAAAGACACAAATACATGCTGTGTGAGAATATCAACACTCATGTTCAGTGAGTAGATTGTACATGAACTAACACGATGCACAGACAGAATGACTTCTGCACAGTTAAGAGAGTTGAACCAGAGTTAAAGTCCAGAGGGGGGGGGCAGGTTGTCCATCAGAGCAGACAGGAAATTGGCTTGTTTATGTTCATTAAATGTTAAGAAGCAGTTCCAGTGCGTATCTGAAGACATGTAACTGATGCTTGATATTTAAAATAGATTTAACCAGAAATGTTATTGAGAATAATTTAAAAAACAAAGTATGAAGAACTCGATATAAGAAAATTCACCATAAGATTGAATGTAATCCTGAATATATCTATAGAGAATTCCTCTTCACTCCTCTGAAACCCTGACCTGTTTACTCTTCTCCTCCCTGCAGGAATTCATCGACATCACTTTATCCAAAACCCAAAGGAAGACGCCCACAGTGATACACAAGCATTACCAGATCCACCGTATCCGACACTTCTACATGCGAAAAGTGAAGTTTACTCAGCAGAGCTACCATGACCGCCTCTCGCAGATCCTCACCGACTTCCCCAAGCTGGACGTGAGTCAAAATACTTTTTTTAGATTAACCTTTATTATTTATTTTTAATAACTTGTCTTCATCAGTTTAAAATTCTGAAATTTGTTGTTTTTGTTTCCTCAGGACATCCACCCGTTCTATGCTGATCTCATGAACGTGTTGTACGACAAAGACCATTACAAACTGGCCTTAGGACAGATCAACATCGCCAAGAATCTGATCGACAAGTAAGATTGGTTCAAATGTTTAATTGCATCGCACTTCATTGCTTATTGTGGTGAACACACAAAAGCAAACGAAATCATACATTTAAATGCACGAAGCTGCACCAATTAACTGGCTCGTCCAGCCGCCTGAATAGGAAAAGGCAGTTAATGCTTATTCAGGTGTCTTAAGTTTTCTTAATACACACAAATGTACACAAAACAAACTCTAGACATTACCAGTCGTTTGTTTTCAACCCTGCAGTGTTGCCAAAGACTATGTGCGTCTGATGAAGTATGGAGATTCTCTGTATCGATGTAAACAGCTGAAGAGAGCTGCTCTGGGTCGTATGTGCACCATCCTGAAAAGGCAGAAGTCAAGTCTGGAGTATCTGGAGCAGGGTAAGACCATTTGCTTTGTCTCATTTCTGAAATCCAGAATCTCTCTCCTGTCAATGTTTGTGAGACACGTTTTAAGAAGATCAGCTGTTTCCAAGATGAGTCTGAAATTTCGAGAATAAAGGAAAAACCAAACATTTTGTTTGGAATAAGCAATGAAGAGAACCCGTGCTTTGTATTGACATTTGTGAAACTGTTACTAAAGTATACGAGGACTCCACATTCCTCTTGTAACGCAGCCGACAGACTGATCTTCAGATATTCCTCATCTAACCTTTATTTATACTTTTCAGCTCAGATGTTGTTTTACTTTTATCTGTCATTTAAAAATGAATAACTAACCCATGTTAATCTCCAACAGTGCGTCAGCATCTGTCCCGTTTGCCGACCATTGACCCCAACACGAGGACCCTGCTTCTGTGCGGTTACCCCAACGTCGGCAAGTCCAGTTTCATCAACAAGGTTAAATTACACCCTCCAATGTACCGATTGTGTGTCACAGTTGTTGATAAGATGATCATTACTATGATGTTCAGGATACACCAGAATAATTTCATCAGATTCAGAGCCTCATTCTCGCGTTTTATTAAATGGTATCATTTTTTTGGCCAGGTAACCAGAGCAGATGTTGATGTCCAGCCTTATGCTTTCACCACCAAGTCTCTGTTTGTGGGTCACATGGACTACAGATACCTGCGCTGGCAGGTAAACCGTCACACATCACTCAGTACACAAATCTCTGGAAACAGTTTCTCATCTTTTACCTAAAGATTATTATTTATTTCTGGTCATATATAATCCACAGCCTCTTTTATAAAACTGTTTGTTAAAAACATGGCAAAAAAATATTTTTTATGGTTTGTCTAATTTATGTATCTAAAATACTCACCTGCAAAAACTTGTGGCTTTAACATGTCAACAAAATTCAATATGAATTTTCCCACATGTGCATATTTAAGTATTAATTTCAGAAATCTGTGAAAGTTTTATGGTAAAATCTGTAAAAATGTGATGTGTGGCCTTACTATGCAGAAGTGTTTCCTTACTCTTCCACCCCGGTTGTTGTCATCAGGTGGTGGACACCCCTGGTATCCTGGACCACCCCCTGGAGGACAGGAACACAATTGAGATGCAGGCCATCACGGCTCTGGCTCACCTGCGAGCGGCGGTTCTTTACGTCATGGACATTTCCGAGCAGTGCGGTCACACCCTGCAGGAGCAGCTGGAGCTCTTTAACAGCATCCGACCCCTGTTCGCCAACAAGGTCAGTGGATAATAAGATTACATCTGCTCGTCCACGAGTGGAAGCCTTAGAGATAAACGCTGGAGCCACAGGGGGCTGCCAAAGCTGTATGACTCATAAACCCATTAGGACCTGAGGCGCAGGACATAAACCTCAGCATTGTTCGGAGACCAACACCTAAAACCAGAGGGTTTTCTGAAGAGCTGATGGAATTCCCTGTTTACTAAAGCTTCTGTTTCTTAGACTCTGAAGCAGAAAGTGACGTTTGACAGCATCCGGTCTTAATGGGTCAAAGGAGAGCATAACGCACTCACTCTAAAGGCCTCGGCCAGTGGGAAGTATCCTGCGTGTCTGGCAGGTCACTCCGAGGGGAAATAAAAACACAATGATTGTTTCCACAGTGTAAAATATGAGTCGTTGAAGTAACGCTGGTGTCTCGTTCCCTGCAGCCTCTCATCGTTGTCGCCAACAAATGTGATGTTAAGAAGATCAGTGAGATTTCTGAGGAGAATCAGGTGAGTGGAGTTTCTTTCACAGATGAAGAATGAAGCAGTAGATTCTCTGGTCTGCAGGAGAAACTCGGTGCATGTTAAAAAGCGGTTCTATTATCAAAGCTGCATTTTTGACATTTTGCTTTTTGTCAGAAAATCTTTGCGGACCTCTCTGCTGATGGAATCCCTGTGATCGAGACCAGCACCCTGACCGAGGAGGGAGTCATGCAGGTTAAAAATGAGGTGGGTTCCAGAGAACGTGGAGCTTGTTTGGGTTTGAAAGGAATATTGTGTTTTGTCGTGAGCGAGCGTGTTGTGATTCACGTTTCTGTGTGTGTGTCAGGCCTGCGACCGGCTCCTCGCCCATCGCGTCGACACCAAGATGAAGGGAAAGAAGGTTCACGATGTTCTCAACCGGCTCCACCTGGCCATGCCTGCCAAGAGAGATGAGAAGGTACGAGTTCGGGAAATTGAATTATACGAGGTTAAATTTACAAAAATGTTTCTTTAATGTTCCTTGATGTCGATAAAACATTTATTTTATATTTTGTCTTTTGTCTTCTCCAGGAGAGGCCTCCGTTCATCCCGGAGGGAGCCTTGATGCGCAAGAAAGCAATGGAGGTGGATGCACCCAAACGCAAACTGGTATGAATTCTGGTGACTTTAGGCAAATGGTCAAATAGTTAAATATAATTAAGTACTATATATAAGTACAATGAAAAGTACAAGATTACTAGTTTTGGTACTTTACAAGTATATTCCGATAGAAATACTGTTGCATGAGGTTTACACTGTGGTATTACTACGTCCTCTGGATTTGATTAAAAGTGACAGTTTATTTTATCCTTCATGTCACAGGAGAGAGATCTGGAGATGGAGCTTGGTGATGACTACATCCTGGACTTGCAGAGTAAGATGTGTTTTTATTTCCATACTCCTGCAGCCACTGTGAATTTATCAGAAGTAAATTCTTATGTCTGCAATGGCAATATTTTATTCGTGTTTTAAGAATACTGGGATCTGATGAACGAGGATGAGAAGCAGGACAAGATCCCTGAGGTCTGGCAGGGCCACAATATCGCAGACTACATCGATCCTGACATCATGAAGGTGAGTCGCTGCACCAAAGATGGACGACGTGTCTCCATTTTGCGCTTTTGGAGTCCGAGTCTGTGCGGCAGTGATCGTGGAGAGGAGCCACAGTATTTAAGTCCTGCTGATACACATGCTCGACCTATCACGAGTCCGTCTCGACTGTCAATCATGATGTCTCAGCCTCTGTTTTAAAATCATTTAAATAACAAATTAAAAGCAAACGAATCTTAAATAACTACCCAAATAAAGGTGTGACAAAAAAAACACTTCCTCACTTACAGAAACTGGAGGACCTGGAGAAGGAGGAGGAGCTGAAGGAGCGAGCTGGAGAGTACGACTCTGACGAGGAGAGCGAGGACGAGGAGATGCAGGAAATCCGCGTTTTGGCCAAACAGATCCGCGAGAAGAAGCAGCTCATGGTCATGGAGTCAAAAGAGAAGGATGTGCACGGGCCTCGCATGCCCAGGACCGCTACCAAGGTGAGGGGGGGTGATTCAACTCTTGTACAGCAGAACTTGGTTTAAAGTACTGATCTGGAAATTGACATGTGAAATAAAAATGTTTTATAGGCAGGCACCATGTTGTGTTTAAATTTGGAAAGGCTGGATATTGGAAACAAGAGTTTGCAGCCTGAAATTATATCAATCTTTAAAATATCTTAAAAAACATTTAGTCCAGGCTCCTTAGAGCAGCGTCGGCATTTAGAACAGTAACGGTTGAAAGAGTAAAGCGTGCAGCTTGGACGGTTCCAGCAGATCAACAGAAAAATTGTGTGTTTACAGGTTGAAAGAACAAAGCTCGAGAAGGAGATGGGTGACCTCGGTCTGGACATGAACCACAAGGAAGACGTAAGTTCTGTTTTCAAATCAGAACCTATAATATAATTTTAAAAAATCCCAATTTCCTGTGGAAATATGACATATTACAGTTTTTTAGTCCGTCTAAAGTTTAAATGAAATCATTGTGGAATTTTTAATATAATAATTTTAATAATTAATAATAAATCATAACATTTCATGTTGAATGCCTGAAACCTGCTGTGTGCAGGGACACTTTATATTTTACTTTCATGACACAGACACGGTTCATTGTTTTGTTTCAGAGCCACTATGTACAACAGGCCCGACGGTCCCGCAGTGTCACTAAGAAACGTAAACGTGAAACTTCAGTCGCTCCCATCTCCAAGACCCGCAGCCAGAGCGCCTCCCGTCCCCCTCGAGACCAATCTGGAATAAGAGACCCAAAGGTATGTGAATGTGTCTTTATTCTGATTTTATTTATTAAAGATCCTTTTTTGTGTTTAGACTTAAGATGTTTTTGTTTGGATACCAGTATGATTTAAATTAAAGTAATAATGTGTTTGTGTGTCTGGTTTATTTCCTCCTCATCCTCTTTTTGCTGTTAATCTAGTGAGGTTTATGTATGAGGGGTTGTCTTTAATTTAGACATGTGTAATTTATGTTTCTACAGAGAAACTTTCATACGTACATAAACTGTAATCAGCACATTCAGGACTCACTAATGTGCATTTTAGCCACGTGCTGTAAAGTGTGTAGAAACAGCATTGGATTAAAGAAATCTGAAGTTCTAAAAGCAAATTTCAAACTGAACTCATGTCTGAATGTTTGTCTTTGTTCATTCCTCAGATGGTAAAGAAGGCAAAGAAAATGATGAAGAACTCCCAGAAAGACATGAACCGCCAAGGCAAGAAGGGAGAGGCAGACAGACACGTGTTTGACCTCAAACCCAAACACTTGCTGGCTGGGAAGAGGAAGTCAGGCACCAATGATCGCAGATAAAGCTGCGTTGTTCTGGACTGATAAAGACCTTTCCACTCTTTGGGCCAGGAGAGGCTTGTGTGGGGACATAGTATTTATGTCTGTCATTCTATCCATTTTACCCAGAGCTAAAGAGAACCTGAAATATATTTACTTTTAACAAAGGAAACTGGTCTTCAGTGGAAGGTCAAGCTGCGGAGGAAATATGCCAACCCTCTGAGATGATTAGAAATTACAATATTGCGTCTTTGTTTGTCAGCTCAAACTAAATTAACCACACAGACATAAACTATCACAGAGCCTCAAAAACTATTAATTTAGGTGATGCAGTTGCCACGGTCTAATCTGGATCCTGATTAACAGTACTTAACTTAAATATCCAGTTATTTCACCTTTTTCTTTGCAATAGTGAGTTCAAGTCAGATTTTATGCCATGTAGTTTGTATGTGGCTCTGGAAAATGCTGGGTTTACTTCAGATGAAGTGATGCTCCTTCCTTTACGAGTACTAATCAACACGGGAGCCAAATAAATGTACACCTGAACGAGATTCTGTTGTCTGACTTTTTATATAATTCATTTACACTATAGTGGGCTTTTATCTTGAAAAGCCAAGGCCCTGCCTGGAATTCACCTGGTTGTGTTTTAACACTCGAGTTGACTCAGGGTCAAATACACAAACCTGGTAAAGTGTGAGTTGAGTTGAGTTTTATTCAAGTATCACCTCTTTAATTCAGCATGAGGTTCAAAACATTCAGAAGAACCAGTTGTAATAGTGCAACTACATGCACGGACACTTAAAGGTTCAGTGTGTGGAATTTAGTGACATCTAGTGGTGAAGTGTCATGTTGCAGCTGAACACCCCTCGACTCACCCTCCCCTTCCAAACACGAGAACTTGTGGAAAACCTCAGTCGTCATGGAAACTCAAAAGGTTTAGTTTGTCCAGTTTGGGCTACTGTAAAAAAAACATGGCTGCCTCCGTAGAGAGGGTCCATTGTTGGGTAAAGAAAACAATCTGTGCAGCTGAGATGATTAAACACCAGAGATCATCACTGGATTTATTTCATAATCAATATCTGCCCCAAACGTGCTTTCACTTAAATCTTACACGCTGGCCCTTTAAACGTTTTAGATTCAATTCTTATTTAAAATCTCAGTTGGTATTTTTTTTTTTCGTGTGCCGAATTTTCGTGAAGCCTCCCTTTGTTTGTAAAACCTCCTTAAAAGTAAATTGTGATCCGCGCCTGCGCGTGATAATAACCGACAAACCGAGACTCGGACACTATTTGAATGGAGTCCGGTTCGAGGCGAGGGCAAATAAAAAGCTGAGCCGGGCTTTTATTGCGAAGGAGCCGGAATTAGCTTCGTTATCTGTCTCGCACGTAGCGGGGCTCGTCAACACGGACTCCGGAGAAAACCGGTCCGTCTCCCCGGTCCGAGAACATGTGAGGAGGAGGCGACACCTCCAGAAACTAACGGGGAACCAAACCGTGTGTTCGCCGGCTGTTCCGGTGAGTTGAGTCCGCGTGCGGGCCCGGTTGTCCCAACCGTTAGCCTGTTAGCAGCTAACGGCTAGCTTGGCTTAGCTTGTGCCGAGCATCGTCTCGTCTTCTCCCTCACGCTCAGGGTCGGGCCGACTTTTAGTTCTCCTCCGCCGTGAAGGTGTAGAGGTTGTCTCCCGGTTGTCTCCCGGTTCCTCCCGGTGTCAGGAGGAGGAACCCACCGGCTCAGAGGAGCAGAGATGAGAGCAGCACCGGAGGCTGCAACACACCTGCTGTGTTTACATGTTCCACAACAACACACTGATCTCACACATGACAGCTGCAACAACACGGACCCACAACACGGACCCACAACACGGAGGGGACAGACCCGTGTCCCTGTGAGGCCGCACCAGGGGCCACCGACCTGTCCGAGACCGAGAGCTGCTTCATGGGCACTGAGTCACACGAAGGGCCGCCACTTAGATCCAGTGTTCTGAAATAACACACGTGCTCAGTTTGCCTTTAGTGACATGTTCTTATTATTCGTGAGAAGTGATGCTCATGTTTGTGAAGACACTGATCACGTTCAGGATCTCTCACAGTAATTATCAACGATGACTGAACAAGGTGGGAAACAGATGATATCAGGATTCAACACTTTATTTCTATTGATCTCAGCAAGTGTTTAAATTCATTTCATAAGTAAAATGTTCCATTGACAAGCCACCGACCGACCCAGTTAACAAATCATAGTCAAGAGTCATTATGACAATAAAGTTTGACAGTATAAAAAATAAATAATTACATTTATTTAGAAACGCATATCAAATTTTAGACGCAGCTCACTGGTGATTTTATGGAACAGGCTTGCGGGCGACTCATGTGGTCCTTGGGGGCCTCGCCTCGGTGACCCCTGGTCTAAACACTTCAGTCATCTCCAGGAAAACATCTCACTAAACGAGCTCCTTGCAGCCTGAGAGCTGCTGACATAAAATATTTATTATTTTATCAAATTGATACGAATTGTAAGTGGATCGATGCTGGAAAGAAAACTTGAATTTGCGCCATGCAAAAATATGAGGTGACCTTTGACCCCTAACATCGAGGTCATCTTTTAATCCAAGTGACAACTGGTCAGAATGTGACGAAATTCCCCAAAAGGCGGACTAGAGGTCACCTTGACCTTGACCACCAAATTTTAATCAGTTCATCCTTGAGTCTGAGTGAACGTCTTGAACAAATTTGAACGGATTCCCTGGAGGCGTTTGTGAGAAATCACATTCACAAGATGTAATAATAGTAATAACAAGCTCCTCTGAATGATCTCTGAAGTACAGCAACTAGAATTAATTTGTAATTCATCAAAAGGCCCAACACTTATTTCCCATCGGTTCAAATATTAATAGAGATAATGAAGTTTCTTTTCATTCATCTTAAAGATGAGTCGATCTGTCGATTAAATAATCTGCAAAGATTTAAATCGTCCAAGTCATCTTTGACATTTTGTTCCTCAAGATTTCACTGGTCACAGCCTCATAAATATTCGCTGTGAGTAAACTGAATACTTTGGTCAAACAAGAGTTTTTGAAGTAAGAAGTAAGTTTCAGTAAATCAGCTTCTCATTATTGACACATTTCATATTGAATGGCATTTTAAACTATATTGCTAAAGACAGTAAATATTCAGGTCTTTTGAATTCTTGACAAAACTGTTTTCACCTGCCAGCTTTATTTAGACCATTTTTGTTTTGTCTATGCAGTTCACTTCAAAAGACTTTATTGTCACTAGCACAACGAAATGGGAGCAGAGTCCTCCTCCTCGATGCCAAACATACAATTATCAAGACACGGTCCACTACACAAATTTAAATAAAAACAAGGGGATTCCAGGACCAAAGGCATTTAAAGATGTGGATGTACTATACAAATAAATAATGTATGATAATGT
Source organism: Paralichthys olivaceus (assembly GCF_024713975.1). Taxonomy (NCBI): domain Eukaryota; kingdom Metazoa; phylum Chordata; class Actinopteri; order Pleuronectiformes; family Paralichthyidae; genus Paralichthys; species Paralichthys olivaceus. The sequence goes on along the minus strand of NC_091108.1, from coordinate 1,446,335 downwards.
ACCGATGCATACAGTTTTAATGCATACGTTTTATATTGCACCATTAAAAAACAGAACAAGTGTTTTATTAAGTGGCAAACTACAGAATAAATACTATATACCGATAGTGTACCGATATAACTGGATAATATACATAAGTGTTTTATTGCACCGATGATGCTCCGAAAGTGTTTATTGCACAGAAAAGAAAAGGGTTGAAAGTCCCACAGTGTTATTGCAGCTGAAATGACACATGATGGAGTCAGATATTTACATTTGCAGTTAACCTATAGTGTCTCTCTCATACTTATTCTGTTTGTATTTCTACGCTGCCAAATTCAGCCCCTGCCAAGTAAAGCGTGGCTGCCGTCGTTTGAGTTGACGATTTGTTCTCTTGACCCTTTTTGTGACCGTCTTTCCTGCGGTTTTTACACTTTCAGACTGTGGTCACACACGGATAGGAAGGAGGGATGCCGGTGGAGAGTGGGAACAGCGCCGCCGCCCGCCAGGCCAAGCAGAAGAGGAAGTCCCACAGCCTCTCCATTCGCAGGACCAACAGCACCGAGCAGGAGCGATCAGGCCTGCAGAGAGAGATGCTGGAGGGACAGGTGATGAGAATTCACGAGATTAAAAACAAAGAACGAGTTTAAAGCTAGGCTACGCTCTCTCACCGTCCTGCAAGGATCTTGTTCTTTTAAAACAAGTTTATTTATCAAAGCATGAAGAAGATAAGAAGTGTTTCCGTAACCGCTCACCATCCCTACATTTAAATTATCAAGCGTCGAAGTAATAATCAGTAAAACCAGCAGCCTGTATTTCCAGCTGCTGCTCCTCCCCAGTCTGTTCATCATTAGCTGTCCTGCTGTTGCTGTCAGCACCAGAAAGCTGAAGCCATTTAGGATTTAATGCACCCGTTCATCAGGCTCATCATGGTTTTTATTGTTGTGGCTTATCCATGCCACAGTTTTACACTGTGCTCAAAAGACGTGGGTTCAGAACAAGTTTAATTAATTTCACTTCACTCAGGTGGATTTCTAAATTTCATCGGCCAACTAATGAGGAACTGAAGTACTTCCGGGCTGCTGTGTGAACTCGGTTACCTGCAGCTAATTATCTGAAGAGACAGGAACAATGATTGAGACACTGAATTTAGATGCGTGTGAGAGCCCCCGGACATTCTCAGGAGTATCTCTGGAGTTTGTCCGGCCCCCAGGATTCACAGCGAGCGAGCGGGCATGGTTGATGACATTTCTAAAAAGTGACAGACGCAAAAATGAAAAACTATTTCAGTGTTTTATTAATTATTGAAGCACCTGTTCTCTATGTACAGATTAATCATTTCAATGTTCTGAATCAATTCTTATTTTGAAGTTCATCTGGTATTTGTTCATGAAGACAGGTAGTGTTTCTGTTGAAGCCTCCAACACGTATGTGCTCTGTCAGGATTCATAGCATCAAGCACTAGTTTCACTAGTTTCAGACCGACGCAGTCTTTACTTTCCTGTTTCCTGTCCCAGACTCTATGAGTGTGGAAGCTGCATTTGCGATGTAGCCTAGATAATAAATAAATAAGCACACAGTCACTGTGAGAGGAGCTGGATTTCTATCTGAACGCTGCACAAACAGTGTAATCCCTTTTTGTTTTTCACTCTGGTCCTTTTTGGTCCCAGTCCTCTGATAATCTGGAGTCTTTCATGAGAATGGAGGTAAGTTTAAGGTGTTGGGTCCCCGTGTTTGAGACACAAGTGTCACTCCCCTCATAGTTTTTAAAGCTAGCTTGTAGCTTGGTGTAGTTTAGGTTGGATTAGTTTTTAGTATTTGTTTTTTGTGTGGTGGGGATTTCACCTGTTTGAATCAGAAGCTGAGTTTCCGCTTCACTCAGTAGCTGCTGATCGATTCACAGCGTCAAGGTCTCCTTCAAATGCGGCTGACAAATGCATCCTTTCCATTTCCTCCAGAACTGTTGCCAGTTTAATAATTTTATCTTCCAAGGACAATTCAAAGCTCCGATAAGAAACTGTGTCACCCATGAGTGCAAATGTTTCTCCGGTTCCTCAGTCTACCAGATCTGTTTTCAACAATCTCTACTTTGTTTAATTGTCCCTTGTCTGTGTTGATGTGCTTTATTTGTATAATTTTGTAACCTTGAAATGTTGTGCTGTCTCTGCCAGGCCTCCCTTGAAAATCTCAAGTGACTTCCTGGTTAAATAAAAGACCCAGTCAGCCTCAGATCAAAGCTACAGCCGTGCTACTGCGACGACTCTGTTCACACGAGCGCTCTGGCTTTGTTTGACTTTGAGTTTTCAGATAAAAAAAAGTAGCAGTGTGGCTGTAGCCTAAAACACCTGTATACTCAGCGTTTGAACTGAAACACTGATCCGCCGCTCACCTCCTCAGGGGTGATCCATGTCTTTCCACGCCGTTTACGCTTCCCCCTGTTCTCTAACCTGCAGGACTCCAAACTGCCTCTGTCTCTGAGGAGCAATCTTCTGGACCTGTTCAGCCAGATCGAGAGGGAGTTTGAAAACCTCTACATAGAAAACCTGGAGTGTAAGTTATCTTAATAAAAAAAACAGTGCAACAGGAAGCTTCTCGTTTCTGGTTAGTCTCTGCTCTTCAGTCATTCTTAACACGTGACCCGTCCACTCCTCAGTACGCAGAGAAATCGAAACGCTGAACGACCGATTGGCTGCAGACGGACAGACTTTCGAGGGGGCGGATTTAGCCAAAGGAGCACTTAAAACAAAAGGTGAGTATCACTCCACCTTCCTATTATCCTAAACAGTGCATGTGTCGTGAAATGTAAATGGTATCTGTGTTACTGCACCTTTTTCTTTTATTAATTGTGATTTCTCTCACATTAACTCACAGCGAGTCATAGCACAAGTCAGCTGTCACAGAAACTGAAGACGACCTACAAGGCTTCCACAAGCAAAGTAAATGATTCATTCTTCCTTTTCGTGCAGTGGAATGAAGATTTATTTATCATTTAATATTATTATTATATATTTATCAGTAGTTTAAGTTTGCTTGTGTCAGTGTCAGTCCTCCAGTGATGTTCTTTGTGGTGTTGATCCTCTGTTCTGCATTAGAGTAGAGCCTGACCGATGAGGATTTTTGAGATTTGAGATTTTAAAATTAAGCAATTATTCACTCTTATAACAAAGAAATTGAATTGATATTTTACAGTTTCACCATAAACTTACTTATAAAAAGATACACAACATAAATCAACCAAATATATATATATAGAACATGAATTTAGAAAATCATCATAAAACTTTATAGAAACTATTTCTGCCATATTTTATATATATAGTGAAAATAAAAGTTTCCATATCAGCAAACGTAAACGCATCACTCAGTTGATGAATCGCTCAGGCTCTATAGATATTCAGTTAATTCTTATCGATGTAAATGTGGGGTGGAAAAACAATAGCACTGTGTCCATGCAGTGCAGCAGAGAAAATGTTAATTTACAGAATACAAAATGGTTTAATGGGTTAAATTGGCCTCATTGTTCTTCAGTCACGTCTCTTCTGAATGTTTAAGAGAAGAACTGCTGTCTCTCTCTCACCTTTTTGCTCGTAGCCACGTTCAAATTCTTGCCACGCCAGAGTAGGCGGAACCCGCAACTTCAGCGTAACCGGTTGGGAGTTGTGGGGTGGAGACTCATGGGTATTATTTCTTATTGACGATTTCTCCCCCTTGTGTGCCAATATGCATGAACAGCCCAGCCAGGGGGTCGACTCTCCCTCCCCAAGAGACTTGGTCATTCAAATGTAGGAGTTCGAGCTCTTTGTTTGTGTGTGAGATAAAACATGACTTCATTATCTCACTAACAGACTTTTTCAGTTGCTCCTTTCATTTTGATTGAGCTACTCGTTGGCATTCACATAATGGTACACTCTGGAGACATCTCTAGTTTGCCTTTATTAATATAATACTCATGTAGGAGGAGCATTTGCTGACTGCTTTAGATCGTTGCTTAATTTTGACGAGCGTGTGGTCTGCTCATCAGTGCTTGGCCGTATCAGATTTTGCTTCCTTGATTTCTTCTTTGGCTGTTGACAGAATTTAATCAGATATCACCACACATCACATTTTATTTTCTGGACTTTCATCTTGAAATTAAAACGGCGCTCAGTAGAGCACATTCCTCCGCCACGACCCAACAGTGCCCTCAAAGCTGGGAGTTGTTGTCGTCACCATTGTCTATGAAAGTTTAACTGACCTGACTCGGACACGAATCATGTTCACAGATGAGGTAAAGTTTGATTCATGTTATGCAGCAGTCGATTATGAATAAATATACAACATACAGTTGTTTTTAATCAGGTTAAGTTTTCATCAGCGTTTGTTTCTTCGTCTGTTAGTTCACAGGATGTGTGAGATCGGGTGGGTTTTTTTTTTAAATTTCCACAATCGTCCCCAGGAAATGATTAATGGATCTTGATGGAAAAAAAGCAACCACATCCAGAGGAGTGATATTTATGAGTGTGTGGAATCGAAGGAGACTGATGGGCCTTGGCAGAGGAATGTGCTCGATTACGCAAAAACGTATTGAACACGTTGCTGTTACCAGCTCACTTACGTCAATTTAGCCTCTTTTCTATCACCCAGAAAACAAGTTGTTTTTGAGAATCCACAGAATCGATTTACTGTAAAACAAGTACACTCCTGATGTGGCTCTCGCAGACTGCACGCTGAAGGCCCGACCTGTAGGGCTTCAACCGCAGGGTGCGTTAGATTCGCTGTTCATACTGTTACTTTGAGCTTATTCTGCGGCGCTTCATGTTTTCCTTGAACCTCCCGGTCCCTGTTGCTTCCTTGTTTAGCGTAACACGAACGCATCCGTGTTACGCTAAACAAAGTTCTGGATTCATCATCATTCTCAGCACAGCAGGAAACACTCAAGTTAAGGCCTTTGCACATCATCGGCGCCGCAAAGAAATGACGTGAAATTGCGAATTGAATTGAAAAGAAATTACAAATAAACTTTCTATCAGACTGGATAGATGAGAAAGTTGTTGTTGTTCTTCTGCTTCCAAATGTGAGGTTGTCAAACAACTCGCTTTCTGGTTGCATCTGTTCCGCGTTGGAAGCAAAACACTGGAAAGATTGAGAGCAAAGGAAATCTGCAATAAAGCTTCCTCTGTCTGGATTCAGGTTCCAAAAAATATTAATAACTGCAAATGAATCGAAGGGGAAGAAACGTGTCTCGTGTGCAGAGTCCTTCACTGATCCTGGGTCAGCACTTCACTCATTTTTACACCATCAAACAAACCAACTGCAAACCTTTGAAAAATCATGCTTTGTGGAATATATATATATATAAAGAACAAGATGGGACACATGCTTGAAATGGTAATCTAGTGCCAATCTATGCTAACAACCAGCCACCTCTTGTTCTCCCCCACCCCCCCGTGCTTGTCAGTGGTATTTTTCATCATTTTATCTTCGTCGTCTATTTTAAATTTTGACTGTCAGTCGTTGATTTCATGTCTTTGGTTAAACAGATGATCTTCAGAAGTTCTTCAGATGAATGATCTGTTCTCTATGCTCTCCTGCTTCCTTTCAGTTGGAACTTATTTAGCGGCCTCTGTCCGAAACGAACCAAGGGTCCAGTTTGTATCATCCCTATCTTCAATGTAAACACCTTGACCAGACCTTGAGTCGACTCATAATAATCACTGGCCTTTTCTTTTTGTTCCGTAACTCCGTATTTTTTGACCCCTTCAGATTTTTGATTTTTTATTGCAGCTCTGCACTGACAGTAATCCTGGTGTGACAGAAGCAGTGTCTGCACTGTGTTGATACCAGATCTGGGTCGATGGTCAGCGGTGGTGTTTGTTTTAAGCTTAAAACAAACACTGTACCGACAAAGATCTTTTGGTAAAACCTCTTGAACCCAGGACTGATATAAATAACGCTGTAATAAGCCAAAGCTTCTTAGCCCTGGCATACTACAAGGACCCTGCTGAGCAGCTCCTCAGTGATCCTCAGTTCTGCTTCCTCCCTCTGTCAGACCAGGGTTCCTACACAGCTCTAGAGAAGTCTGGGAAATGTAAATCCAAGTCCTTCATATTTTAACGACTCAAATAGCATCAATGAAATAGTTTAATAGTTTAAGTGTTATTGATTTGAGAGATGTTTGTGTGTATTTTGTGGTCTGTGGTCCTACTGTCCCCAAATATACATTTACACTCTTCAATTCTACTATGAAAAACTGTCAAAGTCATATTTAAGAATCACAGTCAAGTCGGTCTTTGCTCGCACACAAACCAAAAGACGAGGAGGATTTACAACGTGTAGGAACCCTGGAGCTGGGATTTGTCTCTTTGGGTGTTTGTGTGTTAACTTGACTTTGGTGTCGCTGTCAGATTGTGTCCAGTTTCAAAGCGACCACGTCCAGAGCGATCTGCCAGCTGGTCAGGGAGTACGTCGGCCACAGAGATGGCATCTGGGACCTCAGCGTCACCAGGACACAACCTGTGGTGCTGGGTACAGCCTCTGCAGGTATGTCACTCATTTTATTTATTTTTAGTTTCCCGTACACCTTGTGAATATCATATAAATCTCTTATCGAACACCGACGCCTCAGTTTCTTCTCTCTGTCTCTTTGTTTTTTGCAGCGTCTATATAGTTTAAAATCTAAACCCTGAACATCTTTAATCTAATTTGACCAATTGGCCATACATGCCATTGCTTTTACACGTTTACCCTCCATCAGAAATGAGCAGCAAATGAGTTATTTTTCATTTATATTGTTTTCCAACAGACCACACTGCGATGCTGTGGAGCATTGAAACTGGGAAGTGCCTCCTCAAATATCTGGGTCATCAAGGATCAGGTAAAGTTTAGATTTGAGGTAAAGTTATAAGAATAGTTGTAATCAGAACCCCTCAACTTCATATCTGTCCCCGTCTCCACAGTCAACTCCATCAAGTTCCACCCCACTGAACAAATGGCTCTAACAGGTAATGGAGGATCCTAAATGTCCAGTGTGGTTTCAAACACACTGGACATTTTCTGAACATTTATTTTCTGCAAAATCCCAAATATGAGCTATGCAGAACCTCCTGGTGTCGAAAGTACGAATCACAAATGATCATCTTTGCCTCTCGTCTCTTCTCCGCAGCCTCCGGAGACCAGACAGCTCACATCTGGAGGTACATGGTTCAGCTTCCGACTCCACAGCCTGTTGCTGATATGAGCGTGAGCATCAACCGCACTACAGCCTCTTGTGTTTGTGTCGCTGAGTTCCTCCGAGTTTCTGTCGTTGAAACGTCTTGATCCCGTCACATTTGTCCTTCGTATGTCCCTTCCCCCGACAGCAGCAGACACCCTGCGAAGACGACGTGGACTTTTCAGATAAAGATGAGGCCGACGGCGAAGTCGAGGGTCCGAACGATTGTCCCTCTGTCCGCGTGGCGACCACCACTCTGCGAAGCCATCAGGGCGTGGTGATCGCTGCTGATTGGCTGGTGGGGGGCAAACAGGTGGTGACGGCGTCCTGGGATCGAGCCGCCAACTTGTACGATGTGGAGACGTCAGAGCTGGTTCACTCACTCACTGGTAGGATGAAGGAAGATATAAAGTTATGTTTGGAAGTTTTGTTAAGAATTAGAACATTTGTTTGACGGAACAAAAATAATTCTAAAATGCAACACAGCTACTGGAGTAGTTCACCTTGTGAACCAGCAGAGGGCACAATAATAACCCCCACTAATTACAGGGTTGTCAGAGACGCAACAAAAGCTAATTATTGTGTGTGTGTGTGTGTGTGTGTGTGTGTGTGTGTGTGTGTGTGTGTGTGTGTGTGTGTGTGTGTGTGTGTGTGTGTGTGAAGGCCATGACCAGGAGCTGACCCACTGCTGCACACACCCCACCCAACGTCTGGTGGTCACCTCGTCCAGAGACACCACCTTCAGACTGTGGGACTTCAGAGATCCATCCATCCACTCTGTCAACGTGTTCCAGGGACACACTGAGTCAGTCTCTCACACACACACACACACACACACACACGTGACATGTGTGTGAGTATTAGTATGGATAAACAGACAGACGAGGCTTCATCGAAGTTGTATTTGCATTTTTACTGAGAAGTTTTTTTGTCTGAAGTTAAAATAGAGAGGAAATAAAACATTTCGGATTCAGTCGTGGAAGTCCAGGTCGCCTGCTCCTTCCTTTACCCCCGGTTCTGTTTCTAACCTGTGTCCTCGTGGTTTGCAGCACGGTGACGTCCGCTGTGTTCACGGTGGGAGACAACGTGGTGTCTGGGAGCGACGATCGAACCGTCAAAGTGTGGGACTTGAAGAACATGAGGTCGCCCATAGCAACCATCCGCACCGACTCTGCTGTCAACAGGTCTCGTTCATACACAAACTCACTGTGGATGATTTTTACACAGATAATTAAACAGAAGATTTGAGGAGAACGTGTCTGAAAAACTACATTTAACTCTGGTGTCCGTCCTGTTCAGGATCAGCGTGTCGGTGAACCAGAAAATCATCGCTCTTCCTCACGACAATCGGCAGGTCCGACTGTTCGACATGTCCGGGGTGCGACTGGCTCGACTCCCGCGGACCAACAGACAGGTGAGGAGACACACACAGACACACACACACACACGAGTGAACTTATTTTACACAGCAAACATCTCCTCAGAAATGAATGTAGAAAGTAAAAGTCATACATTCGGACACTGGGAATAAATCGTTAGATTACTGTCTCGATTGTCTCGCAGTGCTTTGCTCGTCCTTGTCCTCAGTGTTTAACAGTTGCTGCGTTGTCTGTCGCTGATCAGGGTCACCGGCGCATGGTGTGCTGCTCCGCCTGGTGTGAAGACAACGCCTCCTGCAACCTGTTCAGCTGTGGCTTCGACCGGCAGGCCATCGGCTGGAACATCAACATCACCGCCCTGCTGCAGGAGAAGTGACCTCCACCTGTGAGCTCACAGTGACTCCACCCAAAGTTTGTGGTGTTTGGAGACAGTGACCTGTAAACTGAAAAGGCGGCTGTCAAAGGTTTAGTGTCTCTCCTGCTTTTGTGTGTGAGAACTGAACGTAATTTGAGCAACGACTCGATGGAAATGACTCTTCACAGCCGTCTTTTCAAGCCTACAGATACTCCATGCTACCTGGGAAGGGAGGGAACCGAGGACTTGCGCTAGCTGCCCTCTGCATCTGTCGCAGTCTCGAAATCACAGCCACGGAAAACAACGGTTTGTTTTCTGTGTGGAAACGATTCCACGTCATTCACAAACAACAAAAACCCAAACTGATGAAATAAGCACCGAGTTAATTTAAAGTTTATTTCTGGAGTTAATATTCGATGACTGGTTGATTTGAACTTTTCCTTCCAAGTTTAATTCCAACATGTTCTGTGTGGCACCTGAGATTCACAGCGTAATATTTATAATCCACATTTTGCTAAAAGCTTAGAAATGTGTTAACGCACATTTAAAAAAAAAATACCAGTAGCTGTTACAGTTTTTCTTGTTGAACACAAGAAGAGAAGAGAAATTACACTTCCCTCCTTTAAGTGACTGATGATGGACCTGACATTTGTCTGGTTCTTCTTAAATTTAACAAAATGTTTATTAGGTCATTTCAGACTGTGATTAAAGATGGACGACCCTTCTCCACCAGGGTGCCGCCATCTTGGGTTCAATCATGACGTCTCAGCACGTTTTAATACCTTCAACTGATCGAACATCAGAGCGATTAGAACTTCCTAAAATGACAGGAACCAAAATTTTAACTTCTAAAAATTAAAACATCTGGGCAGGCGTCTCGTCGTAGTTGACGATATCAACATGATCAGAAAGTAGCAGTGATTCGTTTTTTAGCAGATGTGTGGAGAATGAAATGCTGTGTCAGGTGGAGGACGGTAGATTTGTTCAGGACTTCAACTAACAAAAATAACACATTTTATAATTTAATCTAAACTAATTTCTCTTCACAAAAAAAAAAAAAAGTCTTGATTCTAAATATGTCGTATTTGGTATCCAGTATAATAAAACGTGATAAAACCCTCTGATGCGCAGCCTGGCTGTCGTGTCAGCACTTAACAGGATTGTTAAAAAAGATAATAATACGTTTTTTTATTTCTAATTTATCGCAAAACCCTTTAGTCATTAGTGATGAAACACTGTGGGGGGGGGGGGGGGGGGGGGGGGTCTGTCAGTGTCATGTTCGATGTGGTACTTTAAAAACAAGTCAGATCTCTGGAGGAGTGTCGTGATGCGTTCGCTTTCACCTGCTTTGCTTCACCGCCATAAAAACACTCAGCCAAAGCTGCGTTCAAGTGAATGGGTGAGGCTGTGATGGTGTGTGTGTCTGTGTGTGTCTGTGTGTGTGTCTGTGTGTGTGTGTGTGGTGTTCCAACTCAATGTTTTAAAACGTGTTTTAATCAGTAGCGAGCAGTTTGAATTCAGACTGTGGTACAGCCGTAGTACTCACATGTACTCGGTGTGTGTTTTTCGACGTGTTGCCGCAGTAACGTGAACGAGCACAGCTCATGTCACAGTGACTCTTTCTCATTTTAGATTCGTGGAGCGTCTCGCCGGTTTGTAACGAAGCTTCTTCCTCTGTAGAGTAAAAACTTCTTCGATAAAATAAACACAAATAAAAAGACGCGATCTAAACATGAATACGCATCTTTTACGCTTCATCGCTGCTTTCACTAAACTCTGTTTGTGGTTCACACCAGGGCTGGTGAAAGTAGTGAAGTCTTGGTTTTTCCAGTGGAACCACATTAGTAGCTCTGCTTTGGGCTAATGATTAAAAATAATCACATTTCAGCTGCAGAGGAAACTTTTCACAAAACAACTTTTACATCAGAAGTTGTTGTTCATGTTTGTGTTAAATGAAATTGTTACCAGTGAAGTGAGCGTCTGTGGTCCGACTGATGAGAGATTGTGTGAATGTTCGTTTGTGTTTCCAGCGTTAATTTTTACCAACACTGAGCCACTTTCATAAATTCACCGGTTCCAAGTGAATGTTCAGTCACAGTGAAAACGCACGACATGACCACGAAGCATCAGCCATCTCACGTCTGCCGTCTCGACAAACGCTGGCTCCGCGGTGTTCAGTGTTCTGTGTGATGACAGTGGTTGATGTAGAACCAACGGCCACAGACCAGAAGAATAAAAAAAGATGAAACTGTGGATTGTAACTGTGTTGAGGAACAGGCGTCTGCTTGTGAAATCAAATAAACCATTTGTAGTGTTGGGATGTTTCCTCATTGACTGGTTCTTGTGTGTGTGTCTGTGTCTGTGTGTGTGTGTGTGAGTTAATCGTGTGATATTCTTGTAGTATACATGTAGTTGTGTATCTGGACCCTCGTCAAATCATGTTTGCAGGACGCTCGTCGATAATGGACGTAACTCCGGTTCAATTACAGAATCTGATTCACGAAACACAAAAACTATCACAAATAAATGAATTTATTTGCAGTGGTAAAAATACTCATGACCAATATAAACTACATAAACTCTGCGTACCTAGTAATAAAAGTTCACATCACATTAAACTCCACCGGCTCTCAGTAGAAATCCTCCGTTAACATTCCTCTCCTCAGGAAAACTTTTTAGAAATAAACATTGAGAGACGGAGGTGACGGACATAGAAAACAAGTGACCTTTGGGATATTTCTAATTAAATGAATCCTTTAAAGCTGAAACAGGAAAAAACATTTTAAACCGTTTTCTTCGGTTTGGTCTGGACTCCACATCCCGTAATGTGCACAAGCTTCCTCTAGGTGGCGGCATGTCTTCACTTTGCTTAGCCCCACGTACACTTGCACATTACGTCACTGTTCAAGATGAACTGTGAAAACATACGCAACACAATCATCGAGGATAAACGTTACCCACAACACAACGGACATTTTCAAAAAGAAAACACAAAGAGAACAGGAAACCAGAAACTAAACTGTGTGTGTGTGTGTGTGTGACTGTCGTGTTTGAGAAGAGTTAAGGTTGTTTCATAAGGGTCCTCACAAGTATAAAAGTACCTGGAAGGTAAAACTGGACGTCCAACTAGATTTTCTTTGGGTATTTAACAAAGCGAAAATGACCTTTGACCCTTCATTCACAGCAATTACAACAAATCAGGAGGATATCTATATCTATCTATAGATATAGATAGATATAGATATAGATAGATAGATAGATATAGATATAGATAGATAGATATATAGATATCCATATATAGACTTTGGACCTCAATGTTGTGCCGCCAGATAATTTGGTTTATGTAGGATTTCATTTCTACGGTTTAATGAACAAATGAAACGAGAGGCTTGGATACTCGGGGCGTTCATTCCTCTGCCAATATAGTTTTTGTGATATCCTGCTGACTAACAAACAAACGCAGAAGGAAACATCGGACCTGAGGTAAGACGATGTTTAGCGCCTGTTTGCGTAACGGTTTGTTTTCCGGATCTTAACGAGCCGCTCTGTTGAGCCTCACTGTCGAAGGTTCCCGAGACCAGCTGAGTCATTCTGAGGCTGACGCACTCGTCATTATTTCACGTAGCTGCGTTTTACATTTGACCCAAACACCGATCTCTGTTTAATACTCAGGGAAGCGACCGTGAAGGGCTATCGGACTCTTAAGTCGACGCAGCGATGTCACAAACGTGCTAATTAGCACATCTTGCAACATTGAGATGCTAGCTTAATTAAGGGTCGTCCGCAACAGTGCTCCAGAGCTGATATCAGCAGCTTTTAGGCTAAAAGCTAACGCGACACACATTTAGAAGACTGCTCCCGCTAAATGTTATTTTCGGTTGTGTGTCCTCTGCGCTCGTTTGCGTGATAAATAATTATGTCTGTCGCACGCGTCTCCGATCGAGGCCACGCACATTTCTCTGGTACGATAGCCTCCTTCTTTATCCAGCGTCACATCCTTTGTGCGTCTAATCTTCCATTTTCAGCATTTAACACAGTTGTTCACACGCCGACGCGGAGACGGCCCAGGTTTTCGGGGCCATGTTCCCAGGCCGCCACCCTGCAGAGCGCCGGTGAACTGCTGCAGCGCCCTCTGGTAGCGTCCAGCTCTCAGTTTGGAACCACTGTATGTCCCGTTTGTGTCTCCTGCGCCCGATATCTGCCCATAAGAGACAAGGAGAGACGGACATGAAGGTGATTCTCAGACTCGTTAACCAAACAACACACATGAAGACAACGACAGTCCAGTGAGTGATCCAGTCATTCAGCCGCGCTTCGGAACGATTCGTGTTTCGTCCTCAGATAAAAATGACTCTGGTTTAATCCCCGCTGGGGATTCAACAGCTGAAACCAGGAAGTGACATCTGAAACTAAAAGTCACATGATCATTCAGTCGTATTTCGAGCTACAAGGCAAACGTGCGTTCAGCTGTTTGGGCTCTTTAACTTCTGGATGATTTGTCTTTGCTTCCTCGTGATGTTCAGTGATCCACTTGTTATTTCATGCAGCTCACATCCCCTCTCTGCCTGAGTCCCCTCGAGCAATCTCCTGACATGAACCCGTCTCCGGGCGTCTCTGACCCACCTGACGCTGCAGCCCCTGCCAGCGGTCAAACAGCGAGCTCCTGCAGAGCTGTGATGGCGTCCCAGAGTCCCTCCTCCTTCCCGTGGAGGTGCTGATCTCCTCCAGGCCTCCGTCACCGCAGCTCCAGTTCAGGCTGACGCTCGGGGCCTTCCCGGCCGGCCGAGCCTCGTTCAGACCTGCGGAGAGAAAACCACGTGATCACATTGTTCTGAACGTGATATTTTCCTCCTCCAAGGTGTTTTTATCCAGTTTTCAGACGCCGCGTGTACGTACAGCTGAGCAGCGGCTGCCGGCGTCGGTAGGGGAAGGGCAGCTGCTTGACGGCTGCGAGGCGCCGGTTCAAGGCTCGGCCCAGGTGACCCGTGTGGCTCAGCGTCCCCACCGTCAGGCTGTGCAGGTAAACCGGCTCCACCAGGTGAGACAGGAGCGCCCCCTGGAGTCCGACTACGCTCCACCTGTTGACACATTCAGTGAGAAACAGATTCATATTCACTGTGACCTTCATCCTGAAATCTACTCAGGTGATCAGCGAGTTCGAGTGAACATGTTTGAAAGAATTCCCTCGAGGAGTTAATCCACAGTCGCACTCACTTTGCCATTTTGTCGGTGCAGGACATGGCGACCAGGCGTTCACCCGGCGACGCAACGTCCCGTTCCCGATTGGCTCCTCGTGCCGTGACAGGCAGCGTGCCCTCGCCTCCGTTGACCTTCACCCTGAGGTGAGAGCGAAACCTCCGGCTGGGGTCTGACCGAGGAGGAGGAATCAGATGAGGCAGAGCAAGACATGTTCTGCACTGATTTATTATTTCACGGGTTTGAATCTGTTGTGTCTCAGAGCGACGGATAGGGACCAGAGCCCCACCCCCTGCAGGTCAATGAACTCGTTAAGGAGCAGCCAATCAGGTGAGGAGACTAACGACTAATACAATTTTGACGGTTTTCTGTTTATGTTGATTGTTTGACTGAAGCAGATTTTGCAGCAGCAGAATAATGAAGTCAGTGTTTGGTCCAATATATTTATCTGCTGTTTTTAGCATCGACCTCTAATTTCTCTGCTGTTTGCTGAATGTTACTGCATCACTGTCTGAGACCAGTGGAAACGTGTTTGTCTCACGGGCAGCAGTCGTCTCGTAGGGGCAGTTGAGTCGAGCGTCTCCACACGGCGACGAGCTGACGTACATGTGGAAGAAGACGCCGTCCTGCAGCCGTAAGCCGCCGCCTTTGTTTGGCACAAAGACGGATTGTTCCTCGCCGGCTGCCGACTTCCTTCAGAGAGAAAAGACAGAAATGCGACGATGAGAGGACGATTCACGTTTCAACGCGAAGGGAACAAAACCAGCTTCTGAGAAAAGGCTGAAAACACGTCAGTGGTGAAACCGACATCACACGAAGTGTACTGTGATATTTTCTGGACCTTAAAAAGTTAAAGAAAACCTTTTTGTGTCCGTGTGTGTTCTTAACTTAAATCTCATCCAGGAGTTTTAGTATCTGGGGCTGAGACTGACTCACGATTGGTCGACCACGTGTATCGGCAGAGCCTCGATACCGCGATTCTGTGCAGACTTTTCTGAGCTTCTTCTAAAAACCTAGACTGTACATCTGTGTGGCCTTTTCAACAAAGAGCAAGAGTTTGTGTTTGTACCAGAGCAGCAGCTCCAGCTGGGAGTACAGGAATCGAACCAGCGCCCTTCTGCTGAGGACTTCAGCGTGACAGTCCCCGAGCGTCGAGTCGCGGTCGCTCACGTTGTCCAGACACTTAGTCCCCGTGGCCAGAGACACAACTCGGGCCGATCTGAGGTCAAAGCCTGGACGGAGAGCAGCAGGAAAATCAACACAAAGAAATGACTGATGAACTGTGGGTGGCGACCTCGAGCTGAGGCGACGGTTCAGCTTCCATATCGGACCCGCCCCGTCTCCGCCCCTTACCTCTGGTCATCACGATTCCCGCCAGCACCTTGTGACGAGCGTGCGAGGAAGAGAAACAACTGTCCGTCAACTCTGTGTATTTCTCTCTCACCAGGTGGAAGATGGACTCCGCGAGGAACTGCAGAGGAAACGGAAGAAACATTAAATTGTACATTGTGATTATTTTTCCATGGTAGAATATGAACTATGACCAGAACCCAGCTGGTGTTTGACTGCGGAGATCATCAAATAACAAACTGATCAGAAACACTCGAACCAACATCGGCGTGGGAGAAACTGCCTGACAGGACAGAAACCATCCACAGCCTACTTTGGTTGAGACTGCAACCGGCCACCAGGGGGCGATGGAGAGGATTTGACCTATTAGTATGAAGTACTTTACAAGTACTACAATACTGTATTCTGCTCTCTAACTGCCTGGAAGTTTTCATTAGCTGTAGAATCAACCACATCTTACTGACTTCAGGAATATTGAAGCAATAATGGAATAAATTCCCTCTGCACATCTGCACCTGAGACACTTCTGACTATACAACTATTTAAAAAGCAGCTTTATCTGTATTTATTGTCCCAGGATTTTAAAAACCAACTCACTTCTTGATATGAGTCTTTTTAGATAAAAGAGTCTGTGCAGCCTCACTGTCGCCTCAGATCTCTCCTGTGGTTTTTGTTTCGTTGGAGCTTGGACTTGATTTTTTTCCTTTAGAGAAACTCTCTGCTCGGTGATTTCTGGGTGACAGTGGCACAAGGTTGTGTGTAATGAGTGTGTTAAACAATTATCTGTGAGATTGTTATGCTCTTCACACCGCCTTCCCGCTCCACCTCAATCTCCTTGGTCTGCTGCCGCTCCTCCTTCATCGCTAATGTGGTGTAATAATGTTCATTAATGCGTCACGCCGCCTGACAGACAGTTCACGTTGAAGGGTGTGTGTGTGTGTGTGTGTGTGTGTGTGTGCACGCCAAACGATCAAAATCTGTCTTCTGGACAAAGGCGCCGAGAAACTTCTGCAAATCGTTGGTTCTTACATTTTGCCTGCAGCAGCGTAAAACCACCTCTTTATTCAAATCACGTCAAACTCATTCTTCTCAACCAAAATGCTGCTGTTGCTTCCTCCGCTGTGTGGATTCACTCGTCAAATCAGCCACCGGGTTCGATAAAGAACGAGCATATCCGTCTTTCTAAGATTCCCGGGACCGATCGCATGAGACAAATCTGCTTGTATTCATAAAGCATGACATTAGAAGACGTCGAGGACGATTCTCAGAGACATAATGAAGTTGTTTGGATGCTGCAGATGAGCAGACAGGACACCGTCCCGCTCTCGGGCCTCGGGGCGCGATGGTCCTGCTGATGTGCAGCACCCTCCATTTGGTAGCACGCCTCAGAGACGCTTAGCCCGATCGTTTTGAAGACGAGGGACAGATTCCGCGTCGCGGTGAGAAGCTGACTCGTGATGAAACACACTGAAGGATCTTTGTCACGTTTCAGAGTCGGCTCTGTCTATGTCCTGAAAAATGCAGATCAGACATTTCTCCTCAAATAAGTCACACGAACATTTTATTCCAGACTCAGAAGCTTCTCTGTGGACGGACCATGTTTTTTTACATACCCTCTCGTTCCCACACTGCCCCTGAAGCTTTGAAATCCCTCGTCTCACTTTTCATCGTCTCCGTTCCTCGTGCACAGTATTTCCTGTTACCAAGCAACCAACTGCAGAGTAAACGACCTGCTCCCTGTTTACGCCGGTGTGCACATCTCTAGTGCACGTGACGGGTCATGTGATGTGTGATTTCCGGCGAGTAGACAGAGATAGTTTCTGACACGGAGCTAAAATGCTCGTCCGGATGGAGTTTGTGTTGAAAGTGTTGGCGTTGTGGGGTTTATATTTATACTTTTTAACAGTCTCTCCTCAGGAGACCTGGAAACACAGCGAGCTCTTCTTGGAAAACAGAAGTTCTACTCACCTGAGGGAGCTGATGTTTGGCTCTGCTGCTCTGGAGGCCCATGACCTTCTTCTCTGGTCCCAGGCTGATGTTGTACAGAGACTGTAGAGCAGCCGCTGCCGCCTGCGCCTTCGCCCGTCTCTTACTGAGACCACACCCTTCAAACACCCTCCCCTCCACCCGCACAACCATAACGAAGCTCCTCATCAGTCTGCCGTGAACTCTCTCCACCAGGCACATATACCTGAGGCCTGGTCGCAGCTCGTTGAGCAGCGCCACTGGGCTGAGGTGCTCTAGAAGTGAGGTGCAGAGGGCTCGTCTCTTTGGATTGGTTGAGGAGACCAAGTCCAGTGTGAGATGAACAAGTCGTTTGTGGTTGTAAGTGCTGGAGAAGACCTCCTTCTTTGCTGTGTTGCCGTGCAGGAGATTTTCAAACAGTGATGGCTCAGACTCTTGGAGGAACGCATCGGGGGTATCCACTTTATCTGCTGTGAAATCCGTGGGTGTGCCGGTGAAGTTCTCCGTCACAGTGTGAGCCTGGGAGGCATTAGGGAACTGGATGAAGGACCGCAGAGCCAGCTCCGCGGCCCTCATCTTCGCCTGCTTCTTTGTCGGCCCTCGACCCTCGAAGCGGAGGCCGTGCACCTCCACCCCGACAGAAAACTCCGGAGCGTGCAGGGGACCCGTCTTTGACGTGATCTCGTAGCGCAGCCCGGGTCGCAGCTCGTTCAGCTGCACCACCGCGTTCTTCTGAGTGACGGCCCACGCGGCTCGTTTACAGCTCGAGTGGCTTTGGTAGAGCAGCCGGTCTTTTCCATCCACCAGCGGCTGCTTCCTCTTCATGGCCCTGGATCTGTTTCTGGGGAAAGTTGTGCAAAAAGCTGAAGGATGATACTTTCGCAGCAGGTCACAGTCCACCTGGATCTTTTCCTCCTGATTCTCTTTCACCTCCAAACTGCTCGTACCTGTGGACAGATTCAAATCATGAGATTCCTTTGTTTGGGTCTAATGAGTCGGCAGGTGGAACATTTTCACCTGTGTCATACATGAACGCTTTTAAAATTTCTCTTGGTCGATAGCAGCAGTGTGTCGGCATGTAAGAAGAAATTCTTCACTCAGGTAGAAGTACACATCCTTCAAAACAACTCAAGTAAAAGTACCAAAGTTCAGTTTTCTGATGCAAAATATAAAAACTGATAATTCCCCTCAAATGCATTCAAACGAAATTAACGAGCCTGTTTTGAAAATGTGAAAAGTTCCGATATTTGTGTTGAAATGTAAATGTTTTTAAAAAGTAAAAGAAAAAAGAAGAAAACATTTCGAGGAAAGTAGAGATCTACTTGAGAACAGTAACGAAGAATTTGTACTTCGCCATGTTCCCTCTTAGTGTTCAGGTCGATGCTAACACTAGCATATAAATATCCACAATCAGAACATCTACCAACAAACTCAGTATTCTGTAACTGCAGCGGGATGTGGGGAAACGGCTCGTCAGAGGAAAACCAACCAAACTTTTCAAAGTGAAAAAACTAAAAACATTTACTTGAGTGGTCCGCCTCCTCAGCTGATGACGCTCCGGTGTCCCAATGTATCATGGGACTGACGAGGGTTGATAAAGTGTCGCCTGGTTCTGGAAACAGAATCATAAATGAGTGAGAGGGTTGAGAGGTTTCTCCACAGCAAGACACGTCACACGGAATCGTGCAGGGAGAGATGAACGGTTGTGTTTATAGTGATAAAGAACAAGTGTTGAAAGTAATATGACGAAGATGATGATGATGATGATGATGTGCAAACGTAACGTGTGAGAGTGAGAGAGCAAGCAAACAGGAGACAGGAGGCGTCGAGGGGCTTAAACTGAATTTATCAACCCGGTCATCGAAACCTTTCAGGGTTTTAATTTGATTTGGCGAGTGACTCGAAGGTTCCGTGAAACCCGGCGTTCTTGGTGTGATTTTGTCTTTTCTTATCAGAAAGCGACGACATTTTGGTGGTTTTCATTCTTCATCCACGTCCACGACATATTGATTTCAGATTTCTAGGAAATCTCCTGCTGGTGGAGCTTTGATAAGAACTGCGATGATTTAAGAAGCTTTTGTTCCGGGCGGTTCTCGACCCTTCGGATGGAGCGGACACGACCTCGTCACTGATGAGGATGTGTCGTGGACCTCACACTGCACAGGATGAAGAGTGAGTGCTTCTTTCACAGATTCCGTCAGGCTGATATTTTGAGTTCCTCTGCCACCAAATCTGGACGTTTTCAACTAATACGGCTGCAACTTAGGAAATCACTCATTCATTTGATTAAATCCTGTTTCAAACCCAACGTATGACCACACATTTCTTTGTTTCTGCCTGTGTGCAGAGCCGTTCCTCTCTGCTCCAGACTCATCGACTTATTGCATCGTCCTGGAGAAACTATACCTGCTCATCTGCTGATCCCCGCTGGCTCTGAAACCAGTGACCCCATTTATCCCCCTTTCCATTTATCTGGTGCCCCGCCACCAGTTAACAGCTTTGGCTTCGCAAGGGGCGGAACACACAACACAGACGAGACATAAACACCGAGAAATACGAGCTGCAGTGGCAGTAACATTCAATATGAACTGAATGTTGTGAATCAACATTAAGACAATGCACCAGTTTCAGACGCTGTAATAATTATCTGTATATTCTGGTTTTCAGAAAGAAAAAAAGAATTGAAATTCACCAGCAGCGAGGAAGGAACCACTCTAAATGTCCAGATTAACACAAGTACAAGTAATCACATGTCTGAAGTGATTGGAGGAAAGACGCACGTTGTTCAGGTTCCTGGTGGGAAAGTTTCGCGCCCGTTGCCTGGCGAGGGCGCTGCACGGCTCTGCACACTGACTCATTAGTATAATGAAGAGAGCAGACTAAACCGTTCTGCATTAACCTCGCACCTTGCAGTTATATTGGCCGTGTGATGCCATTAAGTGGCTGATATGAGCGAGAGCTGAGATGGGATGTGAATGTAATGATGTGAGTCTGGAGCTTCTGAAGGCAGGTGCAGGTTGGAGGTGTTTTAATGACCTGCATCATCACAGCTAATGGGGCCATTTATTTCAGGAGCAAACAGATAATAACTGTGTTTGTCTTTGGGTTACGTCCTCGCACCTTCCCACACTTTCTGTCCTCTTCACTTATTCATTCGTCCCTCACACTCTCGCTCACCTAGCGCGTCGTTAGCTCACACCCATTTGTGAATTGCGGTATTAGAGTTTGCACTTGAGTTAACTGGAGGTTAGCCGGGTTGCGACGTGGAAAATTGTTTTCGCTTAATCTACCTGTAATCTCCGTCACACGCAAAAGTGCAAAAACGGGCTTGTGCTGCAATTTAGAGATGAAAGTGCAACACAGGCACATCTGAGGGACGATGTGAAAACTCCAGAGTTCCTGTGCTCTCATCGACAAATCATTTTACTGTGACTGTAATATAACAGCTAACACATGTCACAGAATACCAGGGGTGGGGATCGAACCCACGTGGGCATTTGCCCATTGGATCTTAAGTCCAACGCCTTAACCTCTCGGCCACCCTGGTCCTGATGTCGACTCCAGAACCGCAACGTCACGAACGCATTTCTCACTTTACTCCTTTTTCTTGTGGCATCGCTCAAAGTGTAAAAGAAAAAGATACTTTGCACAATGAGGAGCTGGCATCGCTTCATACTCACGTGTGTTTATCAAACCTTAGAAGCAGAGTTTCTCCATCCAACCACTGTTAATGAACCTTATTTAATAGAATAATGAAATTAGGCATGGCGGGGGGGAGACGAGGAGCACCCGCTCACTGTCCAGTGTGTGTGTGTGTGTGTGTGTGTGTGTGTGGTTTGACAGCTGTGGATAATCTCATTTGCTAAGCGTAATTAATGGGAAGTGGGTTTCATTTACTTGTAACGCCGACTGTCTTTCCTCAAGGGCAAAGAAATATGGAAAACTTTTTGTGATCACTTCTCAGTATTGATGATGTTTGTTACCGTAGAAGATTATTGTTTCATTATCGGATCAGATCAGTCTTACTTATTCTATCAGTCGGTATTGTGATAGAAATCAGCAGCCAACCGCAAGACTTGGGTGGATTTCCCTTCCAAATATACCCATAATGCAGCTGTGCAACATTTCTGCAAAGCTAAAGGCCGCAGAGAGCAGCAACGTTTCGCCAGTCCGACTCGTCCAAGGTCCAACTCTGAGGCCATAATTCTCGATTGCTCTCTGAGATTAGATCACGTCTCCGTGCTGTGATGGCCGAGTGGTTAAGGCGTTGGACTCGAAATCCAATGGGATCTTCCCGCGCAGGTTCAAACCCTGCTCACAGCGACGCACACCCGTCCTACAGATTATTTACTGAACGCTGCAACAGACTGTGAAGGTCGAATGATTCGGACAAAAAGTTCCCTGCAGATATTCACTCTCATCACCTTCTCCAGTGTGTCAGGGACCATATGGGACTGAATGCATAATCATAGACTTGAGTTAAACTTGGAAATCTGCAACAAATAAATGCACAAATATTCCAAGTTCACGTGAAGAAAGTTTCAGTTGGTCTGGAATCTTTAGCTTTTTCACCTCCGGTGAATCTGAGGTTCAGCTGAATAAGAACCTGAATTTGGAAAATGATCAAATTAGAGTTTTTTGAGGCCTGAAGTTTCTATTTAAAGAGCAAATCTACACGAAATGGAGGAAAACACTGACCTCTATGGGTTGAAAACTATAACGTCCTCATTGCAATTTGACAACATTTTTTTTTTAGGGTTTGCTTACAGCTCAAAATGAACCCAACACGTGTCCTGTTTCTACACACCGATGTATTTACTGTGTTACTCGTGATTGTTGCTTGAGTGTTTGTTCTTTCAGAGCAGATCCACGTCCAATATCATTTTCTGAGACGAGCAGAGAGAACGAACCACGAAGCCTCTCAGGACTAAATCAGCTCATCAAATCACACTCCAGCTTCAGAGCCGTGCAGCGAAGAGCTCAACGTCTGCTCTCAGATCAACAGGCTGATGATCGTTATTTGGAAATGAGTGATGAAATTATTGCCTGAAACATATGGTAATGTGCAATGAAATTGCAGTGAGAGATAATAACGATGGCAGCAGTAATCTGTGGCCGCGGACTGCTGACAATGGCCTCGTTTCAACTTCTAATGCCCTCGCCTGCTGCTTCACTGTCACTCCATCACTTTAAAAGATTGGCTTTCATTTGTCTCTCAATGAGGATTTTTTTTTAAATTCTGATTATGGATCAGAGTTCTGGGTAAAGCTGCTGAACTCCATCTTACAGTAACTAACACAATTTACACACACACACACACACACACATCTGGCTTTTTGTCGTCAGTGTGAAAATTGTCATCACATGACTCTGCGGTCGTCACAGGGATTTAACATCCTGTTGGTTTCCACAATTTCTGTTATTCCTGTTTTATTTTGAAACACTTTCTGTCACTTCAGTTCCTGGTCATTGGCCACCTGGACCTGCCTATTTCCTGTCCCTGTGTTTCCCGCCAGGAGACCGTTGAAACAATGTGCTCAGTCTATTGCTCCCTGCCAGGTTGTCTTACATCCGTGTGCTTGTCTCCACCGACGCCTCTCAGTCGATGAACTTTCGGTCGAATCTTTGGTTTCGGATTTTGTCTGAACCGCGATTGACCTTTGACCGTTTACGGGGGAGGCGAGGACGGCCTGCTGGTGAAGGTAACTTCTGTGACTCTTTCAGTCTGCGCTCGAACAGTGTTCAGCTGACGTTAGGTTTGAAGTTATCTTCTGAAAAAGAGTCAAATCGTCTACGGGCAAACAATCTCGTGGCTCGGCTGTTGGCAGCCATATTGTACCATAGACTGTAAACAAAGATGGATGCTGTGTTTCCACTTCCTGCTACTCTTCACAAACCAGTCATGAGCTGTCAACCCCCCCCCCACCTCCCGTTTTTCTAGAATAAAAAAAAATCAACGTGTAGTTTGACTTATTAGTTCGCTCCCTGTCCAATATGCTAACAGTGAGTGGGTGGGTTTTATGACCTAAACCGCAGCCAGCCAACAGGGGGCAGTCCAGATGTTTTTGGCTTCACTTTTCACTGGCAGCTTTCAAGTCGTCCATCTTGGTGTCACGCTAAATGTATTCACCCCTGGATGATTAGTGGAAAGTGGATAACGAGTCGGTCATTTTAAATATTATGTGTTGACGAAATAACATCAAATTTGTCTTCAATAACTGAATGACATGAAAAATCCATGTTTGTTGTGAGACATTTGATTTTTATTTAGTTTAATCATGTTGTCGTGAGGTTTCCCTAAATTCCACATTCTCAGTTTGAGTGAAGCCTCTCGTGTGTGTGTGTGTGTGTGTGTGTGTGTGTGTGTGTGTGTGTGTGTGTGTGTGTGTGTGCCAAAACAAACGTAATGAGAGAACCATTAAATACAATCGACTGCAATTTTCCTAAAAACATCTCAGACTGACCCAGACATAAAAAGGCCGCTCGTATCCAAACAGATTGTCTGTTGATTCTTTGTCTATAACCCGAACAACACGCGTTACAGGACATTTCCATCCGTGATGTACGGAGAAGACACGGCGGATGTTTGTCACAGTGTGAATAAAAGCTAGCAGAGTACCAAGTCATCGTTCAAGCTAAGGTGACGGACGGGAAACAAACAATCAGAGGAAGAAAGAAATGTTTCCAACACAATCTGCACATTTGAGGTAAACCTTCTGTTGCGTATATTCAGTGGCGGAGCGGATCGGTGCCGGCAGCTTCCTTCACTCTGAGCTTCAGAAGACGTGGGACCCCTAACCCTTGCAGATCTGGTGCTGCACTTTACCCGCTGAGCATCCCTGCAATCAAGTTAAATGGGCACACAAACCATATTGCTAATGTTTTCATGGAGCCGGAGCCCCAGAGAAGTGTGGAGATTGCCGAATCCATCAGTGAAATTGCACACTGACATGCCCCACTAAGTTTGACTGCACGACGGTGCTCACTTACCCAAAATGCATCCAAGGCACAAACATGGCCAAGCGCATGAGACGTCACGAGAAAACGACTGACAGGCTCATCACAGACAGCAGCTGTTCGTTCCATGTTGCTGAACCATAATCCTCGCTAAAAGCAGGACAATGAAATCATTTCTGCGACGAGATTTAACGGCCAACAAAAGACAGTTAGTTAATTTGACAGAAATACCAGCAGTCTGGAGAAAAATCCTTATTAACAGAGTCATTTCATTTTGTACTCAATCGACTTTGTCCACTAATCCCGAACAGAGAGGCATGTTTTTATGTGCAAAAAGAGGATTGCTCACTGATTTGATTTGGAACCTTTTACTTTTGTTTCTGTTTCATTCAACCCATCTCAGAAAAGCTTGTTTTCCATGTGCAGCTACAATTAGACCTGCTCCATTTGAGCAGAGTCACTGAGATGTTATTTCATGGATTTAGCCCAGACGGTTAGAAAAACTTTGGGTTCAGGTCGGGCTCCAGTTTTCTTTCTCTCTTGTACTGTGCCTATCATTGGCATGTTTTAAAACCTATACACCGAAATCATTCTCCGTCTTTTCCCTTGATTCCTTTTCAACATCCATCCATCGGACTGTTGTGACGTTTCAACCCATTTTTATAGCATCAAACTTACAACACGAAACGGAATTACAGAAAAGGAAAAGTGACAATTAAAGCTGGAGTCTTTATCTGGATCAGAAATGATCCATATTTGCTGCTGTATGCAGATTTAAGATTGATTCCTGTACTCTTAAGTTTTTTTCCACTAATGAACGACTTCTAATGATCGATGCTCATGATGAAATCAACTATTTGTTCATGTAAATGTCTCCACAGATAACTGAATTGACATGATCGTGATTGGAGACGTCAAAACTCAAAGTCTCTCACTGCAACAGGGAAAACTCAAACGACAGTGATTTACCGCGGGATAAAGAGAGAGCTGTCAAACACTGGTTTCCCTGCGGTCGAGCGCCCACAGAGCGCGACTGTGAGCGTTCAAGATATAGATGCCACGTTATGTTTGTAAAATGACAGCTGGCGTGAAAGCACTGCTCGTCGCTGGCTACAGTGGAAGCATTAGCTAAGTGCATTCTAAAATAGTTGGATTTGAGGAGCTGTGTTGAATAAGGATTTTCTGGAGGCATTTATTTTTCAAAGAGGACTCGCTCTCACTGCAGCGTTGATGCACAAAAAGGCCAGTGGGTCATTAATGAAAGTGGAATGGGCTTAGCGCACTTTGAATAACTGTTGGACTTAATACAAAAGCCATCACGGAGTAATCTGCTGCATTTACGCAGGATTAGCACGGGGAGAACAATGCCAGATTAATCCTCAACAGCTGACCTGATGCCCGGACAACTGTAATTATGATTACCAGAGCTCGCATCATTTCATTTATGCACATACATGATACGTGTGAGACGGAGTGAACACAGAGTGAGACTGGCTGTGTTCTCACACTCTTGTTCCAGCAGCTGAGCCTCTGATCTACTTGAACACATGAAATACGAGCAGAAACAGGAGGATAGATATTTTATGCAAATCCTCAGAGCCGCTTGTGAGAAAGCAATAACCAGGAAACGTCTGCGACAATTTCTGAGGAACGACTGGAGATTCTTTTTGTGTCCACCTGCAGATTTACTTTCTGCAGGTTTTCACTTTCTACCTGCTCCTGTTGCTTTGTCTACATTTATTGACCTTTGTGTTACTTGTATTTATTATGTCACCGCTGATTGTTGCTCCCTGAGGCTTCAGGGGCCGGAAGCTGCAGGAAAGTTGTGGCTTCATTACAGAGAGTAATATCTGAACCGATCTGAACACACGTTGGCTTAACATTTTAAAGAAAGACATTCGTGGTCCCCAGATGATGTGTCCTCATGACGTGCTGCTCCTCTGACTGTTGTAGCGCCGCGGTGAGGTTCTTCTGTTAGACTCTGGGTATTATTGGGGAAATGTACACAAAACCACGTGTTCCCCTCGGGGTAGAGCGTTATGACTTTACTTTAACGTAACTTTAACGTTGGCTCTTTAGCGCCATCATCAGGTCAAAATTCGTGACTGAACGAAGCTCGTGTGGTTTTTCTCGGGATCGCCAGTTAACGAAGAAGAACAGTAGGGGGCGGTATGCACATTGGAGTTGTTTCAAAATGACAGACATTGGATTTGTGGCTTTACTACAGTTCTGAAGTAAAACAAAACTTATCTCGACGAAACATCGGAGGTAAGACGTAACTCATATGACGGTCTTTCTATATTTTGGAGAGTGTCGGTCGTAGAAAGATAACGCAGGAATCTGTGGAGTCTGGGCTTGTGTGAGCGTGAAGAAGCATGAACGTCAGTACAGGCTTTGTGAAAACGCACAGTTTGTGTGTCTTGTCGACCTGCTGAGCTTCTAGCGCCATCATCAGGGCACAACAGTGTGTCCAGCATTATGGTTTGTCATTAAATGACAAAGTAAATTTAAGGCTTCCTCAAACGAGAGTCTAAGAACTGTGTCGTATTTTGTACAGATTTTGAAATGAATGCACCAACCTGACGTTATCTCTGATTTCAATACCTGTAAATCGTGACGAATAAGATAATATTCCACGTTGACATTGATATCTGAGTTTTATTATGACACTGAGGAGTCCAACAAGTCGTCTGACCCCCCGGTCCCTCTGACAGCAGGTAAAAACTGATAAACCACTGTTTAACTAAAATAACTGTCCCTCCTGTGACGTGGTGAAGCCTTTGTTAGGTTTAGTTCAAAATCAGTTTGGGGTAAAACCGAGGACACCTGAGTTACTGTGAAATTGCTGTATTTAAATGACATGTAGCCCCAATATAATGCA
Source organism: Paralichthys olivaceus (assembly GCF_024713975.1). Taxonomy (NCBI): domain Eukaryota; kingdom Metazoa; phylum Chordata; class Actinopteri; order Pleuronectiformes; family Paralichthyidae; genus Paralichthys; species Paralichthys olivaceus. The sequence continues at coordinate 1,419,084 of NC_091108.1, read as the reverse complement.
GCAAATCTAAGTCCTCATGTCATCGTATCACAGTATTTTTACAAAATCAATTGAAAAAGTGAGGATAATTCAATACGTCACATGTATTTAATAAAAACCTTTCGTATTAAAGTCTCTAATAATCTGAATATTAGTGTTATATCTGTGTCAAGGTGACAGTATCCCCAACGTAAACTTCCCCTGAGCTGTTGTACTGACCTTTGCCTTTACTCCTCCTCCTCCTCTTCCTCTTTCCTTTCATATGGAGCTCTGACCTCTCCATGGCTCCGCCGCCGCTCCCTTCCACCGACTCTCAGAACTTCTTCTCTCTCTCTCCTGTGTTATTTCTGCAGGAGTGTGTTGTCCTCTGCTGCTTCCTCTCTTCTGTCTGCGTGAAACAAATGCTCAGGGAGGGTTGAGAGTGCAGCTCTGCACACTCGCTGTCTTGCAGCTCCCCCCCGCTGCCGGCTTTAGGAGGCAGGAGGCTGTTGTGGCTGTGACATCACGGGGAGAGGGAGAGCTGTGGCTGAGGCTGTGATTCAGCGTCACTGAGCTCAGTGGCATCAGCTGGAAAGAAGCAACCGATTAACCAATGAAACCTTCTGAGTCACTAAATTATTTGACTCTAAAATCATATCTGTTATTGGTGGAAGAGGAGAAACCCTCCGACTCTGAGTGGCAAGTCTTAAAGCAGGAGTCTGTGCCCAAACTATTTTAGAGGAATGAAAGAAAAACCCACTGTTAGTTTTGGATGGGCTGTGAAACTAAGACACCAATCAAAAAGGAACGTGATCACCGTAAACATGTCGGCAAAGGGTTCAAGAAAACAATGAAACATCGTTCTGTTTGAGTTGAACATGGTGCACGCAACTTTCATACAGTTATACACAAAGAGACAAACTCACCACACATCAACACTCTTATCTGCTTTGTCTCTCCTGCTCTCAGGCTGCGACAAGGAAACTGTTTCACGGAGTAAACAGTTTAAAGTTTAACAGAAGACGTTACGTTGTTAGATGTGCATTCCTTCCCATGTGCCACACGCATTTAACGATTAGCATGTTTTGCATTGGGAAACAAATGTTCAACGTCACGGTAAAGTGGAAACAAAGGGAGGAGGCGGAAAAAACTAAATGAACAACGAGTCATTTGTTTGATTGGATTTTATTGTGATACAAAAAATTCTTATCAAAGCAAATAAGACAACTTATTCAGTTCAATTAACCGACCCTGGACGCCCTCCTTGTTTTGTTTTTTTCGATTTATTATTGATCTATGTCATTGAGGTAGCTACCGCCGCCGATTCAGAGTTCATGGATTATTTGTTTTTTAGCAGGATGATTCAAAAACTACCGACAACTTTCCTTGACATTTTGTGGACGGGTGGGACGGGTGGGACAAGACCCAATGAAGAACCCCAAAAATGTTGGTGCATGTAAAACCAAGAAAACTACAGAACACTGTCTTCTAGTATTGGGTTTGAATACTTCACTCATCAGCTTCAGTGAAGACAGCACAGTGTATGTGATGGGGTCAGAAAATGAGGAATAGGATGATTTCAACAACCTTGAAGCTACTTAACAGGAAAAATTGTGGAAAGTGGATTAGATAAGAACCTCGATAATAAACCACAGAATACAACATTTAAAGCTTCAGCTCTAATATGAACTATTCATTGTTTTGCATCACAATGCACACTTAGCATAATCTCCCCCCACTTATTTCCACTTCACCTTTACTTCCAATTAACATCAGCTGTTTAATCCCTGCCAATCACCGTCCTCAAACTGAAAATCTGGCTGCGTGAAATCCGAGCTGTGAGATTCAAGTTGTCTCCTTTGTTTTGGTCGCCAACATCATTTTGATCTTGGCTATCATCAAATGTCATCTTCCCGGTGCGTTTCAGTCACCGTCGCCCTCGTCAGCGGATTAGTGACGATGCACCTCTTGGTTTATCTCCAGGAGTGAAGGTCTGAACGAGGTGCGCTGTGGGGATTGTGAGAAGCCTCTGGGATTCACATCTCTTGTAGTAGTTCACCTGTTTGACACTCGGAGCTCCGCTGCTGCATTCTCACGTGATTATCAACACGGTCTGACAATGTGAGGGAGAGGGAATGAACTGAAGGCAGCTGTAACTCGCCCTTGTTGATTTAACTTTCCTTTTGAAGGATCTCTCTAATCTGTAGCTGGAGACGTGTCTTGAAATTAGGTTCAGGCATGAAAAGTGACCAGAATGAAAATATATGTCGACTTAGAATCGGTCGAGCTAAGACCACGTATCTCAACTACTTCGTTAAGGACTGACGTCATGTTTGTTTGTAGATTCATGACAGCCAGAGGATGAATCCACTGGTGCCACCAGCAGATCAGTACTTTTGTCTTTAGTGCTATGTAGCAAATGTTTGCGTGCTAACATGCTATTCTAAGATAAACTGCGCTGGTGACATCACTTGCCACCAGAATCTGCGCAGTAGCGATCGTAGAGCGGAGTCTCAGGAGTCGTCTCAGCTGTCAACCAGGACGTCTCACACCGATTTTATAGATTCATTAAATGTATTAGAAACATGAATACTTGAACAAACATCAGTGTGAAGAGAACTATCTGAACGGTAAAAATGTATTTACCGTGTAGTATTACTTGGTCCATGATTGAGGTTTAGAATCTATACCAACCAGCCACCAGGGGAGCTGTAATGACATCGACCTAATGATCGCATCAGCATTTAGCCTGAAGCACCACGTAGCCTTACAGCGCTGCTAGCATGGCTCGTTTCAGTCGTAAAACATACAAACATGAGTGTGACACAGCTCAACCCTTAAAGTGAGATAAGACCATACTAACCGATGTGGTTCCTTTAAAAGCCTTGACACACTCAATTCAAAATATAGTATTAAAGACTCCAGGTGAAAAAAAGAGCTGGAAACTATTTACCAGAGTGAACACGTGTGTTCATACGTGTGTTCATACGTGTGTTCATACGTGTGAGGGAAACTAAATATCTGACGCATCCTCCTGCTGTTTCCAGACATCCAAACTGTTGACGTGAGATAAAGACGATCCCACAGGGCAGGGAGAATGAAGTGCTCTCCGAAATGAGCTCAACATCCCGGCAAATAGGACGCAGCAGCTTCCCCATGTGGGCTCCTCAGGCCCAACATTATTCTGTACATTAGATCCATGGCAGTGTTCCCCTGTGCAGAGCTGCTGCCTCCAGGCACGCTCTCTGCAGCCTCCCCCGTCAGGTTCGGTGGCGCGGAGGATTTAGCTGCATGTTCACGATAAATGATGCGATCGTGTCATATTGCAGAATTAGCATATTTACGTTTCGTCTGTCTCATCTCGTTTTTCTCAGTTCACACTTTTTCTGCTTGGTTCTGTGCTTCGTTTTTTGTTTCCAGTTTTCAATGTGCTTTTCTTGGTCAATTGAAAATCTTTGAGAAAAGGTTGTTTTGCATGGAAGCTATGACATAAATAACAAATGAATGTTTGTATTCAGTTTAATCAAACTAAAAGCTATTATATATAAATATGAAGATATGTTCTATAGCTATTAGCATTTTTTAATTGAGAAACATTTACGTGTGTGTGTGAGTGTGAGAGAGAGCGACGCCGTGAAGTCAGCCACCCTGGTCATGCTTGAGTGAAGAGGCGGGGGGGTTCATTATGCTGTGAAATAACGATGAACCGTGATTAACTTGATTAGATTTCATGAATATTTGAAACCAAATTGCTGATTAAATATTTTCTGGTCTTTTCCATTCTGACAGACTGAGAGATCGGCTTTACTGTACCGGAGAGTCTGTCTGTCTAGCTCTGACGCTCCCATAGCATATCTCTGTGTTCAGATTTAGATGAACTGTGACCCAGAGGGAATGAATGCAGAAACAGGTTGTGGTGTTTTAAGTCCAGGAGCCATCTTCTGCTCAGTTTCAGTTTCAAAATGCTGTTATGATTCAATCACAGACCTCAGAGAGAGTCACATGAGAGGGGCCCCTGCAGAAACTCTGGAGGCTCTCACTCGGATATTTGCGTTAGCACGTACACCTCCTCTGGAGAAACTCCATGTTTCATGTGTCCCCGACATTCTAGACCTATAGCAGCAGAGCTTTATCACAAAGGAAGGTTTGATGCCGACTCTTAAACGTAGAGAGGGTGTCTGTCTCCAGAACTAAAGTTGAGAGATAATTCCACCGGAGAGGAGCTTGATAACTCGACTTTTATGGAGTTTAGGGACCTGAACTCTGAGAGCGCAGTGCTCTAACAGGGTGATATGGCACTATGAGCCCTTTAAGGTATGTAGGTGAGGAGGAGAGTTTTAACCCAATTGAATATGTAACAGGAAGCCAGTGTAGTGAAGCTAATACAGGAGAAAAGTACTTTTTATAATGTTTATAAGACACATCATTTGAAAATGACTGAAATTAATTAAATGTGTAATTAAAAGTGTTTCAATACAGATTCTACCACATTAAAAAGTGGCTGATTTGCCGTAATATTTACTGGGCTTGTTTCACGTAGGACGATAAAAGTTAAGAGATGTTGAATGTTGACTTTTTGCGTCATGACTGTGGGAAACTAAACCAACCAAGCCCCCGAGAGCAGCTTCACAGGAAACATGAGACACTGGCGGCACCGAGTGGCTGCAGGGAGGAACTGTGGGAGGCTCAGAGACATGGAACTCTGAGATTACGCAGGCGTCAGTGATACACATGAACAGGAAGTGAAGTTGTCATGCTGAATATTTTTAAAGGAATATGAAAATGCTTGATTCATGAACACTGTAGGACCTGGAATCCGTAAAGGGAAACCTTCCATGTGTTCGGTTGGACTCTGAGCTTTGGCTCTGTGAGTCTGAGGGATTTATTTCAATTTCAAAACTAATTTGTTCCCTATCACCTCCTTGCAGACGTCTCTGATAAGATATCATCCAAGGAGCAGCCGGTGCAGAGAACAAAGTCCGTCTAGAATAATCTTAATTACAGTGGAAAACTGACAGTCAGCTCTGAGTCACACCTTTACAGTTTATGAGGAGCATCCACAGAGGTGATAACGGAGACGTGGAGTGGTTGAATTATGAGCTGATGGTAGATTCTCTGCGTGACCATGCAGATGCCAGTGGAAGATGTGGACCGGGTTGTTCCACGTCTCCTCTGACTCTGGATGTGCTCTCAGCATGAGAGACAAGCTCGACTGAAACAAATATATAGAATAGTGTTCTTTGACTGAAAGTTCTCTCATATACCCAGGTTACTCACTCACTGAAAGGAGGAGGACTTTGACCAAATATTAACTAGCTCCCGCCCCTTCACCGAGCTGCTGTTTGAAGATAAGTCAAACTGAAGTTCAGGAGCTGAGAGGCAACAAGAATAACACAGTTTGGATCCTGATTCAACTTTTGTCAGTTAAATGGAAACTGATCCATTTCAGGGCGGTGAAATGGATCAAAGAGGAGTTCAGCTGGATCAGGAAACGTTCTGCTGTTCGATCTGTCTGGATCTACTGAAGGATCCAGTGACTATTGGCTGTGGACACAGCTACTGTATGAGCTGTATTAAAACCCACTGGGACAATGAGGATGAGAGAGGAATCTACAGCTGTCCTCAGTGTAGAGAGATCTTCGCACTGAGGCCTGTCCTGGTGAAAAACACCATGTTAGCTGATTTAGTGGAGGAGCTGAAGAAGACTGGACTCCAAGCTGCTCCTGCTGATCACTGCTATGCTGGACCTGAAGATGTGGCCTGTGATTTCTGCACTGGGAGAAAACTCAAAGCTCTCAAGTCCTGTTTGGTTTGTTTGGCCTCTTATTGTGAAAAACACCTCCAGCCTCATTTTCAGTCACCTCCATTTAAGAAGCACACGCTGGTGGAGCCCTCCGAGAAGCTCCAGGAGAACATCTGCTCTCGTCACGATGAGGTAAAGAAGATGTTCTGCCGCACTGATCAGCAGTGTATCTGTTATCTCTGCTCTGTGGATCAACATAAAGACCACGACACAGTCACAGCTGCAGCAGAAATGACTGAGAGGCAGAGAGAGCTCGGGCCGAGGAGACAAACGATCCAGCAGAGACTCCAGGACAGAGAGAAAGATGTGAAGCTGCTTCAACAGGAGGAGGAGGCCGTCAACCGCTCTGCTGATAAAGCAGTGGAGGACAGTGAGAAGATCTTCACTGAGCTGATCCGTCTGCTGGAGAAAAGAAGCTCTGATGTGAAGCAGCAGATCAGATCCCAGCAGGAAACTGAAGTGAGGCGAGTCAAAGAGCTTCAGGAGAAACTGGAGCAGGAGATCACTGAGCTGAAGAGGAGAGACGATGAACTGAAGCAGCTCTCACACACAGAGGATCACATCCAGTTTCTACTCAACTACCCCCCCTCACTGTCACTCAGTGAATCTACACACTCATCCAGCATCAGGATCCGTCCTCTGAGGTACTTTGAGGACGTGACAGCAGCTGTGTCACAGGTCAGAGGTCGACTACAGGACATTCTGAGTGAGACAGAGACAAAGATTTTACAGATTGTGTCTCGAGTGGATGTTTTACTGCCACAACCAGAGCCCAAGACCAGAGCTGACTTCTTCAAATATTCACAGGAAATCACACTGGATCCAAACACAGCAAACAAACGTCTGTTATTATCTGAGGGAAACAGAAAAGTGACAAGAATGAGTGAAGAACAGTTTTATTCTGATCATCCAGACAGATTCACTGATTGTTGTCAGGTCCTGAGTAGAGAGAGTCTGACTGGACGTTGTTACTGGGAGGTGGAGAGAGGAGAGAGGAGGAGGAGTTGGTGTAGCAGTCACATACAAGAATATCAACAGAGCAGGGGGGTCACATGAATGTAGATTTGGATTCAATGATAAATCTTGGAGGTTATATTGTTATGGAAACATTTATAACTTTTATCACAACAGCATCAAGACTCCAGTGTCAGGTCCTCCTTCCTCCAGAGTAGGAGTGTACCTGGATCACAGTGCAGGTGTTCTGTCCTTCTACAGCGTCTCTGACACCATGACTCTCCTCCACAGAGTCCAGACCACATTCACTCAGCCTCTCTATGCTGGAGTTGTGGTTTATAATTCTGGATCCTCAGCTGAGTTCTGTAAACTCAAATAGTCTGGAGTCATTAAAAGCAGTGATTTAGATTCTGTGTTTAAATCTTGAACTTCTTTTGTCTCCATGTTTGTTGCTCAAAGTTCGTCGTGGTGACGTTTCTGCTCTGCACAGAGATCAGCTGTCAATCAAATACAATGGGCGGCACTATGACGTCCTCTGGTTGGTTGTTGTGTAGATGTTAAGATGGAGGATCTCGCTCGTTTACCTGAGCTGACTGTTCTCCACATGAGAAATGACTCATGGTTGATGACTTTCTAAAACGTCTTGTGTGTTGAAGTTTTAAAAAAAATGTTATTTCACACAAATCTTAGTGAAGATGCATAAGATTATTCTTATTTTGTTTATTATGTTAGATTTCTCATTTCTGGGCAATAATTCATTATCAGTTATCACAATAATTTGTCATCAATAGCAACAAAGATTCAATATGTATGAGTTTATTTGATTATATAATTGTTTAAATTTGCATAATTGAGATTTGTCAAATGTTGTTTATTGTCTCTTCATAAAAACTTCAAGCTTCACTCTGTCTTTTAACTTAACAGAAATAATAATTTGACACTTAGCGTGATGGTTATTACGGAGCGCCTGAAATTCTTTATCTTGTCGGAAGAACAAGATAAATAAATTATGCACACAGAGTTAATATGTGTGGAGTAAAGATACCACTGGCCGATGCTTTGAAGACAACAGGCAAACATTCTTTTGTTGTGTCGTGGTAAAAATAAATCTCGATTAGCTGAGTTTTCTCTCTGCCATGGCACAAATGTGGTGGCTGGGTGATTAAAAACAACCATTTTTAATGTAGTTTCTTAAATAGATTCTGACTCTGCTGCCTTTAACAACCACATGGCTTTAATAGCAGTTTGGCTTTTTAAAGGCCACAACACCCGATGGCACTAAGACACAACTGAAGATTATTGTTTTCTGAACAACAACCAGTCTGACAGAGTTTAAATACGATGGTTACACAAATGTCCCTGGTCTCTCGCTCTCTTCTCTCTCTCTTTACCACTCGTCAACCGGTCGAGGCAGATGGCTCTTAAAATGGAACTGAATTGAAAACCTTTTATTTGAGTTCGTTCATTTTCTGCCACGTCTTTTTTTATTATTACTGTACAACACAAACATCTTCTTAAAATAAATAATGCGTGCGCGCAAGAATAAGACATGATCTTTTGACTTCATGGGCTCTGCAGATGACGGGTATCGACTAACATGTTTACTTCATTCATGTGTTAACATGTTGCCTTCGACAAATAAAACTCATGTCTCAAATCAATCAAACCACTTCCGGCTCCTGACCCTTACTGACGCGTGCTTTGATGTTTATTTTGACGGTGCAGCCTGTCTGTTTCCGGTCTGTTGCTGGCTAGCTTCCTGCGCCTTGACGCAGCTGATGGTGTTTCTCGGGTGTTCGTGGTTTGGTTGTTTGTCAGACTGTGAGTTGTGAGTCAGACGTGAAGCTGTAGAATCATCATGTCGTCGCTTTCAGGTGAGTGAAGCCCGCTGCCGCCATCATTCTCTTACCTGTACGTTCAGCCACTAGCTTGTGCGGCTAGCTGCCAAGTTAGCCGTGTAGTAAATACACACTTCCCGTTCGTCCTTTCAAAGTTAAACTCGAGAGGAGCACCAGCGCCTAACTCGCCATGAAGTTAAAATCATCTCCTGTACTAAACACTGTCCCTTCGCCACCATGCAAAACTTCTAGAGGTCAAGGAAAGATGTGAAGGGGAGGTTGTAAGGAGTTAGGAAAGGAAACCGGGGGGAGGGTGGGGGGGGGGGTCTCACTCCTCTTCCACTCAGCTTTTAAAAACCAGCAACACACAATAACAACTTTCTAACAGAATATACACTAAAGAAGCGTCCGGTTCAAAACAGAATGACACGTCCTAACGAAATGTCTTCAGTTCAGTTACTCACAGGAAAAATCAACAAAATAAAATAACAGGGCTGAAGAACACATGTTGATGTAGTTTATGGTGTTTTGAATTGTAAGTTCAACCAGCTACTAGTTCACTGGACAGATGTGACAGAAGAAATCAGCTCAGACAAACTTTGGGGACCCTACTTCCTCTTAACATGCCTCCATCCTGCTCCTGTGGTGTCAGCCAAGTGTCCGCAAGCCCCGACATTCAAATTCAACTGGACACAAGGTTCTTCCTCCGCAGCAACGTGTGCACATGGATCACAGCGGACATTAAAACATGGTGTAAACGGCAGCGTTTCGAGGCAAATTCGAATGTGGGGGTTTACGGACGCGTCTTTTTACGTTTGAAGAGTCGGTCACCAGTTACTTCAATTGTATTGGATTTGGCTGAAATGCTGTTTACCCCTGAAATTGTGTTTTGTGGACAAACACTTCACTCAATCCTCCATCGGCACAGAGCTGAGTAGATAATGAGTGAATTTTCATTTTCCGGTGAACCATCCCTTTAGTGAACGTCTGCGCTTTTATTTTGAAGTGTGCGCCCCCGTCGTTTCCGTGCCGCTGCAGCTTGACGCAGTTGTTTTGAAGGCAGCACTGCGGTGATTCTGCGGACGTCTCCTCTCTCCTCACGCTCAGGACTCCTCGGTTTTCCGTCGACGGCTCCTCGTGCTCGCCTCGCCTCTCCTCATCCTAACCTCCCGCACACGAAGGTGCTCTCTCTCGGCTGCGGGGGTGGGGCGGGGGAGGGGGGGACCAGCTGCTGCGGCCACAGCGTCGGAGGCGGGAGGCAGGGCGGAGGAGGATGCCCTTGACTTGGGGGGAGGAGTTGGGGGAGAAGGAGGGAGCACCACCATGTAACGCACGGAGAGAAGGGCCATTGTGACTGTGTCGTATTCATTGCAGGGGGCGTCAGGGATGCGGCGCAGGCTCTCCGGGTTCGAGGAGCTGCTGAGAGGGGAGAGGCTGCGAGTCTGCAGGGAGCCGTGGACCCGGAGCTCTGCCGGTCAGACTGAGGAGCCCTGAGCGGTCTCTACCTCCGGATCAGATGGTGGTGGCAGAAGGCAAGTGTGCATGACAAGATAAACAAACCCCAGAGGCTGCCCTGCCTGCGCTGCGGATAAGCTGCGAGTCTGCTGCGAATTTGCCTTTTCTGGGCCTCTTCCGGCACCACCGACTCCCTCTGTAGGAGTAGATGCACCAATTAATAATAAATGGAATGGGCAGCAGCCCCTGAATTGAAAATTTCGCCTTGAAACCAGTTTATTTTCCTGACCCCTGAAGCAAGGTGCTTTTGACTGAAAACAATGGCTGACCACGAAGAAGCTGAGTTATCCAAGTCCCTGCAGAAGGAGGACGGGTTTTCCAGCGAGCAGGAGGAACCAGGTTCAAACTTCAAATCTAATAGTATGCCGATTTTAAATGATGCGATGCCTCATAAGGAAACCTTACTGGCTGGTTCTGTGCGGATGTCTATAACAGCGGAGGAGAGCGCAGAGTTCATCCAGCTACCGGCCAAGACCGAGTCCTTCGAGGCAGATTCCCCAACGAAAACAAAGTACCTGCCCAAGTCAGGAAAGTCTGCACTGAACAGGCCGAGCTCATACATGGAGAACACGGAGATCAGAAGGAGTAAAAACATGGCGAGGAGGAAGGCCCCGGGGTTTTTCGCTTCTAAGCTAGCACCCATTCGTCTGCCTAGTAGGAAATACCTGAACATTATCTTGCAGGACTCTCGCTGCTTCCTGTTCTGCATGTGCTACCTGACTTTCATCCAGTCTCTCATGGTGTCGGGCTATCTCAGCAGCGTCATCACCACCATAGAGAAGAGGTACAGCCTGAGGAGCTCCGAGTCAGGCCTGCTTGTCAGCTGTTTCGACATCGGGAGCCTCGTGGTGGTCGTCTTCATCAGCTACTTTGGTGGTCGGGGCCAGAGGCCTCGCTGGCTAGCGGTAGGCGGGATCTTTATAGCTGTTGGCGCCGCCCTCTTCTCCTTACCTCACTTCATCTCCCCGGCCTACCAGATCCAGGAGGTCAACTCATCATCTGCCAATGAGGGCCTGTGCATGAACACCAACGCCACTGGCAGGGACCGTGTTGATATCACTTCCTGTCCCAGAGACCAGGAGGGCAACGAACACAACCTGTACGTGGCGCTGTTCATCATCGCTCAGATCCTGGTGGGCATGGGATCCACACCCATCTACACGCTGGGACCCACCTACCTGGATGACAACGTCAAGAAAGAGAACGCCTCATTGTATCTAGGTAAGAGTTTGTGAGGATTGTTGAAAGATGCAGTCTGCAGGTTTCATTTCAGCCGATCTCTGCGTCAGCTGGTTTCACTGATGGGCTCCGTCTGACTCATTTAAAGGAGACATATGGCGTTTTTTCAGTTTTTCTTTCTTCTTGTCGTGAAAGACGATGTTGTGACATTGTCTGTTTCCTTTGCACTTCGGCCAATTTTGTTCTTATCAATACATCAACATTTCAATCTCAGCAAAGCATAAAAACAATTCTGATATTTCTAATCAATTTAAAACTGGACATTTGAGCCATAGTTAGAGTTAATAAAGATGGACGACCTGTCTCCACTTCCTCCTGTCATTTGGAGCCAGAGTCTGATGCGGCGCCAACGCTGCTGCACAAGGACCTGTTCACCTGTTTATTCAAAGGTAACTCACAACCTGAACATAGGGGTCTATTGAACGTATCTCGCGTCCAAATCGCACCGAATTCAACACTGCACTTCCTCTGGCCCTTAACGACTCACATGACAAGTATGAAGCTAATAAGATGAACAGTTTTCTAGAAATTCAAGACACAGTCAGATAATTCTGGAATTAGTAGATATATAGATATCTATATCCATCTGTTTCCACCATGAGATTCTGTCATTCCCTCCATTTGCCAACATTGCCACTGCCGACATGTCGCACCACAAATGGACAATGTGACCTTGAAACTGCCCCCCCCACCTCTCCTCTTTTCCATTTCGCATGCCTCCCCAGAAGTTCTCGCCCCAGTAGCCTCAAACAAGGTAGCGCCTAATTAAAGCTACAAATGAACACTGTGTTATGAAAGAAAGTAGGGGAGGGAGGAGGAGGAGGGAGGAGGAGGGAAAAGGCTGAGGTCTGCATTCCTGTCATTGAGAGGAAAAAAGTCAAAGTGCCACAGAGGCCCAGCGTTGGTCCCAACCCTTTTGTTTTTATGTCTTTTTTGAAGAGCAGGAACTAAAGGAGGAAAGACAGGAGGGTTTGATCAGTGATGAAGCTGTTGGGTGAGAGTGAAATGTGATTAGACACTTTCCAGGTTGTAGTTTTAATTAAAATAAAGTAATTCTAAGGACGAAGTCTAGATATAAACCCCTTGTAGCTGCAGTGGACAAAATGATTGAGCCTTTTTGGTCACAATTTTAACCTAGACTGAAAATAAAGATGGATGACATGGCAGCTCCCAAAAGTGAAGCCAAAGCATCTGGATAGCTCACTGCGGCTGATGTGCTTGACATGGGGTCAACAGTCAAACACAATCGCTCTGCATTCACATCGATCCGTGTGTCGCCCGGCGCTCCATTAAGTTTGTGATGTTCCTCCTTTACACAGATGTGTTCAAACATTTGCTTTGTAAAGGGTGTCGGAATCCTTTCACATGAAATACAGCAACACTTTAACCGTTAAAGGTTCAGTGTGTAGAAATCAGTGACATCTAGTGGTGAAGTGTCATGTTGCAGCTGTCAAATGCAGATTAATTAGCCTCGGTCTAATTCTACCGCTGCTGCACAAAGAGCCGTTCAACGAAACATGACCTGAACCTGAATTGGAGAATCGGTTCAATCAATCAATCAAACTTTATTTGTATAGCCCATATTTTCACAAATCTCAATTTATCTCAAATGGTTTCACAATGTGCAGCATCCCTCGTTCTTAATCTTCAACAAGAGTAAAGAAAAACTACCAGTTGTGGTGATCGACAACCTTACTTACGCTGATGAGCCCCAGTCCCTGACGCTGCAGCACCAGTCGCCAGTTTATTCAAAGCTTTTTAATATTGAACACATCACGTGTCCAAATCTCAATGACAGACAGACAGACAGAGGTTTCTGGAATATAAAATGGCAGAAGTGGAGACAGTGGTTTATCACCTCCACACAGTTTCGTGATGACATTAGTGCTTCACACACTTGCTCTTTACTTTGAAACAAACATTCTGGTCCCTTTTGGCCCTGCTTTGCATTAGCCCACATATGAGATCATGCCCAAAGGCAAAACAGAATAATTCAGCACAATATTGCTGTGTAACCCCAATAAGAGAATCTCTGTTTGGCTCCTGTGCGAGGCAGCGGGCCCCGCTGCAGCCACTATCAAATTTAATGTGCCCGCCCAGAGGTGCAACACCGTCCTCGCTGGTTCGCCAAACTTCTCCATTTTAACGTCTCTAAAACTCCAGTTGTGTGGACGCCAGGCGTGTGTATGTTGCAGAGCTGATGTGGGTCGTGACCCGATTACAAGTGTTTGACTGCAAGAGGCCCTGCTGACGGTATAATGACATGTATGTGTATTTTATACAACAACACATCGTTCTATGAGAAAGTTGTCTCTCGACTTTGATTAGAAAAAAGGAACATTTATAAAATGAATGATGGATTATCAGCTCCCTGCAAGAGCTGAACGTGCAGCCAGTAAAACATGACTCACGTTTTAGAATACGTCTTCAACCAGATCTGACCGGATCAGTCTTGTTCTACAAGGGCCAACCAACTGAAGGCCCACTGAGTAACCTCAGCACACTGCAGGAGGACAGTTCATGTCCACTTTGAATGTTCTGCTGTCAACACAACCCGTCCTTGTGTCGAGGTCTCACGAGGCGTCCACACACAGGGTTTCCCTCAGGTAATTGTTTGGCAGAGGCTTAATTTATCCATGAATTGATTCTTCGTTTTGTCTTGAAAATCGAGCTTAAGTTGAGACAAAAGAACTTTTCCCTCCATCGGCATCACGATGTCTGTCGGGCTCCTCATATCTCTGCGATGCCCAGTTGCCCGACTCACCACCTGCAGCCTGCTCTGTGTTTATCCCTCTGTTGAAGGTCTGTTACGTAATGTGACAGCCCGCCAGCCAAGGGTTTTCCCTCTTCTCCGGTTAGATAGGGGATTATCCACGATGCCGCTGGGTCCCCTTGGAAAGCCCAAGTCCTCAATCCCATCCCTGCGCTTTATCATCCAAGGCTTTGGCCAACCGACTCGGATGATGTAATAGTTGAGTGAGGAGGATGGAGCATCAGAAAATATACTTCTGTGGAGATGCTCTGCAGATGAGTAATTGCAGTGCTCATGATTGATTAGAATGTTTTCAGAATATGAATCACTAACCATTTTGATAATAAAGTGTTTTTTCAGGTGAACACAACTTCACCCTAACCCCCACAACCCCTGAGTTCCCAGGACTCTGGCTGTTAGATAACGTTGGGGCGGGTCTGGTGCCTGGCCCAGCTCGGAGTTTTTTAGTCACGCCACTGGATTCTTGTGTTTGCTTTCAACTCCAGCCAAGGACTTTAAGATTTTAATTCCCTCTAATTGGAGAAATCTTATTCTCAGCCCCAAGTAGGCCCCGTACTGCACGGTCATATGATCTGCACACATGATCCACACACATGGCCTTTTGTACACGACCCATAATGCTGGATTAGTTTTGATTTGAAGCGTTGCATAAGGGTTAAAGTTCGGCAAATGTCATTGAGTTCGGATAATTGAATAACAGAAGTTGAACAGCATGACCTCTTTTTTGGGCACATGTTTTTAAAATCATGTCCCTCAGACCCAGTTGGAGTCCAGTGAAGTGATCATGATGTCACGAGGTAAAAATGTGAAAATAAAGATTAAACTTTGATTATTATGATTATGGACATCCTCCAGAATATGAGCACTGTGCTTATTATTTTCCCCCTGTCTCCTTCCTCAGCCATCATGTATGTGATGGGAGCATTGGGCCCAGCAGCGGGTTACCTGCTGGGAGGAGTCCTCATCGGCTTTTACGTGGATCCCAAGACTGCTGTCAACATCGACCAGAGCGATCCGCGCTTCATCGGCAATTGGTAAGAAATATGTGTCTGGTTTTGGCTGATATATATAATGTGAAATGAGTGTGTTCACGAGTGTGTAGGTATATACATGAAGTTAGAGTTTTCAATAGTGACATTAAAACATATATTTGTTTACGGATCCTAAATGTCTCTGATCCATAACTAAAAACTGGTTTGATTATTCGTCCGCACCTGAACTTGTGAGAGAGAAGTTCAGTGCTTGTGAAGCGTGTTTGCTCTTCTGGTCATCTTACATGTCCGTCTGTGAATCTGCTGGTGCGTGTGAGATGTGGTTACTCATCTATCTGCAGCCCTCGGTGATGCCATCCTCTGACTGGCAGCATAACCAGTGACTCATTAGCAAACAGCCACTGGCTTCCTACATGAATTAGAGGTGATGATCGCAGGAAGAGGATGGATGAGTGTGCCAGGCCTGACCACTCATTTATTGATGTGCACAATATGGACACATTCACCTGAACTCACTGCTCGCTGGCGAAAACGACAACATGCTTGCCTTCCTGTATTTTGAGTGGTGTGTTTCTACCCGGTCACGTGTGTCCAGGTGGAGCGGGTTCCTGCTGTGCGCCGTGGCCATGCTGCTGGTCATCTTCCCCATGTTCACCTTCCCCAAGAAGCTGCCGCCCCGACACAAGAAGAAGAAGAGGAGGAAAAAGCTGAGCCTGGACGATCTGTCCAGCGACGACGACGTGCTCAAGGAGAAGAGCAACAACAAGAGCCAGGCGGTCACCTCGTCCATGGGCTTCGGCAAGGACATCAAAGGTACCAGAAAATACTGCGACGTCATCAGTGATGTCAGCAGCCTCTTTCTGACATCACTGATGATGTTGTCGACTGGAAATGAAATATGCCCCAAATCAGGGGCTGCTGATTTCGGAGGCTGCGTTCGAAGACCCTCAAGTGCAGATGAGAAATGCGTCTTTGAGGAAACGAGTCCGTTTAGTCTTTAAACTTCAACAGGATGCAGAATGAATTTGGTAAAGATACTTTCACATAAGGCTGGGCGTTAAAACAATATCAATAATTATTGATTATTCCTCGGGATCGAGATAACAAGATAACATTTTCTCTTTCTCTCTCGTCTTTCATTCTTCCAGATCTGCCCAAAGCAGCAGTGAGGATCCTCAGCAATGTGACCTTCTTGTTCGTCAGCCTGTCGTACACGGCAGAAAGCGCCATCGTCACCGCTTTCATCACCTTCATCCCCAAATTCATCGAGTCTCAGTTTGGCATCCCGGCCTCCAACGCCAGCATCTACACCGGTGAGCGACACAGCAAAGACACATTTCATCAAGTGACCTCATCGCACCATCCAATTTGTTTCTTTGAAATAACTGGTTTTAGGTTGTCTCCCCTGTTCCTCATTCCGCCTCTCGAAATCTGCTGTACCCAACTGTTCTCTCTCTTCTTGTCTGAGCTCCCTGCACGGGCAGGATGCAGACCGAGTATTCGTACAACACACAGGACTTCAAGTTCTGCCTGATCAGCGCTGCCCTGCTGGATTTAACTGAGAGCAGAGCAGGAGACGTTGTCGGCCCCGAGCTGCACACCAACACACATGAATAATAAAGAGCCTGCTGGTCCTCAAATGAAGGGGGCACCTGGGACACTGAGCTAGAGCACTAAGTGCATTACACACTCCTTTAGAAACACACACACACAAAGATTAAAATGCTAAAACACTCACAATTACAAGCTGAAGCACACATGCTTAAACAATAAGGCAGATACATGGAGCTGTATGCATGTCATGTGGTTAAATTGTTGTTTACAACACGCTACTGCCCCACTTATCTTTTCAATCTGGGGATAAAGACATACGTTTTACAACTGTTTACCCGTGAAGACATTCAATATGTTCACAATTTAACTTTGAGAGGGCGGGGGGGTTGTGTAGCTCTTTGACCGTCGCGCAGTAACGAGTCAGGCTTCATCCGTCTGTGTACATCCGACTATGTTTTCAAACTAAAACCATCTCTGTCCACACGAGCGTTGGTGCTGTTGAGGATTAACTGGCTCCAATGTGAGATGCTTTAAAGACAGAGGAGGCCACGAACGAACAAGTTATTTACATGTGCTGTTCTTTCCTCTTCGCCAGGTTTGATTATCGTGCCGAGTGCCGGCGTTGGCATCGTCCTGGGCGGCTACATCATCAAGAAGCTGAAGCTTGGAGCTCGTGAGTCGGCCAAGCTGGCCATGATCTGCAGCGGCGTCTCGCTCCTCTGCTTCTCCACGCTGTTCATCGTGGGCTGCGAGAGCATCAACCTCGGAGGAATCAACATCCCCTACACCACCGGGTGAGGGGCTTGTTTGTCTGTTTGTCTGTTTGTTGTTTGTAAGCTAAGTTACACAAACGCAGTTTGAACTGTTGGGCCTTGGCTGAGGTTTGAGCTCTGCTGAGGTTCATTCTACTTTTTGATTTGACTTTTTTTAAACACCTCCCATGGAGTCATTCTCTCTGATTCCATGATTAATCAGGGTTTTTGAAAGATGTCATTAAAATCAGAGCCAGCCGTTTCCTGACTGCAGCTTGGCCTTTCTCGTATCAAATCGTTTCCTGGTCTGTCGGAGCCGGTGGTCGTGTATATCGCTCCATCTGTGGCCGATGTTGGGAGGAAGCGAGTGCTGAGATCAGTGCTGGATAACAGATAACAAGCTGGTAAACTGAGGCCTTTGCTTTTGGACGGAGCGTCCCCCAGGGCGATTACATGGCAACGATGGAAAATGTCCAAGGACAGCTTGGAAGAGACGAGTCTTGGCGGACTGCCCTCTCTTTTTTCTCTCCTGTGCTTTTCCTCTGGTCTTTTTTATTCTGCTTTACGTCCGTCGTTGCTGCGTCCTCATTTTGTATTCTTTAAAATTCCCTGTATCTAATATACCCCTCTCATACCTGTGCCTCTTCGCCATTGTCTTTTCCTTCTCATGTCTCCTCATCATCTCTGAGGCTTAACTTCCTCTTTGTCTCTCCTCCTTCCTTCTGTCTTTTCCGTCTTGTTCCTGCCTCATCCTCTATTTGCCATCCGTCTTTTTTTTGCTTGATGAAAACTGAACAGCTGTTGTTTATCTCTTCATATTTCCTGTCTCCAGCCCGACTCTCACCATGACCCAGAGGAACCTGACCGGGGGTTGTAATGTGAACTGCGGCTGTAAAATCCACGAGTACGCTCCGGTCTGCGGCTCTGATGGCATCACGTACTTTAACCCCTGCCTGGCCGGCTGCAGCAGCGTGGCTAATGACAGCACCGGGGTAAGACGATGACCAGGACAAGCTGAAGCAGACATGCACCATTTCAGTCCTGAAACTCCAAATATCTAAAAGATATCAAGCTTCTACATGATGTCTCCATGTGAAATCTGATTCCTCTCATCTGAAACCTCTTTAACTTCTCATTTATTTATTGTCCAGATTCGTAACTACTCAGACTGCGCCTGCGTCCAGAGTCGACAGGTCATCACGCCGTCGTCCAGCGGTCAGGGTAGCAACCAGCTACAGCTCGTCATCGTCAAGACCTACCTGAACGAGAATGGTTACGCCGTGTCAGGGAAGTGCGACCGTACCTGCAGCACCCTCATCCCCTTCCTCATCTTCCTCTTCATCGTCACGCTCATCACTGCCTGCGCCCAGCCCTCCGCCATCATCGTCACCCTCAGGTACGTTGCTCAGTCAGACGTGTTGGGTAATGGTGTGATTACATGCAGACTGATTGATGCACTGTTTATATTCGCACTCCTGGTTAAAATAATCCACGTGTGAGCTGTTTATTTTTCACTTTACAGCAGAAGTCACCAGAGTCAAAGTCTTAAAGCGCCTTTAAAAGTGAATTAGACACGACTCTGAGTTGACTTTAAAACAAACCTGTTCCACAAGCAAACTGCTGCAGAAGGAGCTAATGCTCAGTATCTGTGGATTCACCTCCAAGGTTTTGGCTGCTGGCTCTTAAAATCGTGCAAAAGATGAAACCACGTGAAAATGGTTAAATTTGGTGTGGATCTGGATAAAGATCTGGATTCTGTGTACTCATGTCCGAGTGGTTGTGTGTTGCAGGTCTGTCGCGGAGCAGGAGAGGCCGTTCGCTCTGGGAATGCAGTTTGTTCTCCTCAGGACTCTTGGTGAGTAGATTCGCTGCAGCAGAAAACAAAATAACGACTCCTTAATTTCATCTATTTTTTTATGGTGACCGAGGATTTCTGTGCCTGATATTTTACTCGGTATGAAAAATGTAATAAAGGTAGAATATCGTCACATTTATCTTTGTAACGATACCGATGCTTTAAAAGGTTTCCGCTCATACCTTAGCACAAAATGACAGTCGATGATAAGAACGGCTTTTTTATTGCAAAAGTAAATTTGAAGTTTTAACATATTAAGTGCTCAAAGTATAAAGTATACTTGAATATACAAATATAAATAAGTGTCAGTGCTTAATGAAGTGAAATACTCCAGCTCCGTTCCAAATCACGATGCAGATTTCGTTTCCCAACTGTAGAGTTACCTGAGGGGAACCGTTTCAAACCCTCGTCAGTCCAGGACTACAGAGGAAGATTAGAACGTCAGCCGAAAGCGTTGATTCTAAATGCAGTGCACGTTCTGTTACTGCTGACCGAGGGGCTCCAGTTAGGAAATGAGATGTTGTCTTTTTAATGCCTCAGCATGGCTGCTCCCTTAGATAAGGAGTAAGGAGGTGAACTGGATTTGATATATGAGACGTTGAGGAAGCTGCTGTCAGTGTGAATTAGTTGGAAAACGTTTACAGACTTGGGGGATGGAGGTTGTTGTGTTAGTGCATCATGGGAACTGTAGGATCCAGTGTAAGATTCAGCAAATCTTTTTAATCACTGCAATTTTGGTCAGTCCTTGTTTTTCTCCGTCTCCTGTAAGTCCGACAACTTTGATGAACGAGCAGTTCTGAATCACCACAGTCAAATATAAATAAACTAAAATTTCTCTGCTCAGAAGTTTCATCTGACAATTCTCCTCTTGGATTTTACTTGAATCTTTATTCTGGATTTCCTCACTCTTTGTTTTTCTGTCTCTGGTCTGTCTGCACCCTTTTCTCACCACCTCTCCTCCTCCTCCTCCTCTTTTCCCTCTTTCCTCCAATCAGCCTACATCCCGACACCAATTTACTTTGGCGCAGTCATCGACACCACCTGCATGCTGTGGCAGCAGGACTGCGGCGTCCACGGCTCGTGCTGGGAGTATGACGTCACCTCCCTGCGCTTCGTCTACTTCGGCCTTGCCGCCAGCCTCAAATTCCTCGGCTTCTTCTTCATCTTCCTCACCTGGTACTCCATCAAGTACAAGGAGGAGCGGGTGGAGCGGTGGCTCAAGCGCCACCTCTCGCCCGTCGACACTGTGGGCAGCCTCGTCTGCCACCCGGGCGGCCACAAGGGCCACGCTCGCACCCGCTCCTGCCCCGTCAACATCCCACGAAGTGACCCCAACACTCTGCCTGCTCATGCTCCGCCACGCGCCGGCGCCCTCAACCGTGGTGTCAGCACTCAGAGTTGCCCTGGCAACGAGCTAAAAGCAGTAACCCCTCCCCCGCCTGCTGCACCATCAACACCATCAGCGACACCCGCGCCCACGCCGGCCCAATCACTGGAACACGTTTCAGTCCGAGTCTGAGTTTCAGAGGGGAGGTGGACGGTGAGCAAGATCTCACTCTTTTATTCTGAAATCCAGTCAGCTGGGTTTCAGCTGCCGTCACCACGCGGAGGTCCTGCTCTCATCTCATGGCTGGAAAAACACACACTTCAGTCTTGTCTGCGCCGCCGGCCTCTGAGGGTCAAAGACCAACAACTGGTGGTCGTGATTTATCCTGATTCCAGATCAGTGGTTGAAGGACAAGTTGAACTAATTGGAGACCGACCAGCCGGGAGACCCCGTCTCTGACTCGAAACACCCGCTGGGTTGGTGAAAACGTTGCAAGCGGCCAGTTGTTTCTCGTTGCTTTCCATCAGACGGCGCAGCGAGCACAAAACAACAGCTCTGCTTCCCCCGCATGGGACGGAGGAGAGTTCATCACCCCCCCTCCCCCCCCCCTGGCAGTATGTGCCTTCTGTCACCACACACCTCACTAGTGTAGAACATGGATCAGACATCGGTACCGGACAGCTCAGAGTCACCTGAACAGGTACCTCAGCTTCACCCATCCTGCAACTTTCCCTTCACCTCACATCTGTCTGCTTCTTCTGCTTCTTCTTCTTCTTCTTCCTCATTTGTGTTTTTTATGTCTTCGCCATCATGTGAGTGATTTTTTTTTTCCTTGCATATCGACGCTCGTGGAAGAACAACAAAAAAAAAACCCCATGGAAATGTGATACGCTGCAGTTGTGCAAGTGTGGAGAACTGGAAGCCAATGCCATGGTGCTATGTGAAAAAACAAAAAACAATGTCCAGCATCCATTTCTTGTTCTTTTTCTTTTTGGTTGTAATTTTTTTAGGGTTAGAAACATTTGAAAAGAATCCAACTGGACAACAGGTCACCGGGCTAAGCAGCTTCGCACGCACAGAACGCATTCCTGTCCGGTGCAAGGCCTTTTGTTGCCGCCTTGACACAATGGCACGTAGTATTACCGCTGCAAGTCGGATTGCTCCACACAATGCATCCATACCCGAGCTGCTTCCCCTCGGACTGGCTCCCTGATAAGTGGTTTAACCTGAAAAGAACAGGATCGGCATTTTCCTCCTGACCACATTCCTGAGCCAGCTGGACGAGTCGCTGGGATCCATTTCCTCCGCGCGGCCCGGGAAGGAACAGAACTGTGCTCGCTGAAGTTTCCCACATTGGACCTGGAAAGTGTATTTCTGACTAGTTACCAGGCTCATGAGTGACACAGCCATTACCACAACACCTGTACTAAACCTGTAGTCAGACGAGTAGTCGGCCATCACGTAGAGGTCATAGTGTAGTCGTCTAATCTAAGTCATCTCCAGAAATAATAACCCTGCCGGGGAACTTGGGAAGAATCCTGAATGGAGAACTAGTTCCATTCCTCCTGCGTTATGTGAGCTATTTGTTTCACAGTAGTACCAGTGAATTATGGGTAATGACATTCGTCTCCTGAAAGAATTGGATGTGCCGTTTTCTTCACCGCTTGCCGGACAACAGTTGTGGCACACGGTATGTTAAAGTGTGAAGTTCAGAAAAGGCTACAGATCACTGCAGCTGATGATTGTTTTCTTTATCACTGAATCGACTGATTAGTTCTCAACATTAAAAAAAAAAAAAAAAGTCAGATAGTGAAAAATGCTTGAAAAATGAATTCCCGAGCCCAAGGTGACGCGTTTCTTTGTTTGACAGAACTAAAAGGTTTTAAAACACAGAAAAGCAGCAATTCTACACAGTTAAGAATTTAAGAACTGTTCAGTATTTAGTGTTTTTGTTTGAGAAATTACTTGAATCATTTATCAAAAACGTTGTTGATCAATTTTCTGTCAGAATCACTGGTTGTTTTAGGTGAAATTTGTCCCCAGACCAGTTTAACTTGAAGAAGAAGTTTTTAATTGTTGCAGAGACATCTCCATCTCTTGAAGTTCACTTTTTTCTATCATTGGGCTCTAAACATTATTCTGTGAGGTTATAAAATCTGCAACGGCAGAAAGATTACTGCAGCCTGGTTTGGAAAGAGACATATTCTGGTTGATCATTGTCTTTAGTGTTATTACTTGAAAAGGTTTTCGTGCTCTAATGTTCAGAAACACTTTCCTCAAACTGTCCATCGCTGCAGCTCCTCTTTTCAGCCTCTGTCTCAAACCCCCCCCCCCCATGATAATTCCCATCCTGCTCTGATTGGTCAGCTCTTTGGAAATTTCTGCCTTCGCTCTCGCTTTGCTCGTTAGGGGGCGTGTCAGACTGTGCATTAAAGATGTTCCGATTCCGGCATAGGAGATTCCGGGTCGTGCATCGACGAGCATGTGACTCTGTGTGCTGATGCGATACCACGTCTTTTAAAGTTTACTGCTTTCACTCAGATAAAACTGCAGTTTTCTTTTTCCTGAAACAGTTTTTAGAGAGGCCAAGAAGGAGGGGTTTACGGTAGCGTTAGCCAGACGTAACTAAACTAACGGCGGTGTGGAAGTTCTTCATGCTGGAAACAAGTAAAACGAGGATGTGAGCGACACAAGACTTCGGTTTGGAGCAGTTTAAAGGAAGAAGTTGTGTTTTCCTCGATTTATTTATTCTCACAGCGTTCGTTAACACACAACTGTTAAAATACGTTACGGTTATCGAAAGTCCAGGTTTCAGAATCACAAAGGAAGAGCTGGTATCGCAACATCTCTAGTGCATCATGCAAATGTGAGGAAGGATTGTCTGGACGAGAGAGAGAGAGAGAGAGAGAGAGAGAGAGAGAGCAGAAATCAGCCGTTCTTTAAAGTGAAAATGGAAATTAGAACGGACACACCTGCTCCGTCTGCTGCTGAGGATCATGTGTTACGACAGAAAGCTCCAGAACGTCTAAGTGGAGTCGCTGTTTGTCAGCTGCTGTTTTGCAAGTTCAAAAGATTTGCTGCAAGTAAATGTCTGTATTTATTTGTGTGTCGACGTCGATTCGTTGGAACGATGTCGCCACAGAGAGTGAGACTCACAAATTAGTTGGAAACCGAATCCCTCACCCTGAAATGAAAACATCGAAATAACTAGCACCGAAATATGTTCATTTGGAAACATCTCTTAATTATTGTTATTGTTTTTTAGTTGTGCAACTGAGGAACCAGATTTCTTTAATATTGAACATTCACTGTTTTAATCCTTAAAACAAACACACAAACTTTTTGGTTTTTCAAAACGTCACCACGTAAAATGATCGCACAGCCGTCAGACAGGTAGTTTTTCAAAGTAAAATATTTCACTGATGTAAATTAAGTTTACTCGATTAAAGTTACTAATGCGACTCGAATGATTGTGACGTTTTGTTTCCGCTGTGGTCGGGGGATGGAACGTTGTGATTGTTTTGTACATTTTAAAGGGTCAATTCGTAGATTGTAAATAAAGATGGATGACGTGACAGCTCGCAGAAGTGAAGCCAAATCATCGCCCCCTGGTGGCTGGCTGCGGCTGGGTCATAAACCCCGCCTCCTCCATGTTATCAGATAGGACATGGACCAAAGTAAAAAAATCACACTGGACAGACTCTGGCTTCAAATGACGTCTTCGGCTCGAGATAGAATCCCTGGGATGTTTTGAGCTTTGGGAGGAAGTGGAGACGTCGTCCGTCTTTATTTACAATCTGTGGGTTCGATGGTCCAAGGCATTTCTGAGCTGTATTTTCCTTTTGTTAAAGCTTGACTCCGTGAATAGGACGAGTAACAACGGAAACTGTGGCTCTGACTCAGTGTGGGCGTGTTCACGACAGGTCGGGATCGGTTGCTCCTCCCTTGTGTGTTTGTTTCTCGATATGCTGCTGTTCAGTTTGAATCCCGGCTTGTTGACTGTGTGTGAAACGGCCTCAGTCGAGTTGCTGGGGACTATTTTTCAGCGGCGGATTAATCCACATGTGATGCTGCGGTGAGTTTTCGGGGGCAGATATGTGAAATCAGTGATTCGTGCTCGTGTTGTTGATTTTCCTCTGAATCTGCTGACGCCAGAGTTTCACTGCTGTTTGTCCTCCTCGTGTCACGTCCTCGTTTGGACAGAAGGAGGCGTCGGTTCATGTCGTCACGTGGCGTCATGTCCGGACTCCGAGTAGAAACGAACACTGAATCTGTGCGACGTTGGTTTTCTTTCTTCTTTTTTATTATCAGTATTGTATTTATTTCCAAAGTACAGTGTTTTTGACTGAAGGCCACAATGAACAGAGGCGAAATGTAGATTTGTGGACGAATGCCTTGGATACTTGACTCATGTGAAATGTGAAAAAAAGAATAAAACAGTGTTACAGACAGTTTGTTTGTGTCTTTGTTGATGTCACCAAATCACAAATAAATAGGAAAGAGCAAAATAAACCGGTTTTCTGTCTAATTTGGTTTTAACTGATTGAACACTGTGGATGTGCGAATACGATCTTTATGTTTAGAATAAAAAACTTGATCGTGACTGAGCAACACTTATCTTTTTTTATTGAACTCCAGCAGTTTTACTCCGAAATAGATAGTTTCTGAAATTGTTTTGAAATGAAAAGATTTACAGATGAATGCAACTGTCAGATGAAATTAACTATTTAGTTTGAATTAACTTATTTTATTCCAGCATTTTAATTTAAAAAGGTCCCTTGTTCTGAGAATGTGATGAAAATACAGGCTCATGGAATTAAAACCTTCCTGGGAGAAGTTTTGGGACGAGGCAGCTTGAATTAACTGAACATGACTGGAAATGATCTTTTATTAATTATTATTTATTAGTTTGTTCCAAAAACTTTTTATAAAGTACTTTTATTTCAACTTTAATCATTTTATTGATCGATCTTCTTCCAAAAGCTGCAAAGACGATTTTATTAAATCAAATCAGAACTTATACTGAGATCATTTTAATAACTGAGCGTCTTCCTCAGTTGTGTACTTTATATACTGCGTGTTTGTTTATTCATGTATTTATGTATTTAATGTAGAGTTTATATATTACACACTTTGGACCTCCGTGTTGAGAGTATTGATGCCATAAAGTGGAGCTACTGCAGTTCAGAGGTCGTGAGGTCAAGTTAACATTTGGATAAAAAAAATCCTCGATTGGTTCTTGACGACGGCGTGAAGATTAATTTAAAAAAGACAATCACACAGAGTTTCACATTTTAATGATTCCAGTTTACAGACAAGCTTTCCATAAAAACAAAACCACTGGGCAAGGCATGCATGAAGATATGTACAAGTATTTTTTTCCCCTCCCCGACTCACCTCACGCTCCTACAGCGTTTGAGAGCAGTTTACAGCGGATACAGTTCAGTGTCCCCAGATGTTTGATCTTATTCTATTAATATAGTTCCAATGATCCATGCAAGTTGTTTCAGTGATCTGTAAGACCTGAAAGAGTCGAGTTCAATATTACGACTTTCATTTTCTACAAACACCGTCCATTAATTCAGTACTGGCCGAAAGATTCTGTGTTTTCTTGATGCAGAGTCAATGAAACGAGCTTATTTTTTTTTTACAGTGACTTCGAATCCGATCACATGGAAATGATCAACAAATTGAAAGTAAGCATGATGTGAATATAAGACATTAGTGCCCTCAAGAAGGAAACAACGTTGGTCTGATTCTTAAATTGATCAAAAGTGTGATGATTCCGTTTGTTTAACCAGTTTGGTGTCAGACAAATGTTGAAAGAAAAATCCTTTCGTTTGAATTCTCCTCAGAATGGTCCAGAAAAAAAAAGACTCAATTCTGAAACAATAATAATAATAATAAGACACTGACATTGCTTTTTAAGCTGCACTTTGCCGTTCTCTGTTCATGCAGGAGGCTGATATCAGACGCTGAAGTGCATTCATAGATTCAAAGACAGTTTGAGGTGAATAAAAAACTAAAACGTCAGAATGCGTAAGGCAGAATTTTCCCTCAGTAGCACAACAGGAGCAAAAACAGCGAAACAACCCAGACGTGATGATCCTGTGAAGGAGAAACAAGAAGAGAGGACAGAGGTTTGATCAACTGTCGGTAAATGAACCGTCACCCAGGAAAATACCCGACGTGTTTGAATACGCTGTTACCTGTTAAGTCACCTGCTGAATGAGCCCTTTCTCTGGATCATGTTTATCATCCAGTTCCTCGTCAGAGTCTGAAAACAAGACAGAAATTCGGTGTGAACAGAAAACTGGAAAATAAGATTCAACCTTTTGATCAGCGTTTGATGAGGAGACAGAAAACCAGTGTCACGTTTGCAGCCAGGAGGCAATTAGCTTAGCTTAGCATCAAGACTGGAATCCAGGGTAAACAGCTAGCGTGGCTCCGTCCAAAGGAGTGTTTCTAAGTGTCGCTGTGATTCCTGTGTGTTCTAGATGACTCAGCTGTTCTGTTGTTGTTTGCAGTTCGATTTAGTTGATTCATTTATTTGAGGAATGTCTACAATGATCGGAGCTATAGAATTAAAATGAGAAACTGGGTCTGTCTGAGTTGAAGCTGTTTCACCTCCGCGTCTGAGGAAGCGGACGTTTGTCGGTTCGGTGTGAGTGAACTGACCTGCCACAGACTCTGGAGGAGAGTAGAACTGTCCGTCAGACAGAGGACCCGGACACATGAGAGCAGGTCGCTCTGTGGCGTCCACGAAGGACTGATATCCTGGAAGACAAAAAAAAAAAGGGGGAAACATGAGAGGACCGTGACGACAGGAGAAGAATCGCAGAGTGTTAAAGCTGCACTATGTAACGGTTACTGAGCAACAGCGCCCTCTGCAGCCACACATGGGGATTTATTCTGCGGGGCTCCGTGTCCGAGCGATGACGTGCATGTATTTGTACATGAATGCAGTATTTTTTTTTTAACAGCACTAAAGAATTTAGTGAATAAGGTAGTGGTCAAAATATTTGCTGTCGGGTTGGTCGGAGTTCGACGACGGTGACTCACTGTTTTCGTCTTCGGCCTCCTGAGGCAGAACCTTGAAGTCGAGCAGCCATGTTTCAATCCAGGCCAACACGAAGGAGATGATGGGCAGCAGGTACCCAAAGGCCCCCTGAGACAGCAGCTACACACACACACACACACACACACAGACACACACACTTAGCCTCCATCAACCAGTGCAGTTTCAATCAACATACATTTCTCATGACGTCACTGTGACCTTTGGCCGAATGATGCGAGGACATTCTCTGGAGTTTTTATTGGGGGGGGGGGGGGGTGCTGGCAGGAGAAACTCCAGAGAATGTCGGGAGATTTTTACAAAGTATAATAATGATAATAATAAAAAAATAGGAATAGTGATTCTTACCTTTGATAAAATGACCTTAACGATCAGGAAGGCGCAGCAGACTGCAGTGGTGACCTGCACAGACAACAGTCTTTTTTCTCATCGCAGAAAATGTCGTGTAAACATTTGATAGTTATTAAATTAGTTTTTCTCATATTTAATCTAATCGTAATCTCGGGCTTTACTTGTGTGTTCATGAATTATATATAAAAAAATGTAAAGTTTGAATTCACACAGAAAACTATACGATAAACCTCTAAAATTTTAAAAGTGGTTGGACAGAATACCAGAAAAGAGCTGGTTGAACTTGAAATCATGAAAGACAACTTTAAAATCCACTTATTTATTCTGTGTTCTCCAGAAAGACAGATTTCTGGAATAAATGCAGGTAGAGATAAAAGACAAACTCAAAAATCACAAACTTACAGCGATGGCCCACCAGTGACGAAGCTTACAGACGGCGTAGGCCAAGATGAGCGCAGCAAACCTGAACACAGCCAGGAGCTGAGGGAGGGCAGGGCGTTACGCCACCGAGGAGGGGGAACAATTCAAGAGTGAAGAATTACAGATTAAAAAAGGGAACAAGGACATGAGTGGTAGAAAGGAAGACGTGGAGGGAAACAAATAGGAGAACAATTAAAAAGAATGAACGAAGCTGAACATGGTCTTTCTGAATAATGAAACAACGCAGGCCTCACAAAGATGTCGAAGAAGGAGGCGTGGTAGTCGTAGTGCAGGACTTCTTGATCCAGCTGCTGCTGAATGCCACCGTTCACCTGTCACACACACAGAGGACTGATCAAAACCACATCCAATCTTAAATCAATCACCTTTAGTTAACCTGAACAACCTGAACTCCAATCACACGCATATCTCATACACTCATAGATATCAGTCCCTTACTGTTTTTATCAAGACCCATTTATGTGTGTGTGTGTGTGTGTATATATATATATTTATATATCACTAATGAAATTTAAGATCTATGTCAACTACAACAGATATGAAGGAATATCACAGCCACAAAATAACGGACACTTCCCAAGAAGATAAGAAAGAGAAGGAGAAGTAGCTGAGTAGAGAATAAACAAATCCCACGTGCTGTAGGTAAACGTGGTATAATCACCTCAAATGAATACTCACGTAACTGAGACCTGCCTGAATACATGTGAGGTCTAGTTCCTCATGTTTGAATGAATGAAGAGTTTTTAAGGCCTAAAACTCAGATTATTAGATTCAAGACTTTTCAGAGACCCAGAGGAAAACGAGAGAGAAAAGGAAGATATGACTGTGGAGGAGTACCTCAAAGGGTTCACGCCTGATTAGCCCACATGTCCCTGAATTGTGATCTGAGACACATGAACATTTGGTTCCCTGGGTTTCTTACTTCTGCCCCTGTGGTGTCATCAGTATGAGCGGAATTGAAAACTTGTTGTTGAAGCAGTTCTGGTGACTAACCCGAGCTTTGGAATTTCCCTCCTCAGCAATGATTGACATATTATTCCTTTATGAACTCACTATCTCGAAGGTTTAAAGTTTTGTAGATGGACACGGGGTCAGCTTTCCATCACGTCATGGCTTAAGGCAACAAACGTGTTTGTCGGTAAAAGGCGTAGAATGAGCCCAACTGGTTTAAAATCACACACAGTCCGGTATCGTGGCTCTGGGCTGATTTCACTGTTAAAACCAGTCATTGGACGGTTCTTCCCAACAAAGATACACAAAGCCTGAGTCTCTCTGTTTACACACATGCTACTATTTCAGCACTCCAGGCTGAGGTTGTGGAATCCGGAGCATTGTGGGAATGTGCATCCTCATTCGGAGCACAAAGTGTTACTGCTGCATGACCTCGATTCACCTCCGCCAGCAGCACCTGACCCGTTTCCGTTCCACACAATTCAAACACAAACATTTGACCATACAGAAGCATTTCTGTGTGAACAGTGATATTTGAGACGATTTGTCAGAGAGGGTTTTACAGAAAATGTAATAACCCATGATGAACGCTGTCGGCTGAATTCATCACATGACTCTGCTGGTTTACTGAACTGTGCCATCTCAAATACACAAGGACCCTGAGAGCAGACGCAGAACAAAACCAACCAGGAGAAGAAACAGCTGCCAAACGCCTGAGACCCAAAGTTAGGGTTTTTCTTTCCTCCATTTTTATTCTGTGAACATAAAAGTTTATTCTGAGCACGAGGTGAAATGTTCATTAAGTACGTCAGTTAACCGACACTGTCTCTAATACAATTAACTTATTTCTGTTTTGCTTTTAAACATCTCATCAACTATTTGATGACTCAACAGAACATTTAGTACAAACTAGAGCCCGATGGATTTATCTGTATCCGTCAGGTTTTTCCAAAATGAAAACTTTTAACAACAATGCAGAAAATGTGTGCAGTTTTCATTTTATGTAAAAGTGTATGTTTATATATATGGTGGACTCTGAGGGACACACAGCGTCCTAATCAAACTCTCCCTGACTCGTCTCCCACGTCTTTTCTTTTTCAAAACTGAGATTTGTGGAACAACAGAGAACAATGTCATGAGGAGGAAAGTAAACTCCCACGAGTCACATGTGCTGTCACAGTCCTCCACCACTCACAGCTTCCTCCTCCGCACACGCAGGAAGGTCTCTATGGCTTTGACCTGATCGGATGTTCACACAGAGTTTTAACAGGACAGATTTCAGATGTGAAGATAAACTATAACTCCTCGTTAGCACGCTGACCTAACACTGTGCCAACAACACACCAACGCATTAAACATGTCCGTGTTGAGCTGCAGCTGCAGGACGACACCCAAGCTGGAGCGGAGAGACAGGCGTTCAGTATCAGACACACGTCCACAACACGGTCAGGCGTCTCTTACATTGAGCTCAATGATCCAGAGCAAGGTGATGAACAACAGGTCAAAGGTGACGAAGAGGCAGAAGGTCCTCCTCACGTCGGAGATGCACTTCTTCTCCCCGGATTCATACGACTCCACCCTCGCGTAGATGGGCGTTGTGTTGATGCACCCCACCCCCCTGGCGGTCTGCCGCGAATCGGCGCTGCTGCTGCAACGGCTGTCCATCGTTGGCCACGCCCTCCTGGCAGGGCAGGCCCCCGCCCACCGGTCAACGTTCAGAAGGTGCACTTGGACTCAGAGGAGGCGGGTCATCCGAGCAGGAAGCCACTGCAGCGTTAGTGGACGTGGACCCACTCAGCGGAGATAAACTGCATCACTGCGTCTGGGGGGGGGGGGGGGGGGGGGGGACAATATAACACACAGCGTCCTAATCAAACTCTCCCTGACTCGTCTCCCACGTCTTTTCTTTTTCAAAACTGAGATTTGTGGAACAACAGAGAACAATGTCATGAGGAGGAAAGTAAACTCCCACGAGTCACATGAGCTGTCACAGTCCTCCACCACTCACAGCTTCCTCCTCCGCACACGCAGGAAGCTCTCTATGGCTCTGACCTGATCGGATGTTTACACAGAGTTTTAACAGGAGAGATTTCAGATGTGAAGAAAGCTGCACAACATGTCATGTAAGTGTGTGTGTGTGTGTGTGTGTGTGTGAGATAAACATGTGTACCGCTGTTTTTAGTTGTTTCTTCTTCTATGATTTTCCAGCGAGTAAAGAGTGAAGCTCTCAATACAATGACAGATGAACCATGATGAACATCTGGCAGCCTAGTGACGTGGTTAACGCATTGATGGGGGGTGCTACACAAATAAAGTTTATCATAATTATAATAATGATCATTGTTATCATTATTAAATGCTCCCGACATGACGAGACACCAGCTCACTGATCCCCTCGAGCCCTCGCAGCTGTATGAAGTCACTGCACATCTGTCAGGAGGCTAACGGCTAACACATCTGTCAGGAGGCTAACGGCTACACCGAGCTCACCGTTAGCCAGTTAGCTTCTGGTGCTGTGCTGACGGCGGCGTTTAGCGCGTTCTTTACCCGTCGAAGAGGCTGCTTCGGTCGGTTGGATTTCCCCAAACAGTCCCCCCCGATGGTGTCGGTGTCCTGGTCGCTTTCACTTCCCGACTCTTGTGTTTCCTCTTCGTCCGCTCGACACGGATCCTTCCACTTCCGGTCCCGAGCAATTTTAACTTCCTGCTAAACCCGGAGGCTGCAGCGCCCCCTAACGTCGTGTTACGTCATTACGAAAACACTCGAGTGAAGTTTATCCCACCTGGTTTATCTGCACTGAAGAGAAAGTTTAAAAAGTTTACTCCACCCGAGCACTACTTTCTGTCTTGCTACTAAACTGAGTAGCTGAGAGTTATGTACTGGGAAATGTGGGGAATTAGCAGAATTGGTTCCAGTTGAATAAACATGGAGTTTTTATCAAGTCTACACCTTAGTTTATGATTAAGTAATGATTGCGGGTGATTTTAATATTCATGATATATATACGTAACAATTGTTGAAGATTTATCTCATTGGTATTTTTGTCTGTGTTCGGAAAAGATAAAAATGAACATGTTTGAAATCAAAAGGTAATCACAGTAGTTAAACATGTTACACAACTGCTGGATTTGTGCTCAAAGCTGGTGAAGGTCCAGTGATGTTTACTCGTGTGTGCTGGCTGGCTCACTGTCCTATCAGGTGGTGGCCAAGGTCTTCATTGTGCCCAGATCAACAGTCCAACGGGTCATCCATAAAGTTGTCCAGCGCATTTGAGGGAACCTGAAGAGACCCGTCTCTTTTCCAAGAGCTTGAGAGCTGAATTCAGCTGGAACCAGATTTGGGCAAAGATGTGTGTGCAGTAGACGGCTGCCACGTAAGAGCCAAACCCCCTTCACTGCACAGTTTAGTCTCATTAAATCACCAAAGATTCTGCTCTATCAACATGCAGGACATTTGTGATTCACACGGATAATGAAGAACAGCTGGTTTTACCTGCCTCAACAATACCCTCCCCCAGCAAACCCACGTAATGCATGTGTGAACACAAATGTACGAGTGAGACGCTCCAGTTTCTGCGGATTCTCTCCGTCTGTAGAAATCCAGGAGAACGTGAAGCGAGTACACAGGAGGAGATCCTCCGCTGGGTTCACTGTGTTGATGTCGCTTCTAAAACGTGACAGACGCAAAAATGGAAACGGTGGAAAAGGCAATGACAACTGAGGTCAAAGACACTGATGAAGAGCGGCACAGATAATATTTCACTTCCTGTCTCTGTCCGCTGCACCCAGCTGCTCCACCTCTCGTCTGAATAATGCAGAGGATTTGATGCTGCTGTGAACACAACTGCTGGTAGACCTCCGGCTGTGTTGTGCATGTGTGGGAGGTGAACTGCTGGTAATCTCTGTAACCAATTCTTTGGATTTTACCTGAAGCTCATGTCTGAAAACAGCTTTAGTGGGTGATGGCATTCTTTCCCTGTTTGGAGACAGTCTGTCTCATCACTCCCTACAAGGTAGAGGGACGCTTCAATTTCCATCACTCCAAGATCGTCAAAGAGCCTTTGGAGTGATAAAAACAAGATGGAGGTCTCCCCTGCTCAGAGTCTGGGAGGTTAGGCCTCGACCCAATGCCACAATGGAAAAGCTGGCAGCCCTGCTCTCTGCTCTCTGCAAGCTCCACAGTGAAGAACCCTTTAAAAACTATTTTTAAATAATGTACAAAGAAAAGTACGATTTCTTCATCGAAAATGTTTGAATCATGATTCACAAGGTCTCTGCATGTTTCAGCAAATTTATTTCAGGATTATGACCACTGAAAACCTATATAACATCTATACTGGCAAACAAGTACACGTACAGTTTTTATGAGTTCAGTGTAAGTTTGGTTTCGTACTTGTAACAGTAACTGTATCAATAAAAGTTCTCCCCCAAAACACATACAAGCAAGACTAAAGCTGCATCCATTCAT
The DNA here is from genome assembly GCF_024713975.1 of Paralichthys olivaceus. Lineage (NCBI taxonomy): Eukaryota > Metazoa > Chordata > Actinopteri > Pleuronectiformes > Paralichthyidae > Paralichthys > Paralichthys olivaceus. The sequence goes on along the minus strand of NC_091108.1, from coordinate 1,385,236 downwards.
AAGCCTGATCACAATCAGGAATTTCTGTGAAATACTTTTCAGAGTTGACTTCGAACCTTCCTTCTGATAAAGCTTATACTTGGAGCAGCTTCAGCTCTGTCTCTGTCCAGCTTGTTATTTATGTTGCCACAGCTCTGGATTGTCGGGGGAGGGGGACCCATGACACACACAGCTTTAATGTCTCATCAACACGTTAATGACTTGACTTCTTCCTCGATCCATCCGCATGTGCAAACGCCAATTCATTTCTTTGTTTAAGGACTTAATCAGTTTGAGCATGAAGGAAATCATCCAGTTATGAGAATCAGCTGATTAATAACAGTTTATCTGTTTGTTATGTTGCAGTTAGCAGGATTATCAGCCCTAATAACGATTTTTATAAATTAACAAGCAATTCAGTAAAACACTGGACTGAGGCTGTGTGTGAAACCACTCCCTTTTTGTGGTGATTTAACCTAATGCAATTTTATTTGAGCGCCAAAATTCTAAATCTGAAAATGTAAGTACGACATCATGCTTACAGGACATTTGTAATATGTGCATTAGCTTATGTTCATGAACCCAAATTGTAATGCACCCGATGTTATTGTGAAGCCTGACAACACTACATGGTTGCTCAGCTGCAGAGTGAAACAGTGTGAATCGGTGGTGGAGCAGTGAACGAGTGGACAAGGGAGTGATTTCAGTCTCGGCCTCAGAATCCTGTTCAGCAACTAAGGTCAAAGGTCGGGGCGGGCCAGGCCTCAGCAGTCGGACTCGGTCATCCTTTCGGGCCGAGCCGACTGACAGGTGCTGGGTGGGGTGAAGACGTTGGGGTCGCTGATGCCCAGCTGGAGGTTGAAGAAGCGTGTAGAGGTGGTGACGCTGCTGTTCTTGGTGTAGGTCTCCTGCACGGGATAACAGCCCTTCAAGGTGTAAACGCCCACCCAGCTCTCATCTGGAGGAGACACAGACAAGACAAATAAGACGTTTGCACAGATGCAGATAACCATGAAGATTATTGTAGTTTCATAAACGTGCTTCTGAGTGGGTTTATGCTCCAGTCAGTATGTACTGGACGCACTAAAGGGCTAGAACGTGGTCCCAGTCCTTCGAAGGCACTGCACGTCCACCGCCACCTGCACCCATTGGACGGTACTAGCTGTCAATCACACTGTGGTATCCACGCCCCAACAAATAATTCATAAATGAACATGAGCTGTGTTGATGAAGACTTGAAACTAGAGATTGAGACATAAACTCCTGAGGACAAAGTATCCTGACGTTATAAAGTGAGAAGTGGAGACATTTTCTATAGACTTCTATAGAAACTACCAGTGGAGTCGCCCCCTGCTGGTCAGTAAACAGAAGACAGGTTTCAGGTACATACACGTTTGTGTCACGAATGTCCGACACACTGACAAACCTGCAGGCGGGGCATTAAAGACCAGGCTTACGTTTGCGTGCCGGCTTCCTGTCCGACCACTCCTGGACCTCCACGCTGTCCCCAGGGCCTCCGATGAAGTACTGGTCCTCGAACGTGGAGTTGTCAGGGATGTCGAAGGGATCCCAGCTGTCCGTCAGTGCGATCTTCGAGCAGTCTTTGGTCTTCTGGTCGATCTGGAACATCACCATGCTCTGGTACAGGTAGATGTACTCAAAAAACCTGGAGCAAGGCGAGACGACAGGCGTGAACGTTTTTTATGAACTGAGGAGACATGGAGTCGTATGTATTGTTAAAAAAAGAGGAGCTTCTTGGGAATTGACCGAGAGGACTGAGACGGACAAGATTCACTTCATAGCTGCGTTTATTCATTCTTATTCTTATCTTATTCTTATCTTGTCTTAATATAATCTTATTCTTGTTTTATTAATCTTATCTTTATTCTTCTTATCTTAATATAATCTTATTCTTGTCTTGTCTTATTAATCTTATTCTTATCTTGTCTTATTAATCTTATTCTTATCTTATTCTTATCTTGTCTTAATATAATCTTATTCTTGTCTTGTCCTATTAATCTTATTCTTGTTTTATTAATCTTATCTTTATTCTTCTTGTCTTAATATAATCTTATTCTTGTCTTGTTTTATTAATCTTATTCTTATCTTATTCTTATCTTGTTTTATTAATCTTATTCTTATCTTATTCTTACCTTGTCTTAATATAATCTTATTCTTGTCTAGTCCTATTAATCTTATTCTTGTCTAGTCCTATTAATCTTATTCTTATCTTAATATAATCTTATTCTTGTTTTATTAATCTTATCTTTATTCTTCTTATTTTAATATAATCTTAATATAATCTTATTCTTGTCTTATTAATCTTATCTTTATTCTTCTTATCTTAATATTATCTTTATATTATCTTATTCTTATCTTGTTTTATTTATCTTATCTTTATTCTTCTTGTCTTAATATTATCTTATTAGTATCTTAATATAATCTTCTTCTTGTCCGTGTGGAGCAGGACAGCAGCAGGTGTGTTGTCCAGCCTTGCTGAGGTCTTTGGACCTGCGGTTGGAGCCCGTGGGTCAGACACTGACCTCTGACAGGGGCTGTGTTTCTTCAGCTGCTGCAGGACTCGGACCCTCTGGTTCAGGCCGTCGTAGGAAACAGCGGCTCGGTTGTTCCTCCCGGAGCTGTGGTCGTACAGGACCCACCGGCCCTCCCACTGCAGCGGGGCGAGGCAGGGCCCGGCCCCCGGCGACACATGGAGCCTGGGGAGCCCGAGAACCGAAGCCACGACGGCGGCCAGGAACACGAGCGACAGAAGGAGCATGGCGGCAGAGTCCCGTTAACCGTGTCCGTTAACCGGTCCCGTTAACCGGCCCCGTTACTGATCCACACCCGCTGCAGACGAGCTGTCACAACAACGCTTCCCGGATACGGCCTTCAAAATAAAGTGCGACCAAAACAAAAGAGGTACTTACGTCAACGTTCACGACAACAAACGGAGATTAGAAATCAGACAACAACGATCATCATACACAATTATAATATACACGAAACCTCATTACAATATTCATAATTAATAAAATGAATATAATGAACGATGTTTGTAAATGTTTCATTTCACAAATAAGAGCCTTGTCTAAATAAAAGCCACGAGAATAAAAAATAAAAGCCAGTTACAATTACAGTTTGATTTATATTTATATATTCAAATAAAAAGCTTTAATAAATGATAACCACAAAATGATAAGAATGGAAATAATAATCACCACAATAAGCATAATAATCATAATTCATGATTGATATATTATTATTGATGTTATTTTTTATTCCAAAAAGTTGAAAAATAAAAGGCAAAGTGTTGCATCACATCAAATATTAAACTATTCTTCAAAAGTTGAAATAAATAAAAGCGTTGAAGGTCTTGAATTCTTTCGCGGTGATCCTCCTCCTCGCCGATAGGTGGCAGACGTTTCCGCCCGGCGCACGTCTTTCCGGCATCACACAGTCAACATGGCGCCGAAGCAACGTGGGAAAACGGCGTCTTCGTCCAAGACGGAGGATAAACGCGAAGAGCGCGAGGAGGACTTGAGTTTGTTCCTGGAGTCGAGCGACGACGAGGCTCCGGAAGAGCTGACGTTTGAAGAGTCGAAGCTCGAGGCTCTGCGCTGCGTGAAGGAGGCGCTGGACACCGCCAGGAGGTAGCTAGCTAGCTAGCTGCATGCTAACAGCGTGAACTCCGTTCAAAACAATGTTTATGCTCTCTCTCTGTGTGTGTGTGTGTGTGTGTGTGTGTGTGTGTGTGTGTGTGTGTGTGTGTGTGTGTGTGTGTGTGTGTGTGTGTGTGTGTGTGTGTGTGTGTTCAAGGTAAATGTTGCTCTTTTTTTTGTTTGCAGGGAGAAAGAGAGTCTGAAAGAGAAGAGGAGGAAGAGACAGGAGCTGTTCCAGGAACAGAAGGTCAGTGTGTGTCCGAGCTGACGATATTCACACTTTAAATAAAAGTCATCATCACTTGCACCATGTTTGACCTGTGCCTCTCTCATCGTGTTATACCTTCTGTCCACTAGGGGGCATGCTAATATTACATATAACTTTACGATACAATCACAAGTGGTCAGGATCCAGTTTTGTTAAACGCAGTGTATTTCCCGTGTCCTCTGATAAAAAGCTTTTGTGTCGTCATTCTGCTGATTCCCAAAGAAACGCAGACTCTTACCGGCTGACGTGTTGGAAGAAATCGACTCCTCTGCTTCAAAGTAAGTGACGTTGGTTCGACTCTCTGCGTCTCTTTGCTCTGATACATTTCCTTCTCCTTTGAACAGTGGAATCATTTTATTTTGCAGGAATCAGAAAACCTCTGAAGACAAAGGTGAAGACCCCCCCCCTCCTTCCCTCTGTGATAATTCACTCACTTTAAACAGCAGCAGAACAAGCGTCAGATCAGTGTGACTCATGTTCTCTCAACTCAACCCGTTCTCAGCAGGTGCAGAGGAGCAGCCGGAGGAAAAGCGAGGGAAGAAGCAAAGGAAGAGGACCAGGAAATTAGCGAATTCTCGAAAGTACGTAAAGAAACATCAACAGTAAAGTTTAAATTCATGCGCAGCTTGACCTCAAATCTAAATGACCCGAGAACTAATATCAGGATTCCTGCAGTGACTAAATGATATTCAGGTTTGACTTCCGTCGTGTTGGCTGATGTTTTATTTTTTACGCTTCGCATTTCTGTAACCAGGGAAAACAACAATAATCATGTGTGTGATGGACAGTAACACAAACTCCTTACTGCTGAAATTAACCGTCTTTTCCGGGGGGACGAGAGTTTCCTCTTGTTTCCTCGTCTGGTTCAGTCTGAATCACGGCAGTAATCAACATCAGTACAGAAATGACAGACAAGAAGACACAAACACACAGAAGGAAACATCACTTCAGTGAAATATAAAAATCTAAGAAATTGAGGTAAACTCCTTTCTCATAAAACTTCAACAAAGCTGATTAAAAGCTTCTCCCTGCGTCTCCTCGTCTGCTGCTTTGCTGCCTGTCGTGTGTTGTAACAACACTGGTCGGACTGTGTATTGTGCCCCCCCCCACCCCCCCCGTGTGCACGAGACAAACTTGGCTCGTTCCTATTTGTCAGTCTGAAGGGAAACTACAAGGTGGTGACGGTGAAGGAGCAAGCGTCTGCGACCTTTCAGCAGCAGTCGGCCGAGGCTTTCATCCAGTCCAGGCTGTACGGAGCAGGCAGCCGCAGGACCACAAGTAAGAAAACTGTGACGCTGTGTTGCGTCTCCAGTAGATTGAGAACAGATCACACATCTGTTCAGTGTTGTTGCATTGCTGAGTAGGATCTGGTCGATCTATGATGTGCTATAAGCACTTTGTAACTAAACAAATACGTTTATTATTGTTACTCAGTTTTATAATTTGCCATCAGATGCAGTAAGATAATTCTTTTAGTCCCTCAACGGGGGAATAACAGGAGCAAAGAGGACAGAAAGTAAAAGTAATAAATAAGTAAACATGATGTCAGACTTTATTATTGTTAAGAGGCTTTAGGCTTTAGGGGCGGGAATTCAGAATATACAGAAAGAAGCACACGTTGGTCAAACATGGTTTATAAATAACTTGCAGGCTACACTCTGTGGCAGGAGTCTGTAAAGACCATGACCTGTCTCAATTTGAGCTTTGCTACAGTGACGTCCTTTCTCGTCCCACTGCGGTGCCCACGCTCCTGGGTTTCCCGCTGCGGCGACGACGGCGACACTCGCAGGTTTCAGCGTGACTTCCAGTCCGTCGTCAGTCCGGAGGCATTAACGCTCTCTGTCCTTCTGCTTTCAGATAACGAGCTGCTCTCCCTCCAGAACAAGAAGGGGAGGAATAAAAGTGCAGCTGTGCAATTTGTCAAGAAAGACTGGGGTAAGTTCAGGAGACTAAACTAAAAGTGTTGAACGCCGACAATTCATGATGTCTTCTCTGGAGCTATCTTGATCTCTGATCAGAAGGATAGACGTCATCTATCTGCACCGGACAAACTGATTTTAGTATTTTGAGCAGAATTAGTTTGTCAAACATCACATAAAGGAAATTGATTAAATCATTATTTTTTAAATTGTTGCACATGGTCAAAGTGGAAATCTGATATTGTGACAGTCGTATCGTACAAACGAGGGTTTCGTGTTTTGTCTTTGTTCAGTTTCTTGGTAGCTGCAGTACCGTCATCTACTGCTGCACTTCTCTTTCCCTTTTTCATTTTGTGGTTATTTGATGAGAGTTTTAAACAATCATTCAATTTAGTTTTTATCTGAACCAAGATCTTTATTATACACATACAATCGTCCTCATCGGTCTCCACACAGTCAGACAACAGTTGCTCCTGCAGTAACATTTAAAACCTTGGATTCAATCGACAGAATTGCTGGAGTGGTTTTATTTATTTTTTTAAAAAGCTGATGAATCTTGTCAAATATCAGCGTTGCTCAAATCTCTGTTTGACCTTCCAGCCTCTAAAGAAAGAGCCAAAGCAGAGAAGATGAAGAAGAGGTGGCTCCACAAGCAGCAGATTCCCTCCTGCTGACGGCACGGCTCCAGAAACCTCAGCGCTTCTCTGCACCAGGTGGATTTTACGTGGACACCAAACATGGATGTGACAGGAAACCACGAGGAGGCCGTGGCGTTAAAGTCCTGCTGGGACGCAGGCTGGACTGAATGTGGAGACGGTGGCAGGACAATGTGCAGGCGCAGCTGAATGAGGGGGACGAGATTACAACAAAAGAAAAGTCCTGTGACAGACTGAGAGTATTAGAGCCAATTAACCCATAAACCCTGAGGCTCTGACCTGTGTTCATTAACTGAGGTTTCTTCAAGAGCAAAACATGCGGAGAAACAGTTCAGATTGTTTCATTTGTATTTGTGATGAGAAAAACTTGTGTTCAGAACATTCATTGTTTTCTTTGCTTCCAGTTCAATGGCTGTATGAAGAAACATCAGTATCTTATATTTTTATCTTATCTTATCATTCACAAACACACTGAGGTCAAATGAATAAAACTGCAGATGGCTTTACAACATTTTATTGATGTTCTCGAGTTTAAATACACAAAAGTACATTTTGTTAATGCATATTGTCTCCGACCCACCAAGAACTTTCTGAAACGGGCTCAATGTGTTTCTCGGCAAGTGCTTGGAAGCCACCTTGATACAACTGGAAGGTTAATGAACAAAATGAACCGTTTTATTAGTCGGAAACTTTGAAAAGCTTCTTGAGCGGAGTTGGTGAATCCTGAAGTTGTCTTTGTCTTATACAGTTACTTCACAAGAGCGAAAAACAAACTGCAGCCACTACAAGGCCCTCAGAGGCACTGATGAGCACGTCTTAATAGTTATGTTAGGACACAGCATTACATCATGAATTCAAGAGGATACGTTGAACATCGCTGCACGTGTTAAATATTAAACATGTACAAGGCATGTAAAAGAAGTTCAGTCACTCCTCCTCGTTCCGTGACGAATCCTCAACCTGGTGCATCGTTAAATGATCATTAAGGTGCAAATGAAAATTCAGCGTCTCAACATTTAACTCTCAGTGCATTTACACTCATTTGGAATCACACAGTGAACGACGTGAGCGGCAGGAAACTTCACGGGTTCATGAAGTAGCTGAGAAAGGAGCAAAACGTGTTTCAAAGGCAGGCGGTGGGTGTGAACCGTAAAGTGCATGAAACACGACTTGTAGTGATGATCACGTCCCGATGGAACACGACGATGCCTCCAGAGCTTCACATGTATTCTGTGTCTGGGTCGGTCGATTGTTACGGTTCTCTAAACATGATCGGTTAGATTGGCCCAGGCAAGGTGACTTAAAGGTACAGTGTGTAGAATTTAGTGACATCTAGTGGTGAAGTGTCATGTTGCAACCTGTGATTACTTCGGTTGTCATAAAAACTCAAAAGATTTAGTTAGTCCAGTCTGGACAACTGTAAAAAAACAACAACGACCCCCTCCTGATGTTAATATAAAGTATTTCAATGTATTTATACTTCTTCTACCTGTGCCGTGACGTGAGTTTGGATTTTAATATCTGTTCATGGCACCACAACACAGACGCATCATACCGATGTCGGGATCTGGTTTTATAATGTAAACACACCAGTGGATAAAACTCTACGTGTTTTATAGAGAAACTACCGTTAGAATTTAAAACAATAATAAAAAATACAACTTTTTAACTCAACAATTCGACCAGTAGGAGTATGAACTGCAGAAAAGATGATTGTTTTGTTTGACTAATTGTCTTGTCGATGTTTGTGGAATTGTGGGTAAATGTAGTTGAATGAATCAGTTCAGCATCAGCGTGAATAGTGAAGTGTGTGGTTGTTTCTTTCAGTCTCAGCTCAGCGGTTAACGTACATTTTATACTGTGCTGCTCTTTACGTTACATATTGAGTCGAGCTTGAGTTCCCCGACATTGAGGGAAATGTTTCCTGTTTTAAATATAAAGATAATATCGATACCTTTAAAGGGCAGCACGTAATTCTAACCCTGTATTTGAACCCAGCATTCATCAGTAATGTATCGTCATTAAAAGTTTTATAAGAAACCGTAAACGAGTTGTAAGTAGATTTAAGGGACATTTCAAGTGTTTAAAAAGTTAACGGATGATTCGTCCACACAGTCGTAATCTTGCAAAAGATCTTTTTTTTTAATTTGATCAACTAATTATATATCAAGTGCACACACGAAATGAATTGTCATTAAATCATATTTTTTCACTCTTCGTGACAACTGAGGAAATCTTGAGTTACAGAGTTAAAGCCCGGGACACGTTTGTCAGAGAGCCGCTGGATTCTACATGTTTGCTAACATGAGTCGACAGTAACCAGCCGCTCAACGTGGAGCGTCATGACGACTTCTCGCCACCACCTTCGACTTCGGATTCAACCGATGAAAAGCACTGCGTAGCTACCGAGCGCTAACTGTCAGAATTTATAGTCACGAGGAGGAAGTAAAAAATTGCAGAAATCCTTCTGATTGGGACGCAAGAGAGAAATTCATAATTTTCAGCGTCATGGGGCTTTTAAAAATGTGCGATGCTAATAACTCACCAGATGATGTTGAAATAAACTGTGATACACATTCAAATTCCCTCATTTACTTACAACTACGTTAAAGTTTTAAAATACGATCGAAGGGGCTGTAAAAAGACGACGGTAACCACAGCAACTGATGAGTAAACACACAGAAGGAACAGCGTGGTCACCTTCGTTACTTATTTATTAATGCAACTTAATGATTTCCAGGTTCAGTGTGTCGGGTTTTTAGTGCCATCTAGTGGAGTAAGCAGCAGATTTCAACCAAGCGAATTCCCCCTAACCTCGTGGGAGAGGTAACGTCGACATGTGAGAGGCTAGAACCAGTGTTTGGTTTGTCCGCTCTGGGCTACTGTAGAAACATGACGGTGCACATGGCGGATTATTCAGGAGATCATTCACTCATCAACTAACTCATGAATATTATTATTGTCCATTTTCTTCCCACTATCACGAGACCTTTGAATCTTAATTGACTTGAGTTATGGTGAGTTATGTTCTTTGTGATGCGACGAAGGATAAAACAAGCAACAGTGTCGGACATTGTGTGTCTGATCTCGGCATTGGGCTGCAAAGATTAATGGAAACATTATTTTCTCATAACACCCGAGGTTTCTGTGACCAGAACGCCCCCCTTCTTTCCCTCCCCCTTGTCCTCTGTAACTCCTCCTCCTGCCCTGCCATCCTACTCTATCATCAATCAGTGGCGTCTGAGGAGTTTGGTGAAGAATCCAGTTGAGGTCGACTCGTCCGTCTTGGCCTGTGTCTCCTCTTCGACCTTGGTCTTCTTCTCTCCCAGCCCCAGCTCCCCCTCGAGTTGCTCCAGCTCCGACTGGTCCAACAGCTCAAAGTCCTCCACCTCGCTGTCCGACTCCTCGGCTAACTCTAGCAGCCTGGTGGACTCCTGGAGTCTTGACCGATCCGTGTCGTTGCTCAATGCCGTGAAGCCAACCGCTGCTTCTATTCTCTCCTGGATGGCAGCTGTAACCGCTGCGGCGATGAAGTCTCCCGCCATCTGGTTGACCAATTCGAGCGCTTTGTCGCTGGGTTGGTCTTTGTGAGGAAGGGGTGTATGCTTGGATTTGATTAGCTGCTGAGGCTCAGGCAAGGGAAGGCCGAGGTCATCGTCATCATCGCCATTGGTCGTTGCGCCGTTGTCAAGTGAGGGGAATTCTTGGAGGCCACCGATGAACGCTTCCTCTCTGTCGAGGTCTGAGGGAAAAAAGGGGCAAAGACATTTTCAAGAGGATATTCAGGGTTGAACACCAGAAGAAGACGGTGAATGTGTTGGTGTGTGGTGACGCTGTGACAAGAGATGCTTCGGTACAAACAGAAGAAACACGCAGAGTCATTGGGAGTTTCTCTCTACGTCTCTGTCAAATAATGGGGATTATTGAATATAGTATTTTTGCTTCAAATACTCCAGCTCCACTCTGGAGGTCGGACATCTTTATTTTAAAGGTGGGGTAAGGGGTGAAGGGGCAATGGGAGTGAGATGGAGGTTTCAACTGGAAACAGCGGTTCCCATGGGGACGGTCGTTAACGGTACAGGGTTATGGTTCATAACGAGCATTTGTGAAGTGGTAACGGTACATCAGTGTCAGACTGTTCGATTCCAGTCGCTGAACATGTAGTTTGTGTAAATACAGAGGGTGTATTTTGTCTACAGATAATGATCATGTTTTTTGGTGGCTCATTCCAACTTGTTGAGTCCAGCGATGCATTTGCATGATTTAAATGGGTGGAGCTTCTGAAGGAGCGGTGAAGGGAGGGGTGTATTTGTTTTCAAACATCAACAGTCGTTCCCCAGAATCACGAACTCCACCTTTAATACCTGTGTGTCCCGTGTATTCCGGCGGACAAACGTACCCTCTGAGTTCTCCGTCTGTGGTGTGTGTCCTTCTGAAAGGTTGAAAGTGCCGTTGTCCGTCCACGTCACTTCAGACACTTCTGTGTCCGATACGGACATTTCCTTACACACTGTGGAGTCGAGCTGTCGGGCGGAAAACAATCAAACACATGGAGACGTCAGATTTCAGAGAGTGAAACCGAGGCTGATGTGTGCATGATAGTTACCTGACAGTTTAAAAATAGTTATAAAAGTGCTATGATGTGGCTTGAAAACCCCCAAAAATGAATCTGAGGTAAGTGGTCACCATCTTTATGAAGTCTCGAAGAAGTCAAACTCAAGTTAACTAGGAAAACCTGAGACTGTACAGGGAAGCAAGATGTAAACGCCTGAGGACAAACATTTCTTATATCATTCGGTTTGATCGTGTAGTTAAATTCAATCAGCTTTAACTGGATCCAGTCGGTCAACACAGGCCTAATTAGACAGGGACGAGATGATCGGCCAACCTGAGGAAACATGGAGGACAGGTCTGACTCGACGCCCTCCTTCTCAGTCAGAGTCTGCAGGATTCTCTTCTCTGAAAGGAGCAAAACACAGATGAGAAAACGAAAGGAGAAGTGTGGGTTTGGTGGCGCACAATTAAAAACCAAATATTTACGTGTTGGATGTTAAATGAACTGTGTTTGGGAGTTCTTTGGATTTTATGCAATCTATAGTCACTGCACATTACTACATCATTACAACCGATGTCTCCAATCAATGAATACAGACTGGGGGTCTGGAGGGTTAGCACAGGAAGTAGTAACATGTAACATAACATCGATATTTGTTTAACTTATGATATAGATTCTGTTTACCGTGGTTTTCTTTGATTTTCTGAAGGAACTCTCCAATGCCAAAGTCCAGCTTCTGCAGAACTGGCTCCAGCCACAAACCAATGTCATGAGTTGAAATCAGAGGCCACAGGAAGACGCCGAGCACTGCAGACACAGGAAGCTATTTACACACCAGCCATTAAAAAAAACCACACTGCAAAGTCATCTGAACGTAATGTGGACAAACGGGGTTGATAATCATGTTACAGTGTCCTTAGTCATCCTAAGCACCTTTTAGGCAACATCCAACAGGTTTTAGTTTTCAAGCTAAAACCTTCTTCAGTAAAAGTCTCTGTCCATACAAACAAGTTCATCTGCACTGGTCATGTGGTGTAAACAGGGAGTCTGCTCTGCAGTCGGTTGCTTAGTTACAGAAAACACTTACTGGTTTAGGTTTCGCGTGGATGACCAGTGTAACCATAGCAACAGCGATGTGCATTAAAACTAAAACGACGTAGTGTGGATGAAACCTTAAACCCATCTCCTGGATCCTCATTATTTCACTTCTTCTCATTATTGTTATGCTGATGACACATTGTGACTACAAGTAAAACTTCTTCACGTCCAAAACTGTGGGCGACTCACCGAGAATATACGAGATGACAATCCCTGGAATGTAGCGTCCCACGACAGCAAAAAAGGTGCACAGACTGCAAACCAGCAGGCAAAACTAGAGGAGGAAGAAAGCAAGAAGTCAGACTGCTGATGAAGAAAGTTTCTGCTCACAGTGACAGATCATCTCCTCGACGAACCTGTTACACTAAACCACTGTGGTTTAAACAGAAACAAAATTCATCAGCTGCATCCATCAATTCTGGGGCTCTTTAGCCGTCTCACCTTGCCCGGGTTCTGCTGCTTGAAAGCCGAGGTCTCCTGGAGGAAAAGTTTGAGGGAGTCGCTGAGATGAGGTCCAGTCCCAGACCGGCCATCCTGGCCTGAGTCAATGATCTCCCAGCTACAGGGAAGCAAAGAGGATGTGTCATAAATACTTGAGGTATTTCCTCTCATCATCTGACCCGAAGCTTTGGGCGTGAACCACAGTCTGTGTAACGAGATGGACGGTTCCCACCAGTGAAGCCAAAGTGGTGGCTGCAGTATAGAATCATAAAACATGCAGAAGTACGCGTCAAAAATAAATAGGTCTTATTGCACTGATGTATGTTCACTGTTTCTGGTAAGTCTGTTTTTAATTAGTCATTGTGTCATGATTGACACCTGAGACTGACTCGTGATCGTCGTAGATTCATACTCTAGAAAGTTTGTACACACGCACACTTTGATTTGTTCATCTTTAAATGTGCTTCTCAAATAAAGTGAAGTGGCAACGACTCAGCATTTAAAATAATACCGACAGTTATCTGAGAGAGGGATTGAAGAAGTTTCTTCGGAGGCTCAGGATTTCACTTCCGTTGAGGGTCATTGATCAAATTTAGTGCATGAAAACAGACCGAATGTCATCGTCTAAATTAAGAAGACGACCATCAGCAACTCTTTCCTGGCCGTGGAAACTGGCACTGCTGGGAATTCTGGGCCACCTGGTGAGTTACAAAACTTTCCCTTTGAGCTTAGGGGTTCCCAAAAATCACCCATCTACTCTCAGCGCTCCAGCTCAATCGCTTCACATTAAACAGCTATAAAAGGCACATGTGCGATAAATAGATGAGCCAAGGTTCCACATCCTTTCTGTTCCTCGAGCTGAAACTAGAAGGGCACTGAGCGAGCTCATAGCTCCGCCAAGGCCATTTTATCACCGTAGCGCATTTTGAATTGAGAGAAACCATGTACTCAGAAAAATGTCCATTCTCTGATACAGTTGAAAAGGCCTGATCACAATGTTAAAGAAGTTGTAATCCGTCTGGTAGTTTTTGTATAATCCTACAAACAAAGATAAAAACATAAACTCCCTGATGGGGGGGGGGGGGGGGGGACAAGCTGGAAGGGCTTCCATCCTTCGTCTTTTTAAAAAAGCTAAATTATCCCGTTGTGTTTTTAAGGTTTATGAATAAGCGATCAACAAACAAGTCAAATTTCTGCCTTTGTTTCTATGACAACAATCAAACCACCAGTGTAGGGGCGGGTTGGGTCGCTGCCTCAACAGGGTTCATCAGATGAAATGACAATGTACTAAATATAAGCCCAGCAGGGGATGGAAACTCCATGTCCTGTGGAGGCAGCTGTCCTGGAAACAGCTGGTGTGAAATCACCATGGAGATGTGGTTACTACAACACAGCAGAGAGGTTCCTCGGCGAACTGAAACCCGTTGGATCGTTGTTTTTCAGGGTGTTTGTTTTGTAGCCTGTCGTCCTGTCACTGTCTCAGACACTATTGCATTAGGCAGGTTTTGGCATCCGTGTATAAATACACATTCTGCTCCTATTCGATTTGTCAGCTGGACCACGCTGATGTGATTGGTCAACTGGTTCCAGTGAGCGTAGGAAATGTCGGCCTCGGCTCTCGCTCTATCTAGTTTTGTAAAGGGGCGTGTCAGGCAAATGTTGGGCATTGCCTTGTCACATGACAGGATCGTTAGCTCTACTGACAAAGTGTTACCCAATAATATTATGACGTTATGCTGGAATATTGTAGTATCTTGTCTTCTACACATTGCAGAACTTTTTCTTTCACAATAAAACCTTTATAGCCCAGCAGAGGACAGAAACAATAAAAAGCATCATGTGTCTCCTTTAATTTGCCGTTTTGCTCGCCCTCCTCCGTCATGGAACAACTGAATTATTTACACTGATTTAATGTGGTGTTTCGAACACATTCCACAGTTATCCCTCTCAGAGGCAGCTCCTAGGGAAAGGTTTTGGCATTCGAAGTGGTGTGAGTTAGCGTTTCTCCGCGGCTAATGCCAGAAATCATGTTCAGCAATATCCTTTCTCCTGCGCAGTTTCCCTCCCCATGTGCACGGCTGCGAGACTCCACATTCACTTGTCTCTCACTGACGCACAAAAAGGACAGAACAACTTTTTTGCCAAGCCACCAAGATATAAATTAAACGTTCGTTCTAACCCTCGTGGTTGATTAACCCTCTGATTTGATGCCAGTTGTCTCATTTCTGCTTCATTGTCCATACTGACAAGAAGTACTGAGCAAAACTGAGAATCAAGGTAACTCAAAACATTGCCGATCAGCTTCAATCCTAAAACACCAGCTCAGTGGTTGTAGTTTTAAAGATGCTATATCAGCTCAACCACAGCGCTGAAGGACACAAACTAGCCAAAGCCCCTCCCCCTTTCTTCTTTCTGCCTCATCATGCAACAAGACACGAGAGGCTACTAGAAGCTGGAGAATCTCATATGCACCCAACACCCCTCCCACATGACCCAAACATCCAGCCCTGTCTCACGTAACCCTTATGACGAAAAGGTCAGCCCGCTGCCTCTCGACTTCTAGGCACCTATCCCCGTGGGAGGCTGGTTTCCAGGGAAACATGATGAGCCGCACACATGACAGGGTTACCATGAAGCAATAACAGCAGTGATGGATGGACGGGATAAGCATGTCTCTGTTCCATGAAAGACAGACGTGTCCCTGGAACGAGATGCTAATCTTCTTGGAAAGAGTATCGTAAAGTTTCACCACATCACCGATCACGTGGAGTTTGTTACTGGGTATTTCTCTTACTGGCATTACTGGAAAACTATTTTTGCACAATGTAAACTGTATCGTGGAAGAAGAACTCCGACGTGTGTGAGTCCACAAGACCATCGGGAGCCACAGCTGGGAAAGGTTCACCATCTTCTCCAGCAGCTGCGCGTGAATGCTGTTTCCAGCTGCTAGCTTGGATCGGTGCCGGGACCCGTCTCCAGTTAGCTTCTTTCTCTACGTTGATTGGCTCTCGCTTGAGTTCAAATATTACAACTCAAGCAAATGATGCAAATTTAGCTTCTTTGTGTCCATCGCATCGCTCCATTCATGGTCCTTGGTCCTGACAGGTTTCGGTTTAGTGTTTTATCCAGAAGTCTAACTGTCAACCTCATACACACGGATCTTTCTGACCTCCTGTCACATGCTGCATGAGCTTCATAAACACTTTGGGTACTTGGCGGCAAATATATCTCACATTTCATCACTCCGGATCATTGCAGACCACCGCGGGCTACCACCGCCCGCAGCCGAAAGACCGGTCATCAATCACACAGAGAGATATCCAACTTTCACCAGAGAACTTGACAACAACCACGTCAGAGGAATCCTGGCGGGGAAGGAGGCCGTCTGCACCGCCTGAGCAGCTGTCGCTTTTCACCCAATCAGTAATCTCTGAAACAACACAGGCAGCGGCACATCTGAGCTTCTAACAAGCCCGGCGACGGCACGTTAAAAATACAACGAGACAAACAATGCGAGGAATGGCGGCAAAAACATCCCGGCTCTTCACTTGTGATTTGGGTGGGGGTGTAAATGCAGTATGTTTACCCACCTGTCTGTGTGGGTTTATACCACAGAGACGGACTCTGGTGCAGTTAAAACCTGGTTATGTTCTGGGCACAGTTACACATTAATGGAGAGAGGGGGAAGAGTCCCGACAGGTTTGCCAGTCTGCACAAGACCCAAAGCTACGAGAAATATAAGACGCCGGAGTTATGGGAAGCAATGAGGGGTGGCTCTCCGACTAGATCTGTGCTGTGTTGCTCATGTTGTCGATCTTATTTTGACTAAAATTGATTGTTTTGGTTTCGAAGTAAGTTCATAAGTTGAAACAAGGCCAAACAAACACGAGACTGCGTGTGGGATCTTCACGAGCAGAGTCAGAAGCCCTTAAGGTTCAGTTCAACCAGATCGGCAGAATGAAGGAATCTAAAAGTCTCAGTACTCACACACTACTCTTCTCTACGCAACGTCTTTGGTTAGTAGTTGCCGGGGTTATTTCTGAAAAGACGCGATGCTGCTGACTTCATTTCTTTAAGCACAATAAATTAGTTTTCGTTCACCTCCTTTGTTTCCAGTTGGTAGAAATCTCAGGCATAAATATTAAAAAAAACAAATACAACCAAAACTGTCCACTTGGCTAAATATGAGGAACCAAAACAAACGAGCCATTTTCTCCAAGTCTCCTCGAGTTTCTTCTGCAGAACTCACACAACTCCAGTCCCTCGGTCCTCAGGAGACATCTCAGGTACTTTCAGAAGGTTGGACGACGCTACAAAAGTCAGCCAAACGCTGGATGGTCGAGATGATAGTTTCGTGAGGGAGGAAGGAAGAGACAGCTACGACTTGTCTTGTCAGAAAAGAATGCGGGAGCAAACTCTGCGACGAGCCAAAATCTGGTTTTACGTGCCACACGGCGCGAGAGCAGCTCGTGTTTATCCTCAATGAAGCCCAGTTGGAGTATTTCAAGCGGCCTCGCCTAAAAATAACCTGGTCACACAAACATTCCGACCAGGCAGCCACCAGGAGGACAGGAGGGACGGGGTTAAGGAGGGTAGACACAGCAACTCCCTCCACCAACCTCCCACACATGCTTCCTCTGATGTCAGCGACATGGCGTGGACGGACAGATGAGCGGGGTCATGTGTGTCTCACTGACACAATGCTCACATGTTGATGACAGTGTTTTTTATATTTACTGGTTAAAGCAAAAGTATTATTAATGTTTTGATTCCGTTTTGAACGTAAAGAGGTTTTGGATCAGTTGATAGATTTACATACTCATACGATGCTGGTTTATCGGTGCATCTCTAAAGAATTTGACATTTGGGGAAAATACGCTAACCTGTTGAAATTTTGTTGAAAAACGTTTTCATGACCTGTAATTTGATCGTGTGAACATATGTGTCCGATTCCACTTTAAATGTACATTGACAAATTATATTTTAATTTCAATTAATTATTTAAACATTTAAATAATGTTATTACATTAATTATATAATATATTATATTATTAATTATTATTATTATTATTAAATTATATTTTAATTAGTTTTTCTCCAAAGTAAGACACAAAGCATATGGGAAGCAATGATGCAATGGGGGGGGTCCAACTAGATCTGTGTTGCTCATGTTGTTGATCTTATTTTGAAATTAATCCATATTTAACGCCTGCAGAGAAAAAACTCTGAAAATGAACAAATAAATAACAGGAATCACCAATATTAACGTTATTTGTTGAGTCGCCCAACATGATCAATAATCAAACCTGTAACTGAGGAACGTGTTCTTCTGTCACACTGGTTTGTTAACTGAACATTTTCAAAACGTCAGAAAGTATTTTTGAAACTGAACCACGTGGCCAACGACACGCACACTCAAACATCTGCCCGTGTTGTCCAAGACTGTGTGTGTGTGTGTGTGAGTGACTTCATCACATCATTTGACTGTGATGAAACGCTCCTGGTTGGTTTGTGTTGTTTTCCACCAGTTCGAGCTTTTGTCCAATCACACGCTTCGCTCTGAAACGCACCCCCTTCCCCTGACAAGTGTCTCGACTGGCTCGGCCGCTTCATGTCACACCTCTGGGTCCGTTCACACCGGTGAGAAGCAGCTGAGTCACACACACACACTCACACAAATACACACTGCTCAGGTTTCACAACTCTTAAGACACTTTTGTGTTTGTTGTGGGAACAAACAGCGGCAGCACAGAGTCACAACAACACAAAACACACAGAGTCACATGACGTCTATCCATGTTTACTGGCATGACACATCGATTTTTCATTTACACGTAACATGCGCTGATAAAACACGTGCAGGGCGTCACAGGAATCAACTCATTTTTTTTCCCATTAGCTTCATGTAAATATATTTAAGTTCAGTTATTTTCAACTTAATTTCAAGTCACACAGTTTGGTTTTGATTATCAGACCAAGCAGAACGTCTCAACATGAGTTTGACATGAAATCAAAAGTGAAGTAAAACCAGTAAATCCACAGACTCCTCAGATTTCCTTACGATTCATGTCTCTGATAGGTTGAACATTAAATGACGTCATAGTTTGCACTACAGGCAACGTTATTCGAGTTGAAGTGGATTTTTCGATTCACAGAACTAGTTCAACCAGGTTTAACCAGGTTTTTTATAGTTTTAAAAAAAAAAAACAGGAAAGCTTCCCACAAGTCTCAACTCACAGTTTAAATTTACTCTAAAATACTTTTTTGTTGTCGTCTTCCAAATGATCAACGTGAGTATTTTCTGATCTGGTCAGGAAATGACAATCAGCTGCTTTTGTTAGCTTGACTGTAAAATTCATCTTTTACCTTCTTGGGTGTGTCACATCAACCCGTTTGGACATAACGCAAAATACGCTGGTGGTCCCTCCCCTAACGCTCTGTAGCCAAGATGGTGACACAGCAACTTAATAATATTTTAACACACAAACACACACACACACACACTGGCACTGTTGGTATAAACATCCCAGCTGTCAGCTCGCATTTTGGGTTAACAGCTAATCTCCCATAAGCCTTTGCCCGAGACTTGCTCTGAGCCTCATGTGCAATTACCCAGCAGCCTCTTCTGACAGACAAGAGCAGGTGACATCGACACAATCCCACGGCCAAATGTCACCGTGACGGAGGGAGAGTACAACAAGTTCTCCACGTACACGGAGTAGAATAAAACAACTGTCACCTCTTTTACTAACGATGGAAAACGTCACGAGGTCAAGGAAAGACGTGAAGGAGAGGCTGTGAGGAGTTAGGAAAGGAGAGGCTGTGAGGAGTTAGGAAAGGAGAACCAACTTTATTCCTAACAGAAGCTACGCACAGACGGAACAGTGATGTGTGCACGTCGACAATTCAAGATCGGTTCAGAGGGAACATTTTATCAGTTACTCACAGGAAGTAACAACAAATTTAATTAAATTTAAAATGACCATTAAACAAACTTATATGAAAACATGAGGAATGTACACAAAGAAAAATGTGGATTAACTTGTGAAGATGTCGTGAACTATCAGTTCAATGTGTTTGTTGTTCACTGGACTGATGTGACTCATACGATCATGTGAGGATTTACATCATATATATATATATTTGCTTCACAACCTGAAAACATAAGCCCTCCGGCCACTGGGTGTCGCTAGAGTCAGAGGAGCTTCTATCTTTTCTCGAGCAGCTGCCGCATGCAAAATGAAATGAAAGTTGTGGATGTAGCACAGGTGGATAAATGTGTTTCAAATGCTCTGAATACAGTTTCAGTCATTTCAGGTCGGCTGGTGTTACGTTCAGAGCAGCAACTTCTGATTCCTTCGATGTTTAATCTAATGATTGTTTTACATGAGGAGCTCCAAGTAAAATCTTCTAACTTCTTCGTCTGACCAACAATCAAAAAGCCCAAACATGTAAAGTTTAAATATTTTTTTTTACTGTAGATCGACAGAAATTCAAAATGAGTGGACACACGTGTGTCACAAGGTGAACATCTGAGTCTGGGAACTGTGGGCTTCAGTGTGTGAGGAGAGAGATTAGCGGTGGGATTGGATTAGACGGTCATGTGTGACGAGTCGAGCCAAATCGAGCGGGAAGACTCGACGGTGTGTTCAGATTCACGAGAAGGGAAAAAAGTAAAAGTCACCAGGGAGTATCAGATGCATTTGAGTTCATCTGGGGGCAAAATAACCTCATTGTTTCAAACTGATGGTCACTAACCAAGCAACATGTACCAGCATGCATTGCACTCGCGGCGTTGACAGAAAGAAAAAGACGAGAGGACAGATGTCTCAAAGTGAGCGTTCACATTAGATCCACTGCAGTTTCCTACCTTGCAGTCATGCTGCGCCACAAGTGAGCTCCTGTGGAAAAGAAGAACTTTATTATTCATCATCACTGAGCAATAAAACTAAATAAAATTAAAACTTTCTGTCACATCAGCACAGTTGCACTTTTTATTCTGACAGTTTGCACGAACCAGTTCAGTCTCACTGGATCAAATTGAAACCGTGAAAATACTTTACTCTTACCCCCCATTTATAGACGATTATATATATATATAAAACATTTAACCTTGTGTATAACAGGCCATAAGACGGTGATGCGGTTTATTAATGTCAGAACTGTTGAAAAGTGCTGCACATTTCAGACTTTTATCTACTATATCTATATCTACGTACATTTAGTGGAACAACTAAATATTCAGAGTGTCCGTGCAGGTTTCTGTTTGACGGAGAAGTTGGAGCTGGAACAACACAAACACACTCGTGTCTTATACGACAGGAGGGCATGAACTGAGGATGGTCTCTCATATTGTCACACTGTCTTTTCAGGCTACCTGTGTATCTGGACCGAACAACGTCTCTGACGGTCACCATGACAACCAGCACGGCCAGCAGGACGGCCAGGAGGCTGTAGGCCCTGAAAGAGCTGAAGGCCACAAACCTGGAGAGAAAAAACAAATCATTTATATATAATTTAATATGATATAATACACACGAGATCATTCAGATGTTTTTGTATCAGTATTTCCTAATTCTTTTCTAACTTTGTAATATCAACATATGTTGTTTCATTATTATCAAGTATTAAATATTTTCCCAGTATTGTGTTTGTTCTGTCTCATTGCAGCATATTAAAAATGTCACGCACAGAAATCAGGATCATTTCTATGAATGTGTGTTTGTGATATTAAATAATAATAATAACTTCACAGCACAAAATACACGAGTCTCATCAGTGTAATCCAATTTATACAGAAACCAACAGCTCCAACAATGAGCAGCAGTTTAGAGACTGATTCACTGGAATCCTCGACCGGTTGGTGAGCAGAGGACAATGGAAGAGGAGAGAGACAGACAGACAGAGAGAGAGAGGGAGACAGAGAGAGAGACAGAGAGAGAGAGAGAGACAGAGTGACAGAGAGAGAGAGGGAGACAGAGAGACAGAGAGAAAGAGGGAGACAGAGAGAGAGAGACAGAGTGACAGAGAGAGACAGAGAGACAGACAGGGAGACAGAGAGACAGAGAGAGACAGACAGTGAGAGAGACAGAGAGAGACAGACAGTGAGAGAGACAGACAGAGACAGACAGTGAGAGACAGAGAGAGACAGACAGTGAGAGACAGAGAGACAGACAGGGAGACAGAGAGACAGACAGAGACAGACAGTGAGAGACAGAGAGACAGACAGGGAGACAGAGAGACAGACAGTGAGAGACAGAGACTATGGGACGGATAGATCAGACATCATCACCTCTGTGGTTTTCTAAACTAAACAGTAATAATCTGTCCCATAAAATACAGTTTCAATAAAAGTACAAGATAAAATGAATTAAAAACAGCTCAGTATCCGAGTCACGCATGTTAAATATAAATATAAAATATAAATATTATATATATCTATATATTATATCTATATATCTATATATCAGCACGGCTGTGTGTTGTATCCCTGCGTCATGATGCTCACCACATCACCGTGTTGACTGCAGCGCACAGCGCGGAGGTCGTGCACGGTCTCTGCCTCCAGTTCACCAGGCCGCAGAGGCGACACCCCGCGGGGCCGGAGCCCGTCTCCTCGCCGCGGGGCTCCGGGCTCCGCAGACCCCGCTGCCCGCTGTCCGCGGCTCCTGCTTCCCGGCTCAGCGGCATCACGAACCGCACAGGGCCGCTCCTCCGCTCCGCTCCTCCCGCAGAGACGCACCGCAAAGTTGGCTGCAGGGTGCACGATACTGTTTCCGGCAGTGGCTTTACAAAACAAAGGTCACCGCGAGAAACGGTGAGTGAGTTTTATTTATTGAGCACCTTTCAAAGCAAAGTGACAAGGTGCTGTACAAACCAGACATTCAGATGAAAACCATAAACAATAGGTCATGACATACATTATCTCAGGGGACTTCATGTAGAAGAAACCAACAGTTCCCACAACGAGCAGCTGAGACCAACTCCTCTGGAACCAGACTGACCACATCAGCCAAGTTACAATAAATGAGTTTTCAACTACTTGTGAAAACTGTTGACGGACTCTTTTATAAGGGGAGATGGTTCCAGAGTCTGGGAGTCATCACAGAAAAGTCACCTTTAGTTTTTAATCTGGATTGTGGGATCTACCGTCTGCAGGGGTCACAATAATTCAGGGATATAAAGAGGGGCTTAATATGTAATAAGAAGAATTTCAAAATCTATTTTAAGTTGTAAATAACTAATTACAACAATCAAGATGAGAAGAAACAAAAACCTGAACGGTTTTCAACAGATCTTGGAAGAAGAAGACACTGTGTGTGTGTGTGTGTGTGTGTAGGTGTGTGTGTGTGTGTGTGTATGTGTATGTGTGTGTGTGTGTGTGTGTGTGTGAGGGCATCTGGGAATTAATTTCATTTTACTGATTGTCCTAATCTTTTCCTTTTATGCCTTTACTGTGAAAAGTCTCCAGGCTTCCTGTTTCATTCAGTCCAAATTTGTCTGACTTGATGCAGCTCCAGACGTTTTGTTGTGGTTCAGTGACGTCAGTGTTTGTGTGTGTGTGTGTGTGTGTGTATTGTACATTTAAAGTGACGTCATTTGTTAGTAACTTACATTGGACTGACGTGTGTGTGATATGTCACATGAATGACTTGTTATTCACTCTGTGGATTCAGGTTTATCAAATACACACACACACATCTGAGGGTGAAGTTTTCCTGGTGAGTGTGAGTACACAACTTTCTGCAAACGTGTTAGTAGCAGCAGTTTAATGAGTAGATTGGGCTACATCTCTGCCCCCTAGTGGTCAAACGTCACTTGCTGCAGCTCTAAACAGAACTCCTGACAAATACAATGTGACGTCATTGATACGTTAACGACATTCACCCAGTGTGATGTGGCCAGCGTTGTTGCAGCGCAGGCACATGTTCGACAACACATTCAGTGACTTCCGAAGCCTTGATGAGAAAGACAAACTTTGGTGTTTGAGCGTCTGTGCTCTCCGTTGAAACTTGAATGTTACCTTTATGACAACTTGCTGTTTTTAACAATGCACACAAACCACAGATTGTAAACAAAGATGGACGAGGTGTCTCCACTTCCTCCCACCGTCCAGACAGGAAGGCAAAGTATCTCCGATGTGAGCGCTTCGTGTTCTTCAAGAGACCATTTGAGGTTCTGTCGTATGTTTGATATCGTACATATGATTGTTTAATATTTGTATTATCAAAACTATATAATATGAAGCTATTAACTCTTGTATTTATATTTTTAAAAGAGCAATACGACCTTGTGTGTGTGTGTGTGTGTGTGTGTGTGTGTGTGTGTGCCACTAATTGGACCGAATTTCACTGAGTAACAAAAGATTAAGCTCGAAAATTCCAGCTCTGGTTTGCACAGGCTCTGCTTTGTTGTCCCCTCGCCTCTGTTTGTTCTCTTCTAATGCTGTGTTAACAGTTATCTCTCTCCCTTTCTCACCCCCCCCCCCCGTCTCTCTGTGTCTTTCTTTCAGTCTCTCTCACTTTCTCTCTTTTTTCTCGTGCGGCCCATGAAAGGCTTTTTGCCCCAAACGCAGCCCAGTTACCCCAACTGCTCGGAGGCAGGCAAACCCCAGAGGCCCGAACTCGCTTTTGAGGTGCTGTCCACATTAACTCACAAATCAATCTCTCTCTCTTTCTCTCTCTTTCTCTCTCTCTCTCTCTCTCTCACACACACACACACACACTACAGGAGCTCGTTGGACAGCCACAATGAAACCCAGAGCCTCAGTGGAGTGGATCCTCATCACTGTCTCCATCTATGGGAAACTGTCCATGTCCGTCGGTGCTGAGCCTGCCTGCGAGCTCTTGGTTGGACCTCTTTGCTGATCTTGAGGCAGGATATAGCTTGGTGGCAGGATGAAGATTGAGCTGCAAGGCACAGACGATGGTGGTGGTGGCCGTGGCCACATGGACATACTGAGCCCTGAGGAGCTGGAGTGTAAGATCTGCTATTGGGCGTACAACCTCAGGAGTCGCAGGCCAAAGGTGCTCGAGTGCTGCCACCGCCTGTGCGCTAAATGCCTAGCTAAGATCCTGGATCTGGGTGAGTCGCCCCCCAACATTGTGGTGTGCCCCTTCTGCCGCTACATCACCAGACTTGCCGGGGAGGCCGTGAGCAGTTTGCCAGACGACTGCAACCTGGTGGCAGCGCTGTCTCTCCAAAATAGGAATCAGAGGAACCTCCACTTCCACCAGGAGTCGACCACAGAGCTGCTCCTCAGCCCCAGGCACCTGAGCTCGCTGATGGGCAACAATGCACCAGTCATGTCCCCTTCCCCGCCCTCCTCTGCCTCCTCCGCCACTACTTACTCCTCCATCCGGAGCTCCCCTAACTTTGTCGTCATCACCATCATGGAACCTCCACCAGCGCCCGCCTCAAACCATGATCTCCACCATCAGCCACATGGATCACACACATCAAGCCGGGGCTACCGCTCATCCAGTCTGGATTCCATGGCGTCCATCACGCAGAGGTGGACGGTGTGGAACTGTGCAGCCCTCCTGTGCCAGACATCCGCCAGGGCACTGGTGTGGGTGCTGGGGCTGCTGTACTTCAGCTCGCTGCCCATGGGGGTTTACCTGCTCATCATGCAGAGGACAACGCTCGGCGTGCTGCTGGTGAGCCTGGTTCCTGCCAGCCTCGTCATGATCATGGTCTATGGATTCTGCCAGTGTATCTGCCATGAATTCTGGGACTGCATGCCACCATAATGGGAGCAGATGAATGGGCAATGGTTTGCTTTGAATATGCTTCACAATGGATGTCAGGAATTCACTAATGGGGATGTTACTGTGTAACTGGCCATGTGAACGTTGACTTCATTGGCAGGAAAAAGATCCTTTTTTATGGGAGAAGAAAGCAGCACAGTTATGTACATCACAGAGGAAGCTCACAGTTGTGGGCTTTTCATTCTTATATATGTTCATTTGTGCATTTGTTTAACTTGACAGACTAATAACCCAGTGGAGCTCACAGACTTAACAGATTCTGGAGGCAACTGCTACCATGCTGCAGTGAGGAACCTGGCAGATTAGTAATAACTGCCTCTGACACCAGTGGATCTAATTTGTTATCTAACAGTGGTTCTCGTCCTTTTCAGATTATGTCACGCCCATAAATGCCTCAAATGTGAACACAACTACTGCAGAGTCCTGAGAGTTCTTGAAATCAGCAGCAAGATGAGCCAGCAAAAATATGCACCAAAAAGACAGAATCTGATGAAAGAGTTAAAAATATAAATATATATGTGTACATCAGTGTGATCCTGAATTAAACTGGGTAAATAAAAATACAAGTGTACTTTGTTATAGGTGAGTTTTCATTGCTTAGGTGTCAAGTCAACTGTTCCGTTATGTTTAGAGATATAAGTGATTAATGAGAGAGCTTCGTGATGAGCCTGAAACCACCAGGGGGCGCTGTGATAGCTCTCCTTTGTCCTCCCACCTCCACAGATGGTGTTTATATTCAGCGTCATCATTCAAATCTACAGCTCAGGCTGTTGAGTCAGAGGGTGAGAGAGAAGCTGCAGGAGTGTCGAGGATCTGTGAAGTCAAATGAAACCAGGGCCAGAATCACAGTCTGTGGGACACGGGTCAAGACTGAGCTGTGGGCCCCTGAAGCATTAGTTAATAATTAGTATTTAATTTGTAAGCAAAAATAATTTATCAATATGCATAGTGTAAGTATGACAAACATACATGTATCTTAGATTATTACATATATACATCTTTATCACTTTGAGCTTGAATTGAACCATCTGAGAAATCATCCTCACAGTTCGCAGACGTGTGTCACAAAAAAAGATGGAGACATTTTTAACGATGTGTTTTTAAAGGTTCAGTGTGTAGGATTCAGTGACATCTAGTGGTGAAGTGTCACATTGCAGCTGAACGCCCCTCACCTCACCCTCCCCTTCCAAACATGACAGAGAACCTGTGGCAGCTTCAGTCGTCATAGAAACTCAACAGGTTTAGTTTGTCCAGTCTGAGCTACTGTAAAAAACATGGCTGCCTCCGTAAAGAGGACCCACTCCTGATGTAAATATAAAGTATTTAAATATAAAGTATTTAAATATAAAGGACTCATTCTAGGGTAAAGAAAACAACAATTTGTACAATGAATAATGAAAACGTCGCTAGGATTATTTTATATTTCAATTTCTTCCAATAGATCCTGAGGATTAAAGTGTCAGTTATAGTAGAAATGTAAATATTTAAGTAAAGTAGTACAAGTACCTCCAAACAGTACTTCTTTAAATGCTCTGTCTACCACCAGGGTTTGGATCATTAGGTTACTGTTTTCAGTTCTGCTAAGTGTTTGGTCTGAGATCTGTTCCCGGCACAGTCTGTCCTCACTCTGCTTCCACAACACACGTCCTGCTGATGACGAACAGTCCAGGCCTTTGACCATCGCTGTTTCCCCGGGGACTCTTCGTCTGAATCTGAGCGAGTGCTTCCAAACATCATCATTTCAGATTCCTTTCAAGTGACGCAATTCCCACGTGTCAGTGGGAGGGACGTTCACGGACTGTGTCTGAAAAGAAAAACAGAAGGTGACAGTCTTTGTATTCTGGTGGTAGCACGTGTGCTCACTGTATGATGATGAAAGACCTCAGGTGTGGACCGTGGTCTCAGTGTTAGAAGAGTTTCTGTCATTTCAGGTCGTTCTTATCACACTGAGGTTCAAGAGTTCATGTCGGGTTCACTTAGTTATCTGATGATATCGGCTGAGGCTGACATGATGATGATGAAGATGAAGATAAAGATGATGATGAAGATGATGAAGATAAAGATGATGATGAAGATGATGATGAAGATGATGAAGATAAAGATGATGAAGGATGATACTGATAAAGAAGATGATGAAGATGATGATACTGATGAAGATGATGATGAAGATGATGAAGATGATGATACTGATAAAGATGATGATGAAGATGATAAAGATTGATGATGATAAAGATGATGATGAAGATGATGATACTGATAAAGATGATGATGATACTGATGAAGATGATGAAGATGATGATACTGATAAAGATGATGATGAAGATGATAAAGATGATGATGATGATAAAGATGATGATGAAGATGATGATACTGATAAAGATGATGATGAAGATGATGATACTGATAAAGATGATGATGAAGATGATGATACTGATGAAGATGATGATACTGATGATGAAGATGATAAAGATGATGATGAAGATGATGAAGATGATACTGATAAAGATGATGATGAAGATGATGATACTGATAAAGATGATGATGATACTGATAAAGATGATGATGAAGATGATGATGAAGATGATGATACTGATGATGAAGATGATGAAGATGATGATGAAGATGATGAATATGATAAAGATGATGATGATGATAAAGATGATACTGATAAAGATGATGATGATGATAAAGATGATACTGATAAAGATGAAGATACTGATACTGATGAAGATGATAAAGATGATGATGAAGATGATGATACTGATAAAGATGATGATGAAGATGATAAAGATGATGATGAAGATGATGATGATAAAGATACTGATAAAGATGATGATGAAGATGATGATGATAAAGATACTGATAAAGATGAGGATGAAGATGATGATGATAAAGATGAGGATGAAGATGATGAAGATGATAAAGATGATGATGAAGATGATGATGAAGATGATAAAGATGATGATAAAGATGATGATGATAAAGATGATGATGAAGATGCTGATACTGATAAAGATGATGATGAAGATGATAAAGATGATGATGAAGATGATGATGAAGATGATAAAGATGATGATGAAGATGATGATACTGATAAAGATGATGATGAAGATGATAAAGATGAGGATGAAGATGATGATGAAGATGATGATACTGATAAAGATGAGGATGAAGATGATGATACTGATAAAGATGAGGATGAATATGATGAAGATGATGAAGATGATAAAGATGATGATAAAGATGATGATGAAGATGATGATACTGATAAAGATGATGATGATGAAGATACTGATAGAGATGATGAAGATGATGAAGATGATGAAGATGAGCCCTCTGCTCTCTGTGTACTAACTTCACATCCCCACAGGAAGTGAGCGGAGTCTCTGTCGGCCAATCAGACTCGCGGACAGCGCTCAGACAACAAACAAAAGACGGAGGCTAGCCGAGCTGCGTCCTAACGTCACTCCTCACTCTGCGCCCCGCGACGACACGCGTCTCTGCCCCCGATCCGCGTCCCTCGGCTCCTGAGCGGCGGACCGTCTTCGTGTGTCGTCGGCTAACGTTAGCCCGAGCCGTGTCGGAGATCGCTTTGCCCGCGCTGGCCAAGCTAAACGCGTTAGCCAGGTTAGCTACTCGGCTAACTAGCTCTGGCTGCCTCTCTGCGACTAGCGAAGCCAGTTAGCTTAGCCTGCTAGCTAGCTTTGCTACACCCCCCCTTCCTCCCCTCTCCTCCTCCCTAACAAACTTGACACTGACGGACACGAGTGTCTCTGGCTTGTGTCTGACAAGCCGTTCTACCAGCACCCGCGCCGCAGCCATGTCCGGACAGTCGTCGGGCTGTGGGTTTCTCATGTCGGTTGTTGTCCACGGAGACGCGGCTCTGAACGAGCAGGAAAAGGAGCTCAACCAGCGACTCCGACGGCTCTATCCGGCCGTGAATGAGAGCGAGACCCCGCTTCCTCGCTCCTGGAGCCCGAAGGACAAGTTCAGCTACATCGGTCTCTCCCAGAACAACCTGCGCGTGCACTACAAAGGTTTGACACGGACACACACCCTCACCTCGGCACTTCTGTCAGCCGAGGCTAACGCTGCTAACGTTAGCTTAGCTTAGCCTGGCCGTTAGCGGATCAGCGCCAGCTCGCCGTTGTGGCTAAAAACAAAGTGGGCTAGGCTAGCAGCCCCGCATCAACAACAACAGCAGAGGACATCTTGCAGCCCGACCAGCTGGCGAGGTGCATCCGCAGCCAAAACGGTCCCACTAGCTCGCTAGCTTCCCTCTCCGCCTGCCTCCTGAAACACAACAGAAACACGAGAGTCCCCGTCAAACCAAGCGCGGTCTGATGCCGTGTGCGGCTCAACATGAGTCAACAGAATGTAGTGTTATCAGTCGAAACGGTCCTGGACCACACAGCCTCCGATCCGGCTGATGTAGCATCGTTGGGTGATTAAACGACAGGAAAGCACAGGGTCACACATCACGATGGGTCTGGAGTTACCCAGACGAGTTGACAGACTTTGAGAGGAGAAGTTATTGATAGTTGAAGGAAGAGCTCAGGGTGTGAGTGTCTCTTCTGTTCTGACATTCAGGTTTGACGAGTTGCTCAGCAAAGCTTTCAGCAGGGTTTTGGTGCAGGCCTATAAAGAAGGCTAATGTCAAAAAAAAAAAAAAAAAAAAAGGTGTAACTCTGCTTCCTGGGTGTGCTCCTCTCTGTTTCCACCGAGTCTCTACACA
Organism: Paralichthys olivaceus; assembly: GCF_024713975.1. NCBI lineage: Eukaryota > Metazoa > Chordata > Actinopteri > Pleuronectiformes > Paralichthyidae > Paralichthys > Paralichthys olivaceus. The sequence goes on along the minus strand of NC_091108.1, from coordinate 1,355,153 downwards.
CATCCTTCCTTGTTACTGCTTCAATGTTTTTGTACAACAAATTCACCTGGATATCTCAGAGCAGGTTTGCAGATGATGAGTAACTTTAGCATTCACACACGGGGAACTAGTATCTGAACAGCCAACAGAGTAAGATCACATATTATATTGTATTTTCACAGAAGTGTTGAGCAGAAAGTTGCTGTTGTAATTACATATGTTTTTACTAAGTCACATATCCTGGTGTGTTGGCATACTGCTAGAAATAAGATGGACCCGTTAATCTTCGCTTAATCCACAATTATCAATAATTTCCTGCTGAACTGGAGCAGAGCACAGGAGCTTTAATGATTATTTCATTATCCAGCGTCTGCTTTTGTGATTTGTTCAATAGTTTGAATCAGTTTTCAACATGCCACATTCCAGGTAATTAAATGCAGACATCTGCTAGTTAATCAATTGAGACTTCTTTAATGTGACCCTGAAAAACTTTGGGTTTAGAAGAAATGCTAGGACAAGTAAAGACTTTTCAATATATCATGTTGTGCTTTGGGAAATCGTTATGTGGATTTTCTGACTTTTTATGGAGCAAACATTTGACATTAACAATACAGTCAAATTGAACTTGTATTGCCCGTATTCACAAATCACAGGGTTTAACAAGGAGGATATCCTCTGTTCTGAATCCACAGCAAGACGGAGGAAAAACTACTAAAAAACCCTTTTAGCAGGGAAAATACACGTAGAAGTGTCCGAGAGAGCCACATGTGAGGGTCGCTCTCCCAACACGGACAGAAGAGAAGTAGATGCCACTAAATTAATGGAAAAAATTATCATGGAAATGTTATGAAGTGCCCTAATGCAGCGTCCAACATATTTGTTTTAAAAATAGCTTTTTGCATTTTAAACTAACATGTTAGAATTTAAATTATATTTTTATCTGTGTGGCAAAAACAGAAATGTGCCTAATCCCTGCAGGTAATTTGGGAGTGGTCAGATTTCTCTATGACTACAAGGATGTGCATTTTATCATGAGCTAGTTGGTAATTATTGAGATAATCTGAGTTTTAAATACAGGCCTCGTGATTTAAACTGTATTTTTTTGTATCTTCTGCACTTTAATGTATTCATCTAGCAACCATTTTGTCAGCGGATGTAAAATGGAGGTAAAAAGCTTTATTCTCATCTCACTACTTTGGCCAATTTTCCAGATTTTGGAAAATAAATATCGTCAAACCTGCTCCTGGAAATCAGATGTCACACATGAAATAAATTAAAACAATTTCAGGAAACATACTGTGATACAATTTTTTTAAACCAGTCTCTCAGCTGAGATTTAAATGAACATTATTTTTTGTCATCAAAAAGAGAAACTACAGCGCAAACCTCTGCCAAGGCCCAACAGCCCCGTTAAATTCAAACAAGCTGCTCCAGATTTCACTCACTCATAGATATCAGTTCCCCACACACATTTTAATTCTTTCATCTAGATCCATTATTCTAAATTTGAATTATTCTATTCTGAATAAAGTTCTTTCTCGAATAAAGGAAATGCCCCCTGATCTTAATTTTTTAGTTCTATGAAACTTTTACATATCTGGTATTATCGCAAACTTATCTCTAACATAAATCAGTCATTTTGACAGAAACCACTTGTTCCATTTATTGCGAACACAAGGATTTGCTGACATTTGACGATGTAAATATTTCTTGTACCTGACACATGATGATGGAGTCGACAGCCCTGCACTGGAGCTGCTTTACTTAACGTTAGCAGTGTGAGAGTTCAGCGTCCGAATTCACAGCTGATAACCACTGACATATTGTGCTCGAGTGTGTTCATGAAAATGTTATATTGTAAAAAGTATTATATGTTTTGGGATCAACAAGCTATACTATACTATATTTGTACATGCACCATTTGTCTTCAAGTGTTTTTTTGTTGTCCAGAACCTTGGTTTTAAAACTTTATGTATAGAGTCTCTGCAGAGGCCCCACCTCTCTCCTGATCCAACTTAATAACAACTTGGATATTACTGCTGACTGTCGGGAAATAACTGACGGACATGGTCAACATTCACGTTTTGGAGAAAGCTCTGACTTTGATCAGTCCTGAGTGATATGGTCTCTTGACCAGGCTTTAAAACCTTTCTGGACTGTCAGGGGGTTAATCTGCTCTGCAGCCACTCCTGCTGACAATCTGCAAACGATCGAATCCAAACTGGTGGTCATCGGCCTCAGTGGCTGCTGAGAAGTTTTTGTCTGTCTTCATTGTCAACATTTCTGTCCCTTCATGATAAGATAATGATCCAGTATGCATTTGTATTAACCACACCCACTGCTCACGCCTTTATGTTTTACCCTCAACTTCAGGTCATGGCAAAACTCCTAAAGATGCAGCGTCTGTACGGGCCACTCATCCCATCCCAGCCGCCTGCGGGGTCTACTACTTCGAGGTGAAAATCATCAGTAAAGGCCGAGATGGGTAAGGACACGTAACAAAGACATCTTTTCCATTTTCCTATCAACGTTTTAGCTACTTACACAGTTTACCACAACGGAGGGCAGAGTCCTTACTTCCAATGTTTTTTGATGAGCCACAAACTTGTTTGTCCAACCACAGTTTCATAAAATAATGTAAACATACATACGTATATATTTGTTTTATGTCTGTCGTCCCTTCATTGGATTACAAGCGGAAACATTTTCTAAAATTGCCTCAATAAAGAGGTTTTTTTTCTTTAGTCCCAGGCTTTCTCCAGATAATTAACTAATTTATCTGTTTCATACAGTAAAGTCTAAAAGTGTTTTTGCAAGGTTGCTTCATCATAGAACTGTGTGCTGGGCCTTTTGTCAGATTTGTCCTGACAAAAATCCGTGTACATAGTCACAAAACACAATTTCTTTATGCTTTGCATCAGGATTTTGACTAAATTAAATGTATTTATAGGCATATATTGTAGTCACTATACATTTGCACCATTAAATACTACCCATCTCCGCTTCCTCCCGTTCTGCCAAAATTAATCTTAAACACGCTTTGACCTTTAAGTTTTGGTCCATATACAATTTCACCAACATGGAGGAGGGGGGGTTTATGATCTAAACTGCAGCCAGCCACCAGGGGGCCATTCAGATGCTTGAAAATGTAAATTTTACTTTAAAAAAATCTTATTAGCATGTTCACATGCTCATGCTTTGCATCTTTTCCATCTATGCGTCGTGTTTTTCACCTTCCTGTCTTTTAAATAAACTCCTGTCTCTTCCACAGGTACATGGGCATCGGACTCTCAGCTCAGGGTGTTAACATGAACAGACTGCCCGGTAAGACGACCCTTTGTGTGCATTCGTGTCATGTTTGTAGCTGCTGCCTCTGGGTGTGGTGAGAATGTGTGCATCACTGTCTGTGTCTGCCATTTTATAATACCAGCATTCGTCTGCATTTGTGTGGGAACGTGGTAGAACGTTTTCTTAATCCTTCCATGATTATGGCAGGGATGTATTATAGCATATTAAAAGACATCTGCAGAGGGTTGTGGTTATTGGCTGGTTTTTTTATAGACATTTTAATGAAATCAGGAAAAACAGTGAGCAAGTAAACTTTTTAATTTCAAGCTATCGTCACTGATCGTCTGATTATTTAGATCAGTTTGTGCACTGAAAATGATTTCTTCTGTCGAGGACAGATGTTTTCTTGGTTGATTTGGTTTAATACTCCCACAACTCAAAGATATTCAAGGTGTCACCACAGTTTCAGAACTCTAGTGCAACCAATATGAAATGGTTTCTGCCACCACTCTGCCATATCATGGTGCCATTAAGACGTCAGCTCGGGGCTCCACTGGTTTTATCAGGGCAAACAGGAGCCTGACACCCCTTCACCAGTCTGAGAACTGGACCCACCCAGAGGCTCGAGGCTCTCCATACAAAGATAAGAGGAGGCCCAGAGCAGACTGCAGACAGATTGATGGCTAATGAAAATCCACTAATTGTGAGGAACTGATGCCAGGCTGCTGCATAGTTGAGTGTTTTCTCCCAGTGATGAATGGGGATTAATTCTGCAGCTCAGCAGAAACTTGCACGGTCCTGCCACTTGGTTAGAAGATCCCCGAGGCCGTCCAGGCTGCAGCAGAGGCTGTTTCCTCTTCTGCTCTCTTTGAAACAATGATCGGACAAAGGCTCCCAACACACTGACAGCAAAGTGAAAAGTCTTGGAACTATTTAACTCCTTTTTCAAATACATAGCAGCGAAAAATAATGGACCTTTTTTACATTTCACCTCAGAATGAAACATCTGTGTTTAGTTTTTTTAATAGTGCTCATACTTTACTTTTGCATTCGAATCCCTCAGGTTGGGACAAGCACTCGTATGGTTACCATGGAGACGATGGACACTCCTTCTGCTCGTCCGGCACAGGGCAACCTTACGGACCCACGTTTACAACAGGCGACGTGATCGGCTGCTGCGTTAACCTCATCAACAACACGTGCTTCTACACAAAGAACGGCCACAGCCTAGGTAAAGAGCCGAGGAACCGTTTTGACCTGATGTGATATCGTATGGACCTGTTGACTAACCTGTGGAGGTTAAGCAACGAGGTTCCAAAGAAATATATCTTTGCACACCTGAACAGTTTAACCCCATATTCAGGAAGGGCATGTTACCTTTCGCACACTCACGCAGAGTGAGAGAAAAACAGACATTTGTGTTTTACGGAAGGATAAAATAAAAGAAGGTAGTGAATCTGCATTCTTGGAAACATGTCTGGGGAATGTGTCCAATGGGCCCAGCTGCTCCCCGATCTCTCATTTACAATAAATTGCAGAAATCATAACCAGATTATCTCATGCACATAAACACACTGACAGTAGAGAGGACTGTGCTTCCTCACACTGACATTGCTTTTTGTTCCTTTACAGGTATTGCCTTCACAGACCTACCAGTGAGTATCCACATTTTCTGTGTTGTGAAGAAGTCTGTTAGTTTCCATAATTAATCAGGGCTGTGAGACACAGGGCTATTTATAGAAAAGAAATGTTTCATGTGCTGCGGAATATCTGCTGCCGTCAAAATGTTTACACTGTGCTAAATGGATTGGAGGCTTGAAACCCCCTCGGTCCTTAAATGTTGAGTGTTGGTGCTTCCCTGGAAAAAAAAAAAAAGAACAGGCTTCTTTTTTTTGGATCACTTCAGTTTAACCTTATTTTCATTTGGTCAATAATTTAAAATCAAAATTCAGGCGTCACGTAAAAGTTAAACTTAAGTTCCCAGTAGTTCTCTTGTATATTGCAAATTAAATGTACTAACTAATCAGCTACTTTTATACAGTATAATATTTTCTGTTCTTTTGGAGGACTTAATACATATATATATATATATTTTATTCACAAATAAATACATTTGATATTCTCAAATCATGAAATTTGGAGGACAACAAACAGGACAACTTTTTGTTTTTTAAAATGAGGAAAACATAAAAATGCTTTTGATCATTATCAAGTGTGAGAGTTTTATATATATATATAGAGAGAGAGAATATTTACAAGGTTCATGTTAAGATCTTTGCAGAGCAACTACTGAGCTTGAAGTTGGTGATTTGTTTGACTTAGATTCATCTTTTGTTTCTCTGTGTCTGCTCGATGATTTGCTCACAAGTTTACCGAATCATCTTAAACGAGTAATGCGTCTAAACGGGACATCACTTGTGGTTCATTGTGTTGTTGTGGCTCATCGTCAGGCGAGTCTCGCTCCCATGCTTCATTATGTAAACAACTCCCAGACCAAATGGACATTAATTCTAATGGGATTCATGCGTGTATTAACTGCACGACAATGTGAGGCAGACCCTTGTTTTTTTTAAGTTTTTCTCCCCCTCCCTTCTTGCTAAGTAGCAAATGAGAACAGGGCCGGCTGTTTTCGAGGGAGAAGAAAATAAGAGTCTTAACCACAACAATAATCCATTGAGCAGCAGCAGCACAGGCTTGGCCGGGAGCCACACATTCATGTTCCTCCAGAGCTGTGCAGTGAAGTGCGTCACCTCGGCACAGCTGACCTTTGTGCTTATTGGACCGTGACAAAGGCAACTTTTAGACACATATACCGTTGTACTACTATTGTTATGGGGACTCAGGAAATGTACCCAAAATTCAGAGGTAAAGGTTCAGCGTCAGCATTTATGCTGCCAAAAGAAAGAAGAAGAAGAAGCTGGTGCATTCACTCCGGTGTCATGTTTCAATCACTGCTGATTGGAGCCCATTAAAGCTCCAGTGTGAAAGAATCAGGTGAAAGGGAACCATTGGCACAAATTTAATGTAGAATAATCCTCAGGATGTTTTCACTAGTTTGTTTCCTCTAAATCGAATGAATTGTAGTTTTCTTTACCCCAGAAAAGTCCCTTTATATTTAAATACTTTATATTTACATCGAGGGGGACCCTCTCTACGGAGGCCGCCATGTTTTTCACATTAGTCCAGACGGGACGAAGGAGAGTGAGGGATGTTCAGCTCAACATGACACTTCAACACTAGATATCACTAAATTCTACACACTGGACCTTTAAAACTAGTGTCTCCTGCATTTGACCCGGGAGTAAATGTCCATTTAATTTTTTCCCTTTGCAGATTGTTAGTGAATGTTTGTGGGTTTTCTGACCAGTGGAAAAGGGGTTCGGGTCTAGATTTGGACTTGTCCTCACTCTAACCTCACTCTACTAGATCACCACTGAAACCTCTATCTGTTGTTGTGTCTGGGGGCTCCACAAAAAGTGTTTGAAGTGATTCAGAAATCGCAGCACATGACAATATGATCACAGAGTCATTGGTTCTGATGAACAAAGCTCTCCATTGATCAGCTTAATAGGTTATGTTCAGTTTTACAGGATAATTCTTGACAAAACCCTCTGAGGATTCCATTTTATTCCCAAACTCCATTTCCTTCTATCGTCGCAACTCACAGCTCTCTCCTTGTTGCAGCCAAACTTGTACCCGACCGTGGGCCTTCAGACTCCAGGGGAGGTGGTTGATGCAAACTTCGGCCAACACCCCTTTGTGTTCGACATTGAGGACTACATGCGAGAGTGGAGGACAAAGATCCAGGCCCAGATCGATCGCTTCCCCATTGGGGAGCGCGAGGGCGAGTGGCAGTCCATGATCCAGAAGTAAGAGGATTGGGAAAACTGAACCCGTACAAAATCCACATTCACCATGAAATAACAGGGTTGAAGTGGAGCATTGAAGGAGTTGGACACTGTGGATAATGTCTGCTGACGTGATGAGGATCAAGGCCCATATGGAGCACTTCTCCACTAGAGAGCAGGAGCCGGGATCCAGAAGTGAAACCTGTGGGACTGGGTTTCACTTCATGCTATGACCTGATGGGATTAGTTCTCTGTTGCTATGATTACTTATTGTGAATGGATTTAATCTCCTTTCGATAGGGGATGGGGTTTAGGGAGGAGTGAAGTGAAGTCGCCCCGTGGCCTGGAATTTAAAACGAGGTGTTTCTAAGTTCGCTAAGGTCAGATGGGTGGATGGGAGACTTACATTGTCTTTGTAGAGAAACAGTAAAATGTCGAATCAATCCTCTGATCACAAAGGTCCTTGTAAACCAGGACAGTTAAACCAGGCGGAGCAGATACACTGGTTTGATGCTATTCACAGAAACACTCATCAGGTATGTCTCTGCTCTGTGATGTCTCCTGCAGCTGTGTCTAATCACTCAATGTGTTTTCCCACATTCTGCCCTGTTAGAATGGTGGCTTCCTACCTGGTGCACCACAGCTATTGTGCCACAGCTGAAGCCTTTGCCAAATCCACCGACCAGGCTGTACACGAGGAGCTGGCCTCCATCAAAAATCGACAGAGTGAGTCATTCTGTGCTGGCATTTTTCTAAAGCTGCTTTCAGACCCGTTGAACTGTTTAAGCTCAACCTGAATTGTTATTGGACGGTTTTTTGACGTAATATTTTAGGAAGAAAACGACAGCGATCACTTAAATAACTTAATTAAACGAGCACAGTTTTATTTCAGGGATATTACTGGAACAAAACAAAGCATACAAACTGTATCAGTGTATATAAAAAAACATGGTCCTGTAAACGTGTTCACTGTTTTCTGGCAGAAATCCAGAAGCTGGTGTTGTCAGGTAGAATGGGCGAGGCCATCGAGACCACCCAGCAGCTCTATCCCAACCTCCTGGAGAGGAACCCAGACCTGCTCTTCATGCTCAAGTACGATTTAACGCTTATTGGATGTTTAGAATGCAGCTGATCTTTGAAGTGTGGCGGGGGACTGAGGACTTGTGTCCCGGACTTGAGGCAGCTTGTGTTTTTTTTTTTTTCTACCCCACCCCCCCATCCATCCATCCCCAGGGTGAGACAGTTCATAGAGATGGTGAATGGGACAGACAGTGAGGTGAGGTGTCTGGGAGGTCGCAGCCCAAAGTCTCAGGACAATTACCCCGGCTCCCCGCGACCCTTCAGCAGCCCGAGCCACAAAGCCAGCAGCTCCCAGCCGTACCTCACAGGTACAGTCCAGCTGTGCTTGTGTCATTCACATCTGGTGATCAGGCATCAAGTGCATACTCAGCATCATTCATTGACATATTTACAAACTATGAAAACTATGACGCTGTATTATCATGTAAAAAAAATAATAATTCTCTCGTCACTCTTGTCGTTTTAAGGGTTTGACAGCAACTGCTGTAATGGCGTGACGTCTAATAAGAGCCACAGCTCCTCCCCTCACAGTCACAAGCCCTGCCCTCCGAGCTCTGGCTCCACCCTCCCAGCGTCTGACATCAGTCTTAACGGGAGCCGCGGTCAACAGCCCGTAACCAGGTACTGAGGGACTCACTGACACTAACTGTATTTCATTGCACTGCTTATAAAGCTGAACTTTTGCTTCTGTGTGGAGGTGTCGTCTCGGCGTAGATGCACTTTATTGTAGGTGTTATCATGATTGACAGTTGATACTGTGCAATGGGTGCAGGTCACAGGTGTGGGTGGGCGTTGGTAGGAGGAAACACTTCCTGTGAGCCTTCACACATCCTGTCTTTTTTTTTTTTCTTCAGCAATGACATAGATATGGAGGTTGACCACTTCACCAACGGAGTGACAGAATCCTCCTCAAATGGTTTCCTCAACGGCAGCTCTAAACACAGCGCAGAGCCCGACGACTGTGACGCAGACATGGGTGGGTACTGTGTGTGTGTGTGTGTGAGTGTGTGAAGCAATTATCAAAATGGCAACATACCTCTGCTTCCCGTATTTCTACCTTGGTTGATTTGGAGTTGTTGGACGAACGCTGGTGAGTGCCTGAAGGTTTTGTGTCTTCCTCTCCTCTGTCAGAAACAGACCTTATCATCCTTTCTCTGTGAAATTGACACTTTTGACCACTTTGATGTAAACCTGGGATTGGATGCTTATTCCACTGTTGCTGTGTGGATGTCCTTCTTGCATGTCGCTGTGGCTCCGAAGAAGTGGAATCTGCTCAGTCCAAGCGGCAGCTGTGCGGTGGGAGCCAGGCGGCCATTGAGAGAATGATCCATTTCGGCAGGGAGCTCCAGAGCATGAGCGAACACCTCCGCCGTGAGTGTGGCAAGAACTCGACTAACAAGAAGATGCTCAAGGTAACGCAGAAATCCCTCGGTGGCAGGAGAGAAGCAGAGAAACGTTTTCATAGCTCAGAAAATTCAAAACGTACATAGTTCAAATCACTGCTGGAGACTCAAGAAGTATCTTGTTCATGTTTCTATATTTAAAAAGTCTTTTGGATCAATGTTGTGTTTATTTCGCAGGATCTGTCAGATTTGAGCCTTTTTGCTTTGGGTGCATTTATCTTATAGACATGAAGTATAAGAAGATTGATGACATCGCAGTTAAATACCAATGTAGATGCTGGAGGATAATTTCTGGTTAAATGGTTCAACGGGTACAACCTGCGGAGAGAAAGTAGCTGCACAGAACCCAACGTCACTGATGGAAGAGAAAGTGAAGCGTCCACTGATGTGTGATCAGTCCTTTTCTTGTTCTTGCTGTCTCCTGCTGCAGGATGCGTTCAGCCTTCTCGCCTACTCAGACCCATGGAACAGTCCAGTCGGCTACCAGCTGGACGCCATTCAGAGAGAGCCGGTCTGCTCCACTCTCAACAGTGCAATATTAGGTGGGTCAGCTGATCTGTGCTGAGTAAGTTCAAGCAGCAGCAGATGAAATTAAAATACCAGAGTAGCAGCACAGTGGCTGGATGGGAAAAAAAGAACCGTACGGAGTTGTAGACCAGTGTGAGCTGGTGCCACAGACACAAAGTAGTGGTTGAAACGTACTGATGCATCTTCACTTCTGGTGTTTGTGTGTCGCTCTGACCTTTTTATTCCTCTTCTCCCTCCTCATTCTCTCCAGAGACTCACAACCTGCCCAAGCAGCCCCCTCTGGCTCAGGCCGTGGGTCAGGCCGCCCAGTGCCTTGCCATCATGGCACGGACTGGCAGCGGCTCCTGCGCCTTCGCCTCTGTGGACGATTACTTGCACTAGCCTCATGTACATGCACACACACACACACACACACACACACACACACACACACACACACACACACACACACACACACACACTGAGGACCTGTCCAGAAATGTCTCCCACCTGTAGTCATATATTAGCCGAGGAGACGCTCCTCCGCACGATAACAAGTTGTAGAAAATCAACCACGTCACCTGCTTCTTGTTCTGCTTTTACCAGTCGACACAAACGCCACTGAAGAGCAGGAGTAACATCTGGGCAGATCTTCAGGGCGCCAACACACACCACATGTGAACCACACACACACACACACACACACACACACACACACACTATATCTCTTTCCATCGTAAATATGAAATTACACCTCCACCTTGGTTGGGCCTGCTAACCCCCTCCTCCAGCCCTGCATCTACATCATTCTGACTGACAGTGGGGACGAGAGTAGCCGACTTCAAAATACCCGGTGAGCCATACTCATGCCCCGCCCCCATCCACCAGGGGGCAGTAAACTGGGGCACACAGACTCCCGGTCAAACATAAATGGAAAAATAAGGAAAAGAACAAATTAAAAAAAAAATTAAAAAACAGACGAGTGACCGTCATGGCCGACCGCTCTTTAGCGTGGTCTTTGTAAACCGGACTCACCGGGTCAGCGCGCACACACATGCTCTCAAACAGGCTCCACAGAGGCTTTCTGGAGCTGGAACTACAGCCAGCCCCCTCCCTTCACCCCCTCACCTCCCTGCACCTTCCACTGACTTCAGGACATGGGCGGACATTTATGTGGCGCGTGTGGACTCGGGGACTTGGATGAAGCCAGAGAGAAACTGCCGCCTCGACTCAATGTTCCCTGTTTTTAATCCTCTGTTGTTGTTTTTTTGGGGTGGGGGCTGAGGAGGTGGAGTTACCTGGCTCTTGTTCAGTTTTGAGTTTTTCCAGGTTTACGAGGCACGGTGCAGACGATGATGAGCATCATTACGTTATTATTATTATTCTAATTGTCATTATATTAATTATTGTTACTTGCATTCACAGTATATTTGTTGAGCGCCAGCAAGAGCAAACTCCACCAACCCATTATAATAAAGCTCCCGATTCCACGACCACCAGTGACGAGCGTGTGTACATGTTAACGTTTATATATGACCGACAAAATGGAATTCTATCAATAGAGTGAGATATTTAGTTATCACTTCTTTGTACTGACGGCAGCGTGCTGGTTTTTATGTTTCCCGTGTTCTGGACTCCAGGGTTCCTGTGTATGTGGGAAAGTAAAACCTGTGACCTTTTCCAGGTCTGTACTATGTTGGAAAGTAGAATTACTATAATACGGAGTTTTAGAACTTTAACTCCAGGGACGGTGGAACTTGCTGCGACACGATCTCTCTAACTACAGTCCTTCTAAATTTGACTGAAAGATTCCTCTAACGATTCTGGACAGAGTCTGCAATATTGGAAATGAAAACTTTGTGTATGAACCCTGTGACCATCCGACCCCATAGTACGTGTTGCCTCCAGCAGCACAGCCGGCGAGATACAAACATCTGTTAATCTTTATTTTCTTATCAGTGTCTATGCTAATCTTTAACCCACAAAGAACTCAGGAGCCAAAATGTCTCTTTGTTCCTCCTCCTCAGTTTAGAATGATGAGGTCCGACCAAGCAGCTGACAGAGCCCGGCCTGGATTGACAGGGGGACTCGTGTGTTGGGTTTTTAACGTGACAGCAGCAGATGGTTCACGCTTGAAGTCAGAAACAAGCTGTCGTGGGAGAGTTTGATTTAAAGTTGGAACTGAAATTTGAATTCTTTTTGTAAGTAGAGAAAGTCCGAGCGTCGTCTGCCAGCCGGCTGCTGTCAGCTTCAGAAGTGTGCCCCTGTCGGGTGAATATCGGGTTCCTGTTTCGTCGCAGACTAAACGTTGATAGAACAGGTTTTTTCCTCGGTCCCTTCCGACCAGACTGCAACTAAAGACGCGTCTCCACGTCCTCCCACCTTCTGGAAATTTAAGACATCATTTATCCAGGACACAAAGTCTGTGCAGAAGCGATGGCGGAGTTGATCCTCCTGTCTTCAGTTTTCTTTACGTACAGAGAAACAACACAGACGAAATTAAAAGAAAACTATTTCAGAAAGCACTTTTCAAAAAGAAAAAGAGATTTAAAGAAATAAATGAACTCTGTATAAACTTTTGACCATGAGTCAGTTGGTCCCAGCGCTGCATGTATCATGAAATAAGGAAGTAAAACCAAACAGGAACTGAAAGTGTGATGAGAGCGACTTGAAATGTCAGAAACCATCTTTGACAAACATTTATTTAACGTCTACTTAGATTTATTTATTTTCTTTGTTTGGTCCACGTCCCGGCTGCTAACACGGAGTAGGCAGGGTATATAACTATACTGCAGTCACACCCTGTCCGTCCACACAGGGAGGCTCCAGTTGAAACTGGATTCAAACCAACAACCTTCTTGCTGTGACACATCAGCATTAAACGCTCAACCAGCGTGCCGCGCCTGGTGGAAGCAACAGTACGTTCAATATATTCAGCAGCTTCCTACACAGATAATTCAACAATTCAAACAACCAGAGCTTCACCCTGCACAACATGACTGTAGGGGGCGCTGTCCTTGCAGAAACATCAGTTGAATACCGTCATTTCTTCTTTGCAACAGGAAGAATTGTAATTTCAGTTCCACTCGTTGGGCAGTGAAAGACTTGCAGCTCGTTCGGTTTTCGGCGTTTGTGATAAACCGACTCGGTCGCTGTTGTTATTTTCTCCCCGTCAACCTCGGCGACACGCTGCTCCCCGGCAGCAGTTTTTCGGTCGAGTTGTAATTCCCTAAAGCTGCTGCTGAAATATAAAAGTGTTCAGGTATGAAAAGCCCCAAATTCACCTGTCTCCAACCAACCATGACTACCCATCATCCCTCGGTGGTGAGCCGTGGTTTAGTTTTAACCCGAGCCTCCTCTGGCCTCTTTAGTGCTCAAATCCTTGATGGAGAAATAAAAGCTTCAGTATTGTCAACTGCGCTGTGGCTACCACACTCACAAAGTCAACCACCAAATACGACTTCGCAGCCGTAACTTTCCGCTCGCAGGGAAACAGGAAGGCCGAAGTTTTGCTCGACAAACCCTCCGTCTGTTTTCCCCCGGGGACCCGAGTTGACGGTCGTCCTCACGGCACAGCAAACGTTTTCTGTACTTTTTCCTTTTCTTCCCCGAGTCGCCAGCAGTCCCGGCATCGTTTAGAAAATGTAGACCAAGTGTCTGTTGTCTCTTTCTGAGTAAGGTCTGAAACCTATGCATGCCATAGTAAAGTGGTGGTAAGATCAAGTTAGATGTCTCTTATTTTATTCTTTTTGTTTCTCCTTCTTTTAGCCAGTTCACAGTGTATACGGAAGATGTCAAGTTGTCCACTGCTGACTGTGCGTCCATTTGGAGAAAAAAATGTGCAATTTGTGTGAGGGTGAAAAGATTTATATTAAAAATGACAAATGATGGAAGCTCTTGTGTGGATGCTGCATGACTCCTGGAGCTGAAGTCCGTCTCGCCTCTGGAAGCAGTCCACTTCTGCTTTTATAGTGGAGTCATGACCGGCTGTGCAGAGTCGAGCCTAAATAATGAGTTGTCCAAACACTCCTGCAAAGCATGGACACTTTCAGACAGGAGCTCTGTGTCGATAACGAAATATCTGAGCCTGTTTAATAACCTGAAATATACGACTACGATGAACAAATATCTTCAATCAAAGTTAGATAGATAGATTCTTCAGAAAAGAATCTTACTTCAGACGAGATTATTTTTCATTTGAAGGTTCAGTGTGTAAGATTGAGATGAGAGGATCGATTGACAGGAACTGAAGTTAAATTATCTGTTTCATCTAAATTCTACAACTTTTTTTACCCTAGAATAAATACTTTATATTTAAATACTTTATATTTAAATACTTTACTTGATACTTAAATACTTTATATTTAAATACTTTACTTGATACTTAAATACTTTATATCTAAATACTATATATTTAGATATAAAGTATTTAAGTATCAAGTAAAGTATTTAAATATAAAGTATCTAAATACTATATATTTAGATACTTTATATCTAAAAACTATTTAAATACTAATACTTTTTATTAAAATACTGTATTTAAATACTTTATTTAAATACTTTATATCTAAAAACTATTTAAATACTTTATATTTAAATACTTTATATTAAAATACTTTATTTAAATACTTAATATTTAAATACTTCACTTAAATACTTGATATTTAAATACTTTACTTGATACTTAAATACTTTATATCTAAAAACTCTATTTAAATACTTTATATTTAAATACTTTATTTAAATACTTAATATCTAAATACTTGATATTTAAATACTTTATATTTAAATTATTTTTATTTAAATACTTTGTATTTCAACATTTTATATCTAAATACTTCAATTAAATGCTTGATATTTAAATACTTTACTTGATGCTTAAATACTTGATATGTAAATACTTTACTAGATACTTAAATACTTTAGAATCGATACTTGAATTCTTTGGTACTAAAGTCAACACTGGTTGTCGGAGGCGTACGACCACTGGGCAGTAATTCTGCTCAGTTACTAATCTGTCAGTCGTCGGTTGTTTCAAAGAACAAAGTTTGTCTCAGTTGAGTCAGTTGCAGGAAAAGAAGAAGAGTTTGTCTCATCATTAAAAAAAAAGAAAACTGGATTTTCTGTTCAACGTCAGTTTGTTGACTTGAGGTTTTTGCAGAACTCTTCACTCGTCTCGTCTCAAACTGCAGCTGCACAGTGAAAAACCCAGAGGTCGGTTTTACCAAGGTCGTGGTTTTCACACCCGATGAATTGAACCTGTGATCACTCAATCAATTCAGAAGACAGGTAGCCCGCCTTCTCTCTGATCCGTCACTTTGGTCAGTCAGCCACCCTGGTCATGCTTGAGTGAAGAGGCGGGGGGGTTCATTATGCTGTGAAATAACGATGAACCGTGATTAACTTGATTAGATTTCATGAATATTTGAAACCAAATTGCTGATTAAATATTTTCTGGTCTTTTCCATTCTGACAGACTGAGAGATCGGCTTTACTGTACCGGAGAGTCTGTCTGTCTAGCTCTGACGCTCCCATAGCATATCTCTGTGTTCAGATTTAGATGAACTGTGACCCAGAGGGAATGAATGCAGAAACAGGTTGTGGTGTTTTAAGTCCAGGAGCCATCTTCTGCTCAGTTTCAGTTTCAAAATGCTGTTATGATTCAATCACAGACCTCAGAGAGAGTCACATGAGAGGGGCCCCTGCAGAAACTCTGGAGGCTCTCACTCGGACATTTGCGTTAGCACGTACACCTCCTCTGGAGAAACTCCATGTTTCATGTGTCCCCGACATTCTAGACCTATAGCAGCAGAGCTTTATCACAAAGGAAGGTTTGATGCCGACTCTTAAACGTAGAGAGGGTGTCTGTCTCCAGAACTAAAGTTGAGAGATAATTCCACCGGAGAGGAGCTTGATAACTCGACTTTTATGGAGTTTAGGGACCTGAACTCTGAGAGCGCAGTGCTCTAATGGGGTGATATGGCACTATGAGCCCTTTAAGGTATGTAGGTGAGGAGGAGGGTTTTAACCCAATTGAATATGTAACAGGAAGCCAGTGTAGTGAAGCTAATACAGGAGAAAAGTCAGTACTTTTTATAATGTTTATAAGACACATCATTTGAAAATGACTGAAATTAATTAAATGTGTAATTAAAAGTGTTTCAATACAGATTCTACCACATTCAAAAGTGGCTGATTTGCCGTAATATTTACTGGGCTTGTTTCACGTAGGACGATAAAAGTTAAGAGATGTTGAATGTTGACTTTTTGCGTCATGACTGTGGGAAACTAAACCAACCAAGCCCCCGAGAGCAGCTTCACAGGAAACGTGAGACACTGGCGGCACCGAGTGGCTGCAGGGAGGAACTGTGGGAAGCTCAGAGACGTGGAACTCTGAGATTACGCAGGCGTCAGGGATACACATGAACAGGAAGTGAAGTTGTCATGCTGAATATTTTTAAAGGAATATGAAAATGCTTGAATCATGAACACTGTAGGACCTGGAATCCGTAAAGGGAAACCTTCCATGTGTTCGGTTGGACTCTGAGCTTTGGCTCTGTGAGTCTGAGGGATTTCTTTCAATTTCAAAACTAATTTGTTCCCTATCACCTCCTTGCAGACGTCTCTGATAAGATATCATCCAAGGAGCAGCCGGTGCAGAGAACAAAGTCCGTCTAGAATAATCTTAATTACAGTGGAAAACTGACAGTCAGCTCTGAGTCACACCTTTACAGTTTATGAGGAGCATCCACAGAGGTGATAACGGAGACGTGGAGTGGTTGAATTATAAGCTGATGGTAGATTCTCTGCGTGACCATGCAGATGCCAGTGGAAGATGTGGACCGGGTTGTTCCACGTCTCCTCTGACTCTGGATGTGCTCTCAGCATGAGAGACAAGCTCGACTGAAACAAATATAAAGAATATTGTTCTTTGACTGAAAGTTCTCTCATATACCCAGGTTACTCACTCACTGAAAGGAGGAGGACTTTGACCAAATATTAACTAGCTCCCGCCCCTTCACCGAGCTGCTGTTTGAAGATAAGTCAAACTGAAGTTCAGGAGCTGAGAGGCAACAAGAATAACACAGTTTGGATCCTGATTCAACTTTTGTCAGTTAAAGGGAAACTGATCCATTTCAGGGCGGTGAAATGGCTCAAAGAGGAGTTCAGCTGGATCAGGAAACGTTCTGCTGTTCGATCTGTCTGGATCTACTGAAGGATCCAGTGACTATTGGCTGTGGACACAGCTACTGTATGAGCTGTATTAAAACCCACTGGGACAATGAGGATCAGAGAGGAATCTACAGATGTCCTCAGTGTAGAGAGATCTTCGCACTGAGGCCTGTCCTGGTGAAAAGCATCCTGATAGCTGATTTAGTGGAGGAGCTGAAGAAGACTGGACTCCAAGCTGCTCCTGCTGATCACTGCTATGCTGGACCTGAAGATGTGGCCTGTGATTTCTGCACTGGGAGAAAACTCAAAGCTCTCAAGTCCTGTTTGGATTGTTTGGCCTCTTATTGTGAAAAACACCTCCAGCCTCATTTTCAGTCACCTCCATTTAAGAAGCACAAGCTGGTGGAGCCCTCCGAGAAGCTCCAGGAGAACATCTGCTCTCGTCACGATGAGGTGAAGAAGATGTTCTGCCGCACTGATCAGCAGTGTATCTGTTATCTCTGCTCTGTGGATCAACATAAAGACCACGACACAGTCACAGCTGCAGCAGAAAGGACTGAGAGGCAGAGAGAGCTCGGGCCGAGGAGACAAACGATCCAGCAGAGACTCCAGGACAGAGAGAAAGATGTGAAGCTGCTTCAACGGGAGGAGGAGGCCGTCAGCCGCTCTGCTGATAAAGCAGTGGAGGACAGTGAGAAGATCTTCACTGAGCTGATCCGTCTGCTGGAGAAAAGAAGCTCTGATGTGAAGCAGCAGATCAGATCCCAGCAGGAAACTGAAGTGAGTCGAGTCAAAGAGCTTCAGGAGAAACTGGAGCAGGAGATCACTGAGCTGAAGAGGAGAGACGATGAACTGAAGCAGCTCTCACACACAGAGGATCACATCCAGTTTCTACTCAACTACCCCTCACTGTCACTCAGTGAATCTACACACTCATCCAGCATCAGGATCCGTCCTCTGAGGAACTTTGAGGACGTGACAGCAGCTGTGTCACAGGTCAGAGGTCGACTACAGGACATTCTGAGTGAGACAGAGACAAAGATTTTACAGATTGTGTCTCAAGTGGATGTTTTACTGCCACAACCAGAGCCCAAGACCAGAGATGACTTCTTCAAATATCCACAGGAAATCACACTGGATCCAAACACAGCTTACAAACGTCTGTTATTATCTGAGGGAAACAGAAAAGTGACATTAATGAGTGAAGAACAGTTTTATCCTGATCATCCAGACAGATTCATTGATTGGCCTCAGGTCCTGAGTAGAGAGAGTCTGACTGGACGGTGTTACTGGGAGGTGGAGGTGGAGAGAGGAGGAGTTAGTGTAGCAGTCACATACAAGAATATCAACAGAGCAGGGAGGTCAGATAAATGTAGATTTGGATTCAATGATAAATCTTGGAGGTTATATTGTGATGGAAACATTTATAAATTTTGTCACAACATCTTCCAGACTCCAGTCTCAGGTCCTCCGTCCTCCAGAGTAGGAGTGTACCTGGATCACAGTGCAGGTGTTCTGTCCTTCTACAGCGTCTCTGACACCATGACTCTCCTCCACAGAGTCCAGACCACATTCACTCAGCCTCTCTATGCTGCAGTTGAGGTTTATAATTATGGATCTACAGCTGAGTTGTGTAAACTCAAATAGTCTGGAGTCTTTAAAAGCAGTGATTTAGATTCTGTGTTTAAATCTTGAACTTCTTTTGTCTCCATGTTTGTTGCTCAAAGTTCGTCGTGGTGACGTTTCTGCTCCGCACAGAGATCAGCTGTCAATCAAACACTGGCCCTCCTTCATCCCAGATGTTCAGTCTCACTTTGTAAAGACAGAATCTATAATGACACTGACATGAATGTGTTTGAAAGAACTAATGTTGCTGTTGTTTTCTGAATCAATGTAGAAATAAGCTTCTGGGATGTTTTAGAACCTGTATTGATCCTGATCATAATCAATGAGCTGATTATTTGTTCTTTTCTTTTCCTCCTGTGAGATGGAGGTGAAACAAACTGACTGTGTGGATGAAGTGAATGTTTCCATGAGATCAAGAGTCATTGAACCGACTCTACTGATGAAACGTGTGAACAAACTGAAGGTTTGAATAAAGAATAACGTTGTTTCATATATTTGTCTCTTCTCTTTATTTCGGAGCGTGGTCTTTCAGTTTCAGATCGAGACTTATTGATTTCACAACAAATGTCATAATGCTCTCTTTAAGACCCAGCACTTGTACTCAAACGTTCCCCGTTTGTGCTCGGACTTGCTCTTCTCCTCCTGCTGCTTCTTCAATCATCATTCAAAGCTCTAAATCCAAAAGGTTCTTACTTAATAAATCATTTAAATATTATTGATCACTGTTTAGAAAATTCTGGCATTTTGTTGGTTCAAGGGGGCGGAGCCAGGATTTACATTTTAATGGCGGTTTCATCACGTGAACGGTTCGATGTTTTGAACAATGCATAGTTCCAGATGAGGAGGGGCTCTGCTGAGGACCAATCTAGTCCTTCAGTGTTTTAACGAAGAACAAGTTCAATGGAACTAAAGTTAAAGGAACAAAGTCATCAACAACCCAAACGTGTCAACATGTATTATACAACCAACATCGAATCAAAGTTGTGATCTAGTCTTCATCGTAAAGTGCTGCTCCTCTTACCGGACTGTGAAGAAGCTTGATAAGCCTCCATCTTCTTCATACTTTGAAACACAGTCAGCTCTGTTCTCTCCGTTTATTTCCTCACTCTCTTCCCTTCACATCACAACTTGGAGATGAACCAACATGTGGTGATGTGCCAGAGCCGACAGGAGCTCAGAGTTCCACTTCTAACACAGAGCAACTCAGACGGTCATTATCACTGAGAGGTGAAATGATGCAGAGAGAATTCCATTTAAACATGTTCAAACTATTTTCCAAGGAATGAATGGCTCTAGATAAATATATGTAGTGCCCTGCTGATTTTAGTTCACACTGTAGTACTTTGATATCTGTAATGTAGGTTTATCCTTCTGCTGATTTTGTGAAATACTACCTCATTTATGACTTATGCGGTTTAATTTCTGC
The DNA here is from genome assembly GCF_024713975.1 of Paralichthys olivaceus. Classification (NCBI taxonomy): domain Eukaryota; kingdom Metazoa; phylum Chordata; class Actinopteri; order Pleuronectiformes; family Paralichthyidae; genus Paralichthys; species Paralichthys olivaceus. Next base: position 1,334,823 of record NC_091108.1, on the reverse strand, counting down.
ATCAATATGGGAATCTGTGTATTGTTGTTAAGATGTTCAAATATCCCACATCAAGAACAGACCTTGAACTTCTCATGTCCGTTTTCAGTTAGTTTTATTTGATAGACAGGTGTCAATCAATCAAGTTAGGGTAGGATAGGACTTAGTTCAGACAAGACGAGACAGAGCGTGAAGAAGCACGAGGACAGAGAGAGAGGATGGTAGCTGCTCTACGTTCCTGTTACTCTTTGTAAATACAGTATTAATAAGAATTAAGACCCAGACTCTGTGGAACCTCAACCAGCCGCAGTGTGAGTCGTGTTGGGAGACGTTTGACTGAGTGTTGTTGCTAAATTAGCTGTTACTGTTAGCACGTGGAACCGCGTCAGCTGACTAGCGTGCGTCTTCACAGGATCGGAGGAGGCCTGCGTCAGGCTGCACGTGGGAAGCCTGGGTTTATTCCCAAGTGTCTGCGTGAGTATTGAGGTTGTGGACGCTAAAGTTACGCACATTTCTGGTTTTCTAACAGTGTATTCATTTGAGGTCTTGACTTTTAATGTTAGTGTGCTTCGGACATTGCCGCTCATGCTGCTGCAGTACAGGTGCTCAGGACTTGCCGCCAGGGACTTGGTGCACGTGGACAGAGCGTTTCTTCTTCCTTCTGCTCGCTGCGGGATCGGGGGTTTACGAACAATTCTCCACCGGAGGGTTACACATGAGCTCCAACAGCGCGCCAACGAACATGGTACCATAGACTGAGTTAGAAAATCCCGGGTATTATTTCTTTTTAATTGCTTATTTTATTTGTTTGGGGGTTTGAAATAAATGCTGTGATATTTTTTGCAATCCATCTGTGTGTTTGAGGGTGATCCATGTTTAACAGTTATGTAAGCCATTTCATTGTAGGATAATGTGATTCATGTGGAACAGTCAGGAGCTATAGTTGAGTAAGTGTGAAGCATGGGAGTTAAAGCTCCCACACACAGTTTAGCTATATTATAAGCTAACTGGGCCTCTTTGCACCTTGATTTTGAATCATATTTTTGTGCACAACTCCCAGTTTATATTTGTCGCCATCCCCTTTTCCTCTCCATGCAAAACAGGTGTTTAAAGTACAGAGTGTGTAATCACAAGGGTTGTGTTACAACATAGGAATTGAGTGAGGGGGCTACATATACAAATCCAGCCTCTGTAGGAGGCTCTTCTCTCACATGACAGTTTGTCTCTGTTTTCAAATGTCACTAAAACTAAAGGAACAAAGTCGTCAACAAACCCAAAGTAGTTGAACCAAGTCTTTTTTGTAAAGTGCTGCTTCTCTTACTGGAATGTGGAAAAGCCTGATAAACCTCCGTCTTCGTACACACCCAGTTCTACTTTGTCCATATATTTCCTCACTGCAGCTGATGAGTTGGGTTCTGGGTTTGTCGGTGGGTTTGTTGGTTGGGCTGTAAGTTGGGTTGTGGTTTGTTGGTCTGTTGTTTGGTTTGGTCAGTTGGTTGGGTTGTGGATTGTTTTTTGGTTAGTTGTTGGGTTGTTGGTTGATTTGTGGTCTGTGACTTGTCAGTCTGTTGGTTTGCTAGGTTATGGGTTGGGTTGAGGTATTTTGGTTGGTTTGTGAGTTGGGCGTCATCGTACCCTGATAGTATTACTGTAAAGGTTGTTCATGATTACATTTCTGTCACCTGTAGAGTTTTTATACTTTTACTCTCCCATTAGTGGGTTTCCATGTATTTGTACTTGTGTTTTTCATGTGTGAAGCACTTTGTAAGTTTGTTTTTATTCCACTTAAAAACTTTATTGACTTTCTGGAAACTTTGAAACGTGAATAATGTTCCAACCTGTGCTGTTGTGAGCTGAATGTGACAGCTCCCTGTGCAAACATTCACTTTTAAATGTGATGACACAGATAAAAAACTCCCAAACAGCTCATGGTAGAGAAATGTAGTAAAACTTCTTCCTGCTCTCAAACACAACCAGCTCCTCCCAGTCAGGATATTTCTTTGTCTCCTCCCGTCACAGACGTGTCAGTGTAAGAATCAGTGAACAAGACGTGAACTGTGGGAGATGAGTCACTGCAGGAATGAACCAGAGGGGGAGGAGCAGAGACTCTGTTTCTGTTCACAGGAAGTGAAACTATTCTACAGTCACTGGCAGCAGGTGAAATGGCGCAGCAAGAAAATCAACTGGACGGAGAAAGATTCTCTTGTTCGATCTGTCTGGATCTACTGAAGGATCCAGTGACTATTGGCTGTGGACACAGCTACTGTATGAGCTGTATTAAAACCCACTGGGACAATGAGGATCAGAGAGGAATCTACAGCTGTCCTCAGTGTAGAGAGATCTTCGCACTGAGGCCTGTCCTGGTGAAAAGCACCATGTTAGCTGATTTCGTGGAGGAGCTGAAGAAGACTGGACTCCAAGCTGCTCCTGCTGATCACTGCTATGCTGGACCTGAAGATGTGGCCTGTGACGTCTGCACTGGGAGAAAACTGAAAGCTCTCAAGTCCTGTTTGGTTTGTTTGGCCTCTTATTGTGAAAAACACCTCCAGCCTCATTTTCAGTCACCTCCATTTAAGAAGCACAAGCTGGTGGAGCCCTCCGAGAAGCTCCAGGAGAACATCTGCTCTCGTCACGATGAGGTGATGAAGATGTTCTGCCGCACTGATCAGCAGTGTATCTGTTATCTCTGCTCTGTGGATCAACATAAAGACCACGACACAGTCACAGCTGCAGCAGAAATGACTGAGAGGCAGAGAGAGCTCGGGCCGAGGAGACAAACGATCCAGCAGAGACTCCAGGACAGAGAGAAAGATGTGAAGCTGCTTCAACAGGAGGAGGAGGCCGTCAACCGCTCTGCTGATAAAGCAGTGGAGGACAGTGAGAAGATCTTCACTGAGCTGATCCGTCTGCTGGAGAAAAGAAGCTCTGATGTGAAGCAGCAGATCAGATCCCAGCAGGAAACTGAAGTGAGTCGAGTCAAAGAGCTTCAGGAGAAACTGGAGCAGGAGATCACTGAGCTGAAGAGGAGAGACGATGAACTGAAGCAGCTCTCACACACAGAGGATCACATCCAGTTTCTACTCAACTACCCCTCACTGTCACTCAGTGAATCTACACACTCATCCAGCATCAGGATCCGTCCTCTGAGGAACTTTGAGGACGTGACAGCAGCTGTGTCACAGGTCAGAGGTCGACTACAGGACATTCTGAGTGAGACAGAGACAAAGATTTTACAGATTGTGTCTCGAGTGGATGTTTTACTGCCACAACCAGAGCCCAAGACCAGAGCTGACTTCTTCAAATATTCACAGCAAATCACACTGGATCCAAACACAGCACACAAAGAACTGTTATTATCTGAGGGAAACAGAAAAGTGACATTAATGAGTGAAGAACAGTTTTATTCTGATCATCCAGACAGATTCACTGGTTGGTCTCAGGTCCTGAGTAGAGAGAGTCTGACTGGACGTTGTTACTGGGAGGTGGAGAGAAGAGGAGGAGTTACTGTAGCAGTCACATACAAGAATATCAACAGAGCAGGGGGGTCACATGAATGTCTATTTGGATCCAATGATAAATCTTGGTCATTATATCATGATGGAAACATTTATATCTTTTATCACAACAGCATCCAGACTCCAGTCTCAGGTCCTCCGTCCTCCAGAGTAGGAGTGTACCTGGATCACAGTGCAGGTGTTCTGTCCTTCTACAGAGTCTCTGACACCATGACTCTCCTCCACAGAGTCCAGACCACATTCACTCAGCCTCTCTATGCTGGAGTTGGGGTTTTTAATTATGGATCCTCAGCTGAGTTGTGTAAACTCAAATAGACTGGAGTCTTTAAAAGCAGTGATTTAGATTCTGTGTTTAAATCTTGAACTTCTTTTGTCTCCATGTTTGTTGCTCAAAGTTCGTCGTGGTGACGTTTCTGCTCCGCACAGAGATCAGCTGTCAATCAAACACTGGCCCTCCTTCATCCCAGATGTTCAGTCTCACTTTGTAAAGACAGAATCTATAATGACACTGACATGAATGTGTTTGAAAGAACTAATGTTGCTGTTGTTTTCTGAATCAATGTAGAAATAAGCTTCTGGGATGTTTTAGAACCTGTATTGATCCTGATCATAATCAATGAGCTGATTATTTGTTCTTTTCTTTTCCTCCTGTGAGATGGAGGTGAAACAAACTGACTGTGTGGATGAAGTGAATGTTTCCATGAGATCAAGAGTCATTGAACCGACTCTACTGATGAAACGTGTGAACAAACTGAAGGTTTGAATAAAGAATAACGTTGTTTCATATATTTGTCTCTTCTCTTTATTTCGGAGCGTGGTCTTTCAGTTTCAGATCGAGACTTATTGATTTCACAACAAATGTCATAATGCTCTCTTTAAGACCCAGCACTTGTACTCAAACGTTCCCCGTTTGTGCTCGGACTTGCTCTTCTCCTCATGCTGCTTCTTCAATCATCATTCAAAGCTCTAAATCCAAAAGGTTCTTACTTAATAAATCATTTAAATATTATTGATCACTGTTTAGAAAATTCTGGCATTTTGTTGGTTCAAGGGGGCGGAGCCAGGATTTAAATTTTAATGGCGGTTTCATCACGTGAACGGTTCGATGTTTTGAACAATGCATAGTTCCAGATGAGGAGGGGCTCTGCTGAGGACCAATCTAGTCCTTCAGTGTTTTAACTAGGAACAAGTTCAATGGAACTAAAGTTAAAGGAACAAAGTCATCAACAACCCAAACGTGTCAACATGTATTATACAACCAACATCGAATCAAAGTTGTGATCTAGTCTTCATCGTAAAGTGCTGCTCCTCTTACCGGACTGTGAAGCAGCTTGATAAGCCTCCATCTTCTTCATACTTTGAAACACAGTCAGCTCTGTTCTCTCCGTTTATTTCCTCACTCTCTTCCCTTCACATCACAACTTGGAGATGAACCAACATGTGGTGATGTGCCAGAGCCGACAGGAGCTCAGAGTTCCACTTCTAATACAGAGCAACTCAGACGCTCATTATCACTGAGAGGTGAAATGATGCAGAGAGAATTCCATTTAAACATGTTCAAACTATTTTCCAAGGAATGAATGGCTCTAGATAAATATATGTAGTGCCCTACTGATTTTAGTTCACACTGTAGTACTTTGATATCTGTAATGTAGGTTTATCCTTCTGCTGATTTTGTGAAATACTACCTCATTTATTACTTATGCGGTTTAATTTCTGCATCAATATGGGAATCTGTGTATTGTTGTTAAGATGTTCAAATATCCCACATCAAGAACAGACCTTGAACTTCTCATGTCCGTTTTCAGTTAGTTTTATTTGATAGACAGGTGTCAATCAATCAAGTTAGGGTAGGATAGGACTTAGTTCAGACAAGACGAGACAGAGCGTGAAGAAGCACGAGGACAGAGAGAGAGGATGGTAGCTGCTCTACGTTCCTGTTACTCTTTGTAAATACAGTATTGATAAGAATTAAGACCCAGACTCTGTGGAACCTCAACCAGCCGCAGTGTGAGTCGTGTTGGGAGACGTTTGACTGAGTGTTGTTGCTAAATTAGCTGTTACTGTTAGCACGTGGAACCGCGTCAGCTGACTAGCGTGCGTCTTCACAGGATCGGAGGAGGCCTGCGTCAGGCTGCACGTGGGAAGCCTGGGTTTATTCCCAAGTGTCTGCGTGAGTATTGAGGTTGTGGACGCTAAAGTTACGCACATTTCTGGTTTTCTAACAGTGTATTCATTTGAGGTCTTGACTTTTAATGTTAGTGTGCTTCGGACATTGCCGCTCATGCTGCTGCAGTACAGGTGCTCAGGACTTGCCGCCAGGGACTTGGTGCACGTGGACAGAGCGTTTCTTCTTCCTTCTGCTCGCTGCGGGATCGGGGGTTTACGAACAATTCTCCACCGGAGGGTTACACATGAGCTCCAACAGCGCGCCAACGAACATGGTACCATAGACTGAGTTAGAAAATCCCGGGTATTATTTTTTTTTAATTGCTTATTTTATTTGTTTGGGGGTTTGAAATAAATGCTGTGATATTTTTTGCAATCCATCTGTGTGTTTGAGGGTGATCCATGTTTAACAGTTATGTAAGCCATTTCATTGTAGGATAATGTGATTCATGTGGAACAGTCAGGAGCTATAGTTGAGTAAGTGTGAAGCATGGGAGTTAAAGCTCCCCCACACAGTTTAGCTATATTATAAGCTAACTGGGCCTCTTTGCACCTTGATTTTGAATCATATTTTTGTGCACAACTCCCAGTTTATATTTGTCGCCATCCCCTTTTCCTCTCCACGCAAAACAGGCGTTTAAAGTACAGAGTGTGTAATCACAAGGGTTGTGTTACAACATAGGAATTGAGTGAGGGGGCTACATACACAAATCCAGCCTCTGTAGGAGGCTCTTCTCTCACATGACAGTTTGTCTCTGTTTTCAAATGTCACTAAAACTAAAGGAACAAAGTCGTCAACAAACCCAAAGTAGTTGAACCAAGTCTTTTTTGTAAAGTGCTGCTTCTCTTACTGGAATGTGGAAAAGCCTGATAAACCTCCGTCTTCGTACACACCCAGTTCTACTTTGTCCATATATTTCCTCACTGCAGCTGATGAGTTGGGTTCTGGGTTTGTCGGTGGGTTTGTTGGTTGGGCTGTAAGTTGGGTTGTGGTTTGTTGGTCTGTTGTTTGGTTTGGTCAGTTGGTTGGGTTGTGGATTGTTTTTTGGTTAGTTGTTGGGTTGTTGGTTGATTTCTGGTCTGTGACTTGTCAGTCTGTTGGTTTGCTAGGTTATGGGTTGGGTTGAGGTATTCTGGTTGGTTTGTGAGTTGGGTGGCGTCATCGTACCCTGATAGTATTACTGTAAAGGTTGTTCATGATTACATTTCTGTCACCTGTAGAGTTTTTATACTTTTACTCTTCCATTAGTAGGTTTCCATGTATTTGTACTTGTGTTTTTCATGTGTGAAGCACTTTGTAAGTTTGTTTTTATTCCACTTAAAAACTTTATTGACTTTCTGGAGACTTTGAAACGTGAATAATGTTCCAACCTGTGCTGTTGTGAGCTGAATGTGACAGCTCCCTGTGCAAACATTCACTTTGGAATGTGATGACACAGATAAAAATCTCCCAAACAGCTCATGGTAGAGAAATGTAGTAAAGCTTCTTCCTGCTCTCAAACACAACCAGCTCCTCCCAGTCAGGATATTTCTTTGTCTCCTCCCGTCACAGACGTGTCAGTGTAAGAATCAGTGAACAAGACGTGAACTGTGGGAGATGAGTCACTGCAGGAAGTGAACGAGAGGGGGAGAAGCAGAGACTCTGTTTCTGTTCACAGGAAGTGAAACTATTCTACAGTCACTGGCAGCAGGTGAAATGGCGCAGCAAGAAAATCAACTGGACGGAGAAAGATTCTCTTGTTCGATCTGTCTGGATCTACTGAAGGATCCAGTGACTATTGGCTGTGGACACAGCTACTGTATGAGCTGTATTAAAACCCACTGGGACAATGAGGATCAGAGAGGAATCTACAGCTGTCCTCAGTGTAGAGAGACCTTCGCACTGAGGCCTGTCCTGGTGAAAAGCACCATGTTAGCTGATTTAGTGGAGGAGCTGAAGAAGACTGGACTCCAAGCTGCTCCTGCTGATCACTGCTATGCTGGACCTGAAGATGTGGCCTGTGACGTCTGCACTGGGAGAAAACTCAAAGCTCTCAAGTCCTGTTTGGATTGTTTGGCCTCTTATTGTGAAAAACACCTCCAGCCTCATTTTCAGTCACCTCCATTTAAGAAGCACAAGCTGGTGGAGCCCTCCGAGAAGCTCCAGGAGAACATCTGCTCTCGTCACGATGAGGTAATGAAGATGTTCTGCCGCACTGATCAGCAGTGTATCTGTTATCTCTGCTCTGTGGATGAACATAAAGACCACGACACAGTCACAGCTGCAGCAGAAAGGACTGAGAGGCAGAGAGAGCTCGGGCCGAGGAGACAAACGATCCAGCAGAGACTCCAGGACAGAGAGAAACATGTGAAGCTGCTTCAACAGGAGGAGGAGGCCGTCAACCGCTCTGCTGATAAAGCAGTGGAGGACAGTGAGAAGATCTTCACTGAGCTGATCCGTCTGCTGGAGAAAAGAAGCTCTGATGTGAAGCAGCAGATCAGATCCCAGCAGGAAACTGAAGTGAGTCGAGTCAAAGAGCTTCAGGAGAAACTGGAGCAGGAGATCACTGAGCTGAAGAGGAGAGACGATGAACTGAAGCAGCTCTCACACACAGAGGATCACATCCAGTTTCTACTCAACTACCCCTCACTGTCACTCAGTGAATCTACACACTCATCCAGCATCAGGATCCGTCCTCTGAGGAACTTTGAGGACGTGACAGCAGCTGTGTCACAGGTCAGAGGTCGACTACAGGACATTCTGAGTGAGACAGAGACAAAGATTTTACAGATTGTGTCTCAAGTGGATGTTTTACTGCCACAACCAGAGCCCAAGACCAGAGCTGACTTCTTCAAATATTCACAGGAAATCACACTGGATCCAAACACAGCAAACAAACGTCTGTTATTATCTGAGGGAAACAGAAAAGTGACATTAGTGAGTAAAAAACAGTTTTATTCTGATCATCCAGACAGATTCACTTATTGGCTTCAGGTCCTGAGTAGAGAGAGTCTGACTGGACGTTGTTACTGGGAGGTGGAGAGAAGAGGAAGAGTTACTATAGCAGTCACATACAAGAATATCAACAGAGCAGGGAGGTCAGATGAATGTAGATTTGGAATCAATGATAAATCTTGGAGGTTAGATTGTTTTGGAAACATTTATATCTTCTATCACAACAGCATCGAGACTCCAGTGTCAGGTCCTCTGTCCTCCAGAGTAGGAGTGTACCTGGATCACAGTGCAGGTGTTCTGTCCTTCTACAGCGTCTCTGACACCATGACTCTCCTCCACAGAGTCCAGACCACATTCACTCAGCCTCTCTATGCTGGAGTTGGGTTTTTTAATTCTGGATGCTCAGCTGAGTTGTGTAAACTCAAATAGTCTGGAGTCTTTAAAAGCAGTGATTTAGATTCTGTGTTTAAATCTTGAACTTCTTTTGTCTCCATGTTTGTTGCTCAAAGTTCGTCGTGGTGACGTTTCTGCTCCGCACAGAGATCAGCTGTCAATCAAACACTGGCCCTCCTTCATCCCAGATGTTCAGTCTCACTTTGTAAAGACAGAATCTATAATGACACTGACATGAATGTGTTTGAAAGAACTAATGTTGCTGTTGTTTTCTGAATCAATGTAGAAATAAGCTTCTGGGATGTTTTAGAACCTGTATTGATCCTGATCATAATCAATGAGCTGATTATTTGTTCTTTTCTTTTCCTCCTGTGAGATGGAGGTGAAACAAACTGACTGTGTGGATGAAGTGAATGTTTCCATGAGATCAAGAGTCATTGAACCGACTCTACTGATGAAACGTGTGAACAAACTGAAGGTTTGAATAAAGAATAACGTTGTTTCATATATTTGTCTCTTCTCTTTATTTCGGAGCGTGGTCTTTCAGTTTCAGATCGAGACTTATTGATTTCACAACAAATGTCATAATGCTCTCTTTAAAACCCAGCACTTGTACTCAAACGTTCCCCGTTTGTGCTCGGATTTGCTCTTCTCCTCATGCTGCTTCTTCAATCATCATTCAAAGCTCTAAATCCAAAAGGTTCTAACTTAATAAATCATTTAAATATTATTGATCACTGTTTAGAAAATTCAGGCATTTTGTTGGTTCAAGGGGGCGGAGCCAGGATTTAAATTTTAATGGCGGTTTCATCACGTGAACGGTTCGATGTTTTGAACAATGCATAGTTCCAGATGAGGAGGGGCTCTGCTGAGGACCAATCTAGTCCTTCAGTGTTTTAACTAAGAACAAGTTCAATGGAACTAAAGTTAAAGGAACAAAGTCATCAACAACCCAAACGTGTCAACATGTATTATACAACCAACATCGAATCAAAGTTGTGATCTAGTCTTCATCGTAAAGTGCTGCTCCTCTTACCGGACTGTGAAGCAGCTTGATAAGCCTCCATCTTCTTCATACTTTGAAACACAGTCAGCTCTGTTCTCTCCGTTTATTTCCTCACTCTCTTCCCTTCACATCACAACTTGGAGATGAACCAACATGTGGTGATGTGCCAGAGCCGACAGGAGCTCAGAGTTCCACTTCTAATACAGAGCAACTCAGACGCTCATTATCACTGAGAGGTGAAATGATGCAGAGAGAATTCCACTTAAACATGTTCAAACTATTTTCCAAGGAATGAATGGCTCTAGATAAATATATGTAGTGCCCTGCTGATTTTAGTTCACACTGTAGTACTTTGATATCTGTAATGTAGGTTTATCCTTCTGCTGATTTTGTGAAATACTACCTCATTTATTACTTATGCGGTTTAATTTCTGCATCAATATGGGAATCTGTGTATTGTTGTTAAGATGTTCAAATATCCCACATCAAGAACAGACCTTGAACTTCTCATGTCCGTTTTCAGTTAGTTTTATTTGATAGACAGGTGTCAATCAATCAAGTTAGGGTAGGATAGGACTTAGTTCAGACAAGACGAGACAGAGCGTGAAGAAGCACGAGGACAGAGAGAGAGGATGGTAGCTGCTCTACGTTCCTGTTACTCTTTGTAAATACAGTATTAATAAGAAATAAGACCCAGACTCTGTGGAACCTCAACCAGCCGCAGTGTGAGTCGTGTTGGGAGACGTTTGACTGAGTGTTGTTGCTAAATTAGCTGTTACTGTTAGCACGTGGAACCGCGTCAGCTGACTAGCGTGCGTCTTCACAGGATCGGAGGAGGCCTGCGTCAGGCTGCACGTGGGAAGCCTGGGTTTATTCCCAAGTGTCTGCGTGAGTATTGAGGTTGTGGACGCTAAAGTTACGCACATTTCTGGTTTTCTAACAGTGTATTCATTTGAGGTCTTGACTTTTAATGTTAGTGTGCTTCGGACATTGCCGCTCATGCTGCTGCAGTACAGGTGCTCAGGACTTGCCGCCAGGGACTTGGTGCACGTGGACAGAGCGTTTCTTCTTCCTTCTGCTCGCTGCGGGATCGGGGGTTTACGAACAATTCTCCACCGGAGGGTTACACATGAGCTCCAACAGCGCGCCAACGAACATGGTACCATAGACTGAGTTAGAAAATCCCGGGTATTATTTTTTTTAAATTGCTTATTTTATTTGTTTGGGGGTTTGAAATAAATGCTGTGATATTTTTTGCAATCCATCTGTGTGTTTGAGGGTGATCCATGTTTAACAGTTATGTAAGCCATTTCATTGTAGGATAATGTGATTCATGTGGAACAGTCAGGAGCTATAGTTGAGTAAGTGTGAAGCATGGGAGTTAAAGCTCCCACACACAGTTTAGCTATATTATAAGCTAACTGGGCCTCTTTGCACCTTGATTTTGAATCATATTTTTGTGCACAACTCCCAGTTTATATTTGTCGCCATCCCCTTTTCCTCTCCATGCAAAACAGGTGTTTAAAGTACAGAGTGTGTAATCACAAGGGTTGTGTTACAACATAGGAATTGAGTGAGGGGGCTACATACACAAATCCAGCCTCTGTAGGAGGCTCTTCTCTCACATGACAGTTTGTCTCTGTTTTCAAATGTCACTAAAACTAAAGGAACAAAGTCGTCAACAAACCCAAAGTAGTTGAACCAAGTCTTTTTTGTAAAGTGCTGCTTCTCTTACTGGAATGTGGAAAAGCCTGATAAACCTCCGTCTTCGTACACACCCAGTTCTACTGTGTCCATATATTTCCTCACTGCAGCTGATGAGTTGGGTTCTGGGTTTGTCGGTGGGTTTGTTGGTTGGGCTGTAAGTTGGGTTGTGGTTTGTTGGTCTGTTGTTTGGTTTGGTCAGTTGGTTGGGTTGTGGATTGTTTTTTGGTTAGTTGTTGGGTTGTTGGTTGATTTGTGGTCTGTGACTTGTCAGTCTGTTGGGTTGCTAGGTTATGGGTTGGGTTGAGGTATTCTGGTTGGTTTGTGAGTTGGGCGTTATCGTACCCTGATAGTATTACTGTAAAGGTTGTTCATGATTACATTTCTGTCACCTGTAGAGTTTTTATACTTTTACTCTTCCATTAGTGGGTTTCCATGTATTTGTACTTGTGTTTTTCATGTGTGAAGCACTTTGTAAGTTTGTTTTTATTCCACTTAAAAACTTTATTGACTCTCTGGAGACTTTGAAACGTGAATAATGTTCCAACCTGTGCTGTTGTGAGCTGAATGTGACAGCTCCCTGTGCAAACATTCACTTTGAAATGTGATGACACAGATAAAAAACTCCCAAACAGCTCATGGTAGAGAAATGTAGTAAAACTTCTTCCTGCTCTCAAACACAACCAGCTCCTCCCAGTCAGGATATTTCTTTGTCTCCTCCCGTCACAGACGTGTCAGTGTAAGAATCAGTGAACAAGACGTGAACTGTGGGAGATGAGTCACTGCAGGAGTGAACGAGAGGGGGAGGAGCAGAGACTCTGTTTCTGTTCAGAGAAAGTGAAACTATTCTACAGTCACTGGCAGCGGGTGAAATGGCGCAGCAAGAAAATCAACTGGACGGAGAAAGATTCTCTTGTTCGATCTGTCTGGATCTACTGAAGGATCCAGTGACTATTGGCTGTGGACACAGCTACTGTATGAGCTGTATTAAAACCCACTGGGACAATGAGGATGAGAGAGGAATCTACAGCTGTCCTCAGTGTAGAGAGACCTTCGCACTGAGGCCTGTCCCGGTGAAAAACATCCTGATAGCTGATTTAGTGGAGGAGCTGAAGAAGACTGGACTCCAAGCTGCTCCTGCTGATCACTGCTATGCTGGACCTGAAGATGTGGCCTGTGATTTCTGCACTGGGAGAAAACTCAAAGCTCTCAAGTCCTGTTTGGTTTGTTTGGCCTCTTATTGTGAAAAACACCTCCAGCCTCATTTTCAGTCACCTCCATTTAAGAAGCACAAGCTGGTGGAGCCCTCCGAGAAGCTCCAGGAGAACATCTGCTCTCGTCACAATGAGGTGAAGAAGATGTTCTGCCGCACTGATCAGCAGTGTATCTGTTATCTCTGCTCTGTGGATCAACATAAAGACCACGACACAGTCACAGCTGCAGCAGAAAGGACTGAGAGGCAGAGAGAGCTCGGGCCGAGGAGACAAACGATCCAGCAGAGACTCCAGGACAGAGAGAAACATGTGAAGCTGCTTCAACAGGAGGAGGAGGCCGTCAACCGCTCTGCTGATAAAGCAGTGGAGGACAGTGAGAAGATCTTCACTGAGCTGATCCGTCTGCTGGAGAAAAGAAGCTCTGATGTGAAGCAGCAGATCAGATCCCAGCAGGAAACTGAAGTGAGGCGAGTCAAAGAGCTTCAGGAGAAACTGGAGCAGGAGATCACTGAGCTGAAGAGGAGAGACGATGAACTGAAGCAGCTCTCACACACAGAGGATCACATCCAGTTTCTACTCAACTACCCCCCCTCACTGTCACTCAGTGAATCTACACACTCATCCAGCATCAGGATCCGTCCTCTGAGGAACTTTGAGGACGTGACAGCAGCTGTGTCACAGGTCAGAGGTCGACTACAGGACATTCTGAGTGAGACAGAGACAAAGATTTTACAGATTGTGTCTCAAGTGGATGTTTTACTGCCACAACCAGAGCCCAAGACCAGAGCTGACTTCTTCAAATATTCACAGGAAATCACACTGGATCCAAACACAGCAAACAAACGTCTGTTATTATCTGAGGGAAACAGAAAAGTGACATTAGTGAGTAAAAAACAGTTTTATTCTGATCATCCAGACAGATTCACTTATTGGCTTCAGGTCCTGAGTAGAGAGAGTCTGACTGGACGTTGTTACTGGGAGGTGGAGAGAAGAGGAGGAGTTAGTGTAGCAGTCACATACAAGAATATCAACAGAGCAGGGAGGTCAGATGAATGTAGATTTGGAATCAATGATAAATCTTGGAGGTTAGATTGTTTTGGAAACATTTATATCTTCTATCACAACAGCATCCAGACTCCAGTGTCAGGTCCTCCGTCCTCCAGAGTAGGAGTGTACCTGGATCACAGTGCAGGTGTTCTGTCCTTCTACAGCGTCTCTGACACCATGACTCTCCTCCACAGAGTCCAGACCACATTCACTCAGCCTCTCTATGCTGGAGTTGGGTTTTTTAATTCTGGATGCTCAGCTGAGTTGTGTAAACTCAAATAGTCTGGAGTCTTTAAAAGCAGTGATTTAGATTCTGTGTTTAAATCTTGAACTTCTTTTGTCTCCATGTTTGTTGCTCAAAGTTCGTCGTGGTGACGTTTCTGCTCCGCACAGAGATCAGCTGTCAATCAAACACTGGCCCTCCTTCATCCCAGATGTTCAGTCTCACTTTGTAAAGACAGAATCTATAATGACACTGACATGAATGTGTTTGAAAGAACTAATGTTGCTGTTGTTTTCTGAATCAATGTAGAAATAAGCTTCTGGGATGTTTTAGAACCTGTATTGATCCTGATCATAATCAATGAGCTGATTATTTGTTCTTTTCTTTTCCTCCTGTGAGATGGAGGTGAAACAAACTGACTGTGTGGATGAAGTGAATGTTTCCATGAGATCAAGAGTCATTGAACCGACTCTACTGATGAAACGTGTGAACAAACTGAAGGTTTGAATAAAGAATAACGTTGTTTCATATATTTGTCTCTTCTCTTTATTTCGGAGCGTGGTCTTTCAGTTTCAGATCGAGACTTATTGATTTCACAACAAATGTCATAATGCTCTCTTTAAGACCCAGCACTTGTACTCAAACGTTCCCCGTTTGTGCTCGGACTTGCTCTTCTCCTCATGCTGCTTCTTGAATCATCATTCAAAGCTCTAAATCCAAAAGGTTCTTACTTAATAAATCATTTAAATATTATTGATCACTGTTTAGAAAATTCTGGCAATTTGTTGGTTCAAGGGGGCGGAGCCAGGATTTAAATTTTAATGGCGGTTTCATCACGTCAACGGTTCGATGTTTTGAACAATGCATAGTTCCAGATGAGGAGGGGCTCTGCTGAGGACCAATCTAGTCCTTCAGTGTTTTAACTAAGAACAAGTTCAATGGAACTAAAGTTAAAGGAACAAAGTCATCAACAACCCAAACGTGTCAACATGTATTATACAACCAACATCGAATCAAAGTTGTGATCTAGTCTTCATCGTAAAGTGCTGCTCCTCTTACCGGACTGTGAAGCAGCTTGATAAGCCTCCATCTTCCTCATACTTTGAAACACAGTCAGCTCTGTTCTCTCCATTTATTTCCTCACTCTCTTCCCTTCACATCACAACTTGGAGATGAACCAACATGTGGTGATGTGCCAGAGCCGACAGGAGCTCAGAGTTCCACTTCTAACACAGAGCAACTCAGACGGTCATTATCACTGAGAGGTGAAATGATGCAGAGAGAATTCCACTTAAACATGTTCAAACTATTTTCCAAGGAATGAATGACTCTAGATAAATATACAAATCCAGCCTCTGTAGGAGGCTCTTCTCTCACATGACAGTTTGTCTCTGTTTTCAAATGTCACTAAAACTAAAGGAACAAAGTCGTCAACAAACCCAAAGTAGTTGAACCAAGTCTTTTTTGTAAAGTGCTGCTTCTCTTACTGGAATGTGGAAAAGCCTGATAAACCTCCGTCTTCGTACACACCCAGTTCTACTGTGTCCATATATTTCCTCACTGCAGCTGATGAGTTGGGTTCTGGGTTTGTCGGTGGGTTTGTTGGTTGGGCTGTAGGTTGGGTTGTGGTTTGTTGGTCTGTTGTTTGGTTTGGTCAGTTGGTTGGGTTGTGGATTGTTTTTTGGTTAGTTGTTGGGTTGTTGGTTGATTTGTGGTCTGTGACTTGTCAGTCTGTTGGTTTGCTAGGTTATGGGTTGGGTTGAGGTATTCTGGTTGGTTTGTGAGTTGGGTGGCGTCATCGTACCCTGATAGTATTACTGTAAAGGTTGTTCATGATTACATTTCTGTCACCTGTAGAGTTTTTATACTTTTACTCTTCCATTAGTGGGTTTCCATGTATTTGTACTTGTGTTTTTCATGTGTGAAGCACTTTGTAAGTTTGTTTTTATTCCACTTAAAAACTTTATTGACTTTCTGGAGACTTTGAAACGTGAATAATGTTCCAACCTGTGCTGTTGTGAGCTGAATGTGACAGCTCCCTGTGCAAACATTCACTTTGAAATGTGATGACACAGATAAAAAACTCCCAATTAGCTCATGGTAGAGAAATGTAGTAAAACTTCTTCCTGCTCTCAAACACAACCAGCTCCTCCCAGTCAGGATATTTCTTTGGCTCCTTTCTTTGTGAAACTATTCTACAGTCACTGGCAGCAGGTGAAATGGCGCAGCAAGAAAATCAACCGAACAGAGAAAGATTCTCTTGTTCGATCTGTCTGGAACTACTGAAGGATCCAGTGACTATTGGCTGTGGACACAGCTACTGTATGAACTGTATTAAAACCCACTGGGACGATCAGGATGAGAGAGGAATCTACAGATGTCCTCAGTGTAGAGAGATCTTCGCACTGAGGCCTGTCCTGGTGAAAAACGCCATGATAGCTGATTTCGTGGAGGAGCTGAAGAAGACTGGACTCCAAGCTGCTCCTGCTGATCACTGCTATGCTGGACCTGAAGATGTGGCCTGTGACGTCTGCACTGGGAGAAAACTCAAAGCTCTCAAGTCCTGTTTGGTTTGTTTGGCCTCTTATTGTGAAAAACACCTCCAGCCTCATTTTCAGTCACCTCCATTTAAGAAGCACAAGCTGGTGGAGCCCTCCGAGAAGCTCCAGGAGAACATCTGCTCTCGTCACGATGAGGTGAAGAAGATGTTCTGCCGCACTGATCAGCAGTGTATCTGTTATCTCTGCTCTGTGGATGAACATAAAGACCACGACACAGTCACAGCTGCAGCAGAAAGGACTGAGAGGCAGAGAGAGCTCGGGCCGAGGAGACAAACGATCCAGCAGAGACTCCAGGACAGAGAGAAAGATGTGAAGCTGCTTCAACAGGAGGAGGAGGCCGTCAACCGCTCTGCTGATAAAGCAGTGGAGGACAGTGAGAAGATCTTCACTGAGCTGATCCGTCTGCTGGAGAAAAGAAGCTCTGATGTGAAGCAGCAGATCAGATCCCAGCAGGAAACTGAAGTGAGTCGAGTCAAAGAGCTTCAGGAGAAACTGGAGCAGGAGATCACTGAGCTGAAGAGGAGAGACGATGAACTGAAGCAGCTCTCACACACAGAGGATCACATCCAGTTTCTACTCAACTACCCCTCACTGTCACTCAGTGAATCTACACACTCATCCAGCATCAGGATCCGTCCTCTGAGGAACTTTGAGGACGTGACAGCAGCTGTGTCACAGGTCAGAGGTCGACTACAGGACATTCTGAGTGAGACAGAGACAAAGATTTTACAGATTGTGTCTCAAGTGGATGTTTTACTGCCACAACCAGAGCCCAAGACCAGAGCTGACTTCTTCAAATATTCACAGGAAATCACACTGGATCCAAACACAGCAAACAAACGTCTGTTATTATCTGAGGGAAACAGAAAAGTGACATTAGTGAGTAAAAAACAGTTTTATTCTGATCATCCAGACAGATTCACTTATTGGCTTCAGGTCCTGAGTAGAGAGAGTCTGACTGGACGTTGTTACTGGGAGGTGGAGAGAAGAGGAGTAGTTACTATAGCAGTCACATACAAGAATATCAACAGAGCAGGGGGGTCAGATGAATGTAGATTTGGAATCAATGATAAATCTTGGAGGTTAGATTGTTTTGGAAACATTTATATCTTCTATCACAACAGCATCCAGACTCCAGTGTCAGGTCCTCTGTCCTCCAGAGTAGGAGTGTACCTGGATCACAGTGCAGGTGTTCTGTCCTTCTACAGCGTCTCTGACACCATGACTCTCCTCCACAGAGTCCAGACCACATTCACTCAGCCTCTCTATGCTGGAGTTGGGTTTTTTAATTCTGGATGCTCAGCTGAGTTGTGTAAACTCAAATAGTCTGGAGTCTTTAAAAGCAGTGATTTAGATTCTGTGTTTAAATCTTGAACTTCTTTTGTCTCCATGTTTGTTGCTCAAAGTTCGTCGTGGTGACGTTTCTGCTCCGCACAGAGATCAGCTGTCAATCAAACACTGGCCCTCCTTCATCCCAGATGTTCAGTCTCACTTTGTAAAGACAGAATCTATAATGACACTGACATGAATGTGTTTGAAAGAACTAATGTTGCTGTTGTTTTCTGAATCAATGTAGAAATAAGCTTCTGGGATGTTTTAGAACCTGTATTGATCCTGATCATAATCAATGAGCTGATTATTTGTTCTTTTCTTTTCCTCCTGTGAGATGGAGGTGAAACAAACTGACTGTGTGGATGAAGTGAATGTTTCCATGAGATCAAGAGTCATTGAACCGACTCTACTGATGAAACGTGTGAACAAACTGAAGGTTTGAATAAAGAATAACGTTGTTTCATATATTTGTCTCTTCTCTTTATTTCGGAGCGTGGTCTTTCAGTTTCAGATCGAGACTTATTGATTTCACAACAAATGTCATAATGCTCTCTTTAAAACCCAGCTCTTGTACTCAAACGTTCCCCGTTTGTGCTCGGATTTGCTCTTCTCCTCATGCTGCTTCTTGAATCATCATTCAAAGCTCTAAATCCAAAAGGTTCTTACTTAATAAATCATTTAAATATTATTGATCACTGTTTAGAAAATTCAGGCATTTTGTTGGTTCAAGGGGGCGGAGCCAGGATTTAAATTTTAATGGCGGTTTCATCACGTGAACGGTTCGATGTTTTGAACAATGCATAGTTCCAGATGAGGAGGGGCTCTGCTGAGGACCAATCTAGTCCTTCAGTGTTTTAACTAAGAACAAGTTCAATGGAACTAAAGTTAAAGGAACAAAGTCATCAACAACCCAAACGTGTCAACATGTATTATACAACCAACATCGAATCAAAGTTGTGATCTAGTCTTCATCGTAAAGTGCTGCTCCTCTTACCGGACTGTGAAGCAGCTTGATAAGCCTCCATCTTCTTCATACTTTGAAACACAGTCAGCTCTGTTCTCTGCGTTTATTTCCTCACTCTCTTCCCTTCACATCACAACTTGGAGATGAACCAACATGTGGTGATGTGCCAGAGCCGACAGGAGCTCAGAGTTCCACTTCTAACACAGAGCAACTCAGACGGTCATTATCACTGAGAGGTGAAATGATGCAGAGAGAATTCCATTTAAACATGTTCAAACTATTTTCCAAGGAATGAATGGCTCTAGATAAATATACAAATCCAGCCTCTGTAGGAGGCTCTTCTCTCACATGACAGTTTGTCTCTGTTTTCAAATGTCACTAAAACTAAAGGAACAAAGTCGTCAACAAACCCAAAGTAGTTGAACCAAGTCTTTTTTGTAAAGTGCTGCTTCTCTGACTGGAATGTGGAAAAGCCTGATAAACCTCCGTCTTCGTACACACCCAGTTCTACTTTGTCCATATATTTCCTCACTGCAGCTGATGAGTTGGGTTCTGGGTTTGTCGGTGGGTTTGTTGGTTGGGCTGTAAGTTGGGTTGTGGTTTGTTGGTCTGTTGTTTGGTTTGGTCAGTTGGTTGGGTTGTGGATTGTTTTTTGGTTAGTTGTTGGGTTGTTGGTTGATTTCTGGTCTGTGACTTGTCAGTCTGTTGGTTTGCTAGGTTATGGGTTGGGTTGAGGTATTCTGGTTGGTTTGTGAGTTGGGTGGCGTCATCGTACCCTGATAGTATTACTGTAAAGGTTGTTCATGATTACATTTCTGTCACCTGTAGAGTTTTTATACTTTTACTCTTCCATTAGTGGGTTTCCATGTATTTGTACTTGTGTTTTTCATGTGTGAAGCACTTTGTAAGTTTGTTTTTATTCCACTTAAAAACTTGATTGACTTTCTGGAGACTTTGAAACGTGAATAATGTTCCAACCTGTGCTGTTGTGAGCTGAATGTGACAGCTCCCTGTGCAAACATTCACTTTGAAATGTGATGACACAGATAAAAAACTCCCAAACAGCTCATGGTAGAGAAATGTAGTAAAACTTCTTCCTGCTCTCAAACACAACCAGCTCCTCCCAGTCAGGATATTTCTTTGTCACCTCCCTTCACAGACGTGTCAGTGTAAGAATCAGTGAACAAGACGTGAACTGTGGGAGATGAGTCACTGCAGGAGTGAACGAGAGGGGGAGAAGCAGAGACTCTGTTTCTGTTCACAGGAAGTGAAACTATTCTACAGTCACTGGCAGCGGGTGAAATGGCGCAGCAAGAAAATCAACTGGACGGAGAAAGATTCTCTTGTTCGATCTGTCTGGATCTACTGAAGGATCCAGTGACTATTGGCTGTGGACACAGCTACTGTATGAGCTGTATTAAAACCCACTGGGACAATGAGGATCAGAGAGGAATCTACAGCTGTCCTCAGTGTAGAGAGACCTTCACACTGAGGCCTGTCCTGGTGAAAAGCACCATGTTAGCTGATTTAGTGGAGGAGCTGAAGAAGACTGGACTCCAAGCTGCTCCTGCTGATCACTGCTATGCTGGACCTGAAGATGTGGCCTGTGATTTCTGCACTGGGAGAAAACTCAAAGCTCTCAAGTCCTGTTTGGATTGTTTGGCCTCTTATTGTGAAAAACACCTCCAGCCTCATTTTCAGTCACCTCCATTTAAGAAGCACAAGCTGGTGGAGCCCTCCGAGAAGCTCCAGGAGAACATCTGCTCTCGTCACGATGAGGTGATGAAGATGTTCTGCCGCACTGATCAGCAGTGTATCTGTTATCTCTGCTCTGTGGATCAACATAAAGACCACGACACAGTCACAGCTGCAGCAGAAATGACTGAGAGGCAGAGAGAGCTCGGGCCGAGGAGACAAACGATCCAGCAGAGACTCCAGGACAGAGAGAAAGATGTGAAGCTGCTTCAACAGGAGGAGGAGGCCGTCAACCGCTCTGCTGATAAAGCAGTGGAGGACAGTGAGAAGATCTTCACTGAGCTGATCCGTCTGCTGGAGAAAAGAAGCTCTGATGTGAAGCAGCAGATCAGATCCCAGCAGGAAACTGAAGTGAGTCGAGTCAAAGAGCTTCAGGAGAAACTGGAGCAGGAGATCACTGAGCTGAAGAGGAGAGACGATGAACTGAAGCAGCTCTCACACACAGAGGATCACATCCAGTTTCTACTCAACTACCCCCCCTCACTGTCACTCAGTGAATCTACACACTCATCCAGCATCAGGATCCGTCCTCTGAGGAACTTTGAGGACGTGACAGCAGCTGTGTCACAGGTCAGAGGTCGACTACAGGACATTCTGAGTGAGACAGAGACAAAGATTTTACAGATTGTGTCTCAAGTGGATGTTTTACTGCCACAACCAGAGCCCAAGACCAGAGCTGACTTCTTCAAATATTCACAGGAAATCACACTGGATCCAAACACAGCACACAAAGAACTGTTATTATCTGAGGGAAACAGAAAAGTGACAAGAATGAGTGAAGAACAGTTTTATCCTGATCATCCAGACAGATTCACTGGTTGGTTTCAGGTCCTGAGTAGAGAGAGTCTGACTGGACGTTGTTACTGGGAGGTGGAGGTGGAGAGAAGAGGAGGAGTTGGTGTAGCAGTCACATACAAGAATATCAACAGAGCAGGGAGGTCAGATGACTGTAGATTTGGATTCAATGATAAATCTTGGAGGTTATATTGCTATAAAAAAAGTTATAACTTTTATCACAACAGCATCCAGACTCCAGTGTCAGGTCCTCCGTCCTCCAGAGTAGGAGTGTACCTGGATCACAGTGCAGGTGTTCTGTCCTTCTACAGCGTCTCTGACACCATGACTCTCCTCCACAGAGTCCAGACCACATTCACTCAGCCTCTCTATGCTGGAGTTCTGGTTTATTATGGATCCTCAGCTGAGTTGTGTAAACTCAAATAGTCTGGAGTCATTAAAAGCAGTGATTTAGATTCTGTGTTTAAATCTTGAACTTCTTTTGTCTCCATGTTTGTTGCTCAAAGTTCGTCGTGGTGACGTTTCTGCTCCGCACAGAGATCAGCTGTCAATCAAACACTGGCCCTCCTTCATCCCAGATGTTCAGTCTCACTTTGTAAAGACAGAATCTATAATGACACTGACATGAATGTGTTTGAAAGAACTAATGTTGCTGTTGTTTTCTGAATCAATGTAGAAATAAGCTTCTGGGATGTTTTAGAACCTGTATTGATCCTGAGTTATGCAAATATCCTTTCATATTTCTCAAACAAATAAAAACTGCATCAAATGTGTGACAAAGCTGAATTTTTAAATAAATAACACAGTTGTTAAATCCACGGTTTCTTGTTTTTCTACTCAAGTAAAGTAGAAACACGTGACGAATATATTGACGTACAGCAACAAAGTAAATGTACTTTGTTATATCCCTCATAAAACACCTGTTGACCCACCACCAGTCTCATTCCGCCTCGCACACACTCACACAGTTTCTTGTCTCACCTCCAACCTGAAGTCACAACACAAACACTCTGGAGCTGTAGGGGGCGGTGTTGCACATGAAGCGCCGCTCAACCGCCGCCGAAGAAGCGACTCGCCCTCGTGTGTCGCCAGTGCTGCTGCGGGGTTCTGGACTCAGTCACCCGGAGACTCTCCCATCGCCGCGGCCGCCCCACCCGAGTCATTGAGTAAGTGTCGTCGGGCGTGTTTGTTGAGTTCATGAACACTGAGCGACACGTTGGCTGTTATTTATAAATGTCTCCACTAAATGGGCTTGTTTGGCTAGCTCGTCGCTAGCCGATGCCTGGGGTTTGGCTAGCTGGTCGCTAGCCGATGCCTGGGGTTTGGCTAGCTGGTCGCTAGCCGATGCCTGGGGTTTGGCTAGCTGGTCGCTAGCCGATGCCTGGGGTTTGGCTAGCTCGTCGCTAGCCGATGCCTGGGGTTTGGCTAGCTGGTCGCTAGCCGATGCCTGGGGTTTGGCTAGCTCGTCGCTAGCCGATGCCTGGGGTTTGGCTAGCTGGTCGCTAGCCGATGCCTGGGGTTCGGCTAGCTGGTCGCTAGCCGACAGTAGCATGGTATGAGTGCCGCCGTCCTGCAGCTGAAGTTAAAACTTTTCATGAAGTTAAGTTTAGTATCGTTAAGTTTCGCCGTCGACCTGCTTGTCGCCAGCTAGCTGTTGACAGCTAGCTGGCGACTGTGCAGCTAGCTAGGCTATTGTCCAGTAGACAGATGTTATGACTGTCAACCAACACTCTGGTTGTTTAAGCACTGCTACGTTCATTATTTTACAAGAGAAGACATATTCAGTGTTACTGTGTATTTCAGATTTATCTCCGTCAAATCGTTTCCACTTTTAAATGCTACGTTCCCGTATCAGAGGTCCAGTGTGTAAGATAAAGGTAAAAGAGAAATTAAACAATCCTGGTGGTGTTTATACTAGTGTTTCTTTAGCTGCAACATGACACTTCACCACTAGATGTCACTAAATCTACATAGTAAACACTGAAATAATCGTTTATTTTAAAAGCTGAAATTTGTGGATGTCTGAATTCTGAATTTGTTTGGTCGTGTCCTGCCTCCTGGATGCTCTACCCAGGCCCCATCCTTCAACTCGATGCTCCAGGAACTTCAGATTGCTTGTTTTGCCTGTACCACATTCATACATTCATCATTATCATGTTAGACAAATGAAAACAAATCTGCACAATAGTGACTCTGCCCTCAGTGGTCACAGAGTGCTATTTCGTCTTCCAGCAAAGTATATGAAGATAAGAATATACTTATTTTAGTTAAATACTGATTTGCCTTTAATTTAAATATACGATTTACCAACAGTCTGCAGCAACTGATAAAAGAACATGTTAGGTTGTGAGTTGAGTATCTCTGGACTTTGTAGATGTCACTGTGGGTCAATAAAATTGGGATTGGGCATTTTTCATTTTGTGACAGTAAATGTGGAAAGTAATTGTCAGTGTAATCGATGCGTTGAGCTACTTTTTGAATTAAGTTTGGTCTGTTTTTGTTTTGCATATTTGGGTAGAATCCAAATGGTTTTAAGACTATGTTGTCTGTATTGTAAAGCCCTCTGTGACAAATGAATAATTTCAACTTGACCTGTTTCCAGGTTGTCATGGCCTCCTACACTTGCATCAGCTGCCGAGTGGCTTTTTCAGATGGCGAAGTGCAGCGAACACACTACAAAACCGACTGGCACCGCTACAACCTAAAGCGCAAGGTGGCCGACATGCCCCCTGTCACTGCTGAAAACTTCCAGGAGCGCGTCCTGGCACAGAGGGCTGCTGCCGAACAACATCTGAATGACTCATCGGTCACAGAGGGCTGTGCCGTCTGCAGCAAGAAGTTCTCCAGCGCCAACGCCTACCAGAACCACCTGCAGTCTCACAAACACCAACAGGCCGAGAAGCAGGCGCTGCTAGCCGCCCAGAAGGAAGTGGAGAGGATGAATGAAAAGAACCTGGAGAAGGGACTTGGTGACGAGAAGGTGGATCACGACGCCAGGAACGAGGCCCTGCAGCAAGCTCTGAAAGAGCAGCAGAGGTCGAGCCTGCCCAAGCAGGGGAAGGCCCAGATGTCACAAGGAGCGACAAAGGAGAAGACAGAGAGGCCGGACATACCTCCCCGTGTGATGTGGCTGGAGGAGCAAGCCAAGAGGCGAGAGAGAGAAGAGGGAGCCACAGCTGAGGGAGGTAAGGAGAAGATGTGTAACCACTGTGGACACATCAGAGTAAACCTCTTACTGACGTGACCTTTTTTACCAAAGTACTGTGAAGTTCTGCTTTATGTGCTTTTTGCGGTTATCTGTAATGTATGTATTGAGACTTGAGGTAGTTTCACTTGAAGTGTAATCGGTGTCAAGTACAGAAGTTGATGTTGAAGTTATTCGAGTTTCACATCCATTCATTCTTTGGTTTTAAAATTAAATTCTTCCAGAAGATTGGGAGGACATTGAGGAGGAGGAGGAAGAAGAAGATGAGATGGAGGAGCATGAAGAGGAAATGATGGATCAGGAGGTAGGAGACCCTGCGGCTCTGTCTGACCCCCACCCCGCTGGTTTGCCAGGCTCCATCCCCGCCACCGACTGCCTGTTCTGCTCCCATCACTCGAAGTCACTCTTGAAGAATGTCGCCCACATGACCAAAGTCCACAGCTTTTTCATCCCTGATGTGGAGTTCCTTGTCGACCTCAGGGGCCTGATCCGTTACCTCGGTGAGTTTGGAGCGTAAGTGTTAGGAACTTGGTCTTCAGGCAGATAATGGACGCATAGTGTAAAGGGCCCAGATGTTAATCTGTGAATGCTCAATACAAGTGTGGATGAGCACAGTTCACTCATCTGAGCAGTAAAATGAAACTGGAACTAAAGAGGAAAGGAAATACTCCCACTTCTGTGTCTTTGTGTTAATTCCCAAATGCAGCTGACATTAAAGGTTCAGTGTGTAGAATTTAGTGACACCTAGTGGTGAAGTGTCATGTTGCAGCTGAACACCCCTCACCCCCCCTCTCCTTCCAAACATGAAGAAGAACCTGGCAACTTCAGTTGTCATAAAAACTCAGAAGGTTTTAGTTTGTTCAGTCTGGAATAATGTAAAAAAACATGGCGGCCTCCGTAGAGAGGGTCCCCTCCATGTAAATATAAAGTATTTAAATATATTTAAATATAAAGGGTCTTTTCTGGGGTAAAGAAAACTACAATTCAGTTATTTTAGATGAAACGAACTTGTGAAAACATCATGAGGATTATTGTAGATTAAATTTCTGCCAATAGTCCCTTTCACCTGAATCTTACACACTGGACCTATAAAGTTTGTAGTTCTGTTTAAAGTTGTGTGAAAACATCTGCAAGTTATTTTCCAATGTTGAAGAGTAAGTCCCTGTATTAGAGCGAACAGTCCTGCACTAGTAGCGCTAAGCTGGATGTGAACAATGTGTTGTCAATGTGTTTGCAAAAATATTTGGTTCTCTGTGATTCATTCTTTTTTTTTTAACTTTCCTGCCAAATCTAACAACAGTATGTTTTCCTCGTCACAGGAGAAAAGGTTGGTGCTGGGAACGTGTGTCTGTGGTGTAACGAGAAGGGGCGCTCGTTTTATTCAGCTGAAGCAGTACAGAGTCACATGACAGACAAAAGCCACTGTAAGCTCTTCACAGACGGCGATGCTGCCCTGGAGTTTGCCGACTTCTATGACTTCAGGTAATTAAGCCACTTTGAACAAGTGAATAATCTGTGATCTGATCGGTGGGCGTGGATGAAACTATAATAAAAATAACAAGACCCTCTGAAACTGCAGCGATGTTTCAGAACAACCAACTAAAACCTGAGTTTTCTGAAGAGCTGACAGAATTGCCGAAGTTGACTGAACATTTCTCAGCCTCTGAAGCAACACATGAAATAGATAGATCTTGCGTTTTCCCTCAAGTTCATGAACATTTTGAAATAAAACCAATCAAGCTGGCAAACTGGCTTAGATCCCCCTTCCTCCTCCTCCTCCTCCTCCTCCTCCTCCTCCTCCTCCTCAAACATGTCTCTTGAGTCTTCGTGAGCAGGTCACCAGGAACATCGTCTGGGTCTGATTTGTTCTATTCATCGTTGGTTACTTCAGTGAAACTGCTGTAATGGGCTTTAATATTTCTCCTGTCACTTGGAGCAGCAGCCATTGTCTGAGCCCTCACTTTAAAAACTTTTCCAGGATAAGAGCCCAAACGAGTCGCACCTAGTCTTAAAGAAACATACTCGCACATATCGCATCAGGTCTTAATGGATTAAGCAAAGGCAGATTTCAAGAACACACTGAGGGAATCTCTTCAAATTGTCACAGATGAATTGATTTTATTTTGGTGGTCAAGGTTCTCTGTACACCATACAAAGCATGTTCTTGTGAACATCATGTACCGGTAACACCAGCAGAGAATTTCATTTCATCTGGTACAAATATTCACTTCTACTCACGGATTCCTTGATGGTCAAAGGTCACAGACTACAATAAATTCATTTTGGGTTTAAAAATGTGAATTACGCCTCCCACCTGTAGGGGGACCCAGAGTGTACCGGTGTGTTGCTTTAAAAAACGGCCTTTAAAGACATCTGCATGCATTTATGTTGCATCGCTGTCCTTTTTGTTCACATGGTCTTTTTGCTTGCTTTGTTTTCTGCCAATAGGAGCAGCTACCCTGACAGTAAGGAGGGCGAGGATTCTGAAATGATCGAAGATCTGCCCGACGACAAGAACCTGGAGTACGACGACGAGACGCTGGAGCTGACTCTGCCTTCAGGTGACTTCATAATTAGTTATTATCCCCCCCACCAATCAACAGATGCACTTGTTATCACTGTCAATGAGTCACAGCATCACAAAGTAAACACTGTGTGAAGGTAAACTAGAGTTACAGCTTTCAGGATGCAGGATAAGATATCTTACTGTGTTTGTATGATTATTCTCATGTAAAATGATATTACATAACTTTCACTGTGTATCTGATTTGGCTGTTTTTAACTCCCAGGAGTCGCTGATGTGATCAAATCACATGGCGTGTTTAAAGACGTCGCAGTGTAGAACCAGAGCCTCATGGAGCGCTGTGCTCTCCTCCACTTGAAAGTGGTTTTCGTTTAGAGTTGAGCAGCCAAGTAAAAATGATGATATAAATTCAGTGTAAAACATTTATACATTAGTAAAAGTATTCAAGATGAGATGAAGCAGCATTCAACTCAATATCTTCATCATGTTTTGTTGTGTTGAGAAATAAAAAAGAGTGAATATACTGATTCTGAGGGGCGGGGAAACTGAGAGGAAGATTTGTGCTGTCGTTCGCTCGTTGCGATCATCATGAGGTTTTTTTAAAAATATATCTTCATGCTCTAACATGAATACTTCTGATTGTTTCCTCAGGTGCCAAAATCGGCCACCGCTCCCTCATGAGGTACTACAAACAGCGATTTGGAGCTCAGCGAGCGGTGGTTCTCACCCACAATAAGAACGCTGTTGGCCGAGTCCTCCGGCAGTACAAAGCGCTGGGCTGGGGAGGAGATGGAGGTAAGATTTAACCGGAACAAAATTAAAGTTGTGTCTTTGGTGTCAAGTGTTTTCTTTTTAAAAGTTTAGAAAGAAACCGAGGTTTTGCGCCCAGTGTGGAATTGTGTCAGCAGATCCTTTGTTTGTGTTTTCTGTTCCGTGGAGATGACGTGTTTTGGCCGTTGGGGTTTATTGATAATGCTGTTTCCTTTTGTTTATCACTTCTACCAGCTTCCTCTTTCAACTTTGATTTCTTGTGCGCCTGAGAAAAGGCAACTGTCCCAACCAGGGTTTAACTACAGGGGCGCTCGTATACACGTGTCGTGGAGAAAACCAAATCAACCAAGACAAACGTGCAAAAAAGATTCTATGATCATTTTCAATAAGACAGCCTAACTTTATTTATACAGCAGGTTCAGTGTAAAGTTCAGATAAAATAATCCTGGAGATATTTTTACTGCTGTGTTTCATCTAAATACTTTACATCTAAATACTTTATGTTTAAATACTTTATATCTAAATACTTTACATCTAAATACTTTATGTTTAAATACTTTATATCTAAATACTTTATATTTCTACCAGGAGTGGTTCCTCTCTATGGAGGCAGACATGTTTTTCACCACTAGATGTCACTAAATTTAAAGAGCGTGCCACTTGCTCCTGAGGGATAGGAACTGATCACGTCCTCTAGTGGTCATATTCTTGTACTGCAGCCAAACCACAGTCTCTGATGAGCGCTTCACATCCCACTGACATACTAACAAAAGAACCTCTCTGTGTTTAAGTCTTGTCCTTGGGTTCTCTTTTCATTCTTCCCATCATAACGACGAGAGAACTGCTCCTGAACAACGACACGCCCCATGTTCATTCACGCTGCCCCTCCCGTCTCTCTGTCTCTTAGGCAACGGCTCGTTCCATCGGACCCAGAGAGACATGCAGTACGTACAGATGATGAAGTCAAAATGGATGCTGAAGATGGGCATGAATCACAACACCACCAAGCAGAAGCACTTCAGAATCCAAATCATGTTCTAAACCGTCAGCGGGGAAACAGGTCGTGGTGCGAGACCGTGGACCGGTCGCATCTCTGCTTTTTTCCAGGCAACAAGACTCGGAGCGCAGAATCGAGCACAGCTGCAGAACCATCAAACCTTCAGATCGCCCGAAATCAGTCCTGATCTAACGTGTTATGTTGACTTGAGGTTTGACAACTGCAGCAAAAACTTGAATGGGCATAACTTTGTAGAATTCTCACACAAAGTGAAATTACCTTTTTTAATCTCTCATGTTCTCTCACGGAGCGGAAAGTGTAGGTCCACAGGAAACCTGCTTGAAATGAACTTGTGATTGAACTAGCAGGGGAAACATCTCATCAACTGCTCAAACAACAACGCACAAGGCACAGATGACTTAGGATCTCTATGGATCATGTATAACTGCTGCAGTTTGTCAGTTTGACCTTTTGTTAGACCAATGACGGATCTTTATGATTCAGTATACTCATATTACGCATCCAACTAAATAAAAGTTTCATATTTATTTGATACAGTAGTCTTCTTAAATGCTAACTATTTTGTTTGCAGGTGGGGGAACCACTGTGAACAGTGTTCTTCACCGATGTGGCAGGATTCACTGCAGACAGCGGAAATCTGACACGGCGCTTTAATTTGATGAGCAGAAACAACCTGTTGCACGTCGGGAGAGAAAATGTCAGCTTGAAGAAATACGATGAAATAAGCTTCTCTAAGGTTTATTAACAGGAGATCCTCTGTATGTACATGGTCACAACAGTGACACAACCACATTTATCAGAAATGTTTGTGTTCACAACCTATTGGCCAGAATTTAGTTTAGCTCTAGCACGTTAAAGCTGTTGACGCTATGCTAATTTACGTTCAGTGCAATTCTTTGTCTTCATTTTGTCATTTCATATGTTTAACGTACTTTTATGAGCTAGAACTGTCGACATTGTTCACATTTGTGCCGGTGCGGTGCGTTCGTCACCATGAAGCAGATGAGGCTGCAGCTAACAGTTATTCTCATCAGTGGTGAATAGATGTTCTGTTGTTTGTAAAGCATCTGGAAACGGATGCGTCCCCGTCAGTGTCTTACAGCTCCAATGACGTCTTCTATTTCTTGTTTGGAACAGCAGCAGATGTCGTGACTACATGAAGTGATCGAACAAGAGTTCAGTCGTAGAGGGGGGGGGGGGTAGAGGGGGTGACTGGTTGGTGGTGATGTGGCGGGGGAGCATGGCTGCCGTGTTGGTGTCTCCTCTTCGTTATTTCAATATTTTAAACACCGACTGCTCCACTGTGGATTTTCAGCCTACTGAAGGAAAGGCTTTGTGGTTTGGATCGTCGGTGCAGCTCCTTTCAGACGCGTCAGTCTGATCACTCGCTGTGGGCCTCGTGCAGATGATGATGTCATCGAAAGCTGATCGGGCTTCTTCTCCAGCAGGATGCTGACCCACCACACCAGCGCTTTAATGAGCTCAGCTCCTCCATTTGTTTGTGGTCCTCCACTCTATCTTTGGCAGGCTCTCCACTTCCTCCAGCAGGCTGGGAGAGTGTTTGCGGCACAGCGGTTTCAGGGGTTTGAGGCGCCCTGCCTCGTACAGTATGCCACTGTTTGAAGGAGTCGACAGGAAGAACAGAGAGGGGGAGGGGCTCTGCAGACAGGCCGACGGCGAGAAGGAGAATAATTGATCGGGATGACTTGGGGAGAGAACCAGAGCAAATGGCTGAGAGGCATTAGCACTCAGGAAGTGATGGGAGAAGGTGATTCTTAAAAATAGCTCGACCGTCTGATGCGTGTTGATGTATTTCATTTGCTCACGTTCTCTATTTATATTCCTGATTTAGAATCTACCAGTTCTTCAGGACGTCTGGCTCATAATCCTGAAGTTGAATTAGATCACCTGAATCCATGGAAACACTTTCACGAAGCTTAAGTGTTGGAATCCACCAGCTCCCTTTAAATTCAAATGTGGTGAAGCTGCTGTGGGCCGAGGGTTTTAGTTTCAGCAGCTGGTGACTTGTTTGAGTCATAAGAGAGGTGAGCCAATCAGGACCAAGTCCGCACGTAGCTCATGCTTATGAAGTCGTTCACTCGAGCTGGTTATGAAACATTTATAGGAACAACGTCTTTGGTTGTGAAATATCTCTGATGTTTATCCTCCACAGTGAACTTTTAACTCCTCAATTCATTAGAGAAACCAAAGTAAAGAAGTGTTTGACCTCTTTCTTCTTCTCCACCGGTAGAAATCTTCTTCATTAACTTCTGTGTGCAGGGAAGTGTGTTCATAATGCTGACGGTCCTGAGAAAAACCAATATTCCCTTCGTAATAATTGAGAATTATTTTTATCGTCCCGTTGATGCACATTTGGTTTTTTAAAAGGTTTAAGTAGGAATAACTAAAAAAGTTTCTTGGTAAACACAAAAGTTCTTATCAGTGGTTTAAAACTGTCATAAAGTGGATGAAGGATGTCGGACCAAAACTGTTCCTGTCAAAAAACTAAAGTTTGGTTTCACTAACCTTGAGTGTGTATATTATGTAGAATATAAGAGGAGTACAACTAAAACGTGGTTTCCTAGAATAGAGGCGTCGTATGTTTTTGCCTGCGTGTGTTTTTTAGGAGGATTTCACAAAAAACGACTTTTCCATTAAAGGAGGAAACATCAGACATTTCCCAGAAGAGCACAGTCCAGCTGCACATCTGGATAAAGGGGCACATCCAGGATTTATTTTATTTCTTTAACAATGTGAGATGGGAAGTTTCCTAGGGAATCATCTGTGGACCTGAAGACGTATTTTGGGAGCTGATATCGATCAGTTTGGAGCGGCTTGATTGAATTTAAGGAGAGAGTTGGGCCTTGGAGGAGAATGAGCTCTGAATGCCATTTTAGTCCGTGGATGGGCGCCACTCTCTCAGAAGTTGAAATCCAAAAGTAAATTCAGAGACGGTCGATCTCAGTCCCACCCCCCACCCCCCTAAACAAACCTGTTCGGACGCAGTTCACCCAGCCCTCCCTGCTCTCAGCACGATCCCGGTCTCCCTTCGAGCCCTGGGGACCTGGTATTGATCGGTGCTTCGTAGGTAGTGATTGGACATGAGTGGATAATTTCCTTTGCTGCATTAGAGTCCATTACTGGCCCACTCCCCGGAAAGCGATAGACATCGTCAAAAGAAAAAAAGAAGAAGAGAAGATTCTTCTTGGAAAAGCAGTCTCCTCCTCCGACAGACGATTCGCCGACTGAGGCTCCGTGAGCTTTATTATCAGGTCCATTTGGAGGCTGATGAGAAGATACAGGCAATAATTTAGACACTGAGTCAGGACACCAGAACAGTGTGAGTTCTCAGGGTGTCACACACGTTCAGCAGACAGGAGAGAATCAGGAAATGTTTTTAAGTCTTGTTGATCGTTTAGCATCACCCAATCATTTAGACTTTTCAAGATGGTCCCATGGAGGGATGGGTGTTTTTTATTTTTTTACATTAAAAAGGCAGCTTCTCTGGATTATAATGCATCTAATAATAATAAACTAGGATTATTATTTTGTGACCATTGAGGTTCATGGTTGTTACCGAAGCATCGCTCCAGTGAGATGTAGCTGGAGTTTGGTTGAAGGTGTTTGATTTGCTTCAGGTGAAGTGTTAAGAAGCAGCTCGGAGCTCAGATGTGATGATCTGAACACGGGCTGCAGACTTGAGCTCAAACTCTTGTTTCTCTCTGCGTCCTGACACGGTGAAAATCCAGTGGAACCTCGGTTCCTCTTATGCCTCCGGGCCGGTGTTCCACTTTAACTGCTGATGTTTGTTTCCATCATCAGAGAACCAATCCAGATGTTTGTAGAATGTGAGTCAGAGATTCATATGAAGATCTTTGAACCATGTGTCCTCGGTGTCATACGTGTTTATCTGAGGTCATATGAAGAGAGTCTGGCCGAGAGTGAAAGATTTAGGGGAAACCTTGAATCCCCCCTGCCCCCCCCCCCGGCAGCCTGTGCTGTAAATATGATGCAGCTCCTCTTTTTCCTTCCTCGCAGGCGGCAGTGCAGAGGTAATGCCTTGGTGGGTCAGGAGAGTTATCTCCTCCATCATATTAATGGGATAATAATGTGATTGATTGGTCGTCTCCCCTGGGGAACGGTCCTTTCTGTTTCCTGAGCGCTCGACTCATCAGAGGGAAGGATTCTTGATCGAAAGCCGCTCAGTAGCTCACGGCCACATCAGTGTGTGTGATCACTCTAAGCATTGACCTCTCCGGGTTCGCGTGTAGGTTTAGAACTCGGTTAAGTTAAGGGTTAGGCCTTAAGTTGTGATGGTTACGGTTAGGCTAAGGGAGGGCATTATACCCAGGGTTGAAATGATATAACGTGGTAACAACTCCAGTTGGTTATTTGAAGCATTTAATCCTTTATTATTATGATGATTTGGTTGATTCTGTCCAGCATCAACCAAAGTCAACACGTGTCCAAGACGCGAACTCGGCCAGTGCAGCGTTTGTTGTGTTTTATAAAAACATGGCGGAAGGAGATCTGCTGTTCAGAGCTAACAAACTAACATCCACTGTTAGTTATTTTGCCTCGACTTGACTCAACAAGTTGTCGAACCTTCGATAGATGACGAAAATATTCTCATCGTTCTTATTGATGTATTTAATGTCGATGTAAAACTTGGCGAAGTTAGTTTGTGTATTCGTTGTTGTTTTTTTTTATCCTTTTGAAGCAAATTTTGAACAATACTGTGATAATACTTAAACAATATTGGTCACTGGAGTTTTCACACCTCTTCACCTGCAGCAGTGCCAACGAGCGTCCTCACAAAGATAGAAGTACAAGTGTGTTCCTGTACTTCTATATTTGTGAGGACCATTCTCAGCATAGACCTACAGAGGACAATTTGACCCGTCCTCACTTTATCAATGGACTGTTCGAGGGTGAGCCCCCCCCCCCCCCCCACACACACACACACTTCATCTGTGGATGTAAAATACAGAATCAATTACAGTAGAAATGGAATTAGAGAAGCATGAGCTCAATGATCAAATACAAAATATATTGTTCAAGGGCTCTGGAAGACAGAAGTGTAGATGTACAAGTGTGTGTCTGTCTGTAGTGTGTGTGTGAGTGTAGTGTCTGTCTGTAGTGTGTGTGTGTGTGTGTGTGTAGCTGTCAGCTTGGACCATAGAGGCGGAGGCAGAGGGGGAGGAAGGGAAGAGGAAGACGGGAATCCGGTGCTTCAGGTCGGTTTGAGTTCCGCTGCGATGCCTGGACGCTGCTGCTCGGAAATGCTCCCCGGGTCTCCGGAGCGCACGAGGCGGATTCAGCCGGCGGATGGGCCGCAGCACCGGCGGGGATTTGGCTGCTGATCCTCGGTTCGGCATCCACGGAACGGAGGGACCTGGGACCTGCATCACGTCTCGCGGTGGTGGGGGACACTGTGCGCGGCCGTCGGGGGCATCGATGTTATTTAATTCCGACACTTGACTTGAACATGAGCACGGAGGAGGCAGAGGCGAGGGGAGGCACCGCCATCACCCACCGCCACACCTGGGAGGAAGAACCGCGCGCCCCCCGAGGACGTCCGCATCCCGAGGACGAGGCGGAGCCGGGAGAGGAGCGGGAGGAAGGGGAGGACTGTCGGGAGGACCGGGGCTGCGGGGACACATGTGGGGGCGCCTTGCAGGAATCCAACCGGGGGGATTGTTCCAGCGAGGATGGGGCGGTCGGGGGAGCATCGTGCAAGACGCAGGCGATGCATTCAAACTGCAGCAGCGACACGTGCATCCCCACTCCCAGCTGCCGCATCTGCTTCCAAGGCGCAGAGCAGGTGAGTGATGTCATGTGGGTGGACCCGGGCTCAGGTGAGACACCACGTGTGTGTCCGGGAGCTCCAGAACAAATCCCACTTTCCTCTGGGGTTCCAATGGTTCCCTGTACTCTAGAATGGACCCTTTACTTTGAAATACTTTACATTGGAATACTTTACATTTACATCAGCTATAAGCGAGAAAGATCACAAAGCAACTTTCAAAAACACGATAACGTTAAAAGCCTGAAAACAATTAGCAAACATTAGTCTCTAGCTGCTGCATGGAGCTCACACAAAATGCAGAGGTCACTTTCACGTGTGTCTCAGTGTTCGATGGGAATTTGGTCACAGCTGCAGCAGGTTGAGGTTTCACGGGTTTCCTGTCGTAATACGAGACTGTGGTCGTCGTCTGAATGGAGACAGAATCTCTACAGTCCAGCTGTAACATGAAAACTGAGTTGAGTTTGGAGGTTTTCTTTGGTTAATGCTCTTCACATACGCCGCTAGAGCTGAAATAACTAAATTGTCCGATCGACACTTGTTGGTTAAATGTCTTTGTGCAGGTTTGATTGGACAAAGTGAACAAAAACTGGAAACGTTTCAATGTGAGTGGAGTTTTCCTGAGTGAGGATTTACAGGGTCAGAGGTCAGCATGCTCTGAAAACAGTTTCCTTTCGAGGCTGAGCATCAGGGAACCTTTAAATACAAACTGTGCTGTGTAAACTAGTGAGTGAGATTAACTTCAGGATGATTATGAGACCAAACTACCATTTGAACTTTCATGCTCGTTATTGTATTTTTATTGGGAAATCGTTCTGAGCTGAATACAAGAGGACGCAGAAGTTCCCTTCAGACGGTCCTTGTTTTCATGTTGTCACGTTTCTTATTGCACATTTATGTGCACGGTCAAATCATCGTCTTGTGTATTGGTCCGTTGTACAATCCAAACCCAATGAAACAGACTGCTTCATATCCATCATATCAGAGGGGGATGAAAAAGGCTGAATCATAATCTATTTATAATGAACATCATCCCCAAGCGATGCGTCAGTCGAACCGTCTGCTCGTCTTCCTGGAGCTGGATGGACAGATGTGGACCAGCAGGGACAAATGGACACTCCGGCTCTGAAACCTGACACGGCGTTTGCCTATTTGGTCCGTGACAGCGAGACTCGATGAGGGACGATTCATCCCCACCGGAGCTGAAGGGGAAGAGAGGAGTCAGGGCAGTAAACGCCTAAGTGAATATCCTGTCTTCTGAACGTGGGCTATAGCCTATTAGCAGAGCTAATCTAATTGCTCTGCCTCCGGGTCCAGACTAATACTTGATTTTGATACGAGGCCGCGGGCTGGTCAAGCTCACAAGTTACAAAGAAAATTGCAAAACAGAAATTTGACACTTAAAATACTCCTGTGTGAGGAGACGGAGTGAGAATAAGATGTCATTTAACCCGAGACAAGGCCCGATCAGCATCCACAGGTTGTCATTTTTAATTTCCATTAAAAATATAATTTCCCCCAAATTCATAATAATAAAATAATAATAATAACTTGCTCGCCTTTTTTGGGAGCTGTTGACGACATACTGGACAAACTTCATACACAGATGAAGTCCGACAGAGATCAGAGAGATCATTAACGACTGTCGTAGTAAATAGAATGAACCAAATTTTATTTTTTATAAGAAAAAGATTTTTATTAGCATATTCTCAAATCACAGTTTGTCTCATAGATATTAACAAGGTGCGACATCCTCTGATCTTAAAGGGATAGTTCACCAAAAAATAAAAATTTGACCTATCCCTTTAACCCTATAATTATTAACTGGGAAAACAGGCAGAATCCTCAGAGCGTCACATGTATTTGTACAAAAGGAAAAAGTCTGATAGCGAGGGAGTAGTAATGACAACTGTACATTTAGAGGTACAGCCAATAGTGTATGTGTGTTGGTATATAAGCGACCCATGAATAAGTGCAGCGGCTTCGTCAAACGGCTCCTTCGAGGATACCGACTCCTTGATGTTGGTTTTTATCAATCACAGCTTCAGTTGGTAGCCGACGCCGCGTCACTTCATTCAAGACGAAGCCTCCGAGGTCCTTTTAAACCCACAAGGTTTTCATGACATGATGAAAAATGAGCTCCCTGACCACTGACCTTAATATACTATTAATATGCCACTCACAGCTCGGCC
The DNA here is from genome assembly GCF_024713975.1 of Paralichthys olivaceus. NCBI lineage: Eukaryota > Metazoa > Chordata > Actinopteri > Pleuronectiformes > Paralichthyidae > Paralichthys > Paralichthys olivaceus. The sequence continues at coordinate 1,297,715 of NC_091108.1, read as the reverse complement.
GGCAGGTCAAAGCTACAGTAATGGCTTCTGGAGGAGGAAGAAGAAGGAGAAAAAACAGAAGCACAAATATGTGTCTTCAATGATTAATGTCCTGCTGCAGCCTGCCGTTAACATCCATGAGTGTAGCTTGGAGAGATGATCATTGATCTGAGCGATGCTGCCAAAGTCCTGTGGTGAACAAGTCGTGTGTTTTCGTTTGACGAATGACCAGCTGGAAGAAAAGACCAAAGTCACTTTTGAAATGATAGGAAACACACACACACACGTCTGTGTTTCCTGCTGTTTCCTCCTGTTCCTGGAAGGATCCCGAGGTTCAAGCCGTCACTGGTGCAACAGGAAGTGGTCAAATTTATAGAAACTCCAGCCGAGACATGAGTATGATTCCAACGTTGTGCGTTGAGAGTTCCAGTTATTTTCCACTTGTGAATGTCTTAAAGTGCTTTTATCAAATCAATGTCATCTCTTTATTATATAATGACCTCTGCCCTCTCTCTGGTCTCCAGGGCGACTTGTTGAATCCATGCCGGTGCGACGGCTCAGTGCGTTACACTCACCAGCACTGCCTGCTGAAGTGGATCAGCGAGCGGGGCTGCTGGACCTGCGAGCTCTGCTGCTATCGCTTCCACGTCATCGCCATCAACATGAAGAGACCGTGGCAGGTATTACAGCGTGCAGCAGTTAGTTTTTTCTTTCCTTATATTTGTGTTGTGGGTCCACGTGTGTACTTGGACAGCCTCAGGTAGGGACAGCACACCTCCAGCACTGTGAGCGGGTTTAGAGACTGTGGAACTGTGATATACTCAGAGACGCTGGAAAAAGCAGCGTCTGTCACAACTGTATCACTTAAACTCAAGTTCAGAACCTAAATATTGAAGAAGCTCTTCTCTGTTATCATGGAGAAACAAGCAGACGACACAGGTTCACATTGTGACCGTTAAAACTTCACCAACAACGATACTTAAAGGAACAGCTCGAGCTGAAATATTACTGTGCTTAAATGGTGAAATTCAAGCTGTGAACAATCTGTTCTTAAAAACACTAAACTGCCTCAATCATCCCGTAATCTGAGCACACGGATAATCTCAGTTTGAAGGATGTGAGCATTTAACAGGCAGTGTCCGATGAAAACCTCAGTCAGGCTGCATTGTGGGAAGAATGCGATGAAGCAGGTATTCACGTTATTCTACCTTCTGCCTTTTTTAAAAAATCAGAGCAGCAAAAAATCTTTTTCCACCGGCTGAGAGTTTGCATCTCCTCGTCAGGCCTCTGCTCGGATTTCTTCAGTCCTTCAAAGCTGAACAGACGTGATTCTCTGGAGGAACATTCAGGTCTGTTCGCTCCAGATGGAACTTGAGTCACTGGCAGATTGAACAAACACACAAAGATGCTCAGCACAAGTTATTTTCCTCTGAATCGAGCACGTCACCATCAACAATTTTCTGTTTCGCAGTTCGTTTATTAAGTTTGTGCTGCACTTTCTTCTTCTCTTAATCCGACACCTGTTCTGTCCTGCTTCACATTCTCCTCTTTCCACCTCCTCTTTGCCTCCTTCTTCTCCTTTCTGGAGATTCAGTCAGACATGTGGCAGGTGCTCAGGACTGTGTGGAACTGTGTGCTCATTGTTTCATGCTCCATCTAACACGCCCAGATCTGGTTGATGTGGTTTTACGAGAATAAAGTCGTAATAATACAAAAATAAAGTTGTCATTAAAAAGAAATAATAATATGAGAATAGTCCTTAATGCACCGTTTTCATATTTTGACCAGTTGTTACAATGAAGGATGTTATTCGTACTGTTACCCATATAACCGCAGTGTGGTATTTCTATTTGTCTTTATTTGGTGTCGTCTGCAGTTGTGTCGAGCTGACTTTCATCTTTCTCGATCAAATAAAAGAATCTCGATCACAGAGTCATCTGAAGACCTCAGCTCGTGAACCGAGTTTTGTCTGAGGCGACGATCACAGTCTCAGATATATGTGGTGTTCCTGTTGCTCTGGATTAAAGCTTCACGTGCGTTTACAGACAAAGACGTTTGTTTTCAGTCCGTTTCATGTACTCTCTGTCTTCTCTGTCTGCAGTGGCAGTCTATCACCATCACCCTGGTGGAGAAGGTGCAGATCATCGCCGTGTTCCTGGGTTCCCTCTTTTTGGTGGCCAGCATCTCCTGGCTGCTGTGGTCGGCTCTCAGCCCGCAGGCCATCTGGCAGCGCCGAGACGTCCTCTTCCAGATCTGCTATGGCATGTACGGCTTCATGGACCTGGTCTGCGTAGGTGAGGATGGGAAGGATTAATGCAGCTGACACCAGACAACCGTCCCCTGAGGTCAATTATAAAATGAAATGTGAAACAAAGGGATTTTGACCAGGGAACCAGCCGCCGTTTTGTTTCACTTTAACATGAGAATCAGGAGCCGAGGACTTTGCATGAAACCTGTTGTGTGAGGGAACTGAGGTGGAAGAAGAAAATAAATGACTCTACCTGATACTGAATGTGGCCTGGAGCGTGGAAGGGACCATTTCTAAGATGCGTAATGTTTTCAACAGTTTTCTTTAAAGTGTTATTTTCTGTCATTGTTGCAGGCTTGATTGTCCATGAGGGGGCAGCAGTGTACAACGTCTTCATGCGCTGGCGAGCCGTTAACCTCCACTGGGACGTCCAGGGTTATGATAAGGCAAAGGACATGGAGGAGATGAGCACCGGTCATTCCTCATTGGCCCCCAGGACGCTCTGGTTGCCCCTGGCCACCTTTGGCCCCAATGGCCCCTTACACTCCACCCAGCTGGGGCCACAGCCATGGACCTGCCTCTGTTTGGCCCCATTCTGTCCTGGCTTCGTGCCGCGAAACAACCTCAGCCAGGACGGTGACTCAGGAGAGGTCGTCATTCGTGTCACATCGGTGTAGGAAGAAAAATTCTGATGGTTCAACCTTGGTTGTAACAATCTGAGCTTTGCTGGGATTTCATTTCTGTATTCTCTGTGATGCTACATGATTTCCTGAAGCATTAAAGCAGTTTGCTCTGGGGCCGGTCCTCAAAACTATCTCAACAGTTAAATGAACCCACATGTGGTTTAATCCTGAGTAAAAATATTCTTCCATTGGCTCAATGTTCATGTCACGTAGGAACGACGGGGTCACCAACCTGTCAATCACATGTCACGACGGTGTAGCCACGTGAGAGTTAATGGATACTGTGCACGGTCAGTGTCCACATCCCTCAAATTTAGGTTTAGGAGTTCGGTTGATTCATAGCATCCATGCTCATGCACTTCTTGTTCAGATGAACTCAGCAGTAAGGCTGATGTGTGCTGAGTATGAAGGAAAGGAATTGATTCAACAGTGATTTTATTGGACCATCGCTTGAAAGAAATGTAATTTGGCACCAAGGAGAAAAATGGTGACTAATTTCCAATATAAATATAAACGCAATTTTTCATTAACTCAGAATTTAGGCTCTGTTCTCTTTGGAATCGTTTTGAGATAATTTGCAGCGCGGGGGTGGGGTGGGGTTGATGCTCGACCAATCACGAGTCAGTCTCAGCTGTCAATCATGAAGTTTTACCCCCTTTTACATATCATCAAATAACTAATTCAGACCAAATGTGAAAACTTGAACAAACATCAATGTGATCGTCTTTGAGAAACATGTGACTTTTTAATTCGGTCCATGTCCCATCTTCTAACATGGAGGACACAAGGTGTATGATACACTACAGCCACCAGGGGGCGGTTTAGATGACTTCACCTGTAGGGAGCCGTCCTGTCCTCCATCTTTGTTTACAGTCTGTGGTCAGAAGCCAAACTGACATGAAATTCTGATCATTTGTTGGTTTACATTAAAAAACATCAGGTAACTCTTCGTACAAACACGTCTGGAACCTTCTGTCACAGGATTTTCCTTCGTAGGAATCATTTAGAAGAACCCGCTGAATTTTCCAGCGACTCTTTGACCAACGAGCGTTCAGGATTCAGTTCATGAGGCAGATTGAGCACAAGAGAAACCCCTGATGTCAGGAAGAGGTTCTACCCGCGATGTTTCATGTCTTATCTCCCACTGTCTGTATATGCTGGCGTTTCAACAACTGTGTTTGCTGCTACACAGGATCGATCCTCCGATGACTTGTGTAAATACAGTTGAACACGTTGTTTTGACCTGTCCCCTCTGTTGAGCTTCCAGGAGCCCTGTGTAGTTTTGGGGTGTGTGTCATTGGATTTTGTTTGGTGCCTTAGGAGGCTGGGGGTCGACGTTGCAATGTGCAGCACAGAAACGACTTGAATGTGACTTTTGCTGTTGGCTGTATTTCTATTTTCTTTTGAATGTAACATGGATGTAATGTATAAATAATATTTGTATACATGGAGAGCAGTGTTGTTTATCTACATGTGCAGTTGACCTGACGGACTGTGCTGCAGGGAAGCTTCACTGACCGACTGCAGCGTCATGACGAGTGCGAGGGCTCTTCACCGACATTCTGCTGCTTCCCCCTGAATGTCCTCTAGGGGTCCTTGCATTCTATTGCGGATCCATAATCTCTTTTTAAAAGTGTTGGCTAATCAAATACTCAACCAATCAGGTGTGTTTAATGCTGCAAGCCCCACCCAGAAGCCCCCCCCCCCCTCAATCAAGGGGTAAAAATATTTGCCCCTAGCTTTATTAAGACCCTGGTTCCTGCCGTGGAAACCCAGAGACGGAAGAGAAGAAGATCTAGTGTGGGTGAGTGCAGTTCTTTAATCCTCCAGCAGTTTTAGGAAGCAGCTATTTTTGGTTGAGATTTAATTTTTCACTCCTTCTGTCTCGTCTTGTGGTGGCAACAGTTTATTTACGCAGCAGAATTTCATTAAGCGCTCAGCGAGGCTCCCGTAAACCAGTTTAACTCATTTCGACTGAAACAGACAAACTGGCTAATTTCAAGTTCCAGTCTTTTCTAACCAACGTGATGAAAATGACATTCAGTTATTTTCGTTCTCTACGTTTCTCAGTATCATTCCTTAACTAAGCTTTTTGAAATCTACAGGAAAGATCACGTAGAGTCTGAACCAAATCAAACATTCTCCACACAAGTCAGTAGACAATAGTTTTGTTTAGCGTCGTTTTTTCTTATTATACATCTCTTGTGTATTTATTAATATTCAGTAGCTAGAAATGACTTAGAAATTGTTCTTTAATTGAAATCCACCCTTGTGTAACTCCCCTCCGTGAATCGCCACCTTACCGTGGTGGAGGGGTTTGGGTGACCCGGTGATCCTGGGGGCTGTGTTGTCCGGGGCCGTGGCCCCTGGTAGGGTCTCCCAAGGCAAAGTGGTCCCAGGGGAGGGGCCAGACTAAGAGCGATTCAGAAACCTCCCCCTGAGAAACCCTCTGGAGGTTTCCCTCAGGAAATGTTCTGTGTTTAATGTGAGCAGTGTACAGAAGTGGAAATAGCTGAATGGATGGAACTATGAACAGGAATAGAGGAAAGTCTAATTGTGAAGAGTTTCTGGTAAATGTTTTGTCCTGAGTTTGATCTCACCCAATAAAACTGCTGCAGATAATTCAGTCTGTGGGACAACAGTGAGGCAAAGAGAAAACCTAACTGAATACACCTTTGAATCAAATATGCAACCATTTATTGTTAGAATCATCCTTTCAATACGCAAAACAACTCGTACAGATTTTTTTTTAAATTTTATAACAGACACCGGACTAAGATCCACTGTCTGTCGGATGGTCGTTAAGAAACAAGAGAAAATCATTCAGGAAAAACAACAGAAGTATAAAATGTACAGCCACGTGATTATATAATATATATATATATATAACATTGCACATTATACCAAATAAATGGAAACCACACATAGAACGTAAAGTAAGTGTACACAATATACAACAAGGCACCGTGGAATTAACCTGCACACGCGTCTTTGGATGGATCTGCCGCCCGCGGAGCTCCAGTGAAATGTTGAAGGAACGTTACACTGCAAACTGTCCACCTGAACAAGTCATTCAGGGTCTCGTGTGAGACCGAGGAGCTTTAAAAGGCACAATAACTGTTATCCATGGGAACTCAGCGAAAATGATGAGGACAGGTTCCGTTGAAGATGCGACATCAGAAATTTTAAAATATTTAAAACCATGTTATTCTGACATGACAGAAAAAAAAATCCCTGTCCTGTCATGAATTCCTATGAATTTGGTGAATCTAAAGTCTCACATGTGTCTCAGGCGTCTGTAGTTTAAAAGGGGATGTTTGTGTTGTTGTAGTTCCAACTTGCTGCCAGCAGAGGCTGACAAACATCAGACATCTATCTGACACAATGGTGATTTTCTATTGGACTAGATTTAATTCACATTTTGAGGAAGTGTGGTGACTCGGTTGAGAAGAGTATGTTTTATTTTTCATTTAGTTTTATCTTAATTTGAAAATCTACAACTCTGCTTTTTCTTGCCTTCTCCTTAATTTCTATTGATTTAGTCGTTTTTGTTGTATATTTGTTGGATGTGAACTCTGGCTGCAAATCAATTCTCCCAGAGTGAAGTCCCAAACGAAGACAAACCGAAGCTGAAGCTGGGTCGTAACGAAGCGGTTGTAGCGACTGATCCGATGAACTAGGTCTTGGCGTTCTCTGCCTCTCGATTCTGTCAAAGTTTCTTGAAATAATAAAAGAGGATTTTAAAATCTGCCTCGAATGATTTGCTTGGTTTCGACAGATTTTGCAGTGAACAGGTGCATTGGTAGTTGCAGGAGCCGTGGCAGCACCTTCTCCAGCCTCTGGCCGATATGACAAGATCTGATTGGCGTTCATCCTGCTTTAGTTTGAACAGGCACTTGTGTGACCTTCGTATCTCAACTTCAATCCATCACAACAGCCGACCTCAAAGTGGAAATGTTCTGAGACAAGAGCCGCAAATTATTTACAGTGAACAGATCATCCTGGAGACATTGAGAAAAATATAGACGTCCAGTCCCAGAGTTTTCAAAGCAGAGGAAACGGTGTGAAGGCTCTCTGCTTTCGTTTTTTTCACATTCAAACAGCCTGTCGACACAGCTCTCTCACACACAGACACACAAACACACAGAGACACACACAAAACCCCCGATAACAACCCCCCCCCCAACAGTCCTTGTTGTGCCATAGTCATGTTAGCATCAGGTAGAAAGGAGCTTATTCCCAAACGAGACACGACCACATTTTGAAATGTTGAACTGATGAGAAAACAACGTCCTGTTAAATTTAAACTGATTTCTTTGGTGTTGGAGAAGTGGAATTTCTTGTATATTTATATTTGATTTATATTAGACCAACAGATTTTTGTTTTCCTTCTATTCAAGAGTGTGCTCTTTAAGTTGGAGAGCGGGACTTTTTGATTTCACGTTCAGATTTTGTCATAATTTTCCTTAAAACCCTGCTCACACAGCCGCTGCTTGAGCTCAATCTATGTGCTTGCACTCAGACTCACTCCATCTTCACGTTCATGCTGCTTCTGTGTGCTCGATACGTGTCTCCTCTGACTCTCTGCTCTCGGATTTATTTTAAGTCTGTCAAATAGAAGAACCGACAGAATGCCAGGTGTCGGGATGATGAAAGAAACTGCCCCGCCCTCGTTGTGGGTGCGTTAGCTTTTCTTGCGATGTGTTATAATAAAGCCGGGGAGGGCAGCAGCGCATGAGGAAGAGCTGAAGCTGGAGCGCAGGAAATCTGCCCAGGCAACAAAATATCTGAGTGCAAATACACACTTTGAGCACAAGCAGAGTAAATCTATTTGAGTGCAAGCTTTAGAAAATCTCAACTCCTTCAAACTGAAAGATTTACTACAAACGTTGACACGTGATTCTAATAGCTGCAGGTTTGATTCCAGTTTAAGTTCTGCACGATGACTGCTTCTTGTGCTGTGAGCATTTTGCCTGCATTAGAAATCTGTGTTTTCCAGTTGTTTCTTGCTTTTTGGCAAATCAGGGAAATTCTCCTAAAAGGCTTTGGTCGTTGTTCCTTCCATTTTGAAACGGTTTTCTAACCGTCCTTCTTTCAAGGTTCTGATCTGTCGGGTGTGGCGATGTGGTGTTTTGGAATGTGACCAGTCAAAACGATCATTTGAGGGAGTTAACATTAAGAGCATTGGGGTTTGTCTTCAGCATTCACAGAGTCTAATGTACAAGCTGCTCTTTCACCAACGCTAAGGACGAGCATCCACACGTGGCCCAGCGGCAGCCGCGCTCGGCCCTTCTGCGGTGCTCCGGCACACAGCCATAAGGTCAGGAATCAAAGGGCAGACTTCACCAGGCGCTGCACTGGCTGCCGTGGCTGCTGACGGACTGACAGTTGCTGTAGCGCTTCTTGACGATCATGCTGATGTAGGCCTTCATCAGCTTGGCAATGTCCATGACCTGCAGAGGGGAGGAGGAGCAACATTTGTGGTGTTTCATTTCCTGATCTTTTAGATTTCTACAGAGTTGATAGTTTTGACTCGGTCGCGATGGTTTAGTCAATTTGTGCGGAGCTCGTTTGTAGTTTGAACTTTGAAAATGTGAATATGAGCATTTGGACGACTGAAAAATGATCTGACTGTTTTGATATTATTCTTTAAAAAAATTCGCATAATGTCAACGTCAAGAAAAACCAAAAGTTTTGAAGGAGCATTTGTTGTACGAACCATTTGGGTTTCGAAGACCAGCTCTCGGCCCTCCACGGCGATCTTGTATGCATTGGGCAGCGGGGCGCCGAAGGAGAGAATCTGTTCATATGGGAAAACCTCCAGAGGCCACGGCTCCCCCCGTTTGTACACTGATATGGCCTCTCGGCTCACACCCAACCACAGGTCGCAGGGGAACGATCCGTCCCGACACTGAAACGAGATAGAGCACACTGAGGTCTGGCTGCTAAAGACGACAGGGAGATTGACGCAGCTTTGGACTCATCCAATCTAATGGAGACTTTCCCAAGCGTTTACTCAGAATTGGCTCCAAACTCGCCACAGCTGCGTTTTGATGATAAAAAGTCCTATGGAATGATTTCCACTCACCTCGACGTTGAACAGCGTGGACCCGTATCCCTGCCACTCCTTCACCAGCGTCATGTATTTCACCATGGCTTGCTCCTGGTTCATCCCCTGCAGTTTCTTCCACTTGTCCATCACACTGGTTCTCACCGCCGCCGCCTCCTCCCTCATCCAGGCCTCCAGGCTGTTCTCCTCCTCCAGCTTTTGCCGACTCACCGAGCCGCTCCTGAAGCTCCGCCTCAGTGTTCCCTCCAGGAAGCTCGAGCGTTTCCTCTCCGTTGTGCCCGAGCGGTCGGCCACCGAGCCGGTGCCTGGGGCAAATGTCTTGGCCGAGTTCTGCACCCGGGCCCGTAATCGCGCCATGGGGAACACCTGGGACATTTCTGGAACGTTAGCCTGGGAGCTGTGATCTCTCAGGAGGTACTGAAGTCTCAGGGCAGCCAGGAACTGAAGAGTCTCCTCAGGGGCCGGATACCGACCACGGATGACGGCTTCATGGGCCTGTAGACAGCAGACACAGAACTTCTTAAACCAAAGCTACTGTTACACTTCCCAGCGTTCAGAGACACAACTGTCTGAAGTCGAGCGGCTGTTGAGCAACATTTCTCGATTTGTGATACAAATAAAACTGCTTAAACAAAATTATGGAAAACTGAATCAAAATAGATTTTTAGTTTGATCAGTTTCTTATTTAGTTCACAGTCAGATGACAGACATTAGTGTGAATTCTACACAATAATCATCGGACAGCTTCCATAGATCATCTGTCAGTCAGCTCTGCACGGCAGTGAAGTGATTGGCCGGCAGCTTCGTCTCACCTGTTCAAACATGAAGGCGAACTCCACGCTGTCTCTGGGAACATTGTCCGTGTCCAAGAAGCAGTAGAGCTTGAAGTAAAACTTCCAGCCAGTGTTGTTTTCGTCTGGAATCTCTGATCGCCTGGAGGCCAGAGAGCGAGTTAATAACGGACAACACTCAAAAGAACGCACACACACTCGCACACACACTCGCACACACACTCGCACACTTACGTTTCAAACTTGGCGAGGACGTCAGCCACCACTGTGCGGCTCTCGATGGCTTTCTCTATGGTGTCGTTGTGTTCGAACAGAGCAAACATGTTCCTGCTGTCTTCCATATCCAGGCCGCGGATCAGCTTCTCCACCACCTGACGCACGCACACACACACACACATACACACACAGCAGGATCTAAATTCTCTGTTGCTTCCAGCCTCACCACAATGCACCATGTGCCGAACACTTTACTCCGCACGGGTCCCAGTGTCACCCACCTCTCCGGCCGTCGTGTGTGAGTTGATGGTGATCTTGCAGGAGCCTCCACCGTGGCAGTGAACGGTGGTGCTCATGTCCTGTCGTGCCACAATGGAGCGGATCTCCTCCTGCGACGGGACGTTCTCCCTGGCTCGAGTCCTTCTCAAGGACTCTAGGGCGAAGGCGGCGTAACGATCCATCTCCGAGCCGGGGAGGAGCTCTCGAGTCCTAGAGAGATGTGGAGATTGTTGGTGCCAAAGATTCAAAAAATTAAGCAAGAATAAGAAACAATACCCACAGATTCATTTCTGAATCCATTTTGGTCACACAAACTGTCCTCATCTGTCTGTGCACATGTCAGTACCTCTTCAGGTGGAACTTGAGGTATCTGAGGATGCTCCTGGTTGGGACGAAGGTGCAGGACATGCAGGCCAGGATCTTCCAGCTGCAGAGGTTACCGGGGCTTCCCGGCTGCGGCGCTCGTGTCGTCTGCTTCACCAGCTGACAGTACAGCTCGTCCCGCAGCTGTTTGAGCTCCTGGCCCGTCTGCAGAATGCCCTGGATGATGGGCACGGGGTCGGCCACCCCCTCCAAGTGCTGCAGAGAGCTGAACACCTTGAGGGCTTCGTCCTGGAGCGTTGTGTAGTTTCTGTGTCGTTGAGCTGAACGGGGGATGAAGGGACGAGGTTAGCGATGGTCATCATGTAGCTGCATGTGCCACGTTTCACCTGAAACTTCTGTCGGTGTCGCTTCAGGCAGTGTCACCAAAATCCATTAGAGTGGGATCCAACTGTTTGTACACTGTGAACTACTTGTTGTCCATATTGTCTAATAAATTCTCTATTAAAATTAATACATCACATTTCAACACATGTTGATCGTGAAAATCGTCTTGACATTCATGGTATGTACATTTCACCTCCTCTTCATGATCCTGTGCTTTTCAGTCCGAAATCTGAATCTGAACCAGATCTGATGGATTTAATTTCAGAGATGTTGGAAGAGAATGGACTTTTGCATTCATTGTCACACGGTTGTGGCAATTTAATGTGTCATAGTTAGTGGATGAAACCGATCTTTCTTAATATATATTTAGATGAGGAGGAAAATGCCAATAATCCTCTGTGTTGGAGTCTTCATGAGGTGACTGACACCAGTATTTGCGGATATTTGAGTGATCCAGGAAGCCGGTTCCTCCGCCCTGACTCTTCTCTGTAACTGTGACTCACCGGTGACGTGGATGTCTCCATAGGGCAGCGGCAGCAGAGGCGAGTGCAGCGGGTGGTGGCTGTAGCGAAGGATGGGGTTCCTCTTGTAGATCTGCTCCACCACCTCTGAGTTCAGACAGTTCTCCTGCAGAGAGCAGAGCAGTTTTCAGAGCCTGAATTTCAGAGTCAGCGTCTGAGCACACTGTTAGTTTCATCTGAATCAACATGAGTGTGACTGTATCTTGTTCACTTGTGATTTGTTAACAGTCTTTAGAATGATCCTACATTATCCCACATTGGAAAAAACAAATCTATATCTTCGTTCATCGAGTCTCCATCAGCGTTCTGCCGAGGAGCTTCCTACCTTGATGTCCTGGATGAGCTGCTGTGTCGGCGTGTCGATGGGAGCTTTGGTGTCAATGACGTTCTGGATGGCGTTGGCCCAGCGCGTGGCCTCGCTCAGCAGCTTGCAGTAGAGACGGTACGAGTGTTTGCGGCCGTACACGATCACGCTCAAGTATCCTGAGAGGAAGCGACGAGATGCGAGAGAGGGATGATTAAACAACACATCAGATCCGACCTGATTCTGCCTGCGACTCTTCCATTTCTTACCGGTCTCTTTGAACACCTTCTCGTCCGGCTGAACCACGGAGCAGAGGCTGTTCAGCACCAGCGTTCCCAGCTTCAGGGCGTTGCGCTCAGAGCTCTTATAGTAGTCCAGGGAATTGTGGGTGAGCAGGAACCAGCGCTTCTTCAGTTTCAGGGACACTTTGGTGCTGTTCTTCATCTCTTTGTGCAACCAGCCTGGGGGGAGAAAAGGAGTCACATGAGGATGCTTCTTTTTCTTCTCTGTCAAGAGAATGTCAAAAACTAAAAGTGATTCCCCCATCACCTCGGATGATGAACTCCTGCCCGTCCACTCGGGTGTCTCCTTTGGAGCGCTGCAGCAGCGTGATCCAGTGGTGCATCTCCTCGGGCGTGTCGGCGTTGCAGTGTAGCACGCGGTTGGCTGTGATCATGACAAAGGAGTTTGACCTGTGAAGGTGGAGAAAGGATGGTGAGAATAAAATCAGAGACCTGGTATTAACATCCATCTTGAGACCTCTGTTCACCAGTCGACCACTTGTGATCGGATCTCACTTCCTGCTCTTTGTGCAATAAACATGGACGTGATTTGAGTTTGACCAAATGTTTTCTCCCACTGTGACACAGATGTGTACGATGGCAATGTGTGTGTGTGCGTGTGTGGCTGTTGATACCAGGCCTGAACGGGGTCTTAGATTTTACAGCAGCTTTTATTTTCGGCTGCACAGTGAAACTTTGTTGTTGCAATATGACCATGAAACTAAAAGTGGACTTAAATAATGGCAGCAGCAAACGCTGTATCTGGCTGACACTTTTCAGATGATGCACGGAAAACTTCAAGACATACGATGATTCGATGTCGGTCCTCACCTCTCTGGATTATCTGACGCACAAACTGAATCGATCATCCCCACATCCAACGTCCCCTGAAGAGAGAGCGAGAGAGAGCGAGAGAGAGAGAGTTTCAGAAACAGTGATGGTTCGAATGGTTTTTGGATTTGTAATACTGAATATTTGCTATCATTTGTAAAATATGCTTATTTCATTCGAGAATATTTGCTTAAATATAATATTTATTTTATTTCTCAACATGAAACCACCCGGGGCCGGTGCTCACCACAGCATTCTGGGGGTTGGCCTGCTCGTCGTGCATCTCTCTGATCTCCTGCTCTGTGGAGCCGTGGACCTGACTCAGCACGCTGAACCACTGGCTGTAACCATGGAGACAACAATGACAGTCATCATGAACATGACCTATTAAGCCTGGCTTTTGTTCGGGAGGCACAACAAACACGCGACCTACCTGGCGTCCTCAGCAGACTCTGCGATCAGGTGGTAGGTCCTGTCCGGCATCACGATGTCGATTCCGTTCTCCTTACCGGTGTTATCAATGATTTCTCTGCACGTCACAAAAAACACTCATGACCACAGTTTCTTCTCGGAGAAGGTGTTCAGCACTGCTAATTATCAATAATGCTAATAATAAAGAACAAGATCAGAAGGTATGACATCAATGAACATCATGAACTTTGATGACATCTTACTTGGCATTGTGCATGTCCATCACGCCCTTCATCTTGTCCTCGCTGTCGTTCTCAAAGTACATGAGCTTGCTCTGCCGCAGCACGAACCAGCGGCGCTTCCAGTTGCGACGGGACAGTGTCGATGAGCCTCCTCCCTTCTTGTGCAGCCAGCCCTGTTTCAGAGCCTCCTGCTTGGCCCGAAACCACAGGAAGGTCTCGTCCTTCAGAACGCACCAGCGCCGCTTCCACGTGTTCATCAGACCGCCTTTCAGACGAAAACATGAGGATGTAACGATTACCACAAACAAGGAGAAACTGCCGTCTGAGGGGGAGTGTGACGTGATGACGGAGTTACCTTTGATGAAGAGGAAGCTGTGGAAGTATGGGAGCGTGACGCAGCTGTAGACGGAGTCCCGCCGGTACGACAGCTCGTCATCGGTGTCGAACCTGTCGAAGTCGTCCTCGCTGTCCTCAAACTGGAATGAATCACAACAAATACACTGAATGAGGTCGTTGTACTGCAGTGGATTTGCTTCTTTTTCTAATTGATTCCAATGGGTTTGAAACATTCTGACGGATTTGAGCTGAGAAACGCAACGATTTATCTCTGCAACGATTTATCTCTGCAACAACAAGGTCTGTTTGAATAATCAGGGAATCTATGCAAAGCTCAAACTTGTGTAGATGTTCCTGAGTCAGATTAAATGAAGAAACACAACACAATTTAGATTTTAGAGTGAACATCTTCTACGTAGTGCTGCCTCATGACGTGTGAGCTGCCAGTGGCACAACGTGAGATATGCAGGACGACGTCTCAGCAGCACGTTGGTCAATCTGGGTTCTGTCTGTTTCATGGAAACAGTTTTTATGTAATCCTGCTGTTGACAACCCGGAGAAAACATATCGAGGATACTCACTGATGACTGAGCTCCCTCCGAGCTGAAGCGGTAAGCCCCAGAGCTGTTGTAGGTGCCAACAGAGCCGCGGTAGTCAGGAGACCACTGCCCGCTGCGAGGGTTGGAGAACGCCACACTGCCACTTGACACGATGGCTCCCTCATCGTAGTCATCCTGGTCGTAGTCTGAATCCTCATCTGGTGGTATGAGCTCCACCAGGTCATCGGACTGAGCCTCGGATGAAGCCTGGGGATGGCAGAAGGCCGAGTCCCCGCTGGACGAGGCACTGTGGCAGGCGGGCGGCACAGGCGGTAAAGGCAGCGGCTGGTGAAGAAGAGTGGTTGGCGGCAGTGGTGGGATGACGCCATCATTGGCATACGGGTCTTCTTCAGAGGAGTCATCACTTGTTCGGATCCCACTGGTTCGCTGGCCGTCTGAGTGGCCGTGCTCACTGGGGTTTGGAGAGTCTTTAAAGGCCTCGTCGTCGGCCTCAAATCCTTCGTCGACCTCCTCTTCGTCACTGCCTCTCCTCCGTCCACTGTCCTTCTCGTTTTCGTCCACCTCGCCGACTCCCAAGGAGCTCTCGATGTTCCTCACACACTCGTCGATCTCATCAAAGTTCAGCGAGTCTAAGAACTGCTGCGCCGCCTTGCAGGCTTCGTCCTCCAGCCGCCTGAGCTCCTGGTCGCGGAGCAGCTGCAGCCGGTTCAGGGAGGCCTCCGTCAGGGAGAGCTCCTGACGCTCCTTCTGCCTCTGCAGCGCCTGGATCTCCCGCTCCAGTCGTAGGATCTCCTCCACCTGAGATGCTTCATGGGGACGAATTGTCTCCTCAAAGGTCTCGGCTGACTCCAGCTCCTCGAGAGCGTCTGCTGATGTTGCCGCTGCCATGGACGGAGACTGAGCTGAAACCAGAGAGGCCAACTCCTCAGCACGATGCAGCTCCTCCAGCCTTCTGGTCTCCTCAGCCTGAGGACGGAAAAGAAAGTGGTGTTACAAAAAGACTGTTTCAGAAATCTTAATACAAAAATCTAAGAATTTCATGTGTCACTTTTTATTACTTCCTTCTGGCATCTTTTCTTTTCAAGACTGATTTCTACAAAATTCTTGAAAAGTAGATTTTTATAAAATTCTGTGAAAGGACCTGAGACACACCTCAGGAACATCACTGAGGAAGTGGCCCGTGTGTCTTTTAATCGAAGACATTAGGAGATTGTTGATTGTTTTGTTTTTTTAAACGAAGACGACTTCTCGAGCCAAATTTGAGATAAAACTGAGATTTGGGTCGTCCACTCTTTTTCACCTAGATGAATTTCTTGATTATTGGTTTCATCGTACCTCTCTGGCAAGTCTCTCAGCCTCCAGCCTCAGTCTCTCCCTGCAGACAAACAGTGAGACATTCAAAACATCATTATTTAACTTAGTAAATCCACCGAGACAACATAAACAGTAGGTACCATTCCACACCAGATTAAATAAACCTCACACCACGGCCATGTGCTCAGCAATGAGGAGCTTTTGAAGCAGAAAATATACAGATCTTTAAAAGTACAGAATAGATATGAAGTAAAATGTATGAAATCCTGCCTACAGCCCTGCCCTCCTTAGATTTAATCTCCACAATCATTTCTGTAGGTGGTGTCTCTGCCTCATTAATCCTCATCGCTGTTCATCCCGACTACGCACTCGTTATTACTAGTACAGAGCTACAGCAGCAGACGATCAGTATGCAGAGCAGCAAACACCAGACGAAGGAGTTAGATGACGAGCCCACCTCTCCATCTCCTCCTCTGCCCTCCTGCGGCGCTCCTCTTCCTCCTCCTCCCTCCTCCTCCTCTCCTGCAGCAGCTGGCTGTAGGCCCGGCGGGCCAGCTGACCTCTCAGACATTTCTGGAAGGTGAGCGTAGCCCGGCGGAGGAGCAGAAACTTCCTCCTCCAGTAGAAAGCCCGGTAGTTCTTCTGAATGACCACGATGCACTGCAGCAGCTTCCTGTACTGCTTCCTGTGTGTGGAGCAGCATCGACGCACATTAATGAACGAAGGGAACTTTCGGTTACGGTTTCTCAGCAGCTTTGTGACGTCGAGTTTCTAAAGGCAGAGTCGTACCTGGCCATGTAGCCCATGACATGAGCCTGGATGATCATGGCTGCTTTCAGCACCTCCACCTCCCTCTGCTTCTCCAGACGATGCTCCAGAGACTCCCGAAGAAAGACCTGAGAGACGAGGAGAGGAGAGGGAGGGGAAATAAATATCTAACGTCAATAAGATCAATAACACGACAATTTAGATTTAACTTTGACCTGGATGGTTTAAACATGTCGTGACCACACACTGTAAATAAAGATGGACGACATGGCGGCTCCAAAAAGTGGAGCCAAAATGCCTTAATTGCCCCCTAGTGTCTGGCTGCAGTGTAGGTCACAAAACCCCTCCTCCTCCATGTTAGCAGATGGGACATGGACCAAACTAAAAGAATCAACGGAGACTGCAGCTCCATTGCCCAAACGCTACTGTTCAGACTCTGGCTCCAAACGAGTTTCCATCTATTAGATCTGTTGTATTTTAGCTTCATGTCACGGGAGGAGATGGAGACATGGCGTCCATCTTTATTTACAGTCTGTGGTTTGACTCGTGTTGTCAAATATGCTGTCTCAAAGCCCACAGTGAGATTTTGAATTCCATTTTTTTTTTAATCTAGTTTTATAAAAGTGGAAAATGGATGAATGCTGCAGAGAGGAGTTAACACAGAGGACGGAGGGATACAGCCGCTACTTAACATCATGCATTCATTATATTCACTATATTACACACACATTATGAATAAAAGGTTTACAAGTGAACAGGATTAAAAAGAGGAGGCCCGCTCCTTTTTTCTGTAACATCACCATTTAACAGACCCCCCCATCCAGGAGAACAAGTGAGTGAACAAAGCTGCCGACGTAAATCAAATCCAGATCCTCCTCCTCTTTTGTTCACGCTGCACAGATTACTGCAGCGAGTGATTTCAGGACATCTCTCTGTGAAAAGACCCATCTCACAGGCACTCAGTGCAGCCGCCCGCTGTCGGAGCCAAGCTGCCGTCCATTGATAGAGAAACGGGGCCCACCGAGGGACGCCGGGGGTTAATCCGATTAGGGAGGGAGGGAAATTAGATATGGGACGGTGGGGAAATGTCACAGTGCTACGGGGTACAGGATACAGATTGCCTTTCTCCTGTTGAATAATGTAGTGTGTGTATGTGTGTGTGCGTGTGTGCGTGCGTGCGTGCGGTTGAATCCTCAGTGTGAAGCACTAATGAGATTTTCGGGGGGAAATGTGAAGTCGTCTGGGTGATTTGGACTTTTCTCTTTGACGAGAAAGTTAATTAACAAGGAAACGTGCAGTACATGTCCGTGCACGTGCACCTACAGGCACACGCCTCTAAAACACACAAAGACAAACTCACAAAACTGCCAACGTCTCCCCCTGAATTCAGCTGCTGTCAGGTTGTAAAAGCATTTCCAACCAATCAGTGCAT
The DNA here is from genome assembly GCF_024713975.1 of Paralichthys olivaceus. NCBI lineage: Eukaryota > Metazoa > Chordata > Actinopteri > Pleuronectiformes > Paralichthyidae > Paralichthys > Paralichthys olivaceus. Next base: position 1,279,741 of record NC_091108.1, on the reverse strand, counting down.
CAATCAAAGCTATTAAACGTCTCCGCCCACGCACAGAGCAATAAAAATAAAAAAAACTCGACACTGAGGAAACACCAACGATAAATGAAAGGTGGAATTAAAGAGAAAACTAAGAATAAAACAATTGAGAGTGAATCAGAGTGTGTGTAACCACACACAGGTAAACACTTGTATAAAGGACCACAGGCACAAAGGCAGACGTGCACAAACAGGAATCACACGTGCACAAAAACTCAGGTACGAGTGCAAACATTTTCATCCCCATGAATTGAAAAACGAATCCTTTTTAATCATCGCTATGCTAATTAGTGCAACAACAGTCTGGATAAGCCTCGGAGCACTTTTGATTCTCGGTGCTGGGGCCTTTGGGGCCTTTGGGGCCTTTGGGGCCTTTGGGGCCTTTGGGGCCTTTGGGGCGTGGCGCTCAGTGTGACGGCTCAGATCCGTGGAGGGAGCAGAGGCAAGCGGCTCTGCTTCCAGGAAATTAAGTTCGAGGCTGTAAAACAAAACAATGGTGAGGACATGTGCGGACTGAAAGGAGCTGGAGGCCGGCTCGATGTAAATCTGTCTGCGAGGGACAGTGGCACAGAGTGGATGAATCCCTCAGAGGGACATAGAATTGATTTAAAGGTTTACAGGCGGCCGCAGCAGCAGGAAGGACTCAATGCTTCAGAGCTGAACACGGCGTCGACGCAGTTTGAGAGCAGCTCTTCTTCTTCAGATCTTCTTCATCATACAGGTGATGCCTGTTCCACCCTAATGCGCTGACTCCTAACACGGTTTCTTGTCGCTTCTGGACAAACACAGATACACACACCAATGGCCAATTTATCCCTCCACCCACACACACACACACACACACACACACACACACACACACACACACACACACACACACTTCCTGCACTGCTGTCGCCCTCTGCAGCTTCACACAATCACGCTGCGATTGTGGATCTGTGTCGGCCATCTGTCATCTCATTTCCCCACAGAAATCGCATGTGCGGGCGTGCATGCACACACACTGGCAGGAGTTGTGTTGTAGTGGAAGCAGAGAGACATGTTGGATTCCATGCTTCAGGTGCTCTGGACCTCAATCATTCATAATCACACACACACACACGTGACGCATGAAGCCAAATGAAGCCTTGAGGGGAGCAGAGTGCAGCCAAAATGGATTGGCGTTGCCACTGGTGCCGGAGTTCCATCCAATCATATTCCATTATAGCACGGGTCAGCTGGTGTGCGCCGGAGGATGAACAGGACATTCAGGAGCTCAAGGTTTGACAGGAAAAAGTCAATTACACTGCAGAGAACTGAGCGGAGGGGATGCACGTCTCTGCTGAGAGACAGGAAACACACATCTGTGGGATTTCTCCCTCCTTAATAACAAAGGTACCAGGAAGTAAGTGGATCCCTCAGCTTCCTGTGAATGTGGACGTTAATACATCTGTCCCTCACCTTGGTCTTTCCCAGCTGCCACTCCACGCTGCTGCTGTCGTAGTGGCTCAGCAGCTGGATGCAGCGCCCCCTGGGATCATCCGGCATCAACGCCTCCCGCATTAGCACCTTGTACCTGAGGAGCAGGGTGGGAGAAGGTTTAGGATCCAGAGCTTTTCAGGTTCACAGGCTGCAGGGACAAGGTTCCAGTCACCCCGAAAACTCTGAACAGAAAACTGAACTTTTGTAAAAACCGTTTTAAAATGAAAAATATCTAATATTGAAACTAGGAGAACTATGTATTTCTACAGACACCAGTTTTACAGGCTAATCCTGATCTTTTCTGGACCTTCATAGGAATTTAAAGCTGCTTCTCCAGAATGGAGGTATGTGAGATGTCCGAGTGAGAGCCTCTGGACTTTCTCTCGAAGACAAAGAAAATGTCCGATAGAGCCAAAGTGAGAACACAGCTGGAGATCCTCCGCAGGATGCCGCTCCCCCCTCGCCTGTGTGCCTGTGTGAGCTGAGCTGCTGAGACTCACCTGCAGCAGAAGTCTTGGAAAGGTCTCCGGATGGGGAAGCCTGTGCGTCGAATCTTGACCGTCTCCAACATGCCCGAATATCTGAGCTGGTTCAGAACCACCGTCTGGTCGAAGTGGTCCGGCATCTGGAGGCGGACGGGGACGACGGGAGTTTAGGATAAAGATGAAAACAGACACATTATCATCTGAAAGTGAAAATATTTAAACGGAGGATATTTGACACTGAAATCGTTTATTGTCCAGAGATTTCACACATGTTCAGTAAATGAGTTTGAAATCTCGAAACAACAATTATCTACGTAACCGCAGCCGATGATTTTCACTTCTGTTCGTGTTCCTCTGCAGCTCAGTCCGGTCGATGCTGCTCTCACAACACTATCACAACAGTATTGACAGAAGCACGGAGCGCTCCCGTCCTCCGGCTCAGTGTTGGACGTCGGTGTCGTTTCTCCCGCGGCTGCGGTGATTGATTTTGGACTTGATTGCTGTTTGAGCGCAGGTTTGCAGCTCTGAAAATGATGTCACTGGATATTTGACTGTGATGAAAAGTGACAATAAGTTTGACATCACATCTGACCTCGCTCGAGTGAGTTCTGAATCAGAAATTTGGACACGTACAATTTGGTTGCGAGCAAACTATTGCGTTGATGTTGTCGTAATCTCTGTTGCAGTATTCACACGACCAAAGGTTGAGATAGGAAGATAGAGAGATGACAACCAGAGGAAGGAAAATAGAAATAAATGCAAGAGGGTCTTTCTGGAAGACTCACAGGTTTAGCATGTCATGGTGAATGGTATGTGGCCTCTGTGACCTGGGGAGAATACTCCACTTCACAGGGATAGCTCAGATTAGGTGACAACAATTCAACCGTTGAACTGATTCCCTCACAATGAGCTTGTTAGCAGAGCGTTCCTCTCAGCTTCATTTTGGTCTCCACCGACTCTGGGAGGAATATTTGTCTCTTTGGGTTCTAGATGTTTAAATCTGTATTCTGGTTCTGCTGTTCGGTGCTGGCTCGGGGGCGTTGGGTGAGTTTATCGCGGCTTTCCGCTGCCTGAAGCACCGACACTGAAACAGTGATTACGTTTGTTAACCCACACATCACGTCAGTCCCTTTAAACGTCTACGCACGCACATTCGTCAAACTTCATTCACGAGTCAGAAATGTGCAAATCACACAGCGATGAGATGAGATGCCATCGTGTCTTACAGAGGTGCATTCAGCGAGAGACACTTTCCCGGGGACCCCTCTCACCCTGTAACCTCGGTGGGCGTAGGGGGGGGCTCTGGATAAGGGGTGGCTTTCATACCCGCTGTAATACCCCCTTTATTTAGCACCCGTCTCCCCTGATAGCCCGCTCACGACCCATTTGAGCTGCTGAGATGAAGGCGGATCTTAACTGAAGGGGCTGAATGGCGCCCTTTAACCGCGGAGGACGCCTCATTAGCATACACGTAATTTGCATACGGCCGGACAGCGGCCACCGTCTATCCAGCGCTTCTTCTCTCTGCACAGATTCTGCTCCTTCAGTTTGGGGTCTCTCTCTTTCTTTGTGTATTTCTGTCACATTGAATTAAATTTCTCCTTCTACCTTCGTTTCGTAATTTAAACACAACCAGATGTTTCGTGCCGCTGCTGTGTCATGGATTTTCTTCTGTTGATTTGAAAGACAGAGCAAACTTTCTGTCTTCGTACTCGACATTTGGCTCTTCTGAGTCTCACGCAGACTAGTTCTCTTCAACTTCAGCGGGAAATCGTGTCAAACAAAAAAAGTAATTTGTCAAAGTTTTGTTGACAAAATGGATGGTTTTCTTCTTCTTCTTCTTCTTCTTCGTATTATCGTCTCGTTTTAAATGCCCAGGGACGACAGATGTAAATTAGCTGCAAACGAACTCTTTGTTAGTTTTAAATTTGCAATTTAAAGACAATATTGAGATTTGCTCTGAAGAGACTGACGACCTAATGTCAACGTATTGTTGTGATGTTTTTATGTGGAGAAATGTTGAAGATATAAACGTTTACAAAGAACTTCAGGTCAGAAGGTTAATGAGCGAGAATCCGTTGTTCCCAGTTATATGATGAAATTTGTGCATTTGCGTAAAGAGGTCAGAATATTCGGAGGTACAGTTCTGTGATGTAAATCCGCCTCCAGAGGCAGATAGACCATCTCAGGCCTCCACAGAGACGTGACAACAAAAGCCTGAGGGACAAACTCTTGTGTCTTTCTCAGCCCAAGTAAAAGACTCGGAGCTCAGGGCATTCAGCAGGACAAAAGGGGGCGTGTCAGTGCGCTCCCGAGGGGGTCGGGACCCGGCGGGGGAGAAAACACAGAGAGACAATCGGACTGAGGAGGAGCTGAACGTCCCTCACTGTCGGCATGAAGGTGCCTCGAAGCTTCATGAACTTTTTTCTTCTTTCTTCAAGACACATGTTGCATTTAAATGCTTTGACTTGATTATTATATATCTGTGAAACATAAATCAAACAGTTTGATTCAGCGATTTCCTGTATCTTCGTTTTTTTAAACTATTTATAGAGGAGCTGTTCGTTTTGTCTGATCTCAATTTAAACTGATATTAACAGAGAAAAGCAGCCGATCCAACATGAATATCAATGACGGATCGAAATGTGAGTTTGAAACATTCTCTAACCACAGGACATCCATACGACCACGTTTCCAAACTTCTGCTCTGAAACTCCAGAGAGGTGTGGACGTCATCGTATCTGTAGCAGAGGTGGTGAGTTGTAAAACCAAAACAGAGTCGTGAGGATGTAGCTTAAGAGCATCTGAGAGAACCTACAACTCTTTCTTTCTTTGTCCGAATTCTTCTCCCCGGCAGGGATTAGCACTCGCTGCTCAGCCGGGGCTCCTCAGCTGAGTTTTGGGGGAATCCCTGGAACAGTGTTGAGGCTCACAGACGGACATAAATCCGACCTAAATCCACGACCCTGCTGGATTCAAGTCGAGCTTCTGAGACGGATCCATTAAATAAAGACGGACGATGAAGATTCTAGTAGCCGTGCACAACATTAACTTTGTGCAACGGCCAACATCCGAGGAATCTGCACCTCACACTGTCAGTGTGCAAACCTCTCAAATCAAACCATAATAGATTCACAACAGTTTCTCTCGTCTCTTCGCATCCCTCATTTTGTCTGAGGAAGAGTCCAAAGGTGCTTAATTAACGATGGTCGTCAAGGCTCCGGCTGCAGTTTAGAGTGAAATGCTCAAAGTGATTTAATCGTGACAAAGCTCGGCTCCTTCATTTGCAGGACGACAGAGCAACCACCGACCTCACGTCTTCACAAAGATCCATCTCTCGACACTGATGAATTCGAAACATGTGAAATCAACAACATCTCATCCAGACACAGAGCCGAGCTTTTCCAACGCCGCCAGCCCAACGACTCTCTCCTCATTATCACGTCATTAAGTCTCCTCGTTGTGTTTCGAAACATCGCCGGTTGAGATTCAGTGAAAATGAGAAATAACAAGCCTGTGCTCAGACTCCTGTGTTTTCCTGACAGGCAGAACTCAATACAACAATTATCATAATAATTCTCTCACTGTCTTTCTGTCCGATTCGTTATATATGATATGAAACACACCTCAGAGCTGCCGTCACCTCCTTCCACCGCACGGACACAACCTCTGGGCAACACGCGCACACTTCAACGCTCAGCACTGGAAACGTGCATCAGGTCTCACCGTGCATCGTCGCTCGCCCTCCTGTTTCCGTCAGAGCGTTTATTCCAGAGGAAGGAAAATAGACAAAACGACAGAGAACTTCCCGAAGCTGTCGCCTGTGTCCCCTCAGCACACTGAGCGCCTCACACACTCACACACACACACAGTCAAACAAAGGCTTTCAAACCACAAACTCCCCCTTCATGTGTGGAGAGGGAGGGCTGCAGTTGCCATGGAGATGCGTCTCCTGCTGAGGCTAATTTGTGCAGACCACTTGTAGGGCCTGTGTGTGTGTGTGTGTGTGTGTGTGTGTGTGTGTGTGTGTGTGTGTGTGTGTGTGTGTGAGAGACAGAGAAGGCTGTTTACATTCAAACGTGATGGTGACTGGTCCGATGAACTGCTGCCGTTCACTGATTTCTTCTGCTAACTTGAATTTTCTAAATTTACCAGGAGATCTTTACGTGAGACAGATTCTACAAATAATAATTCTTCTTATCACGTGGAGTTAAATTAAAATAATAACATGGGGGGGGGGGGGTGTACATTTTGCTGGGAGGCGGGGTTAATGAGCTACAGCATATTGGCAGTTGGGATTATCTGGCTTCACCGTTGGATATTGTTTGGAGAGAATCAGACACAAGCCATTAAAACCTACGGATGCAAAGCTTTAATTTATCTAAAGATGAAACGCTGTTGTGTAAATGAGCGTGTGTGTATTTGTGTGTGTCCTAGTTGTGTTTAGAGGAACAGTCTGTCCACACCATCGTGCATTCTGTCAATATATTGATTTGATTTCCCTGCAGGCTTTTTCAACACATGCTTACATCACTGCAGCTCTAAGTCACGCATGTTGTCAGCAGGTCTCTTCTCACGTGTCAAAATGTTCCCACCATATATATGTGTGTGTGTGTGTGTGTGTGTGTGTGTGTGTGTGTGTGTGTGTGTGTGTGTGTGTGTGTGTCTGTGTGTGTGTAGCTCAGAGGCTGAATCTGGTTTTGAGGGTGAAACAGTGAATCTCGGACCTCGTCTCCTCGGACACCTGCTCAGAGTGGAACAGGCAGATGACAGGGACGCCCCTCGGGGGCTTTTAGGGGCCACGTGCCTCCCTGCCCCCCTCCCCCCCTCACTACATTAAGCTCCATTTGAAAGTCATCACCAGACCTTGTTTAACATTCGATCACAGTCCAGACGGTCGTGTTTGGCCTCATGAAAACACGCCGGCTGCTCTCTGGTCCCTCTGAGGACACAGAGATGTTTCTGTGGTCAAATATTAGCTCCTGCAAAAAAGTTTGTCTGTCTTTAAGGATTTCACAAAAAAAACTGCGGAGCAGATTTTATTGAACGTCGGTTGAAGGGTGGGATGTGAACCAACAAAGAACTCATTCACATTTGGAGCGGATTCAAATAAGTGGGCAGATCCAGGATTTATTTCCCGTCTGTTAACATTAATGAGATTTAGAGACATTTGGTGCTGGACCTGGACGATGATCTGGATTTTGTGATTTTGTGATTTTGTATCCTGGATCCATTCCAGCTCAGAAAAAATGTCAACTCGTTTGGAGGCAACCTCACCTCACACACACACACACACACACACACACACACACACACACACACACACACACACACACACACACACACACACACAGGGACCCTCTGTGCTGTCACAGACGACAGCGAGAGCCTCAAACACAAAACTGCTTCACATCTGCGTCACAAACCAGTGTCCACGTCACAGCTGCACGGATATGATGGTGTGATGACATTTCATATTCTTTTGTCTAACTCCAGATATTCTTCACATATCTGCTCAAAACCTTTTTACTGGACTAATTTGAAATTAGCTGCAAAAAAAAAAAAATGTACGTATGTATTGGGGAAAAAACGATGTTTAATTTCTTTAATAAAAAAAGGAAAAGAAACGTTTCCAGTTTTGTTCACAGTCGGTTAATTATCAACAATCAATAATGAGTGACATCAGCAATCAAAAAGTAACCGATTCCCTGTTTTTACATTTGCAGCGACGTCTCTAATGAGTCGTCCAGACAGATATCGATAAGGTTCTGATCTAAGAGTCGATACGCGGTTAGCCTGGAGACCTGTGTTGTTTCCATCGCCCGGTTCAGATGGAACCACGCTCACCGATGTGTCGGTTAGCGTCAAAAACAGAGGTGGGTCTGGAAAAACGATGGACGCAGCTAGTTTTAAACCTCACACCACAGAAATGTTTATTGTAGAATTTATTTTCCTATGTTATATATTTATATTGTAATGAGAGCTTGCTCCCTGTGTCAGTGAACGTTTGAATGAATGAGTGAATAAAGTGTTTTTCGTGAATAAGCTGCGTTGCAAATAAAGGTGAAATGTAAATCTTGAAGACTCAAACCCTCTGAACAATAAGAATCCATGAACACAAAATATTTGAACACGTCTTTATCTCATTATCTGCGGCCTGTGGGGGGTGTCGCCGTGCACACCCCCACTCGTTCCTGTATAAACCTTGTGTACATTATCCCCACATTCCCCTGTTGCTAGGCAACCTGCGGTCAAAGGGCACCAGAAAGGACCAGACACTTCTCATTCCTGTCTGCGGCCGGTTGGTGGGGGGGGGGGGCTGTCTGATTATTAAAATGACAAACGCTCCCACAGTCTGAGCTGCTAATGTTTGCTGTGTGTGTGTGTGTGTGTGTGTGTGTGTGTGTGTACTCACCTTGCGTGTATTTGGTTTGATGCATCGTATAAAGTACGGGTTGGAGGTGCAGAGCGTGGCCATCAGGGAGTGCAAAGAATTCTGTGTTGAAATGAAAGGGGCACAAACATTTCAGTTACTATCACAGTGACGAGAGTTGCTGCTGATTGCCTACATGTAGCTAGTATTACTTTCACTGCTGTGACTGCTAACATTTAGATGTTTCCCGAGGTTACACAACAACTACCGACGACAACTAGAGCAGTCGGACCTTCTCCATTCACTAATAACCAGTAATAGTAGAGTTTCATACTTGTAATAATGAGAGTAGTACTACTTCTGCAATACTGAGGACCATCACAGTAAATAAAATACTGGCTCTAATATTTTTATGATCAGGTACTACTACAACCTCTAGCACAGTACTACTACTGTTGTTGCTACTGTTACTACAACGGGTGATATGGTATCAGTTGTTTTCTACAACAACAGCAACACGACATTATTAAGTGATTAACTGTCACAGCTGCAGAAAACCTGCAAATGATTCATATTCATCATCGTCTATGAGTAGATGCTGTTTTAACGACTACACTTCCACCTACTGAACACAACAACTGTACAGCTACCGCTGCTACTCAGCTGCTGTCGGGACCACAGACTGTATATGAAGAGGTCGGGACTGACTGAGTGACACGTTCTCCTCTGTCTCTTTTCCTGATGAAGGTCGGTGAGCTGCAGGCGGTCCAGCTCAGGCCGACACTGACGGTTGAAGACTCGCAGTTTGTTTGGGACTTACCTTGAACTGGGAGCTGACTGTGGGCCGTCGGTGCTTGGAGCTGCTCTTCAGAGTGTCCTGTTTGTTTCGGCTCAATACGTGTTCGAACAGATCGTAGACAAAGTCCAACCTGACACACAGAGACATGACAACATCAGAGGAAGCCGAGTCGGATGAATCAGGACGCGTCTCTGTGATCCCTGATGATGCAACGCTCTGAATTATAACTTAGAACCATCGCTTCCACTCGTATTCAGACAAAAATCAGTTTGAGCTGAACTGCAACTTTGGAAGTTTAATGAAACATGTATATTTTCCATTTTTTATCGTATATATCAAGAAGTATCGTGAGAATCTTTTATTTCTCTATTATTTCTTATTTCAGCGACATCAGTGCAGGTGCCCTTGAGCAAGGCGTTATAATCCAAACTGCCTTGTTGCCACAGGTTTCTCCTCTAATTGGAAATGCTGCCGCTCACCTGCTCTCCCTCAGCAGGTTGAGGATGTCGTCTCTGAAAGTGTCTCTGTTCTTCTCCAACATCCCCCTCACGTCGTACACCACCTGCAACGAGCCACAAGGGGGCGTCAGTAGGCAAGACGAGAGCAGCAGCACCTCCGACTTGATCTGAGCACAATAATCGATACTGGAGAAAAACGACGACGAGGCAGCACCCACCTCTCCTGCATAGTGCTTGACTCCGAAGAAGTGCACGGCAACACGGGGCTTCACGTAGAAAGAGTTTTTCTGCAGCCGGAGAAAAGAAACTGTTCATTTTTAATATTTCTCTGTCGGCTGAACTCAAACCTGCATTGGAGAATCACTTGTTTCTCAGAACATCATATTTATTGGAATCGCTCGTATTAACTTAAATGAAACTTCTTCCACTGACATGAATGTTGACGTCAGGCTGCTCCGATCAACACTCTGTTCTTCAACAGATGATAAAAGCAAACAATGGACCTCAGATGATGATGACAACTTGATAAATTCATGGGTTTGAACATCTCTGGTGTTTGTTGGGGAGAAGAACAGCAGCTCTTGGGTTTTTTTGGAAACAGTGGACGAACGGACGGACGGACGGACGGACACCTACCGAGTGCTGGCTGTGGAGTTTCTCCAGTAAGGTGTCGTCTGTGGCTTTGGGGAAGTGACTCTCCTCATTCATCAGTGCCAGGAGACCCAGTTTCTATGGAAACACCATCATCATCATCATCATCTTCTTCATCTGACAGTTTTAAACAAATGTTGAGAGCAACGAGACATTTTCCTGAAATGTTGGAAGCACAGAGACGCTCCCTGTCACCCTGACAGTTTTCATTCAGCCGTACCTTCTCGATCAGGTCCAGACACTCTCCGTTGTCCATCCAGTTGATGTCGACCCACACCAGGCCCTCCCTGCAGGACGCAACACAACACATTTACAGCAAAGACGGAAACACACAGACAGAGACACGGCACCAACGTAAACCTGGTTCCGACCACTTCTCAGCCGTCGACACTATTCTCGTGGTTGTGACGATGACCCGTTTACCACGATTCAATAAGTTTCATCTTTTATGGAATGAATCCTGCGACAAACACTAACAGACACAAACCTTTCCTGAGGGTTCAGATTCTAAAGTATAAGATTAGTTGGTGGATGAAGGATTCAGCCACATCGTCAGCTGTGTTTTCTTTTCTAAATATTGAGAAACATCAGGAAACAGTTTGGTCAAAGTGCACGTCGCTCTGGGAAACGAGTTCTTGGCAGGCAACAGTCCTGAGCTCTGATTTTCCACGGCAGCTGAGCTACTGCCCAGTGAAAGTGAAGACACAGAGCAGCGTCCATGTGTCACGAGCTAGATTGGATGTAGATGTAGATCGGACTAACTACATGCAGTTTAAAAGTCCAAACTCTGTTTTATACGATCAGTAATTCGGTTCTTTGGCTACATGTAACTCCACTGACAGATTTCTGTGCAGCTCCCTTCACCACAGACTTTGGACTTTTTAACTTTGCAGAACTTTCACATTAAAAACTCAGTGACACACCAGAGCAGAGAAACAATCAGAAACATCACGTCTCATCGACCAGTGGGGAAAGTAAACGGTCGGAACAGACTCCACCTACTTGTTGTACTCGAGTTGCTCCAGAGAGAAAATGTGCTTGTTAAAATATTCCTGAAGCTTCTCATTTGCATAGTTGATGTTGAACTGCTCGAAGCGGTTGACCTGCGGACGATAAATCAGGTCGATGTTAAAGACACAAAAAACACAGACGGAAGATGAGTTTAACTGAGATTCAATTTAAATTCAATAAACTACATTTATCACTGAGAAGTTAATTATATTTATAGCGTTTTTATCCCCCCCCCCCCCCCCCCCCCCCGAATCATCGAGTGTGAATATATTGTTTCACACACCTCGAAGTTCTCAAACCCGAAGATGTCCAGGATGCTGATGGACTTGAAGTCTTCTTTGCCTCTGATGCGGCTGTTGAGTTTCCGGATGATCCAGTTGAAACACTGAGAATAAAGTGCCATGGCCATGGAGTCTCTGGAGTCCACCGCCTGAAGAGAAGAAACAAACGTGTAAAACACAGTCGTCCAGGCCGGGTTGATTTTAGTCAGTGCTGCGGGTCCCGTGTCACACAGAGAAGATAAAATTAAAAATGAGGCTCGTCTTGTCTCCTGTTGCGCAGCGTTTTCAAATGAAACTTTGATAATGGCTGTAGGATTCTTGAGCGTGCGCTGAGGGTCTTTGAAATATCACATAACTCGTGAAAACGGCTTCTCTTTTGCTTAAACCTCAGACAGAGCAACAAATCAGTTTTCTGAGCCATGAAACAAATCAAACAAAGGTATTTTCCTTTAATTGTGATAATAATAAACTTTAAAAATCAGTGACAAAGGACGAAACGGTACCAAATATCAAAAACCATTGAAATATCAAATGATCATCGATCATCAGACGCTAAATACGAGAAATAAGAATAACAACGAACTGATGTTTGATCTCATATTTGATGAAGTTTGGGATGTGAGCTCCTTCCAAACGTACGAGTCTCAGATACAAACACGTGATTTGAGGCGGATCACATTTCCACGTGAAGGACACGAGATCACTCACCTGTTCCACGGTGAGCGGTGTGGAGATCTGCTCCCCCCTGAGGATCATGGACCTGTGGGTCAAAACCTCGGCCAGCTGGTCTGAGTTCAGCCCCAGGAGGTCGGATGTGCGGCTGAGAGCTGCAGACGTCAGCAACACAAACTGATCTCACTTCACATTTTTACATTTTCCAGACTTTTAATGTGTTTTATGTTTTCATGTTACATGGAGAGGTTCGGTTACAGAGGTGAAGACGGGGTTTAACTCAAGGTTCTTTATTTGGTCAGAGGAAGAGGAGTGAAGAGGAGTGAAGAGGAGGGAGGTGCGGACGACGAGGGGGAGGATCTCTGACCTGATTTGGAGGAGACCTGTGCTCCGCCGGCCGTCATGAACTCGATGTTCCCCGCATGAAGGATCCCGGCCAGGAGGCGCAGGATCTCCCCGATGTTCTCCTCCGTGAACTGCATCGTTCGCATGGCATTCTGGGAGCCGCGAAACACAAAGAAGAAAAAAGAGTGAGCTCCTCGGGTCACACCTCCATCTTCTCCAGCGACTCACATCGAGTTCCAGCGGATTTTGTTTCTTTTGGTTTAACGATCCAGCTGCTGATAATTCTTTTGGGACATTTGAGAAAAGAACTACCAGACATGACAGAGACCATCTTTGAGAAACATTTCATTTCATTATTTAGTTTTAGTCTTGAATAAACGACTGTAGAGTGTGTGTGTGTGTGTGTGTTGTGACCTCCGCACCAGAACATCCTGAAAAGTGCCTTTGTCGTTGATTGTCTTGTCGGTGACGCAGCTCGACTGCCTCAGGTAGTGGTAGCTGTCGGGGTGGGTCAACGTGAACGCCTCTGCAGACACACAACAGACACACAACAGACACACACACTGTCACAAGCAGCTTTCTGACGAGACGCGCTCGTGCTTGTTGAACTTACAGAACTTAGAACAGCAGCATCAAAATGAGTTTGATGGTTCACCGACCTCTGTTACACCTGAATTAATATTTGCACATTTACACTCGTAAACCTGATGAGAACTGAGGCGCTCTCTAACGAGCTGTTTTGCCAAAATAGTGCGTTCACTGCGGTGACTCATTTCAATCGCTAAAACCGATAACAACCTGCGTCTGCTGCCGAGTCAGTGAGCGATGATTGATTTATCTCTGTTCAGACGAAAACCTTTAAAATGTGAAGAGTTTGGTGGATTCGTTACAGCCGCAGCTCTTCTGGTTCAGAAAGCAGAGGATCATGGGTGATATGCAGCGTTCAGTCGTGTCTCAGTTCGGTGGGACGGCCCGGTCAGATTGATTTGACAGAATGAATCACCATGTTTGTGGCTGCAGGGGGCGCTGTTGCTAAGGGGAAGTTTCACGGTGTTGCTTTAACTCTGAACTTTGACAGGACGTTTGTCTCTGATGCAAAGAGGATGTTACTGGTTCTGTGCGTGCTCAGGGTTTGTTGCTCACCTCGCTGCTGGTTGTTGGTTCCTGCTAACAGAGCGTAGAAGATGTGGTAGTTTCTCTCCCCTGGGTTCTGCCGGACCACGCGGTTCTGGAGAGAAAAAGAGAGAATGGCTTGTTATTCCACCAACGATGACTCATCTCAAACACATCATTCAGTCACAGGTTCACAGGAGGAAGGACACTCACCTTTTCTAAGAGGTCTGTGGTCGGAGAAGTTTCTGTCAAGGCCCAAAACTAAATGATTCGGAATAATGTTCCACAGAGAAACCAAGAAAAACAGTGAGAGCTGCAACCTGCTGACCTCCCACACACACGAACTCCACGGTTATGGATGATTGAACATATCAGCGTTAGGGCCGACGTGGTCAGAGGAAGACTCTCCCTGAGAAGCAGGTTCGACTGACCGTAATACTTTGCTATACTTTGCTTTGAAGAAAAAAAACAATATGATTTTTGGATTGATTTCAATTTACGTGAGCAAACAAATAAAACGGTTTCTTTAAAACATTCCTACAATAACATTGCAGTTTATTGTCCGTTTGTCCAGAGTTGTAAGTTACTAATCCTAAATTAGGAGCTAATATACTGCAGTCATTATATTCAGGATCTATTTCTTCTCGACCCACGAGAGATCCTGCTCGTCTCCATCCCCCAGAGCAACAACCTTTTCCACGTCTTCCTAGAAACAACCCGTAGGGTTTTAAAGGATACAGTCGACGATCCTGCCGCCCTGGATGTTGCCCTTCTGGCTGAAATGAAGCTGGACAAACTTCCCAAAGCGGCTGGAGTTGTTGTTGTAGACGGTCGTGGCGTTTCCAAAGGCCTCCATGATGGGACTAGAGGAGCAGCGTCGTTAACACACAAACGTTCTCCAGCATTTACATCATCCTCACCAATTAACTGGATGCTTCACACTTCAATGTGTTGTACGAGCTGTGAACTAAGTTATACGACCAATGAAACACATTAATGTTGGTTTAGCGCCACCTAGTGTTTCAAACTGTCCTGACGTCTCTGTCGTGTGATCGGTGAGTCGTAGGTCGTACGTGTGTGTTTACGCGTCTTCAGACAAACGTAGCAGTGAGGTTACTCTTGAAATAAAGCGATGGCTCACCTGCTCTCCAGCAGCGCCTCCTCCACGTGTGACGTCCTGTCTCTGGACGTCACCTCCAGGGAGTGCTGGCTCATCGCCGACAGGAACTTCAGGATCAGCTTGGTGCTTTCTGTTTTCCCCGCTCCGCTTTCTCCACTGTGGGCAGAAAAACACACGGATGTTTCAGTCCCGTCTTCTCAACTGCCCTCGAGCAAGGCACTGGCCTCCCTGAAGATGGGGCCGATATAATAACTGTGATTCATCATGATGTTTCTTTTCTTCGTGGAAGTGTCGTGTTTTCAGCAGGACGTTCGGTTTGTTTCAGATAATTTAATCTGTGGGACAAATCAAGTTAAAAGAAGCCATGATTTGAGAAACTACGTTTTATGATTTCTCTGATATATAATTTATATTTCAGCACCAGGTTTGATTTTTAAACCGACACAGATCGTTCTCGTGTCATCGCCACAAACCTCCCGTGTCTTTAAATGAGCTCTGAGGCTCGTTAACTCAAACTGTGTGTGAGGGGCGGGTCTTTATTTGAGGTGTGACTGTGTGTCTGCCTGCAGGTTGTGTGCACTGAACAAACGGCCGCTGCTGCAACTCACAACAAACTGGGTCAGATGTGAATTCGCTTCTAATGACTGACTCATAACTGCTGTTTACACACACACACACACACAGACACACACACAAACAAACACAGAGCATCATGGGAAATATTCCAGTCGCTAGATGGGGCAGTGGACGCTGCTGATTCTCTCCCTGAATGAAATCCAGGGAATTTTAAAATCAACAGGGAAAAGTTAATTAACTTAATTTCCATAACTTAGAAACAAATTGAAAGAACATGAAGGCATCAGAGAGAGAGAGAGAGAGAGAGGGAGAGAGAGAGAGAGACGTGACGGGGATCAGAGTCTGAATATTATCTGATTCATATGAAATGATCACAGAGTGTCTCGGTCCGATGTAAACACGACCCACATGAGTCACACGTGTCCCGTGTTGATACTTCAGAATTATTCCTCGTCGTTATGAGTCGTCCTCAAACTCTTCTACAATATTCTGTCACTGTTTTTTTAAATCAGGGGTTATCGCTTGTTGTTATGGGACGTGGTGTTAAATCTCTTTTTATTCTTATCATGGGGAGTACAGTTTAAATCATGGGATCGTTGTAGTTAGTTTGTGTCCATTTCTATTTGGAATCACACGAGATAGAACCTCGGTGGACACATCTCTGCTCTTGGCTGGATCAGTAAAGTTTTTCTGATTCCGTTTGGTTCTCGGCCGAAGAGAAAAAGGAAATTCAGATGTGACTCCTTCATTTGTAACTCACTTAAACAGCATCGAAGTGTGGTGGCGGACAAAATGTGAGAGGGTCTGTTTAATGCATCCCGTTTAAAAAAGACCTCTGGCAGCAGGACAACTTATCTGAGACGCACACATGCAGTCAAACAGCACCCTGTCTTTGTCCTAATCCCCGGCTCTCCACAAGCTGTTGCCACCCAGGGTAAACCCCCCCCCACAGGCAGGAAGGAGGGAGAGCTGGACCTCGCCCAGGCCTTTCTGTGCAGAGGAGCCGCAGGGGGAGGACGGGGGAGAAAGTGAGACTAGAAGTGAAAGAGTGAGCGACATCTGTCCACACGTGTCGTCTGATCTGAGTCTTTTTAAAGAACTTTTTTTCCCCCCCCGGGGAAAGAAGTGAAATCATCTCACCAAAGAGTCAAAGAGGACGGAATGGCTTGTTAAGATGGAGAACGGCTGAGGTCTGTGGGAGTTTACATTAAAAAACTTCAGCCACAAACATTCATGTTCCCTGAAGGTGTGAATGAAAAGTTTTAAATTCACTTTTCAGGAAATACAATTGAAAATGACAAAACGAAGCCGCATGCTTCACGTCATCTCTCTCCTCCGTGAGAGGTGACGGGTGAGGCTCCGTTACCGAGCTGATTTTAAATCTGTTCTCATCTGTAGATTTAACAGGACTACAAACGAGAAACTAGAAACTTGAGCGAATCTGACAAACTATTTGATTTCAGGCAGGAAGCTGCTTCGTCACCTCGGACCAGCTCAGATTTATGTGACGCAGTAAAACTCACAACAACAAATTCAGGACGATCCAGATAAAACCTGCTCAATCCCCGAAAGAAAAACTTTTCAGGTATATTGTTGCTGAGCCCGTTTTGTTTTTTTAGCTGCAGGGATTTTGTTTCCCCAGATTCCTGAGTAATTAACGAGGCTGGAGCGTCTTGAGTTCGACCTCATATCCACCTCCGGGGTCGGGAGGTCGGGCACAAACTGCCGGGTCGGGGATTTAATCAAACCTGGGCTGAATCAGACACGAAGCCACAGTCAGAACAGTTTCAGCTCTAAAAGCAGAATGTTGGACTTTGAAAAAGTTTGAGATCTTGGACATCTTCTGCTCCATAGCAGCTGTAAGACGACACGGTGGAAAGCTGCAGCGACTGAAGGTTGACGTGAGATTGTTCTGTCATTTTTTATTCATTTCTAATTTGGACCATTGTTTTTCTGCAGCTGCGGCTCACGCTGAGTTCTCACTGAGATCATGTGGCTCAACGCAGCCGGGTATCTGCATCAGCGAAAACGCAAAGTGGCGTTCATGAGCGTTAATGAGCAGATGCGTCTTGTTAGAGTTGGCTCCTCCTCCTCCTCCTCCTCCTCCTCCTCCTCCTCCTCCTCTTCTAAACCAGCTCCTGTTTCATTCGCCTTCTTCTGCCTGGATCTGATTACCCACAATCCCTAAATCTGACGCGAAGCTTCCTGCCTTCGCTTAAAAGTGCCAGCTTGCAATTTATAGCTGTTCTCCAACACACACACACCCACACACACACACACACACCCACACACACACACACACACACACACACACACACACCCACACACACACACACACACACACACACACACACACACACACACACACACACACACTTACCATGAAATGACTCTTTTTGTGTGTGGGTGGGGGGGCTCCCATGTTACATGTTTTACGAGGGTCTGCTCTAAAATGGCTTTGGTGTTTTCGAAGGACCGACAGTGTTTGTGTGTGTGTGTGTGTGTGAATGTGTGTGTGTGTGTGTGTGTGAATGTGTGTGTGTGTGTGTGTGTGTGTGTGTGAGGTAATTGTGAACCACACCACGTACTGCAGCAGTTGGACAGGAGCTGGAACTCTGCGTTAAAATGATCCTCTACAAAAAAACCTAAAAATCTTCAGGGCATCAAACAATAAAAAAGGAGCTGCAGATCCAGCTGTGAAAAGTTTGCAGCTCAGCTCTCTAACTGTTTCAGTTTCAGCAGCAGGATCCAGTTTCAAACACACACGTCGCTCTGAAACCTCAGTTCTCTCTCCTGCCTCTGTTCATTCTGCTTCTGTCTCAGCACAGAGATCAAGATACCAACATGCCAGTTGGGTTATTTCTTTATCTGCACTCAGAAACCAGAGCAGAGCTCCTGAGTCTCCGCCACATGTACTCTGTGACCAACAAGAGCCAATGAGAAGGAGGTTGTGAGCGTCCACTCGAAAGCAACACGACAACACGATATAATTTAGTTTGGTCCCAGAGGAGAGGCGGACTCAGGCCTCCGTGTTGTTTCCCAGTAACATCACGGTGGACTATCAGTAAATCCTGCGCAGCAGCCGGCCCACACAGCTGGACAGTAGCCCTCAGGAAAAACACTCTGCAGTAAAAAAAACTTTGACTGTCTCTGCTCCGCCCTGCAATTACTCACAGCCTCACACATCCATCAGCCACAGCAGCAGAGCAGAGCGAGGAGCCGGAGTCTGAGGAGCCGGAGTCTGAGGAGCCGGAGTCTGAGGAGCCCGAGTCTGAAACCAATCACCCTCTGGTCCGAGCAACTCCATCAAACTCAAGTGGTTTCTTATATTAACAATTCATGCATCAGGGAAGATCTGCAGAGCACTTACACGCTTTGTTGTTTGTCTCTCTGCTTTTAATTCTCTCAGCTGGTGCAGGTGGAGGTTCAGTGCCTTGCTCGAGGGCGACAGTTAACAGCTGATTAGCAGCTCAGAGGCAGTAAAACACTCACACAGGTTCATGTTTGAAAGTGACACTCACTGGCGACACCTGCAGCAGGGCGGCACGGTGGTTCAGGGGCTTGTCCACGTGGACCTTGCGTGTTCTGCTTGCGTTGATTGCAGCTCTTAACGCCGCGTCACGCGTGTGACATCATTTGTCTGTGCAGCGGTGGAGCCAATCACAAGTCAGCATGGGACGTCCCGTCGCTCGCTGGCGTCAGTGTGTCTTTGAAAAATGGTTCATATCTCCGTGTGACCAGCTGAGTCCTCACATCCTCCTGTGACAAGACGCAACGTCCAACCTCAACATCTCCTGACAGACGATCGGAGAATGAGGTCCCACAGTGTGTGTGTGTGTGTGTGTGTTGGGAGGCTCACTGTGTCATTTTCTCTATTTTAACAGACAGTAAACCATCAGGTTGTGTTTTCGCTGAGACAACAGCTAGAGGTCAGGACTGTGGTCTGTGGTGTGTCCTCTCTGGCCTGCAGTGCCTCGTGTGCTGCTGCTGCTGCTGCTGCTGTCATGGAAAAACTACGCAGCCAAACTGGTGTTTTTCTTTTTCTCAAAGTTACAGATTCTGTGGTAAATTAGGCGTTTTTGTTTTTTCTCGACGGCTGAACTCTGGAGCGGAATCTGCTTGTTGCAGCAGGGAAAGTACCAAGAATCCGTGAGATCAAGATAAACACAAAGCACATCTATGGCAGCGGCGCGTCGCTGCGGGGGGAGAATGGCAGTATTGTGCAGCTCAGGGATTTCTCAGACGACAATATGACAACATGTTTGTGTTTACGCCTCGGTGTGTGTGTGTGTGTGTGTGTGTGTGTGTGTGTGCGCGGCGGTGCATATTCTTCCCACTGACCAACATCCTGGAAAACAGAGGACCTTCTGTGCCCTGAACAGGAGGACGACTCCAACCAGGAGACGACGGGAGAAAATCCTGTCAGTGCAGAAAGCTGCTGTGTTGTTAATTAATCATTAACGATTAAAGGCATAAAAAAAAAAAAAAAGCCACTGTTCACTCTCTGCTTCCTTCACACGGGAACATGTGTGTCTCATTAACCACCAGGCCAATAAAACTGGGCCTGTAAACTAATGCCCGCAAATTTACATGAAATTGCAGCTCTTGTGCCTGAAGCAGAAAACTGAGACTGTCCTGCACGTCTCAGGCTCTTGTTCTGATCAATCTGATAACAACTCCACACAGGACACACACGTTTACCATCCTGATTCTTTACACCGCCGAGAACTGATGAGCTCAGTTTCCACGAACAAACAGAGCTCCACCAGTTCAGACTCATTTCATGTCAAAACCAAAATTGGGGATTAAAAAAATGTGTGATAAAGGCTGTTATTAAAAAATATTTTTGGCGATGATTCCTAAAATGTTGTAAAAAGTTTTAAACATTTATGTCGGGCTCTAGTTATAATATTAATATTTCGATTTTAAAAACTTTCCAAAAGTTTATTTTATTTTATTGTGTTGTTTCCTGACAAACGTGAGATATTCAATTCGTCCAAAGTCTAAGACGTTTGTGTATTATTGTGTCTCTTCTGTGTTCTTACATAATTTTCTTTGCTGCGCAGGAATCACAGACGTGCACTGGCCACGTACTCAGGCCCAAACACAACGTTCCCACGGAGTCAAATGCAGCGACGTCTCCTGTGTCCGCCGCCGGCTGAATCTGGGGCCGAGTGTTGCTTCCAAAATATAAAAATAACTTTTTTCTTTTCAAGTCAGGAGGACGAGGACGTCTCTGGTAAAACAATGGAGCGAAGGCGGAGGTGAAAGTCGTCCAGTTAAAATCAAAGAGGAAGGATGTGAGGAAGGAAAGCAGAGGACGGAGATAGTAACAGTGTGTGTGTGTGTGTGTGTCACACTCAGAAGTGCGGCCAAACCGCCCGTGGGACTCGAACCTCGATCAAAGTGTTTGACGCAGAGGGAAGAGCGTCTGAACAAGCTTAAGACCACAACGCTTTATTCAAACGACCAATCAGAGGGCTCCGTGTGACTGTGGCACGAGAGATGTGGACACCCTGACTGAGCATTTCCTGTCGGAGAAGTGAAGATGATGCAGAAACCTTCTTTTCTACTTCAGGTTTCTTTGTCTGGTTGTGAGTTGATTAAACTTCCAAGACAACAACATGACCACCGACCTGATGAGGACACACTGGTTCTGAAGCCTCTTCCACAGTGAGCGGTAGCACTCGTTGGCGACAGCGAAGATGTGCGGGGAGATTTCACCGAGGTGATGTCGGCTGTACAGCTCCACGGCCGGCCGGTCGTACAGCCCGGGGAGCGTCTGGTAAGGGTTCACCGCCGCCAGGATGGAGCCGATGTACGTCTGCGGATCAGGAGAGAGAAGAAGTGTTAGAAACACAAACATGAATTATTAGAATCATATATTTGCGTCTACCTATGTTTGTGTTGAGGAACCTTGTTCATAGAAATGGACCCAGACTCCGGGTCCAGAGGGTGAAGCCGGGACAATGTGGAGACGTGTCTTTATCTTTAATTATAGAGGAGTGATATTCAAATAAAACTGAATTGAGTTGAATTAAACCAAGAAACTGAATCTTCTGCAAAACGGACTAAAACTGAAAAGTTAAGCGAGTGAGTGCAGAGAGTGGAAAACCTCTCAGGTAATCTGAGGGAGATCTCTGAGCCAGTACGTCATTACCTCGCATTTAATAAGCGAGGAGACAGAGAGGGAGACCAATCAGAGCCAATTACATCTCTGCTGCCTGTCGTTGCTCAGGTGGAAGCACACACGGGCCAAAGGCTTCACTTAATCCAATTCACCGCACAAAAGCACAGAGTCATAAAACCCCCGTTGAGCTCCCAGGAAGGTGGACGACAGCAAACATGACACCTGACCTCCGTAATGCACAAAATCTCCCTCAGCGGTTCCACCCAGCAACGTCCAACACATCTGACCATCTCCAAACTCAGAGCATAAACAAACCGAACGGTTGGAGCTCGTGAAGCTGGAGGGGGGGGGGGGGGCTTCAGTGTGGTGGTGGTGACTCATGGATAATAGAGTTTTTAAAAAACAACCAGATACGTCTTGAAAAGTCTTAAGAGGTGACAGCGGAGTCATGCGGGTTCTCAGAGTCGCTTGGTTGGCGAAGACAGAAAGGTGAAGCTGCCAGAAATCCTCATCGTCATCATCGACCGTGACGGTTAGAGAAGCAGCAAAGTTAGAGAAGCAGCAAAGTTAGAGAAGAAGCAAAGTTAGAGAAGCAGCAAAGTTAGAGAAGCAGCAAAGTTAGAGAAGCAGCAAAGTTACAGAAGCAGCAAAGTTACAGAAGCAGCAAAGTTAGAGAAGCAGCAAAGTTACAGAAGCAGCAAAGTTACAGAAGCAGCAAAGTTAGAGAAGCAGCAAAGTTAGAGAAGAAGCAAAGTTACAGAAGCAGCAAAGTTAGAGAAGCAGCAAAGTTAGAGAAGCAGCAGAGTTACAGAAGCAGCAAAGTTAGAGAAGCAGCAAAGTTAGAGAAGCAGCAGAGTTACAGAAGCAGCAGAGTTAGAGAAGAAGCAAAGTTAGAGAAGCAGCAAAGTTACAGAAGCAGCAAAGTTAGAGAAGCAGCAAAGTTAGAGAAGCAGCAAAGTTACAGAAGCAGCAAAGTTAGAGAAGCAGCAAAGTTAGAGAAGCAGCAAAGTTACAGAAGCAGCAAAGTTACAGAAGCAGCAAAGTTAGAGAAGCAGCAAAGTTACAGAAGCAGCAAAGTTAGAGAAGCAGCAAAGTTAGAGAAGCAGCAGAGTTACAGAAGCAGCAAAGTTAGAGAAGCAGCAAATTTACAGAAGCAGCAAAGTTACAGAAGCAGCAAAGTTAGAGAAGCAGCAAAGTTAGAGAAGCAGCAAAGTTACAGAAGCAGCAAAGTTAGAGAAGCAGCAAAGTTAGAGAAGCAGCAAAGTTACAGAAGCAGCAAAGTTAGAGAAGAAGCAGCAAAGTTACAGAAGAAGCAGCAAAGTTAGAGAAGAAGCAGCAAAGTTACAGAAGCAGCAAAGTTACAGAAGCAGCAAAGTTACAGAAGCATTAAGCCTCTTTTTTTAAGCATAAAAACACTGAAGAGAAGTTTTCAATCTTTCAGAATTGCTTACAAAAAAAAACATTTCCCTGGTCGCTCCTCTAAAACTTAAGAAGTGCTGGAAGGTAAAGCTGCAGCAGAAGAGGACGATGCGAAGCGGGGAGCGTGAAGCCGGACAGGAAACAGATAAACAATGAGCTGAATGAGTGAAGCTGCAGATTATTGGATCATCAAATAACTAAATCATCAGAAACACTTGAACAAACATCAGTGAGTTCAG
Source organism: Paralichthys olivaceus (assembly GCF_024713975.1). Taxonomy (NCBI): domain Eukaryota; kingdom Metazoa; phylum Chordata; class Actinopteri; order Pleuronectiformes; family Paralichthyidae; genus Paralichthys; species Paralichthys olivaceus. Next base: position 1,256,590 of record NC_091108.1, on the reverse strand, counting down.
GACGACCTGAAAATGACAGACATCTTTATTTAACGTCCACATTGATTCTTTTTTTTTTGGTCCATGTCCCATCTGCTTACATGGAGGAGGCGGGGTTTACGACCTTCACTGATCCTTTAAATCCAAACATTTCACAGAGTTTGATCCCGGGTTTCATCCTGAGTGTTTGGACCACAGTGTTCGTCTCTGGTACCGGGTGGATCGTTTATGTAGACTTCATCGCCACCTTCTGGCCGTTTGAGCGTTTGTAGTTGTGCTCCTCATTAAACCCCCCTATGATAATCCACCCCCCCCCACCCCCCCACTGCCCCTCAACACTCAGACAGCCCACTGACTGACTGACCTACATTAGATGCAAATACATTTGAATGGCAGTTGAGGTGTCCTGACATTTACATGACAAACACCGACTGTCCTGCTCATCAACGTGGCGGCTCGGCTCAGGTGAACCAGTCGGTTCATGGGTTTTTAAAACAGTTCACAGTCGGACTGATCTCTGGATCTGAGGCTCACGAGCTTCCCCTCCCCCCTCCTGATGCTAATGAAGCCTCACGTCGTGTTTGGTTGGTTTGTGTCACTGAGTCTTAAAGATAAAGTCCCTTAACTCGATGGACTCAATTACTTCTCCCTGTTGCTCCGACCTGGTAACAGTTACCACGGCAGCACCTTGGCTGCCACTCTCATCAGAACCCCCACCCCCTCCATTGGCTGATGTGATTAACTGTGGCCCCTCGTCCTCCGTGCGTGGTGTCAAATACTCGCCATTTCGTTGCCGTACCACAGAGGTGACGCAAGAAACACGATACTCACATGCAGAGTGTTTGTTTGAGACATTGAACCTGCGGCACTTTGGACGGTGGACGTTCAGTTCTACACTTCCACGTCAGTGTGTTGTGACTTTAATGGATTTTATGTGATTTATTGATGCTTCTGAAACCACTTGAGTCCAATGATGAGACTTAACTTCAGTCTGCACCGTGAACTGGAGTCACTTTAGTTCTGGGACAAATGTCTGGCTCCGATCTGAACCGGCCTCACGTGGATCTCCTGTCTGTCGACAGCTACAGCGACGTCCGTGTTTACAGAGAGGCGTCAGTGGCTGTGGATGGTGTAACTATAGAGCACAGGGAGGCATGCAGGCCAAAAGTAAGACCTCTCTCTGAGACAGATAAATGCAGAAAATGGGAAATGAAGAACAGATGGAGAGAAAAAATGGAGGATCAGAGGCAAAGCATCGGCAGGAAATGTAAGAGAGAGAGAGAGGGGGGGGGGGGGGGGGGGGGGGAGTCACTGAGTTACTGGGTCACAAAGACAAATTCCTGCACATTTGTTCATTCTTGGCAATCGCAGCAATCCTGCTCTGCTGTTTGTGTTAATATCACCGCTGACGGACAGAAATCCCACATCTGTGAGAGTCGGGGTGTTCAGGAGAAGAGGAAGATGATTGTGCTCTGGATAATCTCCTGACATGATCCAGAGCGGCTGTATGAGAGAACACAGCGAGTGGGCGTGTTGATGAGGTTTCTAACACGTGACGGACGTGAAACTGGAAGAGCGCGAATCTCTCAGGATGAAGAAGAGGAGCCGCGCACGTAGAAGACGAAGACGTCCACTTGGAAAGACGAGGAGATTCCAGAAGTTTTGGTGATGAGGGCCGACGCCGGTGTGGACGAGCTGTAAACAACAACACTGATCTTGACACAGCACGGTGTCATTCCCCGCCTCCTTCATGCTGCACCAACCGAGACCTTCCTGTGGTCTGAACGTGTCCGAGCAGAGAATCTCCTCCTCCTTCATACGAGAAAGACAAACTCCGCTCTGAGTGGATTCATGTCACATCAAATAAAACACATCCAGATTAAAACAACTGGACCGCTCTCGCAGGACGTGACATGGGCACAGGTTATTTGTAAACATCGCTAAAAGGAAATGACATCATTGTGGTGTGGCGACACGTGACTCTTCTGTGGCTGGAGGACGGTTTCTCCACATCTGACTGTGATCAGGACGCCGAGTCAGGAGCGTTCGTCTGGAAGCTCACATGCACACGCTCTGCTTCTATAGGAACAGTGTGTGTCTGTGCGTGTGTCTGTGCGTTGTTTATGGATGAGGAGACCAGATATCTACTGTGGGAATAAAGGGACGTTTGTGTAAATGAACTCTTTCTGCACTTTCTTTGTAAACTTGTTTTTTTAAACTGCCGTATGAATAAAGTTTATTATTTGAGCTGGAGAGCAGCAGCGTTCTCCATCTGCTGTTTGGTCTCTGCAGGCGAACGTGGTTCACCCTCACCTCGAAGCACATTGATCATGTTTGCTGACGGCTGACTCTCACATGTGCAGCTCGATTCCGCACGGTCGAGCCAACTGACCCCGTGACCACGTCGACATGTCAGAGGGCGACCTCGTCCTGGTGGGAATTACGTGTTGTCTGCAATGTGGACGGGTCAGAAGCAACATGTTGTTAAGTCTTGTCGTCACATTAGATTCAACTGAGCTTCGTTGTCTCAGAATAGAATTTGTTGTTACCTTTGAGTAAGTTAAGCTACGAGTCACTATAGAAATAAACAGACACCATAAAAAGAACAGATTCTTCTTCGTCTTCCAAACATTTTCCAGAACCCCACACTGCTGGATGAACATCCACCGAGCAATGAAAAGTGTGAAACCCACATCAGTCACAGAGGAATCGAGCCTCCGGCTGCATCTTTCTCACAGAACAACTTTCACTCTGTGCTGTGACGCTCCGATGTTTAAAATGTACGGAAAGACGCTGCTGTACGGAGCGTGTGAGAACGATGAACTGTCACTGGAATAATTCACAAACCAACGTTCTAAATGTAAACACAGGCAAAATACCCAGTGAAGGAATTTCCTGCCATTAGATGACGTTATCCGAAATGTATGTGTTTGAATATATGTGTGTATGAGAGTGTGTGTTTGAGAAAGAGGGACAGTGCAGGGGAACCTGAGAGAGAGAGTGTGTGTGTGTGTGTGTGTGTGTGTGTGTGTGTGTGTGTGTGTGTGTGTGTGTGTCTGCACGTTTCAACTGGAATCCACACAGGAGACGAGTGAGGCCACCAGTCGACAGCACAGCTGGTTACAATCACAGGAGCTAAAGACTGCACACACACACCCCCCCACACACACAAACACACACACACACACACACACACACACACACACACACACACACACACACACACACACACACACACACACACACCAGTGTGGAAGCCTCCAGGCTAAATTTCCGATTCATCTATGTCATCCCAACGCTAAAGTAAAGCAGCTTTAGCACTGACGCTAGCTGCTAGTTCAACACTCCAAAGTTATTTGTTCCAGAAAATCATCTTCATCTTCATCACCATCATCATCATCATCAGGTATATCTTATTAGTCTATATATTTGGTTTGTATTTCCGTCACCAAATTTAAATTTGACTGAAGTTGTTTTAAAATGTTCTTCAAGTCTTAAATGTAAAACTCGGTATCCTCGTGTAAAGACAGAACATATATGTGATGAGATTAAACTCATTAATTCTGCCTGTTTGACTCCCTCAGGAGTCAGCAGGGGTGCTTTCAGAAATTCCGGGGCCTCTGACAGGTTATGACATCGGGGCCCCTTGCTCTAACGCGTCTGACTTCATGAGTTAATGCACAGTTCACCTCTCTCTAACCTTTTCTTCACACCACAGACGTTTCCCAGGAAATGAAGAAACTAAAGTAAAGCTTATCTGTGTTTCCTGAGTATCACTGCAGCTCTCAGATTTAAGTCGTGTGTGTCCCTGGCATGTCCCTCTAAATCTTTAACTGTGTTGTTTTACTTGTGTCTTTTTGTCTCAGACGCACACACAGGACTCGACACCTGGAGCTGTAACTGTCTCCTGGACGGTCTCAAAGATAAACACTCGTGTCAAAAGTCAGGACAGATCTCAGGAATGGTCCATGAGCAGAAACGTTCATCAAGGACAGAAGAAAAACATGAGCAGCGAAGTGACAGGATCCAGACGCTGGAAGCTTCCAGAGCTTCACGTGCAGGTACTGGATTTGTCTGTAGTTTGAAGTAGAAGTCAGTAATATTAATAATACTTGTGGTTATAACAAGGACTATGAGTAAAGTACAACTTTAACCTGTTTAACCTTCGACCCGTGATGTTTCAGAGCTTGTTGCTGGCTCTGTGGCTTCAGCGGTGTGTTTTACGGCCCTTCCCGTTGGTCCACCGCGACCCACTTCACTCAAACCTCTCCTCTAATTTTCCCCTTCTGCAGCTTCTGGCCCCAAAAAGAAAAAAAAAGCCCCGTCAGTGCGGAGAATGGGTGTCTGTGATGAATTGATTGGATAATTTCGACCATACGGGAGCATTCAGTTGTGATTAAAGTAACTAAATGGCATTTGTCAAAGGTTACTGCGGCGAATGTGCGCGCACAGAGCACAGAGCTGCCTTTGTCGCCGGCTTGTTTTGCTGCAGAAAGTGCTGGGTCAGGTTTGTTCATTAGTCCATAAGTAGAAAATGAAACCGTAATCGTTCAGAGCCATTTGTCCCACATATTCCTTTGTCTTCAGAGTTTAGTCTGACCGGGTCGGCAGGAACAGAGCTGCTCTGTTGTCCAATTAGCTCGCTGTGTAAAGCAGGACGGGAATGAACACTTTGTTAAAACAGCAAACGAAAAGTACAGCTGCTGACATCACTGCTGTTTCCACATCCGCCGACCACGACTGCTGGAAACCCCTTTAGAGCTGCAGCGGCAAACGAATCAAACTCGAACGCAGACGAGCCAATCACAGCAAGTATCGGCTTCACAGCTCACTTCACAGACGGGACACACTCCATCCCGTCTCCACGTCTCATCAGAACTCAATGTCTCCTGTGTATTAAACTGTGTGTTTGACAGTGAAGAAGAAAAACATGGACGTCTACATTTGTTCTCAGACAAGAAAACTTTAGGGTTAAACTCAAATTTAAAGCAACTTATATTCAATCTTTGCCAATAGATCCCTTTCACCTAAATCTTACACACGGAACCTTTAAAGCCACACCAGGTCGTTTATTACAGCTTCAACATTATTTGGATTCTACGTAAACTTATAAAAGGGAGAATGGCAAGTCTCTCATCGTCACAGCGCCCCCTGGAGGCCTGGAACTGCAGTATGTAGCCATGGTGAACAACATTTCCTCGCTACCTGCAGACTCAACAGTTCATTCTTTCAGCATATAAGATATAATCAACAGATTATGTGATGGTAACATCAGTCATCCGTTTCAGATCCGAGGCAACGTTGGAAACTGAAAACAAAAAGCGGTCGGGCAGGTTTTTATTCTGTAAAACCACTCGAGAATAATCTGCTGCGTCTGTGCACGTTTCCAGTGAGATGCTTGTTTAACATCATCCTTTATTTCGCACCAGCGACTCTGTCTGTTTGTTATAAGACCACACGTCTCTGACAGAAAGTGCGATGATGAAAACAGAAAGAAGCTCTTGACTGTTTGGTTTCGCCTTTTGGGATCGTTCCAGAAGGACGTGAGCTCCTCCTCTGTCTAACTGATCCATCTCTTATCCGCCTGCTGCGTCTAGACGTTTATCTCTGCCGTTACGCAACGATTGAGCAACTTCAGGCATCAGATCCCCACACACAGAGCTCTCAGAGGACGGCAGCTCAGCCATGACGGGCCGAGATGTCGACGTGAACGCTGACACTGCAGATGGACGTCACACAGCTCCCGTCTATTCTCAGATTTTCCTCCTGGCCTGGCTCAGAAAGTTTATCACCCATTTCCCCCCAGTTTACCCAATTTTCTTCTTTTTTACAATCTCAAATAAAAATACCACCGTTAACACCCCATTAATTAAACCGGGGCAGCCCGCCAGAGTCTAAATTGTGTGATGAAGCAAAAATATAGTTCCACACTCACAGCAACATGTAAGGTCTCTAACTTTGTGTGTTCTGCTGAGGGCGGGATGTCAGGGTCATTTCTAATCACTCTCTTTCCAAATCAGCTAAATGTCATCTGCTTCACTCGTGTCGTAATCTGTCGGCTGCTGCTGTGATCGAGTGTTTTGGGTACGTACGTAGATGTGTCTCTGCTGGTAGCGCAGGAGGAGGTTGTGCATGATGGCACCGTCATGGAGGTCCTGCAGCATCGCCATGTCCTCCACCCCTGTGATGCTGCTGTGGTGCATGGGCTGCACCTTCTGCCTGGTGAGCGCATTCTGCTTGTAGGTGTACACCTGCGTCACAAACACAAGAAATACACACATTTAATTATGTCTAAAGAATATATTGAAAATGACAAACTTCTATATGTGAGAGTGTTTCTGATGAGTTTGGTTTTAATTAGTTATTTGATGATAACGGCCTGAGACACGACCCTGACTCCAACAACAGCACAAGATGGCGACAAGGAAACGTCATCACCGCTGCAACAGGACGTTGCCTCAATTCCTTATTATAAACCTTTTCGATTTTTCTTAAACTCAACATCCAGTCGTTTGCACACGAACTTTCCTCCTCCTCCTCATATTTCAGTTTTCTTTGTGCAGGAGACAGAGGGCAGATTGAACGAGGCCCCGGGCTGGAGGAAGGTTTCGGCTGCTCGTGTGTCTGAGGACAAGGTCGAACGGCTTTTCAAGACCAAACTGTTTAAAGTGCTTGTCCTACAGCGACGAGACACAACTGGTGATAAATAACTGTGTCGTTGTCTGATATTGTGTCTACTTCAGGGGACTGATATTTACAGTATGTGTGCACGTTGGTTGCAGATCCAAATAAAAATGTGGATCTCACGGAGTTAAATGTGGTTTCACGAGGGGGGTGTTGGTGGAGGTATGATCTACTGAGTCACATTCTGGAGGGCAAACATAAAAAAATAGATTTAGAAAGAGTCAGTGAAATAAGACGGTTCATCTGTGATTCTTCATTTGTCGGAATTAAAAACAAAAAGACAGAATCTGGAAACAAAAACCTGCGACAGGCCGATTTTTCAGTGTTTTGCACATTTGAAGAGTGATGTTGGGGACGTGACTCTCACCAGGAGTAAAAATGAAACTGTGACCATCACAATGTGATTAACTCTGGCCGGTCGCTCGGTCGGTGACCCACCGTGACCGAGCGGCTCAGGGCGACTATTCCTGAAGGAAGCCAGTGTCTGTCTGAGGAGTCAATCACATCTGACCCCCCCCCACACACATATATTAACCCTCAAAGCCCCCCCCACCCACAAGCATCCTGCCAGGCCTCATTTCTCACATTCCTGCCTCAGTGACGCTTCAGGGGAAACCGAATGTCACAGAAACGTCTTAACGAGAAATGTGATCGGGCGTCGCTGCGTTCAAGGACACCGCGTTCTGATGGATTTATGACGTCTGCAGTGTGTCCAGGTGAAGAAAACCAAACATCCAGAGGCAACTGGAAAAGAAGCTGAGCTCAACGAACCAGAGTTTATCTGGTCAGAGTGACGAGCTCTGTTCAGTGTAGCCTGGACTTCACAGTTTCACAGACTGTGCAGAGGGAGACAGTTACAGGGGATGAGTGACTTGTTAGACCTGTTCAGAGTAAACGCTGTTTGCACTCAGCAGTTGAACAAGTTCACTGTGCCCTGAAGTCCTGGAGGGGGAGGTTAGCTAGTGTTCCTCAAACACTGTGGATTACAATGAACGACGCGGCTGCACTTCCTCCCACGATCCACAACTGAAGCTATGTTTTGGTTCTATAGCTCCATAGGCCCCCATTCATTCTGGACTACCTCATGAGCGCCCCCTACACAACCTGGAAGTAGTGGCAGCAGAACCTCTCGGACAGTCTCCGCAGGCCTACCGTGGAGACTCGTTAGGTTTCTAATTGGTCCAGTCGTCCATGCGGAGATGAGGAGGGTCCACGCCTCGAGAACAAAGCGCTGGGGCCCGGGCGCTAAGCCGAGCGACAGATGCTAACAGGAGTAAATCCCTGAGAAACAAAGCCCTGAGACAGCACTGCAGAGGAGCTGGGTCATTACCGCTGTTCAGCACTGTTCTGGGATCAGCCAGGATGAAGTTTGTTGTTCTAACTTGAACGGATCAGAAAAGTGAATTCACATTTAGCTGCAGGACAATTAGATGATTCTGATCCTGAGGAACGTAAAATGAGCAACTGAGGAAAGCTGTCAGTGAAATGATCTGAGATTATAATGATACTTATACGTAAATAAATACAATAAAACAACAGTAATCATTTTTATCAGAAGCAACATAAGATAAATATGTAAACACAGAGATTCTTAGGCAAACAGCTTCAAACACATTTAATAACGACTCGGACTTTCCAGCCAGCGATCACTCTGGAATGAAACTCTTCATTCCGCTCTCTACCAGGTAACCCAGCGCCCGCCCCCCCCCCCCCCCCCCCCTCCTGCATCCTCATCTTCATCATCAAAAGCAACAGCTGCACTTTGAATCACCATTCATCTCCCGCTGCATTGTCCTGCAGTCAGCTCGGGAGGAGGAGACTGTCTGCTCCGTCGAAAACACTGAAACCTGAGCAAGACAAGAGGAACCCTGCGACCCCCGACAACCACAGGCTCACACATGACAGAACTCCTGATGATGTCATAGTAATATTCATAATCGTTGGAGAATAAAAGACCTGACACACAACTATTCAGTTTTACATAAATAAACATGGATGATAAGTCAAACAGGGGATTCCTGTAACGCTGGGGGTTTCAGGACATTATTTCTAAAAGCCTTTTTTGTTTGTTCCCTCACCAAACTCATCGTACAGTGATTTTAAGGGTTTAAGGGTTTGACCATTGCCCCCAGACGTTAATTACTACTCGGATGGGAGCTGATGGGCTCTGATATTGTCCTGAAGGAGGCCTTGAGTCTGAGCCACATTTCAACCAATAGTGGACTCAAACGGCTCGAGTGTCGACCTCACGGTGCTCGTAGATGTAGCGTCAGACCCATGTTGTCACTGCCGGAGAAGAATCAATACAGAGCGGCGAGGAAAGCCACAATCCATCACCTGGAGCTGAATCAGCTCAACACAACAGGGCTCACTGAGTATTCAGCGGGTAAACTGTGCGGAGGGTCATTAGCTTCACTGACCAGCGGGTCTGAGGGAGTCTCTGAGTGAGTCGGAGCCCGGAGATAAGAATGTCTTAATCTGCCAGTAAATCTTCGGGACAATACGCCAGCTCGACATGACCCTAAATCCTTCAGCGCTCGCATTCACACCTCGTCCTCTGGCAGCGACCCTCTGCCGCTCAGACGCAGGAAGTCTTTGTTAAAGCTGTCGGGGGAGAGTAAATCCACCGAGACACCTTTTCTGGCCTTGGGTTTTAAGGCTTCACTTTTTTCGAACTAAACTAAAATGATCACTGAACACAAAAAAGTTTCGGCTCTGAATCAGTTTTAATCCTCGTCCTGAAAACCTGAAAACACACGTCACATGACCACTCATGCAGGCGAACATGTAAACAGCTGTATCTTTATCTATCTCTGCAACAGAATGGAACTGAACAGCAGCTGTTCGTAAAGACATCAGGGTCAGTGACATTATAATTGACTCTCCATGTTGTTCTACTCTGGCTGAGGCTGATTGTTTTCTTCACGAAGGACGTCATGTGACAGGAACCTGGCGAATCAGAGGAGGCCGTGACCGAAAAGACCAAATCAGCAAGAGGTTGTGAGCGCCTACGTCTTCGTTTCCAAACACCTCAGTTTCTGCTCGTCCGGATTAAAACGCAGCCCCAGAGTTTCCAAACTTCTCTGTTGTAGCGACTCTAAAACTCTGGAGAGGTGTGGACGCCCAGAGTTTCTGTTTTTTTCAGTTTACTTCAATAAAATATTTAGTATTACAGCGAACCTCCAGAAGAGTTTGTATAATTGTTCCTTCTTAATTACCAACTTAAATACATAAGTCCCACTGTGACCCCTGCTCCATTTGTCCTTCACCTCCTCTATCGGCTGTTTTGACCACACGAGGATCAAAGTAGAATCATGCAGAAGCATATGGGGATTAGAGGATTTGCTCCATCTTGAGCTGATCCTAAATTATGAGCAGACCTCTCTAAGCCTTTGCTCTCTTGGAGGTTTTAAGAAAACTAAAACAACTAGCAGGGCAATCTAAGAGCTCCAATCCCCAAGTTTGACACACTGAAACCTGTCAGGAAGAGAACGGACATCAGATGCAAACAGGACTCGAGTGACTCTCACCTGGCCGTAGTCTGTGGCAAAGACCACAACCCCTCCAGAGCAGGAGGACACGGTGCTGGGCTGGTACTGCTCATCCTCCCGTAACCACACCCGGTCACCCTGCACAGGAAGAAAGAACAACGTTAAATCCAAACTCTGAAAAACCAGCATCGTGAAAACACAGTCACATCAGGAGTTTTCCGTTTCACCCGCTGCGCCACCGATAAACAGACTGACGGCTCTTCGTGTGTGAGCAGCGCGTTTCGGTGACGTCAACACATTCACACACTTATGGCAACATGTGCTCTAGAGTTCGGCTCAGTCCCAACCCGGCCGAGCTTTTGAGAGAAAACTCCACCCGACAGGTTTTCTGTGTTTCCTGCCTGTGGCCCCCCCGCAAGAAATGAAGCAGGCTTACCCAGCCAACACACAAGTGGCGCCCTCTTGTCCTCACTTCCTTATTTTGGATTTATAAGTTCCTGTTTTACCTTGGAGCTTCTTTAGTTTTGTGTTTATACTGTTTTGTGTTTTCCGTCTCTGTGCTCCACGCTCTCGTTCATCCGTTTGTTTGCGTCTCTTGCTCGCTCCCTGTAGTTACCTGGTGTGGTCTGGACTTATTCGGAACTTGTGCTTTTTGTTTATTAAATCCAGCGTCTTCTATTCACGCCTTACTGTTTGGATCCTGCAAACCATGACAGTACTTAACAGTCCACTACTTGTATGACGCTATATTTTAAATAGAAATCGTCTGGTAAACAAGGAGAAAGTCACGTTTCTTTTCTTGTGCAGTCTGTGAGAAAACATGTTTGTGGTCTTTGAGGTCGTGTAACGGTTTGTTAAGTTCTTTGCTAATCGCACAAGCTCTGACAAGAAGATATATTCATCTCCACATGGTGCCGTTACCAAGGCACTGACCTTTGTCCAGCCAGTAGGAGGGTCTCAGGTTTCAGAGGTCTCTACCTGCAGCCAGTAAACCTGCATGTTCATCACAGCTTCTTAGTTTATTCCTGTTGACCTGTGCAGTTTACTGCTCCTGGTCGTTACAGTGGTCCCCCCCCCCCCCCGACGAGCACCTGGATGTTTTATCACCACGGTTTCCACACTCTGTTGTTTCTGTGGCGACGCAGCAGAGAATCTGGAGAAATTAGCAAAGTAAGTCTGAGTCTTGACGACACGTTTGAAGGTTTTGTTAAATATTTCTCCTTGAATGTGATCGCAGGACCGAAGAGTTCGGATTGTGCTGCGTGAGAACACAGAAAACTCAGACTAACAGCTGACGACTGAGCTGGAGGCCTGAGTGGATTCCCTCCTCTAATCGAGTAGCCACATGTGCCTCTGTTCATTAGCGTGACAGGCTAACGCTAACGAGAAAAACAAACGCTGTGCTTTTGTGGGACGCGTCGACCCCTCCTCTCTCCAAGCACTGCGCATATGAGCGACCTTTGACCCACAAGCCCTCGTTTCTACCATAGCGTGGTGGAGAGGGGCACCTGGCTGGGGAGGAAAATGATGCATGAATGGATGTGGATAAACACACACACACACACAAACACACACACACACACACACACACACACACAGTTAAGCTTACGTCTGCAGTGTCAGCAGTGGATCAGAGAGCTACTGATCCCAACCTGGTCACAGAACGTCAAAAAAATATCTCTTTACTTTGTCTGACGAGTTCAAACTGAAAACTTGATCTTGCAAAACATTTTTACCTCCAATCAGGAGACATTTTTTAAAAACCTCCTTTCTGTCATCATCCTTTCTTTTTCTTCACAGGGATGGGGGCGACATTAGCAAACATGGGGGACTTGACAGGATAATTTCACAGTCACATAGAAACCTTTTCATTGTGACGAGAGGGTCTCTGAACCAAACAAAGGAAGATGTCCCATTGTAACGTGCACAAAGAGAAGGCGTGTGCTGTTTACCAGCTGAGACCATATGGACATTCCTGACGTGCACCACCGAAAGAATCTGATGCTTGCATCAAGTTGGCAGAGAGGGGTCTCCCCCACCCCCCCCCCCTCCCCCATCCCACTGACACACTTTTCAAGGTTCTGTCACCACCAAAGACCTCGACACACGTAAACACACACATTTGTGTTCTGTGTGGGAAGCGTGTGCAGTCCCGCCTCGACTCCTCTAGAGAAAGACGACTCAAGACAGTGGCCAACTATCTGCTTTCCCTCCCACCACCCCTCGCCCCTACACACACACACACACACACACACACACACACAGCTACTAGTCCATGTCTAAAGTCGGGCTCTGTGCCAGAAGCCTCTGCTTCACCTCCCCTCCTTCACTCATCACCACCGATTGCCTGAACCCTGAACATCAAAGATCTCCTTTGTACTTTCCGATGAACCAAAGAGGACGAGGACCAAAGTCTCTGTTAATGGATGAAAACCAACGAAACCCAAAACAAAACAGAAGTGGGGAGACACTCAGCTCCAGCTCGGCGAGGCAGCCTCCAAATCATCCGCGGTGTTGGATAAGGTCAAAAACATGGAATCAGAAATAGCTGTGTGAGGGATTAAAACAAAGTCTGACCAGCGCCGTTCATATGTATGCCTCTTTCATACATGATCAACACCTCCTCCACCTCCGCTGCAAAACCGCCTGATGAACGTCTAACAATAGCCCATTTTTATTGACCTTCATCAAAACGACACCAGCAACTTTGTGGAAATAGGAGGAAAAAAAGTGCGTTCACATGGATTTTCTGCCACCCCACTGATGTGGACGGCAGCTGGGCCTCAGCCGAGCTAATGTCAACACATGAGCGGGGAGACACTAAATGGTTCCAACTGGGACTCGGGAGCTGTGGATCAAGGCCCAGCTGTTGAACCTCTGAGAGCCAGAGCCTCTCATTCCATTCGGCGAACCCGCTCACAGAGCAGAGGTGTCAGGGTCAGTGAGACAGAAAGAAGCAGGTCAGGATTTTAAAGTCAGAAAAACAAACTTACACTATGTTTGGTTCAAGTGGAGAAAAGTCTTCACAGTGACCTGATGTCATGTTCTAGGAAATATTTGGACACGGAATAAACAACACAACCTCCTCCTGCTGCCCAGAATGCTTTGGTGAAACCGTGGCAGTGACCCGAGTCCTGCGTGTATTTGCCCGTCCGTGACCTCGACACGTTTGGCTAATGCTCTCACTGCGGGACGCCGTCGGAGGCGGCTGGTAAAAACCAGGATCTGCATCGCTGGGAGCGTTCGTATGCCGCTGGGGTCGGGAATGAGCAGCTGTTTCGTTTTGAGACATTCAGCTTCCTCTGCTGTAACAAACAGAGTCTTGTGTTCGACCACAGCCATCCTCTCTGTCAGGGCCTTCGACGGGAAAGCCCGTGTGTGAGGGCCGAACACTGAAACCGCGACACAAGCGCTGGTATGTTCTCTGGTGATGATGCACTGCCGCTCCTGCAAACAACTGGTTCGCTGACGTCTGCCTCCAGCCTGCAAACGTCCTGGTTGGGTAGGTTGAGGGTGAGAAGTTGGAATCTACCGTACATCACACTCCAGTTGTTTTCTACCAAGAATCTGGATTTCGTCCTGTCACCGGAACTTTAAATGTCTGTACAGCAGCAGCAGCTCATCAGCTCTCTGCTGAGGATTTAAGGTGAAACATTATATTGAGTTTCAATAGCAGGTGAAGTATAACCATTACGTGACCTGCAGATTCCTCACGTATACGATAAACGGGGGTGAGCCCAGCGGTGGTATGAAACAGTGAGATGCAGAATGTAGGCGTGTCAACCCAAGTGATGTCACCCATTGGTTTGTGAGTTCGGTATTTTGTCCAGCGCCATTTTTGAAAAAAAAAATCACCACCCACTGCAGGTGCTCGACCAATGGGCAGGAGGAGGGTCTTGTTTTTATATCATCAAGGACACATCTTGAGGAAAGTGTTCACTTGGTCTAAAGGTTGAATTGATTCACTGTGACGTCCCCTGTTGGTCATCCCCCCCCCCCCCCCATACAGTCCAGTTCCTTCTGGTCTGTTTGACTCTAAATGATCATAACTGAATAAATGAACATCAGCTGTTTGAAGAAGACCTGAAACTTGAGACTGAGACAAAAACTCCTGAGGACAAAGTTTCCTGACGTTATAAAGTGAGAAGAGACATTTTCTATAGAGACTGCCAGTGGAGTCGCCCCCTGCTGGTCACTACACAGAAGACAGGTCTCAGATACAAGTTGAAACTCATGATTCCTTTAAAACTGTCCCTCATCTTCACTTATCTCTCATGGGTAGACCCCCCCCCCCCCCCACCTGCAGAACAGCAGGTTCCCCTCCGTCAGTCGACTGGAACACGTCGTCCCCTTCGTGTTTGTACAAGCCCCTCATGCTCATCACGCCATCTCGAAAGAGAGAGGGCTGTACCAGGCAGTTAGCTGGAAAGTGCAGCTTGAATCTTTCAGGGACAAAGGTGAACAACGGATCAGAAGCAGCTCATGACACAACGTTTATCTGAGGCTGGTCTCGACTGTTTGAGTTAGGGCGTGATGGTGACTCTTTGTGTTTCATGAACCATGCGTCTTTCAGACCTCTTCAGAAATGGTCAGAGAGGATTAATTAAACACCTCATTAACGCTCAGGTCTGCATGTCGTCTGTTCTCTGTCACTCTGACCAGACGAGCGACCATTCGCAACAGATTGGAGAGCAAACGTTCTCTGTCCGGGTTCTGATGTTCCTCCATTGTTGTGGTCTGTGCTGCAGACGTCTGCATCAGGCCTTTTGTTTTGCCTCCGGGAGATAAGCACATGGGCGACTGATTTGAGAGATTAACCATTAACTTTCAGGAGGGGAAGTGCGTTTTATGACCAAGGTTAGAGCGAGGAAGCGTCTCACTTCACATGATTATCGTTTGTGTGTGTCTCAATGTATCATCCAGCAAATAGACAGACACACAATTAAACTGCTGCACAGCAAAGACTCTGTCAGACAAATTGTAACTGTCAAAACCTTTCCACTTAAAAAGCACCTTTCTGTCAGAGTCTAATTTGTTTTGTTTTTTTCCCCTTTTGACCAAACCAAGGACGGACGGAGAGGATGTCATTCAGTTTACTCTCCAGGGGAAATTAATGGCTTCCGAAGCCTTGCGCTGCGTCCGAAGGCGAGATTGAGCTCTCCACATGTTCCGGCTGTTATCTTGAGCTTTTGCAAAACTAGCAGAAGAATTTGGGACCTTGAGGGTAAAGGGGAAAAAACTGTGAAAGTATTCAACAGGCTCTCCTGTGACGACAGTGAGTGACAGCACAACAGAAACAATGCACACACCGGTGAGCGTCATGTGAGAAACACAGCCTGGGGGGACGTGTGCAAGAGCAAATTAACTTTCAACCTTTGTCAACGTGGGACGACACCGAAGGCTATTTTCATTTGAATGACACACGGAGTCAGTGCAAGGGATTGTGGGAACTGATAAACCCGACGTGTTTACTTTTGGAAAGGTCTGGGAGAGCCTCATTGGTCCGTCTTACACACACACACATACACACACACACACACCAAAACAAACACAAAGGACAATCATTAAACTCAAGCGCACACACACATCAGCATGAACTCGTTTATCTCCCTCACACGGCATCGACACACTACAGTACACTCACAGTAAAATACAAACACGCACACATGATCACATGCAATACCCATGACTCACAAACCCAATGCATTAACCTTCATGTGTGCAACTCAAGCAAAGCTCACATCTAACGCACACATTCCCCACAGACACACACAGGACTGTTTATACTACACAGGGGTAAATGGCAGTCCTGCTGTCGGTTTGTAGCTCAGCAGCAGATTATCGGTGTGGCGTGACGACCGGCGTGTAGCTGCATCTCTGAGGAGGTGAGGGTGTAGCCTCTGGCGGCTACGAGTGAGGGACGGCATCTATAAATCTGCTATAAAACAAATGTGCTTCCTCCTACCGTACAAAAATGAAACCAAAATATCTGAGATGAGGGCGCAGACATCCGAGTCAGTGCGATCGTGGGAAGGAGTCGCGATGTGTTGAGGTCGGGCTCGTGCACCTTCGACCAGCTGACCTGCAGCCTCCAACCGTAGATCCTATAGCAAGGCTCACAAGTACAGTTTAAATGTGTTGTAGATGCACACATGTAAACCAATGACCTTTTAAATGTAAGCCCATACGGAAGTCGGACAGTTTTGGAATAAAAGTTTTGCTAAAGTCACATGAGGGAGCACAACTCTGGACACCATGAGATGAAAGACATACACAACATCTGTCATAATAACTGCTGCCTTCACTTCAGCTGCCCTTATTAAATTTCCAGACTTTAATACCCCTGAATTAGATGTTACATTCCTCTTAACCGCCCAGTGCAGTGAGCAGCGTCACATGCACTATTTTTCTACCTGCGTCTGCTGAAGCCTGGAATTCATGATGCTCATGAGTGTGGAGACGGTTTTTCCAAACTTGAATGAGTTCAGGGTGGTGGGATAAAGATCCAGGGTGCACAGAAACAGCATATATCAAATACTACAGGGGCGTGTGTGTAAAAAGTCTGATTATATCTGAACATCACATTTTGACATGAAAAAACAAACTAGAAATTCCAAATATCTATTGTAATTAGTTTGACGTGGTTTACTGTACGAGACGAGGAGAGTCTACGACGATAACACAAGTCGTCAGATGATCTGTGTATTTTCTCTGAAAGAATGATGTTTAAAAACATTCTGCTCTTGAGCTTGGTAACTGTACTTGTGAATAAATCTGAATCCAAGGTGTAATTAAATTCTCCAGTTGTGGCTTTTAACTTTATCTAAAGGAGACATCTGACAGCTAAGTCAGTGGACATAATCGGTTAAACCTAATTTATAAAACGTGCTATGAACTGAAATTGGAATCAGTCTATAGGACAAAACTCCTCTCACAGGTAAAAGATAATAAATAGAGACATCGAGATCTTTTACAACCACTTATGACCCGTTAGGAAAGTCAGAGCTCTACGTTGGTTCCACTGCACTCGTTTCATTTCTGGAAATCTGAAACATGTTCCAACATCTCAGAAAACGAAGCCAGAACAACAAAGCAAATGTAAAGATCAGATTTGAGAGACGTCTCATCCTCCATGAACAAACGATTCTTTCAGTACAGAGAGAAACACGATGAATCTCCAAACAAATACATGACCCCGATTTTCCAGATATTTTCCTGCTGTATTTTCACTGCAGGCCTTTTACTTTATAAAAAATGCATGGCCTTCAGCGAGCGAAATGAAAAGTAGGCAAAGGAGAAAGAAAGATTTGACTCAAAACATTCTCCCTCCTCCCGTCTGTGGCTCCTTGATGTGGCAGCAGAACAACAGAACTCAATCACGGCCTAATCACCCCCGCTCGGCTTGTAACCGAGACACAGAGAAGCCAAATTCCAGCTTTTCTGTGAGACAAATGAATGTGAAACACGGCTGTTAGCTTGTTCAGGGTTAAATGAAACCATGTGTGCGGCAGTCAGGAGTTCTGTTGCCACATCCGGCCGACACAAGGCTCCCTCCCAATATTCAGGCATATTTGTCCATAATCCACTTTATTAAAACATGCTGTGGGTCTGTTTCTGTTCGTTTCCGATGCTGGAACTTCCTCTCCATAAACTGCTGCAATGTCAAGAGTCATTGTTTTAAGTTTTATTGTTTTTAATTTGATTTAGCAGAGGAGCTGTCACTCGCCACGGAATATTAAAACTGTGCAAAAGGCTCTGTCTGCATGTTCCGAGGTCTTCGGTGTCTATATCATATAATATATAATATAATATATTGTGGGAGTTTACAGGACGACTGATGATGAAGATGATGAAGATGATGAGAGAAAGGATGACTGTGGTTATCAGTAAGTCTGCAGACACAAGCTCTCTTGTGGACGACCTGTAACTCACTGCCGTCACATGAACATGTGGAGCACACGGACGAGTTCCCAGCAGCCAATCAGACGCTGCGAGGAGATGCTGAGTCGAGCGACTCAGCCTGAGTCGCGGCTTCACAAACTACATCACTGATATTCAAAAGCAGCAAAAGCCGTTCGCCAAGAGGAACCGTTTTATCCTGATGTAGCAATCAAAGAAATGACTGCCCTCATTCATAAGACCTGAAGTGTTTCCTCTAAATATCAAGAACAAGAAGAAGAACGATGATTTTACTCGAACATGGGAAATCTTTAACAAAAGAAACTCTGTTTTGGAATATTCATCCACGACTCTCCGCCTTCGCTCTGACCACAGGATCAACTTTAACAAGCGTCCTTCTCCTCCCTCCGTCTGCTTCTTGCTCCTGCGCCTCGTTCTGTTGCCAGTGACGACTTCAACATTAGCTCAGAGGCTCTGTGGTCGGAATATATTTATGGCCCAGACTCAGTTTAGAAATGGTCAGAAAAGTAAGAGTGTGGTTTGATTTTATTTTTTATCCCTTTGGTTCAGGCAGGGACACTTTCCTCTCTGCTCATCCACCAACTTACTGCTTTTGAAACGTGCACCGTCGTCTTGTTGCCAGAGATGATTCATTAGTGTAGGATAACATGAGTGGGAAGCTTCCAGCCTCCTCAAACAAGCAATTTAATACAAGTCACTCTGCAGTTAAAGCTCACAACCCAGCCGACAACACAAAACACCTGGTTGGACTGAATTATTAACAGAGCCATTGTCGGGAGGGGTCAGAGGTCACGTCTCTCGGCACACTCTGGTGTCAGAGAGCAGAGGTGTTGACTGGAGGCTCCGCAGGAAGCAGCTGCTCATCGGCTGCGTCGTCCTCCTGTTGTCAGTGATCAGGAAACATCCAGCACAAAGAGAGGTCGCCACCGAAAACGTGACGCTGACACAAGAGGAGGGAACCTTTCAACATGTTGTCGGTCAGTTCGAGAGCCGTTTAACCAAATCACAAATCGCCGAATGGAGAGACGACACTTTCCCACATTCAGCCCTGAAAACTTCAGAGCATTCTGGTTCTCTCTCTGTGTCGTCCTCAGCTGCTCAGCAGATAATTAAAAGGCATGTCGTGGTGGATCTGGCGAGCAGCTGCAGGGTGGATCCGTGCGAGTTTGCAGCCGAGTCGAGAGAGACTTGGAATCTCATTTTGGTCGAGCGACAATCAAACCGCCAGAGGGAAAGCACATGCAGGCGGAGAACAGAGAGCGCTGCTGCAGAAGGAGAGCTGTCACAGACAGCAACAGACAGGATGTCAGTTCCTCTGCATGTTAAATATGTTTGCTGTGTGATGGGCCCGGTTTTTACAGCGTTGACACTCACCGACGAGACTTACTGAGACCTGAGAGATCCCACGACGACCTCTAGTTTACAGCAGGAGGTCAAACCTGCTCCTACAGTTTCACCAAACCCGGCAATTTGAGTCTGCAGTGTTTGTACGAGGGTTGGGTGGGAAGTCAGGTTGATAATCATGAGTCAGACTTTATCTTCCCTGAGAGCACCGGGCCAGTTTGAGTCATTCACACTGAAAATAAGTAGAAATCACTTGTCATTGGTAGATTTGGTTGAAGGAGGCTGCTCACATTCAGGTGGATCATTTTAGGTATGAGCCGGACGAGGTGTTCCAGGAGCTTCAGCGTCAGCTCCCCTGTCGTCTTTTAGTTTTCACCTGAGTCTAATCGACTTGTGAGAAAGTATCTGACTCAGAAGCACCACTGCTCTAATAACCGTCATCATCACGCCACCGGGACGTTCACTTTCTCGTCTCACTTGCGGAGGCAGTGTCCCTGTCGGACCACGTGTCTGCGCTGCGACGCGTTCAGCGAAGAATCAAACTCGGATTATTCGGACTATTTCAAAACGCAACATTAATCAAAACCTTGTTTTCTTTCGACATCGTCCCTCACTGTGTTTTCTCTTGGGGCCTTTTATGAGTCTCAACAAGTCTTCCAGGGAGGATTAGCAGGATTTGACCTGGCTGACTCAGCAGGGTGTGTGAGGTTTCACCGTCTCGACGCCACTTCAGGGCCTCGTCACGGACTTTAACCTCATGGTCACCAAAAATCGGAAAATCACTGGAGACACTTGTCTCTTATGTTTCAGTCTTTTCTTGAATTCTTGAAACTGTGTCAATGAGAATTAGACGTCAGTGGAACATGTTCATAGATTTAAAACTATTATGAAAGTTAATAATATTCTCTGTGTGTCACCTTGTCGAGGGTTTGAGTTTTTATTCAACAATAATTAATAACTAACACTGTGTCAACATGCTGCAACCTGTTTGACATCAAATCTTAAAGTTAAACTCTGACATTATTCAGCTAATTTAAGACACGTGCAAACAATCTTTAAATGCTGCTTTAACAAGCTGTCGCTGCAGTTCTGTTTTTTTACTACACGTCTTTACCAACGGCAGAACTTTTTAATCACGAAACAAAGCCTGAATCCAGACTGAAGAGAGAGAGAGAGGGAGTGAAGAGGTTCGTGTCTGATGCTGCTCTGACACCTGCACACTGGCTCACTTGTTATTCAGCTGGAGAACTCTTTGTTGTCTTTGAATTGACTTGTCATTTAAACCTCAGAGCCGGCACCTGGTCGCTGGCTCGGCTACACACGACTGAGAAGATGCTTTTGGCTCTCGGGTCTCACAGCGGCCACGTGAAACAACAAAGGGGCAAAAGAAATAACAAACTGGGAGACATTTTGAACCCCCCAACTGGAACATAAACACTTCTGTCCTGCACCAGAGCGACGGACGCGTTCAGCAGAGATCTGATGAAGCCCTTTGAAAACACACAGCTTTGAAGTGGAGAAATTCTGACTTGCACTTCCTGTCTGGTTCACATGTCTTTGTCCAACGCCTTCCTGCTTTTCAGTGGGGATACGGTTAATGCAGGGGGCGGCCATTTTGGTTCAGTCTCATACCAGTTAGTCCGGATGAGTCCGAGGTCTGAGACAGCCATGATGCGGCATGTGGAGCGAGGCAGGTCCAGAGAAAAACTCACCACGAAATTAGATTGATGTGGATTCAGCAACTTTTAAATGCAGCTCAAACACTGAACATAACAATATTCTCTTCATTTGTGTTCCTGTAACATCAGCAGGTTATTGCTGCTGTTATTGGTTTAATCACAGAGACTAAAATGCCAGAAACACAAAGTTATTGAGTTCAACCCGCGACTTCCCCCTGAGAACGAGTCGGCCCCACAGGTCGGCCGCAGGTGTGAGAGTCGCCTGCATGAATAACGCCTCTTCTTCATTCGTTGTTTCTGAGTGAGGAGGCGTTTTCAAGCTGTTTGTGATTTACAGAACAAAGCGACTGCATGAATCCAACAAACCGAGGCTGTAATCTCAGTTATGCTTGCTCGGCTGCTTTCTTGTTTTCTACTCCGCGTCGAGTCAAACATGCAGCATCCACAGAAAAAGGGGTTTTGTGTGCTGGTGCTAGTCAGGGAGCTCTGTGGCCTGGTAACAATGAGACTGCATAGTTTTAGTTTCAGCCTTGTTTGCTGTTTTATTTCACCAGATTTACACTTTCACTTATCTGACGGCCGGTCTGTCAGCAGGATGTCCTGAAACAAACTTTTATAAACAGACAGTTAAAGTGTGTCTTTGATTTCTGCCCTTAGATTCCACTTTCCAGACTTTAGGACCGCGACAGAACCAGCTCCTCGTTATTTTCCTGTCCGAGAGCTGTTCGGCAAAATCAGCGCCGGGCTGTTTGCTCGACTTTGTTTTTCATTAAAGGGTCAAAGCAGAGTTGATAAAGAACTAGATGAAGAACTCAGTCACCACAACGACGCACAAGAAGCGACTTTTCTCTGCCGCCGCGACCAAACTCACACGAGTGGAGGAATTCTGAATTCAGGAAAGTAAACTTTGTGACGATCTTCAGCTCCGGGTCAGAGACTGAACCAAACTGAGCTCAGACCAGTTTCCACCACTGAGGAACACTCGGGCCCATAAAAGGGGGGAAATGACCAAACTCCCCTCGCTAAAGCCCACCTGACCTACTTTCTCCTGCTCCGCGCGTGAGAGTGCACGAGAGAATGTGAGTGCACGTGGAAGACATTTGTGTGAAAGCAAGCGCGGTAAAGGGAACAAAAAAAAAAAAGAGAAGTGTGTGCACATACAATTACAATACGTGTGGTTCGGATGTTTAGTGTAATTGTGAGTTCATATTCGTGTGTGTGTGTGTGTGTGTGTGTGTGTGTGTTCAGTGTATTGTTCATGTTGTGGGGAACTAAATCTATTTACACAGTTTCTGTGTGGAGACGAAAATCAAGGTAAATAATTCAAACTTAAGATGAGGACGTGTTCTGAGGTTTGGATCAGGTTAGATTTAGGTTCATGTAAGTTTAGGTTTGAGTTTGAGTAAAAAGTTATAAGTCAAAGTCCTCTGAAGAGACACAACTGTGTGTGTGTGTGTGTGTGTGTGTGTGTGTGTGTGTGTGTTACAGGCTGGCAGCTGAGGCCAGAGCTGCCATGTGTTTCCCAGCTGTGGTCGCCTGGCGCTGGTTTCGCAGCCTCGTAGCGAGCGAACGGGCAGAATATAAATACTGTCTTCCTTTCTCCGCTTTTCTTCTGGGGACGAACAACAGACGCCTTGTTGCACTGGAGAAAAGAGTCGGTCTCACCCTGAGAAACAAACTGTGTGTCTGCACAGATTCACGCTGAAGTTCACTGGGACCTGATCTGCAGCCTGTTAAAGGTTGTTTCAGTTCTGGATCTTAAAGTTACAACTTCTTCTCCTTCTCCTTATACAAGTTTTCACCATCACGAACAGGAAACACACATCGATCTAAACCCATTTTCAGACATTTGTCTTTTTCAAAACGCCAGGAGACAGACAAACCGCTATTTTCACTATTTTGTAGAGCGGTCGTGAATTCAGCTGCTCTGAAAAACTGCGAGATTTGAATCCAGAGCTTTGGCTGAAAAGCGCGGACACCTGTGTCCGTGTGTTGTGAGTAAAAACTCGATTTCTGCAGCATCATTTCATGCAATTCACACGTCAGGGGAACATTCAGATGAGGGGAGGAGCCTGGGTAGAGCAGCAGGGGGCGGGACTTGGCGTGTTGGGAATTCCCTTTCAAGATTGAGCTCTGGCCCGTCATGTTGGAAACACTACGAGAACTTTATAACACGACTCCTGAAGGATGATCCACGACTCCACTGTCCCTCTGTACCCAGACTCTCAACATAAGGCTGAAGACACACACACACACACACACACACCCTGAACCAACGCCACGCCAGCTCCTCTGTATTCAGTTGTTCTGTCCTCTCGTCTCGTTTCGTCCTCGCTGACCTACATTTTCACCCAATGCCTCTGATTCCTGAATCCCCCACGACTCTGTCAGCTCTGACCGGAGGAAACGAGCCTTGATCTTCAGGTATGAAAAATCCCTTTGAAGCAGCTCGACCCAGTGAACTGCAGAGATAACCTTGTTTATTCTGTCTGTCGGGAACTGGCCTGATCCGGGGACACGCTTCCACCCTCAACTTCCTCGAATGACTTAATGACACTGAGCGCACAAGCAGAGACGATCTAATAGTTCTGGCGGCTTGGCCGGCGAGGAACTGGGTTAAGTGGCGAGGTGAGGATTGAATTAGATAAGAATTACTCTGCACTAGTAAACAAAATAAAGTGTCTTTGAATCACCATATTTCACACAGCGCGAGGAGAAGGTTTGAGATGAACATCACTCGAGAGCTCAAGAGAGGAGTTAGTCGAACCTCTCCCCACCCCCACCCCACCTGGGCGCTGAGCGGAGAACCTCCTGCTGCGTTGTTCATGCGTGAAAGACGAACTCCAGAGAAAGTCCAGACCCAATTGTACAGACATTCTCCGGAGTTCATGTCTGAAAGCAAGACCAAACTTAGAAACGGTTTTGTTCTTGACTCAATGAAGAAGTTTTAAACAAAAGAGCACAGTTTGAATTAGTGGATCTTGATCAAATCTACAAAAGAAACAAATCACTAAATTATATTATGATTTTTAAAATGTGCCTTGGTGTTGAGAAGATGGTTCTGTGTTTGTTTCCAGTTCAAGAATCATGTGAAACCAAGTCACGCGAAAATAATCCTGAGCAAGACCAACAAAAACAAATTCTTTGTTCATCAGCCAACATTCCTCACACATGAACGAGACGACGGCCGCTCAGATGAATCTGGATTACAACGACATCATTGACCCGCTGTTCCACACCTCTGTAATTTACTCGGCTCAGGAGGTTCAAGACGTTGTTCTTCGGTCTGTCGAGATCCCAGTCAGCAGCGATTTCAAGACTTATCGTTGCAAAGTGTTTAAATCAACGAAACAATATATGCAGCCAACACATCGACGGAAAGATTCAGCCAAGTTTTAATTTCTAATTGAAGTCCTTCTTCTGACAGATGTCTAAATTCTTCAGCCAACCTTCCGTCCTCGCGTCACACCGATCCACTTGTTCCGAGGCAGAATCGTATCCAACGACTTGCTGAGCGACTTCCCGTTTCTGGAAGTCCAAACCCCTCTAACGGAAGACACAACGGAACATTAATGTGAAAGAAGAAGCCGTACATCGATCATTCAAAGAGCGATAAACTCTTAATGGGCTTCAGAGAAGCTCTGATCGCCTTTTTGGCTCCGTACAGGGGAGGAAAATCAATCGGCCACATCGAGTCAGATCTTTAATGACTCAACTCTTCAGCTCTCTCTGATAGCCGGAGTAGAAACAGTCTGATGAAGCACTAAGTATCCTGAGGAGGCCTCGGAGGATCGCATGAGAGAGAGCTAATTAGTGGAAATGGGATGTTTGGTTTTTTGGGTTTGCCTATCCTGTGTGTGTGTGTGTGTGTGTGTGTGTGTGTGTGTGTGTGTGTGTGTGTGTACGGGGGTTTCCAGGAAGCCACCATGAACACAGATCTGGGATCAGATAACCTCCCTCCCACTTTTCTCTCAGACCCGACCAGGAACTGTGTCTGTGACGATTCAAACTTTTAAAGTTGAATGAAAAACATTTTTCATCGTGGACATTTTGACTCATTGTGCGTTTTCAGTTTCCGATGATGTCATGTGACAACTAGTGACACGCCCACTAACAAAGCCGGGTAGAGCAGAGGCCGACGTGGAATGGAAGTAAGTCAGAGCAACACGGGACATGTATGACCAAACACCTGCCTCCACACGTGTTCGCCCTTAAAGGTGTTTTATTCTGCCCCGCAGGGAATGGACAAAAAGAAGATGGCTTCCTTCCTGCAGGTGTTTCCACTGAACTATTACAGCAGTTTGACGGACAGGTGGGTTTATATTGTGGACCAGGTGTGTGTGTGTGTGTGTGTGTGTGTGTGTGTGTGTGTGTGTGTATGACAGGTGTAAACTGCCTGTAGGTGTCTGTGTCTCATAAATTATAACGAACTGCATGGGAGCATGTGAAAACACATGATTTCTGTCTCATGAATCCCACACTGATGCAGTTATGTTTTCCACTGAACTGATTTCTATATCACGTTGTGAACGGGTGGATCGTGACCCAAAGAAGAACCAGATTCATTTGTTTTGAACACAGAGAGAAAGTTCTTTAGCCTCGGAGGAGGTATGCGTTCTCCGAATGCTCTTCAGCTGGTTTCAGGTGTTGGAACTTTCAACCGAAAACAAATCTGCATGAAATCTCAATATTAAATCTAAATAATTTGCAGATGACATCTTGTTTTTCTTTAAACCAGATCAAGTGAGGACGAGAGTTATAACTTTAAAGCTCTTTTTCTGAACGACCGTTTATTTCACTTTAGTTATTTCTTTGGATGATTATTTGAGGCAGCTGACGAGGAAAGAAATGAACAAACTTTGCAGAACCAGAAATAAAACCTGAACAATGAATGAATGAATGAATGAATGAATGAACTGATGGAGAGATTGTCAGTATTTGAATCAGCAGGTCTGATGAACCCAGATCAAAACACTCCTCAGCAGAGTGGAACAAGTCAAACAGGTTTCGGATCCAGAAACTTCCATTCCTGCTTTTAATTGAGCTTTTGGACGGTGGGGAACCACATCGCAGCCGGACGCTGAGGGATTAGTGTCAGGAGAGCTCCTCAGATTCACTCCACTGGATCTTTGACATTTTGCCTCCGCAGCCACTGAACCACGAGATGACCCGAGCGTGTACAGTGCATCAGGTTGACCCGAGGGGAAAATGTACAGACACAGCACACACAGGAGGACTGACGGATTTTAACATGAACAATAATGAGGGGAGGGGGGGGGGGGGGGGGGGGGGGGGGTGTAAGGTGATGGCAAAGGTCACGAGCTGCAGCTGAACCCACGCTCACACTCTAAACATTCGTGAACACCTGAACATTGAAACTTTACTTTCCCTCGACAGGGAACACGGCTGCAAACACACATCACTTCATCACGTGCAGATGTTTGCAGATTCAAACGACGGGGATTTATGTCTGCGGACGACGCCTCCTCTGTCCAGCTCCTGCACGATCTCGCTTTGGTTGATGTTTCAAGCTTTTACAGAAATATTTCATAGCAGAGTGTGAACGTTCACATGAAATCGCTCCTCCGTGTTCTGCATGAACACGCGTGTGCAGGAAGCTGGAAAGCGAGAGCGGTCAGGAAGTGTCAGGATCCAGAGGAATGCTCGGGGGCATCCGGCAGGAGACTTTGAGGAGAGAGCAGACGGAGCAGGAGGAGAAGAAGAAACAAAGAGTTGAGGACGGAGGAAGGGACGAGTGTCATCACACTGAAGAGTCAACACAAATTCAACACTGCACTTCCTGTCTGGGTCTGAAACTCTTTGATTTCCCACAGTCACAGTTGCCCCCCCACCCCCCCATACAGAGGGCATGACATCAGGCTCCGCCCCCTCGCTGTGTGTTTTATTATTGTCATTCAACGTTGAAGTGATGTCAGAAATAAGACACCAGAAGATTTGATCGGAACTTTTGCCAAACAAAGAATCAAGACTGTGCATTGTTGCACTTTGTGGCCAAAAGTCTGCGGATGTCCCTGTTTTTCTTTGTTTTGTTTGAGTCTCATGACGAAGGAAAGCTTTAAACATATAATTAGATCTTAGAGAATAGTGTTGAGTTGTGTTTGCTCCTGTCGCGTCCCTTCAGCACAAAGAATTGGTTTCAGTAATTGCATGTGGTGACATTTTTATGCATCCACCAGACCTGTTATCACATGAAGACGTTTCTACTCCACGTGTGGTCACAAAGGAACCGTCTCGGTTACGACCGGCAGTTCTGTCCAGTGAGGACTCAACGTGAGTCGACCTTGTGGTCTGGATTTGTTTTTGTTTTGTGAAGTTGCTGTTTCCGAGATCAAGAATGAACTGGAGCTTCTTCACATTCTTTGTTGACGCGTCCGCATAGATTTGGCCAGAAACCGCCGCGGCGTCTGTTCTCCTGTAGTAACAGATCAAATTCCTCCGTCTCTGATTGGTCACTTGTCAAAGTCCCGACCGTACAAAACGTGCAAGACTTCAGCTGCACGTCCAACACAGTTGTCTAAGGGGGGGGGGGGGGGGGGGGGGGGGGCTCTGCAGTGCACAAAACGACAAATCTGCAAGTTGTTTAAATTCCTCGCAGCTCCGCAGGCGTCAGGTTTCAGCTCGGCCTGGGAGGAACCGGGGGAGGGAGCTGAGGCTGTGACACAGCAGAGGAACTGGTGTGGTTAACATCCTCGTTAAGATGTTTCTTTTTATCGTGGATATTTAATTACGAGGCACTTTAACGATAGTTGTGCAGGAGACGGAGAGAAAAAGTCGAACGTCATAACTTCATTGTTTTTGTCACAACATGCATGAGCATGTGACTCAGTGACGAGACGATCGCACGTTTTATTTTAGTGTAAATAAAACGATGCATGCTCTCTCATGGTGTGTTCAAACGTTTCGTTTATTTCCTCACCTATTTTCTGAACGAGGTCTCGTCCTCCACGTATTCCACAGTTAAAATACATGTTGAGTATGAGTCAGGTCGCAGAACAATGACAGTAATCAGCTGTTAAAGTACATTACAGGGATTAGATCGTTACTCGATATTGGAGCGAAGTCCAGGTATCAGAATCGTACTCAAACATTTCGTTATCTAGCTCGTCATGATGATCAGGTGACTTTCGTCTACATCATCACTCGAGCGGTGTGGCGCCTCCGTTAGCTGTGACGAGCCGATTAGCCTCGATGACTGGCCTCTAACTTTTTATGGCTTTAATGAGAAATGCAGGAGGCCGAAGCTCGTGGGAGGAGAAGGAACGAAGGAGAGAGGAATAAAAAGCAGGAATCTTAAAAAGACTCTTACAGGCTTATTTTGGAAATATAACTGTCTTCTTTTTTATGACGACCATGAAGCAGCGGCTCTCAGCGAAGTTCAAACCTGGACGCCCCTCGCTGCCAACACTGAGCTCAGGCTGCCGAAGCTCCAGCTGATGTAATGGTTCACGTTTTTCTTTCTGGGTTCATTCTCCGACAGAACGGCACTTAAATGCAACACGTCTCAGCCGAGTCCGACCTTCTGTCACCTGATGTGAGACGTCGTGGGACGATGACTAATCAGAAAATTTGGTCCCTGACTGGTAAACTTCACGTGAACACCACCTCAGGTTAGGGTTAGGGTTAGTTGGGGAAGGTTTTGGTTCCACGAGTTCATCATCACTTTTAATCACTTTTAAACTATAATCAGCTTTAAAGAAACTTTTATTGAGACCTGTGACTTTCACTTTCGTAAAAAAACTCTTTGTTGATGTCTCACAAGACCCTTTTATTTAACGTGCAGGTCTTGAATTATCTGTCTGTCTGTCCCATCTGATCCCTTTTCTTCTTCGTTATCATGTGAATATTGAAGCGGAGTCAAGTTGTCGTTTAAACACATAAGTTCAACACGTGTTGTTTACAGCGTCCGTGTTTTTAACACATTATGAAAACACATCACATGAACACCGACTTGGAACTGAGACCTTCCGAGGAGCAAGTGAGCGCAGCGTGACTCTTTGAAACCTGAGTGAAACCTGAGTGAAACCTGAGTGAAACCTGCCTGCGACAGCTGCTGCTCGTGGTCTCACTGGAGAGGGTTGTTTTCCCTCGATGTCATGTTTGTGAGGAATTAAAGTGGCGACGATCTGCCGATATTCCACATGATTTCTGATCAGTGGCTTTGATGCAAAGTTTAGACCAAGAGTGGACTGAAACCAGACTGAAGACGTAATCTGAGTCCGATTAACAGAATAAACAACACAGACAATAAAATCTTGTGTCAGCGTTTATTTTCCTAATTCTAGTTCTAGAAGAGAGTAAAGTGGAACTCAGGTCACGTTTCTCTGCGTCAGACTCAAACCTGCACACGACTCGTCCCTGGACAGGAAAACTCCTCCGTGTTTCATGACGGAGCGATGAGGCGCTGAAGTCTGGATTCTGTTTATAGTCTCTCTCAGAGTGTTTTGGCTGCAGCTCAGTAATTAGAGATGAGAAAACTGTCAACACATTCATGTCTCTGCAGTTTGGGACAATGGGGCTTTGCTGCATCTCGTCAGAGTAAATGTCAGCGGAGGTGAGGCTGCAGCACGTGACCTCTGACCTCATTAAACACGTCGGCCATTTAAAAAGAGCTCATACAAAGTTTTCCGAGGTAGTTTCGACGTCAAAGTGCTGAAAGTAACGGCTTCTCTCTCAGAGCGTCACGTTCACACGGGTCATCGTCCAGCGTCCATCCATTAAACACAAACACTTCTAATGAACGACATCATCATAGAGTGAATGTTGTGATCCTCAAACACGGAATCTTTTTGTAAAACCTGAAATCTCAGGATTAAAACTAAAAGTTTCCTGAGAAGATTTTTTAAAGCGTGAACCCAAAATAAATTCTGGATTAAACCAACTAATATTTCACTTTGAACCTTAAAGTCAAACAAAGCCCAAAGCTGTTTCTAAATTCAGAATGTACCCATGATGCATTGTGTTTGTCAGCCTGCACCGTTTACTGAAGGAGTGAACCAGCCGAAGGTTCGATTCCCTTTATCAACACAGTGTCTCTGTGGGTCCCTCATCTCAACTGTCTTCAGTATAAATATGAAACGCTCCGGTTTCCTCCCGCTTCACATTCCTGCTCGAAGTGTCTGCGGCGGGACGCTGCTTTTACTTCCCCGTCAAATGGATTTCTCCTGAAAGACTGGGCTCTTTGTTTCAGCTGCGATTAGCTGGCAGATACTGAGGCAGGCGGGACGATATCTGAGACCATTGTGCCGCCCGCCTGCTCCCCTCTCTCTCCAGAGCGAGAGCTCCAGAGGAACTGTGCCAACACGACTGTGCTGCGAGTGTTTGTTTTACTCACACAGGCACCTACGAGCTCAGCGGGTCAGGTGACCTTTGACCCTTCTTCCCTCTCTGGGTTTTTTAAAACGCACCAATGAGAAAGCAGAGAAATCTTTCAACCAGGAAGCAGAGCGGCCACCGTTTGTTTTCCTCTTGTGAGCCAATCAGCCGCCGCGCTGACGGACACTGCAAACGCTCAGAGTGACTCAGGTGTTGCTGCCGTTACCTGGCCGACGTCATCACGGAGGAGGTGTGGATCGTTAATCGTAAAACAAAGATTATTGTCATGAGTCACCACTCGTGAAAGAGCTTCGTCCACACACCGTGCGTCAAAGAAACCCACTGCAGAGCTCAGTTACACAAACCAAAACCATTACGACACACTGGTCACACAACTCACATCTGTATCCAGAGGAAAAGTTACTGTGACGCCGGGACGAGCTGATTTCCCACGAAGAAGAAAAACTTTCATTCAAACAGGAAGCTGATAAAACGTTTAGGAACCACAAGCTGATTATCATAAACGCATAAACTCCGACATTTTCATTCTCACATACATCTGGAAAATTTCAGGAAAATGATCCGGACTTCAGTGCAGGTTGTTTTCAGACATGAACTCCGGAGGATGTCCGCACAACTGGGTCCGGACTTTCTCCAGAGTTCGTCTTTCACACATGAACAACGCAGCAGGAGATTCTCCGGAGCGTCCAGGTGAGCGGACAGGAAGCAGACGGACGCAGGAAGTAACGTGTTAATGCTGACCCCTGAAGAAACAGTGAAGACCGATCGATTTCTCTGGTCGATAATTATCAAACAACTTTCTGTCCTGACGAAGATATCAATAAAAGTTTTTCTTTAAAAAGTTGAAGCTCAAGACAAAAACAAAGAGAAGAAACATTCACTGAAACAACTGTGACGCTCTGGATCCTTATTGTCTGTGAGTGATCATCTACAGATGATGCTTGTTTGTACAAATGTGAGACTCGAGTCCTTGAGACAAATAAAACTGTCCATTCAACAAGTGTCTCTCTGCTGGCTGACCAATCAGAAGCTTGGGACGCGGGTTCAGACTATTTATAACTTTACTGAAGTTTTTTTTTCTGGGAGGAAACGAGGAGAGAGGAGCGGAAATACCACAGACCCACTGGGAGAGAGGTGAAGTTACTGGGATGTACCTGCAGGCGGCCACGATGCGCGTGTGTGGTATTGTCTAATGAGTCCAGGGTTCTGGAGAGTTTCACTGAACCTTGACCTTCGATCACAGTCACCATGTGTCGGTACTGAGTCCCAGTGTGAGACAGAGTTGATCTGAGAAACTCTCTCTCTCTTTCTTTCTCTCTCTCTCTCTCTTTCTCTCCCTCTCTCTTTCTCTCCCTCTCTCTCTGCAGAGGACAACATACAAAATAGATCAAAGTCCTCAAAGCCACAGAGTCAAAGTTACCGGACAGAGGAAGAGTCAAGTGTCCAACATGTCGCAGAGAGAGAAGTTAAAGTTCTTACCTCCCTGAAGAAATTATCCATCGCCCTCGTTACTGTAATCCCCGGGGCTCTACTGTCCGCTCGACCCCACTCATGGGTTGATGGTGCGATTCCAAGCAAAGCAAAAGGAAGCGGCTCCGGGGGCTTCAGTCCATGATGCGCGCGGACTCAGTGGAACATTTACTCTTTGTTTCATGGGTCACGGCTGCAGCGCACACTCCCGCACACACGACTCAAACTTCGGGCTCCTCGGGTCCCGGAGCGCGGACTCGGCTCCGTGCGCCCCCGCTCTGCGCGCCTCCGTGCGTCACGACGCTCCACGGCTCCGTCTGGTTCGGTGGTCGGTTTGTTTTGGTCCGCAGCCAAACGTGCGCGCTGATTCCAGGCCGGTGAAACTTGTGAGAGTCTGGATCAGTGACTGAGTCTTTGGAGGACAATAATCCTGAAGCTCCTCCTTCTCCTGCTCCTGCTCCTGAGTCTCTGACTCCTCCTGCTGACACCAGGCTGAATCCCAGTGAGGAGGTGCTGCCAGGTACAGGAACGTGTCTCCATCATGAGCTCCAACTAGTTTAAAAAAGTTTGTAAAAAGTGCAGCAGTTTATTTATCTGTTTATTCAACACGAGACTTTTCACTGAGCTGCGAAACGAATCCGTTCACTTTAGTTCACTGTTCTTGTTTTGATGTCAAAGTACTTTGTAAACTCTGTGTTTAAAAAGTACTTTAAACACAGAGTATATTATCATTATTATTATTATTATGTTATTATCATTATTATTGTGTTGTTGTTATTATTATTATTATTAGTAGTAGTTGTAGTAGTAGTAGTAGCAGCAGTAGTAGTAGGAGTAGTAGTAGCAGCAGTAGTAGGAGTAGTAATAGTAGTAGTAGTTGTAGTAGTAGTAGTATTATGTTGTTGTTGTTGTTGTTATTATTATTATTATTATTATTAGTAGTAGTAGTAGTAGCAGCAGTAGTAGTAGGAGTAGTAGTAGCAGCAGTAGTAGGAGTAGTAATAGTAGTAGTAGTAGTTGTAGTAGTAGTAGTATTTGTAGTAGTAGTAGTATTATGTTGTTGTTATATTTGTTATTATAATTATTATGTTATTGTTATTATTAGTAGTAGTAGTAGAAGTAGTAGTAGTAGTATATCAGTTGTAGTAGTAGTAGTAGTAGCAGCAGTAGTAGCAGTAGTAGTAGTAGCAGTAGTAGTAGTAGTAGCAGCAGTAGTAGTAGGAGTAGTAGTAGCAGCAGTAGTAGTAGTAGTG
Source organism: Paralichthys olivaceus (assembly GCF_024713975.1). Taxonomy (NCBI): domain Eukaryota; kingdom Metazoa; phylum Chordata; class Actinopteri; order Pleuronectiformes; family Paralichthyidae; genus Paralichthys; species Paralichthys olivaceus. The sequence continues at coordinate 1,223,416 of NC_091108.1, read as the reverse complement.
GCAGTAGTAGTAGTAGTAGCAGCAGTAGTAGTAGGAGTAGTAGTAGCAGCAGTAGTAGTAGTAGTGGCAGTAGTAGTAGTAGTAGCAGCAGTAGTAGCAGTAGTAGTAGTAGTAGCAGCAGTAGTAGTAGGAGTAGTAGTAGCAGCAGTAGTAGTAGTAGTGGCAGTAGTAGTAGTAGTAGCAGCAGTAGTAGCAGTAGTAGTAGTAGTTGTAGTTGTAGTAGTAGCAGTAGTAGTAGTAGTAGTAGCAGCAGTAGTAGTAGTAGTGGCAGTAGTAGTAGTAGTAGCAGCAGTAGTAGTAGTAGTGGCAGTAGTAGTAGTAGTAGCAGCAGTAGTAGTAGGAGTAGTAGTAGCAGCAGTAGTAGTAGTAGTAGCAGTAGTAGCAGCAGTAGTAGCAGTAGTAGTAGGAGTAGTAGTAGCAGCAGTAGTAGTAGTAGTAGCAGTAGTAGTAGTAGGAGTAGTAGTAGCAGCAGTAGTAGTAGTAGTAGCAGCAGTAGTAGTAGGAGTAGTAGTAGCAGCAGTAGTAGTAGTAGTAGCAGTAGTAGCAGCAGTAGTAGTAGTAGCAGCAGTAGTAGTAGTAGTAGCAGTAGTAGTAGTAGGAGTAGTAGTAGCAGCAGTAGTAGTAGTAGTAGCAGCAGTAGTAGTAGGAGTAGTAGTAGCAGCAGTAGTAGTAGTAGTAGCAGTAGTAGCAGCAGTAGTAGCAGTAGTAGTAGGAGTAGTAGTAGCAGCAGTAGTAGTAGTAGTAGCAGTAGTAGCAGCAGTAGTAGCAGCAGCAGTAGTAGTAGGAGTAGTAGTAGTAGCAGCAGTAGTAGCAGCAGCAGTAGTAGTAGTAGCAGCAGTAGTAGTAGTAGTAGCAGTAGCAGCAGTAGTAGTAGTAGTGGCAGTAGTAGTAGTAGTAGCAGCAGTAGTAGTAGTAGTTGTAGTAGTAGTAGTATTATGTCGTTGTTATTGCTAACTAAACTCCTCCCCCTGAGCTTCGTGCTCTCTCGCCCAGCAGGTTCTCGTGGATCATGGCTGCTCCCTGTATTGGATGGTGGTTCCTGCCTGACATCCTCTCTCTTTATTACTATTATATTATTATTATTATAGTGATGATTCCATGACATGAATATGAACTTGTTTATTATTGTAGCATTGGTACATGTTACCACCACCAGTGTCTTGTTTTCTTCTTCTGATGAAACCTGTCGAGTGTGAGGCTGAAGAGACGGACGTTCAGATGGAACGAGTCGACAGCTGTTATGTTGACTTTTACATTCGTGAAGCTTTCGGCCTGAAAATCATCAGATCTGTGTGAACGTGTGTTTCGGATCCTGCGTCGCCTCACGTGTCTCCACATTCTCTCACTAACTCGTCTCTGAGGACGGAGGACCTGTCAGTGTCACCTCAGTGACCCTTGACCTCTGAGTCCCGGCCGCTGACAGAGGTTAAGTAACAGTGACGGTCCTGAGGGTCAAACTGGACGCACTGATTTCACCCTCACAAACACACGATGGCGTGGAGGAGGAGACACGGCGGCTCTCGACCTTTTCGAGAGGCGGGGCTGACGTGTAGGTGTTGAGTTTGAGTGGAAGGCCGACCTGCGTGCGGGGCTGCTGGGTAACCTCTGCGTGTTTCAGCATGCTCACGACAGCTTCCTGTCACATGATGCCGGGATGACTTTTCAAATGATCAACTTCCTCTGGTGCCTTCAGGTTGAATCTTTCTTCTCACTCACTCGCTGCATGTTCATCACGTGTTCCCTCATCACGTGTTCCCTCATCACGTTCATCAACTGTGTGAAACTCACGGAGGCAGAAGTCTCTGTAAGGCCTGATGTCTCCTTCAGGAACGAGGGTTGGTTTGTGTTTTTGTGATTTGATCAAACCGACGCTTGTGAGGCTCTTGTTGTTGTTGTAGTTTTGTTGTTGTTGTTGTTGTTTGGAAACACAGAGAGGATCTGCAGGATCTGCAGGATCTGCAGGATCTGGAGGATCTGGAGGATCTGCAGGATCCTGTGGGTCAGTTTTAGTTCACAGGCAGTGGGATCCTCTCAGAACACTCAGGATTTATCAGCGGCTCGGAGCAGAGGTCAGGTAGAGCTCCTCCTAATCCCCTCATGCTCCCTGCAGGAGGGGAGGGGGCTGCAGTTAGCTGGACCCCCCACTGATATAATTTATCCATTGAAGTAATAATCCACTCACCCTCTAAACTCAGCATCCCAGCATGCACTGGGCTGATGTGTTGCTGTTCCTTATGTTTCAGAGGCATCGAGATTCCTTTTTATGAAACTTATTAAATTTACAGTTTTCAGATTATTTGAAAGATCAAATCTTTCGCTACTGGTTGAAAAATATTTTCTCATTTGGTGAAAAGTAAAAAGTCTCTGAGAAAAGAAAACGTCTTGAACAAAAAGGAGCAGTGACGGTTTAATTCTCTCGCAGGTTCTTTGGTCTCAGGTCTGTGCAAACGCTGCCACCTGGTGTTTAAGTGTAGGTAATACAGCATTTAGAAGACAAGAGGCCCCAATGTTCACATGGAAAAACAAAAAAACATCTCCACAAATAAATTCATTTATTTTTACATCTCTGGTTTGAGTCATTTTGTGCTCGCTCGTCCTTTAACCCTCTCTCTCCTGTGTGACAGTTGTGATTGGTTCGTTGAAGAGATTGCTGCCTCGGGATTGGACGGACGGACCGCAGGGGACTTTTTAAACTCCAGATGAAAACACGATCCCAACAGAGGAATCAGTCTTGAGTTCAGTTTCATTAAACTGGAGCTTGTTGAGTTCACCTGTTGTTCGTCAGCAGCTGTGGAGAAGCAGTTAGACGTCCCACACTTTGTTCCTCATGCTTCTTCTCGTTTACAGAAATAACCGACTGATGATCGAGTTGACACGTGAAGACAGTCTCTCGGTGAAACTTCTTCTGGTTCCAGACTCATTAATGTGAGGATTTGCTGTTTTTCATTACTATGATATTAAAGCTTTTATCTTTGGATACTTGAGATGCAGAAGATGAAGAATGATGCAAACTTATATGTATTTATACATATATATTCTTACATATATATATATATATATATATATATATATATATATATATATAAATGAAGTGTCGCATTGCAAAGATGAAATTATAATTCATCTTGTTTTTATTCTTCTCTGTGTTTGTGCTCTAATGCTGAGTGAATAGCTGTTTCTTTTGTTTACCTTCATCTTTACCTTGTCACTGTGTTTTTATGTTTGAATGAAGTTTATCACCATATCACATAGAAAGTGAACTTTCTAAAGGACGACTGGAGTTGACTTTATTTGATCCTAACATGCAGGATGTCTGGAGTTTCTTCTGATCACATGTTTGAAACCTTCAACAAGTCCTCTGGGACAGTGAGGCGGTGCTCGGACTGGCCTGCAGGGGGCGGCAGAGAATGGAGGCGTGAGAAGCTGTGCGTGAGACACTGTTTGATCACCAGAGAAACGCGCGTCACGCACGTCCTCTGGGGAGACTCTTCTTTTCTTCATCTTAGAATAAACGTCGAAGAGAATATTCCAGAAATAAAGAAGTCTCATCATCTCTGACCTGAAACACTTTTCTGTTCGTTCTGCTCAGAACACTTGGATCGTGCATCTGCTCTGCGTGCGTGCACACACTGCATGCGCGTCTACGTGCGCGCGGGTGCGTGTGCGCGCAGGCGGAGGATCGCTGAGGAGAGCCGTCGTGCAGCAGGAACGAGCCGCCAGGCGCGCAGGAGAAGCCGCAAAATAAAATCCCAGCAGCCGCTACCTGGAGGAAGCAGAGGGAGCGAGTGCAGCTCAGAGTCCGAGGTAAGAGCCTCCTCTTCGGCCAACTCTCCTCCTTTTCCCCGAAAAACCCGCTGCTGCTGCAAGTTATTTATATATTTTCATCCCTTTTGTCTGTTCCCATGCGTCCGTGTGCGCAGCCAGGGCGCACGGTGCGTGGCTCCGCGGCGCACGGACCATCCTCAGACCGGATGAAAAAAATAACTGAGAATTGATCAATTCCACAATTGTTCTTCTTTCCTCCATGTTTCATCAGGAGAAGAAGGAACGAGCTTTGAAAAGGGGTGTGTACAGTGTGTGTGTGTGTGTGTTGGTGGGGGGGGGGTGGTGGCACGCGCCTCACTCATTCTCCTCATTTTCACTTCTCTGGATAGAAACTGTCTCCTCGCGCGCTCTGATTATCGATCGTGATATTGATTATTGATGAGGGATCGGTTCTCCTCGGGTGTGACGCGCACACGGAGCGGGTTGTAATTTCCACTCAGTTTGACCAGTTTGAGAAATGAGAAGCTCAGCTCCACCTCTTTGTCTGTGCGGAGGTGTGACAGCTCGGCTGCACGCAACTGGCGACACGCACGTGCACGCACGCGCACCCGCAGCGTCTGTAACCAGGTTATGTCATGATGATGAACGGATGAATCCATATCCATGTACTTTTATTAGAGGAGGATGGGGGGGTGAGAAAGGGGTGATGGAGGAATGGGGGATGTGTCTGCACCTCCCTCACCTCCCTCACCTCCCTCACCTCCCTCACCTCCCTCCATCCATCCATCCCTCGCTCCACACATGTTCACATCCTCTTCTCTCTCCGCCTCGATGTGATTCCTGCAGCGACTCAAACTTTATTCGCCATCATCCGTCGGTTCATTGCATGGTCCTTTGTTTGCCGCGGTACGCATGCGCAGTGGGTGTAGGGTGTGGATGGGAGAGATGCCACCTTGCCTGTCAATGGGATGAAGAGGAGGAGGAGGAGGGGGAGGGGGGGGGGGGGGGGGGGGGTTAATTCTCTGTTTATTTGTTGATTCAAAGACTAAAGAAAGGAGGTGAAATGAGCTGGAGTGTGTGTGTGTGTGTGTGTGTGTGTGTGTGTGAGTGTGTGTGAATGAGTGTGTGTGAGTGTGTATGAATGAGTGTGTGTGAGTGTGTGTGTGTGTGTGTGTGAGTGTGTATGAATGAGTGTGTGTGAGTGTGTGTGTGTGTGTGAGTGTGTGTGATGTATAGTATCAGTGGATCGATTACTGATTAGTCGATGAATACGATTTTAACAAAGAAATATTCTGATGAATAATTTCTCAACTGACCTGTGATGGAGTTTTCTTCCCATGATGCATTTGGTTGTCTCCCAGTGATTTGCTATAATGATATATATAATACATGTACTTGTATCACAGTACATGATTACCCCTCAGTACTTTAGTTGAACTGCAGTATTTTTGAATATTCTACTTTTTTTTAAACCCTCTCGTAATCTGCTCTATAATTGGGTTTCATGTCATTATTACTCACACTGTGGTTCGTAGTTTGTGTGTTGTGCTCAGTGAGCGGTGTCTGTGAGGAGTTTAACACAACACAAACACACAAACACACACACACACACATGGCGGCGGAGGTGTTTCCAGGGGACGTTCCAGTTACGTTCCACTTACGTCTTCTACAAAAAACTAAATCCCAGACTTGTCATCAGAAGTAACTCGGCTCTAGAACTCGGATGAATTGTGAGTTTGCGTGTCCTTCTGGTGACGCTGTAGTAATGTGTCCCGTCTGTCTGGCTGCTGATTGGCTCACATAACTCCAGTCCTGAGTGCGTCCATTCATCCTCGAGACGAACAGCGGCCAGAGGAGGAGTGAGTCATCACCACTGTCGGCTTCTCCAGGTGTGTGTGTGTGTGTGTGTGTGTGTGTGTGTGTGTGTGTGTGTGTGTGTGTGTGTGTGTGTGTGTGTGTGGCCCTTTCTCTCTCTTGCAAACACAACTCTGTCCTGTGTCTTTATTGAATCACACACAAACACACACAAATATGTGGACAAAGAGTAATTGGGGCCATAAGAAAGATGTCCACATACTTTAGTCCAACAGAAGCAGAGGTAGTTAGTATGAGACAAACACAAATAGAGAGAGGGCGAGCGAGGGTCCCCTGTGTGTGTGTGTGTGTGTGTGTGTGTGTGTGTGTGTGTGTGTGTGTGTGTGTGTGTGTGTGTGTGTCTGCTAAGCCTGAAACACAGTCTTTGTCTGGGATCCAGTGAGTCATGTGATCAACAGGATCATGATCATACGGTGCAGCGTCTTAATTAAACCATCAGTTTGCGTGCGGCTCGTTTTCTAACAGCAGAGGAGATGAAGCGGGACAATGGGAGGCAGCAGCTGCTGTGTGTGTGTGTGTGTGTGTGTGTGTGTGTGTGTGTGTGTGTGTGGAGGAGGGTGGGGAGTGGGTGCAGCTGCAGGTTGAGTCACCACTGCTGCTTCTACAGTTTCTCTAGTTTTAATAGAAAAAAGACGAGAGTGAAAGTTCGGCGTTAGCGACTTGAACTTCCATCAAGTGACGTGATGAAGTCCGACTCTGCTCCCACACATCCCTCTGTTCTCGCTGCTCCCTCCATCCTCCAGCCGGAGTCGGCTCTGAATGGACACGTTCAATCTCACGTTTTCACCGTCGTTGTGACGTCCGGCCTTGAGGGGGCTCGGGGGGGGGGTTTGGTACCGAAATCCGGTGTCAGTCAGATCCTGGTTTCTACGCAGCTGGTCCCTTCTCCACCGAGGCAGTTTGATCCTGACCCAGTTTTAGTTGCTGCCTTGCTTTTATTTTGAAAAGGTCTGAAGCCCGTGTTGAAATTACACACATGTGAACAGTAGAAAAGAAAAGTCAGATTCATTCGATGAACAATATGGAATCTTCAGTGCAGATAAACCAGGTAGGATGAGCACTGTTTAGAAGAGGCTCTGCACACAAACCATAAGAACTGACAGAGTTTGAGGACGAGGAATAATTCTGAAGGATCAACACAAGAGAACAAAATCAGACACACACACACACGTCTACAACACACACTGAAGGAGTGAACTTTATAAATACATGTGTGTGTATGTGTGTATATGTGTGTGTATATGTGTGTATATGTGTGTGTATGTGTGTCACAGTGGGAAGTCTGAGTCGAAACAGAAGTGAAACGTTCTCTGGTTCAGCTCTTGACACTGATGTTTTGTTTTGAAAGTGTTAGTTTACATGTGTTTGTATTTTTCTGCTCATTCAGTGTCGTGCTCATTGATTCTCATTGATTCTCACTGATTCTCATTGATTCTCATAGATTCTCATTGATTCTCACTGATTCTCACTGATTCTCATTGATTCTCACTGATTCTCATAGATTCTCATTGATTCTCACTGATTCTCACTGATTCTCATTGATTCTCACTGATTCTCATTGATTCTCATTGATTCTCACTGATTCTCACTGATTCTCATAGATTCTCATTGATTCTCACTGATTCTCATAGATTCTCATTGATTCTCACTGATTCTCATTGATTCTCATAGATTCTCATTGATTCTCACTGATTCTCACTGATTCTCATTGATTCTCACTGATTCTCATAGATTCTCACTGATTCTCACTGATTCTCATAGATTCTCATTGATTCTCACTGATTCTCATTGATTCTCACTGATTCTCACTGATTCTCATTGATTCTCACTGATTCTCATTGATTCTCACTGATTCTCATTGATTCTCATTGATTCTCATTGATTCTCACTGATTCTCACTGATTCTCACTGATTCTCACTGATTCTCATTGATTCTCATTGATTCTCATTGATTCTCATAGATTCTCACTGATTCTCACTGGTTGTCGGTTCCCTCTCCGGAGCACAGCTGCTGCTGCAGACGGCTCTGCTCTGTATTGAAGGAGTTTGGGTGAACTTCATGGAAAGTTGCTCTCGTCAGCAGCCGGTTGTTTCGGAGCAGCTGGCGGCAGAGAGAGGACGTAAACGTGAAGTGTTTCATCCTCTAAGAACATTTGCAGTTTCACACTCTGAAGTTGAAAACACTGTCTGGATAGAATCTGTCCGTCGCTGCAGCGCGCCGGGTCGACGAGAACGAGGAAGTTGGATGTTTGGTTTTCCTGTCAACGGAAGCGTGACACAGTGAAGTAAATGACAGTGAACTTTTCTAAAAGTTTATTTTGGTTGTGTCGGTCCGCTGAGGGTTCACAGCAACATGGTCCTCAGCTGGTTCCTGAGGTTTGATATGAGCTATAATCAGTTACTGAGGGCTGACGTCTTTAGACTTTAAATATGATTTAATTCAACGTCTCCTTCAGTTTCTGCAGCCGACTGAAAACGAATCCACCTCCATCGTATCAGGGTGATGATCTACAAACCAGATCCAGGATTAGAATCCAGCAGAATCCCAACACAAGGACTCAAAGCTGCATTGACCGTGCGTCTTTAATAACAGTGCAGTTCTTGAACCTTCCATGCTGAGGTTGCTTCTCCTGCAGTGTTTGCGTGGGTCGTCTCAGGCACTCGGGCTTCCTCCTGGTCCCATGCATCTGTAGGTGTGAATGTCATCGTGGACGCTCTGTGTGTCTCTACGTTGCCTCTTCCAGGAAACGAGCTCGCTGCTGAAAACATTTGATCAATCGAGTGAATAAAAAAACCCGAAAGTTAATATTAGACTGGAGAGCACAAGCAGTGTAAACAGCAACTCTTTACAAATCAGCTGTTAACTCCGTCAGCGTGTTTGGCCAAAAACAAATGAATGCAGTTGTGTTTAAGCATCAACAGAAAAGTGGAAAAATCCCAGAGAGCGTATCTTTTAACAGTTTGAAGACAAAAGAACGTTTTATCGGCTGCATGAATGTTGAAGCAGGAGCTGACGACCTCAAGATAAACACTAAGTTTACAGACACTGAACCCGAGTGTCCCGGGGTTTGGACGTGTCTCGCAGTCAGTGTTGCTACAGCAGACGTGATAAAACATTAGTAGATGTGGCGTCCGGCTCCTCCTCGTGTCTCTGCAGGAGGTTTCACAACGTGTCCTCGTCCTCGGCAGCTCTTTCACTATGAGCGCCATCTGTCACATCGCTCCTCGTCCTCCAGGAAATTACAGCTCCAACCGAAAGAGACGACATTATCCGATATGTGCCTCTGTGGGAATGAACTCCGCAATCGCAGCTTCGCTCTCTTCGCCGAATCCCAAATCCACCCACGAGTCCTCGTGGACGTGAAATCACAACGACAAAGAGCCAATCAGACAGGATGTCTCTCACCTGTCCTCTTATCTGTGGAGGAGACACAGTCCAAACATTCTGATGTTTGTGAGATAATAAAAATCAAACCATTTATTTCAGACTTGGGCAGAAAACCTGCACCTGTTCTCGTAATGATCGGAAAACAGATTATGAAATATTACGACGAGCTGCTCACAGAAGGTTCATTTCATTTCAGAACTTTAAAATAAGAAACTCTGGATTCTGCAGATTTGAATGTTTTTTTCTATGTGATTCTGTGATGAAACAAATTAATGTTGGTTTTAAAATCTACATTTATTTGTGGTGACTCAAAACGCCACCTAGTGTTTCAAACCGTCTCGAACCCTTCAGGTTCAATGTTAACGTGAGTCGACACCTTCATATCATTTTATATAATATTTTAATTTTCCAATTTACACGGAAACCAAACCTGTCAACCACGATACGACCTTCCTCTGACATGTCTGACGACCTAGATAACTGGTTTGTTGTGTGTGTGTGTGTGTGTGTTAGCGTCACTTCACACTAAACACTAAACGGAGCAGGAGAACTCAAAGTACGCAGCTTTCCTGTTTTCACAAGTCTGGACTTCTGTGGAGTCGTTTGTGATTCTGTTGATCATTAACAGCTGGAATGTCCTGAATGGAACGCGTGGTGTGATTTAAAGATCAATAACAGATTGGACGTATCGCTTCCTCTGAACAACACAAATGACCAGTGTGAAGCTGATGACGTGAGGAGATTAACAGAGGAAAAGTAAAAAGCAGCTTCGGGATTAAAGAACTGATGAATAATAAGCAGGCTGGGTCTTTTGTTTTTCTCGTGGCAGCTCACTAAAGAAAAATGAGAATATAGACACGTTTAAAAACACATTTCCTGAGCACAGTGAACACATGGAGCCTTCATCAACCTCTTCACCCCCCTCTGGAAAAGTTGGAGCGCTGCCTCGAGAACGGTGCCGGCGCTCGTCACTACGTGGATCTTAAAGAGCCGAGAGACGCGGTGTGAAAATAACGAGATGGTACAACAGAGTTTAGACTCGTAGGTGCTCGGCCTCCTCGCGTCTGTGCTGCAGTCCCAGTTCTGTCAGCTCCCATCGACCGAGAGAAAACTGACGACAAGGAGGAAATTACGAGAATGTCTCTCGCTGGATGGTTTTTTTTCTTCCTCAAGTGCGAGACGTGATCAAGGGCCTGTCGGAAACACTCGGAGATGTTCGTGTGTGAGGGAGAGAGTCGACAGTGAGGAGGTGGATGTGTGTTTTCATATCACAGTAAGGAGCTGACTTCACTGTCACACTGTGAACGTCAGGGTAAATGCATTTATTCAATATTTCCCTCAAATTCGTTTTAATATTTGTTAAACTGTTTTAAAATGAATAATTCGTCAGTTTGTTTGAAATATAAGTGACTGAGTGACACGTGTGTGTACAATCACACACATGTATGTATTTATGTGTATACGTATGTGCACATTTACATACATACATTTGTTTTACATACATACATGTATTAATCTGTGTTGTTCCTGTTAAATAACTAAGTCTCATCAGATACCTCACAGAAAGACAAATTCCCCTCCGTGCGTCCAGACTTGATGTTCCCCCACGTCCTCAGTGAGTCCGTCTGCGTGGTGCAGGCTAATGTGTTTGTCTTGGCTCTCACCCCCCCGGCTCTTTTTTTTAGGGTTAGCTGGAGTTCAGAGACGACTTTGTCCCATCTCGTCGTCTGGCCTGCCAGCCAGCACTCACTCCTCACACTCTCACTGTCTCACTGTTGTGGCTGGGGACAGCGGACGCCCGCCACGTCCATTTTAGATCCAGCGGCGTGTGGCCATGAGCTGCAGACTCACTGGTGGCGGAGGTCAGACAGACCAGTGGATGAAAACATGGCCGGGTGTCTGGAGTCTGCGGCTCTGGTTCCTGGTTTGTTGGGGAAAAGGATCCAGTCGTGTTGTCAGATCTTCTGTCTGAGGCCAGTTTTAAAAGCTCAGTCCAGTTTCTGGTGCCGACCCCAGTTTCCTCTCTGCGGTTTGAGCTCTGACGGAAAGACGGCAGGGGATTGTAAACAAAAGTCACGTGACTCGTGTCCGGCTGGTTTGGAAGCACAGAACCAGGCTGCAGAGATTTGCTTCCTCTCTTTTAGATTTTCATTTATTTTATATTAAGTGACACGGACATCAGCCTTTTGACCAAACACACGAAATGATCCAGCTTTTTTTGAACTGGTGATAATTGGACCTCATCAGGCTGTTAACGTTCTGAAACCGTGACATCAGTCGACAGGAGAAACGTTTTTATCGATGAGAAACCGGGACGTTGTTGAGGTCCGACCAAATGTGAACCCGCCGTGACGTCACCCGTTGCTTTGTGAGCTGCCATTTGAGTTGAGTGTGTGTGTGTGTGTGTGTGTGTGAATCCTCTGCCTGTGAACTCGCTGCCTCCTTTAAACGTCCGTCTCTTTCTCTCCCGTCACACAGCAGATTTATGGGGAGATATTAACGGCGATTCCTGGGAAGGTGCTTTATGTTTTCCTGTGCGCTCGGATCAAGCTGTTAGAGCGGATCATAAACATTGCAGAACAGTCCCCAGAAAGCAGTCGAGAGTTATGACCTCCGTCTGCGGGGCTTGGAGGCCGGAGGAGGCTGGAGACTTTTAAAACAGACGGCGTCGGCTGGTGTCCTCAGGTCTGACTGAGTCACATTGTGAGTCCTGCTAAACTTTCACTGTGCGACATATCAGAGGTCGTGTTTATTTCATGAAATTAATAAAATGGAAGTAGAATTAGAAGCAGGACGTTCACAGAGGACACTGTCGCTGTGTTGCATTTTAAAACAGGAAGCTTTTCTTCAGCTGAGAATGACTCAGCTACATTTCACTTCCACCTCTAGAGCTGCAGAGTTTCATGACTATTTCAGTCTCGTGATGGTTTCAGCTGCTGAAAATGATTCTTCACAGGAAGTGCATTAAAGTCGGCGAAGAGCTCGAGGAGGCAACGGAAAAAGCTGCATTCGTGGTGTTTCCATTAAAGCCCGACTCATCTTTAACACTCACATCAGTTTCTGTGTTAAAGTAGAAATGAAAACTTTTATTTCACAGATTAAAGAATTCATAAAACATAAACTGTAAGATATTAAACCTCAGTTCCATTTCTTGGATAACGACATCTCAGGAATCATTTTCCAACTACAAACTATTTTGGCTGTTTCAGTATTTTTACTTCCAAAACCTTCATATCAGTCGCTCTCTAATGCTAAATGCTGAAATAATTCTCCCCCATCTTGATAAAAACGTCTACGGTAACTCTGCTCTACTCTTGCAGGTATTTGGTCAGAGTAGAACGTGCAGAATATTTAACCAACGGTATTTCTGTTTCTAGTTTCAAATCTGAATCTGTGGTTTTTCCTTTGCGCCTGAATCAGACTCTCGGATCTGAGCTCCAGCGTTCAGCAGTCGAAAAGAAGAAACGATGTTGTTTTCCGTCCTGAATTAAAAAGTTCAGTCAAGTAAGAAACCATCAACCAAACCCGACGAGTCAATCTCGAGAGATATGGGCACATTTTGCAGTTAATGAGGCGAAACATGCAAAACCACCAAATCCAATTCCCCATCAGAGTTTGTTGTTCCGTTCCCAGAAGTTTCTCAGAAATATCACTCGGCTCGGAGAAATCCGCTCTGCTCACCGGCGCGGCCCTGTGGAGATATCGATTGATGTCGGACCACGTCTGGAGGCCTCCGATGCAAAGAGGACGGTGCAGGACGCTGGGATGGCAGAGCTGCTCGTGGCGTGTGCTGGGCTTAGAGCTGCAGTGCTATTGATTGACACCAGAGATAGAGCTGGAAGACAAAGGGAAGAGATGCTCGGCTTTAGAACAATCCCCCGGTGGCTCGAGCAGCAAAATGGAGCCTCCGTATGTGTGATTGTGGACCTGAAGCATAAATTACTCCACTGGAGACGAAAGAAAATCTCTGCACACTTTACTTCTCTGAGTAATTAATGATTGAGTGAAACGTTTCAAATCAATCACTGATTATGACGATGTCAAATACAGAACAACAAGTACACAGGTGCCCGGGCCGACGAGATGAAATGCAGAACAGAAGTAAGAACAGGGAAGGAAACGTTTTACCTGTGAAACAGTTCACATCAGGGAACACAAATCTCAAACGGATCAGGATCGATGCATCAGTCAGTCAATGGATCTGTATCCTCTTTCCACACATGTCCACCCTGCAGCCTCGGAACAGTTCGGTTCATCGTCGGTCTCTTAAATCAGTTCAACTAAAAGCTCAATAAACCATAGTAAGTCAACACACAACGATAAATGATAAAAGTAATTCATCTAAATAAACAAAAACCAATATTTAAGGGTTAAGGTGTGAAATGCTGTTTGACATCTTAACTTCCTCATGTGGAAAATCACACGTGTAGCAGCAGTTTGCATGTGATGAACATATTTTTAACAGCGTGATGATGTTGAGCATCATGTAGTTTACGTCTCGTTGCTTCACATCTGTGTGTGTGTGTGTGTGTGTGATACAGGACACAAGAGGGAAGGCATCCAATCACACTGACGAGAACACACGTATGTTATTGACAACACGCAAACACGGCGGAGAACACAGGCTTTAGATCTCCACAGAAGGTCACATGACAAACAGTGGCGATGACTCACTGCTTCATGCTAATGGTCTCGTGTTAATTTGTTTTGTTCGTGTGAAAACCTGTTTGTTGTTGTTGTTGTTGTTGTTGCTACTTCTGGTTTTTAAAAAAACAAGATGGCGCCGGACAACATGTCAAACTGTTGCTTCAGAACGGCACAAAGCACCGGGTGACGTGTTTCAACCGAGGCCACAGGTTACCGCCAAGTCGACACAACACCACCATGTTGTGTCAGAAACGTCTCAGAACACCCAGCATTCCCGGCGGGCGGGCGGGCGGGTCTCCTCGTATAAATTCAGTAGAGCCGGCGAGAAAAGATGCAGAGACGAGATCCTGTGAAAGAACACGGCACATGAAGATCTGTGTGCGTGTGCGTGTGCGTGTGTGTGTGTGTGTGTGTGTGTGTGTGTGTGTGTGTGTGTGTGCGTGTGTGTTATTGGCAGGAGCTTGTGACGGAGTGGAAGATAGAGTCGCTGTCACTACAGTTTGAGGCGAGTCCCTTTGAAATGACGAATACATCCACCCTGCGTCGTCTCCGTCTCCATTTTGGCTCGTGGTTTGTGACGTGCACTTTGTTGCGGCTTATCTTACACGTGCACCTCAGCTCAAAATGGCCGCCGCGTGGAGCGACCAGCGCAGGATGCTGTAAGGCCGCCAGTGAAGCTCCGTCATGCAACAGGAAGTCATCAGATATCAAGAAAGAGGAAAAACATCTAGTTTAAGATTTCTCATGTTTGGTCGTGTTGGACGCCCCACAGCCGCTGAAACGAATCATCGAAGCTCAACATGGCGTCCTGAAGAGACGCCGGTCTATAATTAGAACGCACAAACTGAGGAGAAACCAGACATTAAACGGTTTCTATGGAGATGGATGAGTTTAGAGCCACTAATTTTCATCCTTGTGTCCTTGTAATACGTTTTTTATTGTAACCATGACGACTGAAGCTCAGCGTACCTGCGGCCGCGAGGGAGACGCTCCTGTCGGTCGTACCAAAGCTTCAGGGTCAGTTTGTGGTTGTTCACGTTAACCCGACCCCAGACCACACACACACACACACACACACACACACGTCCACCTGGCGAGTGTGCGTCTGATCTGACAGGGATCATCCATCAGAGGCACGTTTGCTGGTTCTTCAGTGAGTCCTTCACCGGGCTGAGAAGGACGTCCCGCCAAAATGAATATTTAATGGAGAATGGTTGGTGGTCATTGATATTCCTCGGCCTCTAATCTGCATCAACAAGCACCGACTGCTTTTCATTATCCGGTGCCATCTTCTCTTCTCGATGTCCCACTCGACTAATTGATAGATTTGCAGCATAAATTGTGGAAAATGAAATCCAGAGCAGCCCATGTGTGTATATGTCTTCAGCTCTGTGTTAATAGCTGTTAAACTCTTCCGCTTGTGTTTGGTTCCGCTCCGACAACAGGAGACAACATTAATAAACTGGTATTAAAAATAACCGGCGTTGGCAGGTTCCCTCGGTGTGTTGGCTACACGCTGCCGCTCTGCTAATTGAGAGGATTCAGAGTGTCTTTGACAGGCTGAGTGGACTGCAGTGCTTCGCATGATTTAGTAGAGGCAGGGGCAGGTTGCCAGACCCTCAGCGTTCGCAGGGTTGGCAGCATCCAGAGCTGCACTCAGAGGAGAAGTCAGCGAGCGGCTCAGCGCCTCAATCATCAGAGAAATGTTCCTGAGTCACCGCGTGGGCGTCGAACTGCTGATGTCGTCTCACGGTTCATGGTGAGGTCAGCAGGGAGTTTTTCATCGTTGACATTTATTTGGTTTCTCGTCACAAGAAGATTTTTTTTGTTTAAAAGCTGCACAGAGAAATATTTCGTTTTAAGAATGTCGTGTTTTAGCAGAAAACCTCGCTGGACTCTGCATGAACGAGTTTTATTGATGTCAAATGTTTTCACGCTGTCCTCGGAATGTCCATTCCCCCCCCCCAGCTCAGTCTGCTGTGATTGGTCAGCTGTGTGTGTGTGTGTGGGCGTGACAGATTCAAGGAGCTGCAGCTTTATCTCCCTCTCGTACATTGACTCCGCCCTCGTCTCGTCGTAGCAGGTTAATTACCTGAGACGTTGGTGGTTTTTCACTCTGGTTCTCCAGATGAATCTGTTTGATTCTTCTCTTTAAGGAAGACGAACGTGTTTTTATCTCCAGGAACTTTTCAGCTTCCATGGGAGGAAGTGGAGACGCACCATTCCATCTTTATTTACGTCCCCCGATGTTGGACGGAGAGATGCTCACCTCCGATGGTTAATAAAGTTTAATACAAACAATCTGAACACAGCAATAAATCATCATCAACACTCAAACCTGATATGAATTCTAAACGTAATGATTCGTAGTTGTATCCACTCTAATATCATACGTGTCGTGTTTCTCGCTCACAGCTGATGAAGCTGTTTCCAGGAGGAAACGTTCTGCTTCATGTGGACACGCCCCACTTTCTTTTCTCACAGCGTTTCCTCAGAGGATGTGAGTCCTCCGACGACTCTGCTGCTATTTTTAGAGAAACGATCTGGGAACATGCACGGAAGTTTAATTTTCATGAAGTGGTAAATAAATGCTTAAGTGCTTTTTTATGGGCTGTTCTGTGGCTCTGACAGTTCGGAGGCTGCTCATTAAAACATTTATTTCCTTTATTTTTCTTCCGTAAAAGAGAAGAAGCGTCTTCCTTTGTACAAATAACTGAAGGATGTGAGTTTATTTATTTAAAGCGAAACTCGTCCAGACAGAAGCAAATGTTTCGGCTTCTTCTCCAGAGGATGTGAACGTTTCTAGACTCAGATTGAATCAGAGTTCATCGAGTTCACGACGACATGGAAACTTGTTGGCTGGTGTCCGGGGTGACGGCGGCTCGGCAGCCTCTTCTTCTTCGTTGTGGTTGATTCAAAGACAATAGAGAATCACAGTTGAACTTAATTGTTTCTAGTTGTCAATAAAATTTGTGATTCAAAAGCTCTGCAGCCTCCTCGTCTCTCCAAGTTGACGTCTTCGTCTTCTGCGGCTCGTCTTCTTCATCACAGATATTTGGATATTTCCTCTTGTTGCAGGTTCAGTTTCACCTTTATATTCTGTTCACTTCTCTGAGTCAGACCACACTTAACTGGAGTTTACTTTAAAAGCTACAGGTCTTTATCCAGATTTCTCTTCAGGCTTTAGTTGAACTTCTCAGTTTGAGGTTCAGCTGCTGATCGTTCGTCTGTAATGATGCAAATAATGTGTGGGAACATTTTTTTAAGATAATGGAGTGTTCAATATAAAACTGAAGGACTTTTCAAAACGGGAAAGTTTAATTTCAGAGCGCTTCGACCTCGACTGGTGGTTTCTGTTTTGCTGCTAATAGACAAAACTGTCCTTGATTTGAAAGTGCATTGTTTTAAAACCACTTCAGAGACGAGGAGGAGATAAAGTTTATTAAACTGCTGAATAATGAGATCCACACAAGCAGATACTCCACAGCGCTCCGACTTCGGAACGCTGTGAGGTGGAAGTTGAGAATCACAGTATCACACGTTCAGTCCTGGATGTTTGATGCTTAAGAGGCAGAGACATATAGATTTGAAAGTTTCCTCTTTGTTTCTGTCATTCTGTATTTTCTGAACCAGAAACACAAACTCCTCGGCTCATTCATGCATCCAGCGAGGACACCCCCCCCCCCGCAGCTTCTAGTAGAGCGTGCTCTGAATTACATGTTTTCTCATAAACAAGTGATGAGTCATGGGTCGGTCTACAACCGACCCCCCCCCCCCACACCCCCACCTCTTTAAATGGAGGAAACTTCAGGTTTAACCCTGAGTTTTCAGCTGGTTCACTTGTTACAGGGGTTAATCTGCAGGATCCCGACAGGGACCAAAGAGTTGTGGCGACAGGAAAAGTGAGAAATAAGAAATGAAAGCCGATTTCTTTTCAGATGAGTAGAACGGTTTTAAGTCTCATGATTGTAAATGAACGTCTCAGTCTGACTCATCACACTTTGACTTCTTCTCTCTGCTTCAGACGAGTAAGTAGATCAAATCCCTCGGTTTGTTTACGGACCAGTTTCACTGGAGCTGAACATTTCTCACTGCACTGTCTCTTTAAATGTCGTTGGTTTTTGTTGAGTTTGAATTCTGCGACGCAGGGCCCCTTCGTGTTTTCTTAAAGGCAACCTTGAGGCTGATGGATGGCTGTGTGTGTGTGTGTGTGTGTGTGTGTGTGTGTGTGTGTGTGTGTTAGCAGTGAGCGGAGGTGCAGGTCAGAGGTCACATATTTCTCAGAAACACTTTCCCCGTTTCTCATTAATAAACATTGTGTGTGTTTATCTCCACGCACATGAGCCAGAATGCCTTGTGTGTGTTTGTGTTTGTGTGTGTGTGTGTGTGTGTGTGTGTGTGTGTGTGTGTGTGTGTGTGTGTGTGTGTGTGTGTGTGTGTGTGTGTGTGTGTTTGTGTGTGTGAGTGTGTGTGTGTGTAAGCACATGCGTCAGCGCTGAACCTGTGGCCTCCTGCAGAAACACACTGTCACACTGACGACTGTAAACTGCTCGTTATGTTTCATGGTCACTTCCTGAACTTAAGAACACGTTAAAGTTCTCCACTCTCTCTGTGTCCAGTTTGCTCACATGGAGGAGGCAGGGTTTCTGATCCTGCAGCCACCAGGGGGCGCTCAAGCTGCTTAGGCTTCACTTTTGACAGCTGTCTTGTCGTCCATCTTTATTTACATGTTAGAAGCATCATCTGGATAATCCTGGTGTTCACACGACTCGGCGGTTTGAGAGCAGCTGAAACGGAGAAGTTTAGAAATGTTGTTTGAAAACTGTGCGTGTGGACGTCAGTGAGTGTGTGCATGTGAGTGTGTGCATGTGAGTGTGTGCATGTGAGTGTGTGTGTGATCGGTTCATTGAGAGCAGAGAACAAACCGCAGCAGGTTGACAGAGAAACGTTTAATTCGCTGCAGGCGGTTAATAATTATCATCGTCAGTTTTTAAAGACAGATCATTTCTGCAGCAGTGAGCGCTGGAGTCCAACGACCGAGCTGCATCAGGGAGAATATCGCCACGTTCGTTCATGCACGCACATCGGCCATGCGTGATGAAGCTTCGAGGTGGTCGTCAGCTGTTGGGTTCACGTCGTCGCTAATGACTTCAAACTGCTGCTGCACTGCTGAGCTGAGAAATCGCTGACTGAAGAGGATTGTGTCCTCACGTCTCAGAGGTTTGAGAAATGATGTCAGGAATTTAGTTTTTATAGACAGGAGGGGGCGCTCTAATAGCTCCTGACATGAAACCAGAGATGTTCTGGTTCTGACGCTGAGCTTCATCAGTCCCTGGTGTTTTTAGAGTCGAGTATGATACAAATCAAATTAAACTCAATTTTCACTTATTATATATCAGTTTGAATTTATATCAGTTTGAATCCCCAAAAAATATTCTCTACCCTGATAGAGGAAGTGACCTGTTCCACGTCAAACACTGAACGTCCGCTTCAGGTTACATATTTACCTGTGAGGTTTGTCTCATGGGTCAAACACACACACACACACACACACACACGATTTGAAAGATATTTACGAGTTTGATTGTGAAGTTGATGATGTATTTCGTTGTTCTCAATCCTGCAGAATGATTCAAACCTGAGATCAGGTTGTTTGACGAGTTCGGGGAAAGTTTGGTTCCGTGTTGCTCATGCGTTCTTCATTTTCTACTTCCGTCCTCTCGGTTGGACTCAATCGACGACAGGAGTCCTCTCGATTAACCAACAACACCCGAGCATCAAATCAAATGTGCACACGTCAGCAGATTTCAGGTCATATTCCGGATCTGAAAAAAAATGGCCCCGCCTCCAGGATCACCAGTCACACACGCTACCAGACTGCAGCAGGAGTGCAGGCGTCTGTCCACAAAGCTTTTAAAGTTTGTTTCATCCAGATAAAATGATCTTTTCCCAGAAATCACTTCCTTTTGTTCACGGCTCCAAAGCAGCAGCTGCATTGCGCTGCCACTGACAGTCCTGTTTTTAGAGTGAGTTCCAGTAAGGCAGCGTTAGATGAAGCTCACTAACATGTGAAACGACGATGTGACACAAGACTTCAGTTTGGAGAAGTTTTCTTTTTCAGATAGAAAATGAAAGAAGTTCTGTGTGATTCAGTCTCTGTATCATGATCATCACTTCATTCAGTAACACACATCTGTTAGAATGTTGTTTTTTAAATCTGCTGTCAGATCTGAGTATTTGCTCATTTCGTCTTTTAGAAGCGAACTGAGGATGTTTAGATCCTGAACTGATCTGAGGGAAATTTAGGATCATTATAACAATCTTTCATTTGTGGCTCGTTGGTTGGACAAAAGAAAGGAAGATGAAAACGTCCCCACGAGGTGAGAGCTATAAATAAACCGGATGTTTTAGTGTTTCTGTTGTGAAAAGAAGGAAAAACAACTAGAACCCATGATTCCATGTTCAGTGCCTCTCCTCGCTCGCCCTGCTGCATCTAACGCTCGCTCTGCTCAGGTGGATCTACGTCTGTTCTGCACAGTCAGCGTTTTCCCCTGAGACCAAATGAAAACTCACACCTGAACTCTCAACGTGAAAGAACCCCGTCCATGTTTTCCAGGCTGAATATAGATCCCGTACAAGCTGCTTCAAAGCCGCAGCGTCTCTGTCGCTGCCACATCCATCAGCGGAGTGTCGAGGGTTTAAAGTTCAGTGCCGGGTCGATTTGCTGTATTCATGCAATTCACAAAGAACTCAGGAGTCAATACGTCATCGTGCATATTTCTGAAGATGGATTGAGGACGCTCGTCACCTCCGAAAGAAAATCATTGAAGACTCATTGACGTTTGAAAGCGACAGACGAGTCAGATCGATGTGCAGCACGTGAGGAGGCCTCCCCATCGTTTGAAAGCTTGATGCTCAGCCCCACTCGTTCGCTCCGTCTGGATAAAGTGACGCAAGCATCTGCACAATGAACAGAGGTTCAACTTCCCACTCTGAGAAACAAGCGTTTGATAATACGGGACGATAAAAAGCCAGCTAACGGAACAAACACAATTCAAATGGAACTGGAGCTCGTTGTTACGCCGAGTTCACGTTGAGCTTAGTCAGATGACGTCTAGACGCCACCGAGGAGAAGAATTAAGGTAACTTAGGAAGTGCGAAGGGAAAAGATGAGATCGTTGGAATGTGCACGATTAAAAACATGTCACATAGAAAATCCTCAGGACCAAGGTCATGGAAACCTCATACGAGGGCGTTCTCGTAAACGTAAACACCTCGAAGGCTTCTGTAGCATCTGTGTCTCTTCTCTGTATTTTTAGAAGTTCATGCGCCTGCAGGACAGACAGACGTCTCTGAGCTGAACGTCTCTCTTCTTGTTTCCATGAGGCGTCGTGAGCTCTCTGAGTTCAACGACATATCTGCAGTGATGACTCCTGTGTGATGATCTAACCACTTACTGAAAGTAAAAACGGACCCGTCAGCCAATTAAACTGGAATGCAGCGTGTTGATTGGTCAGGGGACGTCATGATTAAACGTTACAGTTGCGTCCTCAGATCGAACTTCACCAACATGTTGCGACAGCGATTAGGCCTCATTAAATTAGCGCCATGTCCCCGAGGAGCCGCCGGGCGAGTCGGTGCGTGCCCCAACACGCAGCTGCTCACTGGGATAAAAGCTCGGCTCCTGTGGCTGATGGAAGTTTTATTAAAACCTGAGATCAGTAAGACTCAAACTGAGAGATGGAGAAAAATAACATATTGTAGTTTCTGACTCCGTCCAGACGAACTCATCTGAACATGTTTCTGAACCGAACCCACAGAGGTGGCCCTGACCCGCTTCACTCTTCTGTTTTCTGCGGACGATGAAGCTTTTAGAGACGTTTTGTATTCAGAAATAAAGAAAAAGGTCTGAAAGCGTCTCGCTGGCTTTCGTCCCCGCCGGCTGCGTCCTCGGACTCATAAGCAGCAGCTGAACACACAGCGGCTCTCTGTGGTGGCACCAGGCTGATCAATAACCATTTCCATCCCACCGGTTTTCTCAAGCTCTGTCAATTTGGGGATTGATCCTTTAAACGCTAATGTGTGTGTGTGTGTGTGTGTGTGTGTGCACTATAACTTTGTGTAGATCACTCCCTAGCTATTATTTCATTTGTGGTGAAAACACGTTGGTGCTTCACAGATATTTGTCGTCCATCTTGTTTTTAATTTGCTGCTCCTGTTGCTCCCGAGTCACACGATGACGACCTTAGCGTCACACGGTGGAAGAGACCGCCGTGCTCTCTCTCTGCGTCGTGAATTGTAATCGCAGCTTTTTGGTTTGAGGCTAAAATATAAAACAGTGATGGAGAGAATACTTCAGCATCATCTGTGGTGCTGATGTAAGAATTCAGAGCAGCACTGTGAGACTCTCTGCTCCTCAAACCTCGGCCATGGACTCCTGGATCTGTCATTCGCCGCCTCCCAGCCCCCAGCATCCTTTGCTCCACCTTTTTTCTCTAAATGCAGAGAGCTGGTGTGTGTGTGTGTGTGTGTGTGTGTGTGTGTGTGTGTGTGTGTGTGTGTGTGTGTGTGTGTGTGTGTGTGTGTGTGTGTGTGTGTGTGTGTGAGAGAGATTGGGCCAGATTTTCTGCTCCAGTTTTCCTGCCCGTCCACTCAGCTCGCCGGCTGCAGGAGAAACAGACTCGTCTTAAATCATCCAGCTGGAAGTGCAGCCTCGTGAATTATAGCCGTAGCGTTACATTCACGCTATGAGCGCTGGCGCCAGATACTTCACCTGAGCTACTGAACCACGACTCTGTGTTCCCTCACACTCCACCGCTCTGCAGCCACAGAGCTCCAACGACTGACGACACAGACTTTAGTTTATGAGGAGTTTGGGTCTCGGTGCTGTGACTCTGCTGCTTCCTCACGTCTTGAGCTGAATCCAGGTTCAAAGTAATCTGACCTGACACACAAATTGCTCGCCCGTTCACGCGGCCTGACGCGGTTGACGAGACGTCGCTCTCTGGCGTCTCCTCGGGTGTAAAGCTAACAGCTGACCTGCAGGTTTGGTGGCTAGCCGTTGCCCCCTGCCTCCAGTCTTTGTGCTAAGCTATGCTAACCATGCATCTTGAGATCTACGTGAAGCTTCACAGTTCGACGGTGTCATTTAACATTTGTTGAAACACAGATTCACTGAATCTGACGTGGAAAACAGGACAACAGGAGGTCAGAGCGAGGACTTTGTGCGTTACCTAATTTATCCCTAATTAATTGGACAGTTTTGAACGAGCGCTGCTGTGACACAGATGTGCAGGATTATAACATCGGAGCGTGTCTGGTAATTACTGTGTTAACTTTGGAGCAGATTAAACACGGGGGAATAGGTTTGTTTGTCGCACTTATGCTCACAAGTGTGTCTTTGTACGTGTACTTAAGCTTTTGGTTCTGCTGTTTGTTCAGTTATTGTTCTAAATATTAAAACTTTGTGTTTTTGTGATGAGAACTTTCTCATGCAAACTGGACTTTTCCTTTTTTTGTGAAGCCGTCGTGTTGTGACTCTGACAGCTGCTGTGTCACGGAGGTCGGCTGAAGAAGCGGGTGACTGAGCACTGATTCAGTGTAAAGCTCCTCCATCCAGGCTGAAACTGAGCGGCGGGCAGCAGCTTGTCGTGCTGCGGCTGCAGATCAGTTCTCCGTCAGTCTGATGAGGCAGAGCTGTCTTTAAAACACAGTTCAGTGGGACGCAGGAGCTGAAACTGCTGATTTGATCCTCAGGCTGGAGTCAGAATGAGAAAGTGTCCGTCAGTGACTCTGTGAAAACCTTGAAGATCCATTTTGTCACTTTTATGGGAAGAACAAACTTATTCACAACGTATTCAGAGTTTATTCGACAGACATCAAAATGTTCTCCTCCACGTGAACCATGTCAAATACGGAATGTGTCTGAACAGCAGCTGTCAGCGAAGACAACAGGGTCAGGGACACTTTGAGTCTCCATGTTGTTTCTCCTCTGGGAGCTGAGGCTGGGTGTTTTCTTCACGTGACGAATCAGTGGAGGCTGAAATCAACCAATCAGCCAGAGGTTGTGGGCGTCTACGTTTCCAAACATCTCGGTTTCTGCTCGTTCAGACTAAAACGCAGCCCCGGAGTTTTCAGACAAAAAAGGATCGAGTAGCGTTTCAGACGTCTCTGTTCGTCTCTTTAGCAGAAGAAACGTGGAAGTCAAGTGTATCTGTAGCAGAGTTGATGAGTTTTAAAGTGAAAACGTTGTTGTGTGGATGTGGCCTCAGTTTAGATTTGATTTAATACACATTTGACTACAGAGAATAAAAACTGTAAAATTGAAACGACAATGTTCAATATGAAGCTGGAGACTGTGCAGTGTTTTCACTGTGAGGCCCAAGAAGAAGAAGAAGAAGAAGAACAAGAAGAAGAAGAAGAAGAAGAAGAAGAAGAAGAAGAAGAAGAAGAAGAGCTCTTTTGCAAGTGCAACAAATAAAAATCTTGCTCATCCATGTTCTTGATTATTGTATTATCAGTGCTCCAGCAGCTGCTCCTGCTCTTTGCCGTCAGGTCGATTTTCCAGCAGAGCGACTGTGTCCGAGCCATGTGGAGGGGGGGGGGCAGTGACAGCTTTTCACCTTTAACATGTCATCTTGGATGGCAGGAACACAGAACCGGCCAGGCTCGGCCGGCCGCTGCTCCGAGGTCGGGGATTTACCGAGACGCCGGGACCTCCTGGAGACGTCCATCTGCCCGAGCAGAGGGACGGGAGACAGGGATTACAATGTGACCCACAAAAATGTGCTCCGAGGAAACGGAGATCAAATATTTACAAAGAGAACGAGGCATCTGTGCAGAGAGGACTTCATTGTGATATGTGACACAGTTATCAGGGTGCGACGGGAAAGAATTCAGTCTGAACGAAACCAATCAATTCACAGACTGAGCTGAAAAATGTCCAACACCGAGTCAGTGGAGGAGCGAGGCTTCATTTTACCCACGGTGGCTGTTTGATGCAGCGTCTCCTTCGTCTGAATGGAAAGAAAACAATTCATGAGTACAAATCAATTCAAACGTGCATTAATTAAGAACTTTAGCCCCGGAGAGTATGAACAGTCAAGTTCAAGCTGTTTGTAAAAGTACATTTTACGAGATGATTGTCGATTCTAGATGATTAACTCAGCAGCTTCCCGTGTGAGGGCGAGTCGATGGGGAACAGAAGCAGCAGCTGAACCCAGTGGAGCTCATGTTGCTCCTCAGCAATGACGATGCCTCTGAAATGAAGTGATGCTGGAGGTTCACAGCTTGCGGAGCAGCCGTCCTCTGTTCCCCCCTGGTGGCAGTTTGCAGGTTAGATCAAGTCCCAGAGCATTTTCTCCAGGTTGTGTCGGCCCTGCCCCGGCTCTTCAAACACTAGAACCACACGCCCAGCAGCGTCGGCGTGCCTTTGCTTGAAAAGCAGCCATTGTCTGCCCAGATGATTGTGAGTCATTGTTCTGGCAGCACAAGCCGGCAGTCAAATGATGTGATGCAGCAGAGGGACCTCCATTGTGGCTGGTGTAAAGCTGCGGCAGGAGCGGCGGCCCTGACAGATACCGACTGTTGGACGCTCCGGGGACTTTTGCATGAATAGTGGAGTAATTCACTCGGTGGCGACGAGGTGATTTGCATTTTGAGTGGATTCACTGCCGGCTCTGTCCCATTCACACGGCACAGGACTCTGAGAGTATCCAGCAGAGTGGCTCTGTGGTCGGTTTGTTCAGGTTTCACACATTTTACATCACCTTCCTTCTTTTAGCACTTAAAAAAAAAAAGATCTATCGGTGTGAGTATTTGTACTCTGGGATGTTCGAGATAAATACCAATTCTCAAAACAGTCCTGTGTTTGGTAAAAGTACCCAGTGTTTCCCACAGTACAAATGAAGTGAACGTACGTGCACGTAGCGAGTGACAGGTTCACAGACCAAAGAGTGAAGAAGTTGTTGCATGGGAGGAAGTACTGCATCGATGCCACAGAGGGAACTGTGTGGACGGTAAAAATGTTAAGGGTCATAGGGCGAGCAGCAGGAAGTTATTGGAATGACTGATTGAGAAAATGAGTTCTGTGAAGAGCAGTGAAGACTGTAGAATTCCCTCTGAGTGATTGGGTTTATAGCAGACGTGAGATTGATGCTTTTTCCTTTCGTGGCACTTTTAGACGACAGAATTCAAAACACACACACACACACACACACACACGCACATACACACACACACACACACACACACATTACACCGCCAATTGTTCTTGGCAGTTTTTCGCATCAGAACTCAATTTAAAAACAACAAATTGTTCCGTTCTCGAGTCTTTGCTCCTAATAAGCCTGATTTGTTGAGTTATTGAAGTCCTCTCCCCCATTGAGTCGACAGATGGTGATGTCGATGAAAAAAAAGCTTTGTCTGAAGGAGAGCCAGCAGTGTGTGTGTGTGTGTGTGTGTGTGTGTGTGTGTGTGTGTGTGTGTGTGTGTCTACCTGCTCATTGACTAAATAACGAAGCCAAGAAAAAAAAGATCTAAAAAGAAATCAATCCATTCTAGTGTCTAATCAGCTGAAAGATCTTTGAGTCTTCGTTCCTTAAACTTTAAAACCACTGTCCGCTCACTGTTTCCTGTTCTCAGGCTCATCTGTCAGAATCTGAGGAATTTCTCTCTCTGAGGTTCAGGTTGAGAACTTTCATCAAAATGCAAAATGATGTTTCTCCACAATCGTGCGGCTACAAAAGAAGAAGAGACGCTTCACATGTGCCCAAGTTTTATTTTTCTAGAATGTCTTTGCTTCCAGTTGCACATTCTCCTCAATGAGTGAATTAACAAATCAAACTCTTTATTTTCCAATAATACTGAATGTTTTTTCTCTTCGGTTTCAGAAGCCAGAGATACAAAATGGGAGGCAAGCTCAGCAAAAAGAAGAAGGGGTACAACGTAAATGATGACAAGGCCAAAGACAAAGATGCCAAAGCAGAGGGGGCCTCTGCTGAGGAGAGTGAAGCTCCGAAAGACAACAAAGATGAGGGCCAGGCTGCCACCGACGCTAAGGAAGTAGCAAACGACACAGCGGCCAAGGAGGCGCCGGCGGCAGACACCGCAGCGGTCAAAGACGAGGAAAAGAACGCAGCTCCCGCCGCAAAGGAGCCCGAGAAACCTGCCGCCAACGCTGAGCCGAAAACAGAGGCGCCGAAGAGCGCGGAGCCCGCCAAGGCCGAGGAGAAACCAGCCGCCCCCGACCCGGCCAAAGAATCGGCCCCTGCCCCCAAGGAGCCTGAGGCCAAGGCCGCTGCTCCCGCCCCGGCGTCCGAGAGCAAAGATGAGGCCGACACCAAAAAGACTGAGGCCCCAGCGGCACCAGCAGCCAAAGCCGAGACGGCTCCCGCGGCCTCCCCTGACCCCAAGCCCACAGAGGCGGCGGCGCCGGCTCCCGCACCGGCAAAGGAAACCGCCGCTGCACCTAGTTCAACACCAGCCGCCGAACCTCCGGCCAAGGAGGCGAACGCCACAGAGGCACCAAGCAAGGATCAAACCGTAGCAGTTCAAGATTAATGGACAGCTTCTTTTCGGAAATGAAAAAATAAAGTTCCTAACTCAACGACGATGAAGAATAAAAAAAAGTGAAGAAGAAATTAACTAGCCCGCCCGTATTCTGATAATAACAATAATGATAATAATTGTAATGATGAGGATTTGTTGAATGAGGAGGACTGGAGCAAACACCTGGAGAAGTTTTCCACCGCTGCAGATGATTATTGCTATTATTATTGTTATGTTTTATTCTATTTTTTTCTGCTGTAGTATTTGAACTTTGATACGAGTCTGTGTCGGCTTCACCATCACATCCATCACACCCCCTCGCGCGGTCCAGAGGTTGCGTCTCGACGGTTCTCACGTGTCCTGCTGCTCTGTGGACGTCACAGAATCTAAATTTGGGGAAACTGATAAGAAGGAGTTGGTGGAGCGGTTTGAGAAATCACTTCTCCAGCTGGACGTCCACACTTCAGCTCCTCCCACTCCTCCTCCTCCTCAGAGGAGTGTCGTGCCCCCCCCCCCCCCCAGGCTTCGTTTGTGTTGATTCTCACTTTTCTCTCCCACTTTTTTTTCTGACGCCTAAACTTCTCAGAGGAGTTGACGTTTGTCGTGAGGACGGAGAACGTCCAGGCTTTCTAAGACATTTTGGAGGTTGCTGAAGAGCTTTGCAGAGAAAAACACATTCTTAGACATAAAAAACAGTCATAGGAATTTTTCTGATAAGATTCTAGATTTTGTACTGAAACCCTTAGGTATATTGTAATGAACTAAGTGGTTTTTTAACATTTGTAATACGCTAATAAAACCTGCGAAGCCTCACTGAAGAGATGTCTACGATGTTCTTAGAAAGCTGGAAATCTCTGATCCTGCACCTGAAGACAAACGATAAGATTTGTTTTTCCAGAGGAAAGATCCTCCAGGCACGTGACGTTCAGGAGCGTCATCATCGTGTCGGTAGAAAACAGACTCAACTCTTAAACTCTTTCCTGCGACTGTGCAGTTTCACGGCAGAAACCAAATCCTTCGCTCGCTGAAGTAAAAATGAATCAGTCCTACATCATGTCCCCAAATCCAAACTCAGTTCCAAATTAATCAAATTTGAGAATTAAATGATGAAAAAGATTTTGAGATTTTATATTTTACAGATTAGTTGAAACATTATTTGCTCATAAACTAAACTCAACCCCTCTCTTCTTTAGGTTCCCTCACCTTTAATCAAATCCACAAACTACTTTAACCAGAAAGTCCGTCAAACCTCCGCCAAGGCCCGACAGCTGCATCCGATCACACTCCCAGTGTTAGAAACTCAAATATGTCTGATTATTCAGATCAGTGAAAATATCTAGAGAATATCCAGTTTCACAACGATAGAGAAAGAGATTTTTAAAAAATCCTGGAGCCGCCCCTTTGTTCCTCTCATAAATTTAACGAGATCTTTCTTGGCCCATGTCTCGTCAGTTCACACACACACACACACACACACACACACACACACACACACACACTCACACACACACACACACACACACACTGGGGTGAAATCATGAGCTTCTTGGCGGAGCTGATAAAACCAGTGGAACCAGTTTCATGTGCGTGTTGCAGGAACGTCAGTGAATCCGTTTTTCCTCCATTTTGAATCAGTGTCGTCGGTCGGAGACATCGGCAGCCCCATCTACTGTGGTCCACGTTTCTGTGGCAACCATACGCCACGCCGTCATTATGGGATGGAAGAGCCTTGCACACGAAAGGCAGCCTCTGATTTTCATGCCTCATTCGTTTTCTTTACTTTTTCCAGAATATATATATATATGAAATGTACAGTCAGTGCATGTACGCAGCAGTGGAAGATGAGCTGTCAAGAAAAAGGAAAGAAGGAAGGAAGGAAGGAAGGAAGGAAGGACTCAAGCAGCAAAAAGACATTTTTGAAATAAAAAGCACAGGAGGAACGACAGAATGAAAGAACAAGGAAAGAGAGAAAGAAGAGAAAGGAAGGAGGGAAAGAATTAAAGAAGAAAGGAAAAGAAAATCTGGAGATTACAAATTAAACCAACTGACTTTCATACTCTCCACTGTTGCGTACATACATGTGTGTGTATGTGTATTTATATATATTAACTCATCTCTGCCATCACACGTTTCAGTTCCATCCGGTGACTCGCAGCGTTTTCCTCGCCACACTTGTCAAACCGTAGCAGAAACAAACCCTCGAGGAGCGCCGTGCGTCGCCTGGTTCATTTTCTCTTCTTCTCTTGACTCGGTGAATTGCATGTCCGTGGTTGGGTGAACCTGTAGTCCTGTCTTTTTGGTCAAGTGGAAAAAATAATAATAAAAATAATAAAAAAAAAGATTCTCAGTCTCCATCCATGGCAACTGCAGTCGATATTTTCATCCCATGTTTCACCGCCGCTATCTCCACAACACACGTCCATTCAAACTAACAAAAAGATGATATGGAAATTGATGCATTCAAAATTATATGTACTTGTATAAATGGTGCAACAGTAATAAAATATAAGAAATTGACTGAAACTTCAGGAGGAGTCAGTTTTTTTTCGTGCACTTCAAATCTTATTTAACTGCTGACGGACCTGTCGGGGTCATAGGTCATAGATCCCCAGAGGGAGTTTCTGATACGTGAACATTAAAACACAGAACAATCTGTTGTTTAGGTTCATTATTCTTAGATTTGATTGTTCCACCATAGTTACGTCCTGTTTTTATAGAAAATATGTCAAAACTGTATTTAGATCACAGAGGGAATGAGTCACACATGACACCCAGTGGCTGGGGGAATTATGTTTCCACGTGGTCCGAGTTGTGTACACGATATCTCAAAAACATGTTAAGGGGAAGTCTTCAAATTTGGTGCAAACGTTCAGTTGGACTAATTAATGAACTGATTGAAATTTGGTGGTCAACGGTCAAAGATCAAGGTCGTGGTGACCTCATAAAACGTGTTGAGGGATTTCTCCGTGAAATTCTTACTCAAAGTGAAAGTAATTAGTTTATCTCACTGGAGAAAGTGTTGAAGAACAAACGACCACACCCTCTCTCCTTCACACACTCTCTCCTTCACACTCTCTCTCCTTCACACACTCTCTCCTTCACACACTCTCTCCTTCACACACTCTCTCCTTCACACACTCTCTCCTTCACACTCTCTCTCCTTCACACACTCTCTCCTTCACACTCTCTCTCCTTCACACTCTCTCTCCTTCACACTCTCTCTCCTTCACACACTCTCTCCTTCACACTCTCTCTCCTTCACACTCTCTCCTTCACACTCTCCTTCACACTCTCTCTCCTTCACACACTCTCTCCTTCACACACTCTCTCTCCTTCACACTCTCTCTCCTTCACACACTCTCTCCTTCACACTCTCTCTCCTTCACACACTCAACATCAAAATGCTCAGAAGCAGAAACTCTGACCTTTAGTTTGTGGAACGAATCACACACACACACACACACACACACACGATAAGTTCGACAGGTTTCATGCAGAGGCAGAAAACGATCTGACACTAGATGAGGAACAGTGAAGAAACGTGAAACTGTCTCAGGTGGAGTCCTCGTCAGTGAGGACTCGACCTGATGCTTCCAGTCCACAGCGTCTGTAAACCTCAGAGCAGCTTCAAACGCCGCCGGGAGTTTTCTCTGCCCTCAAACCAACCAGCTCCTGATCTGTCGCTTCCTGTCGCTCTCTTCTTCTCCCTCTCATTTCAGTGCGAGTGGCGTTTGAAGCCTGCGTGAGGAGCTGCTTTCAAAGCGCCCGTGTCATTTAGCTTGCTGACTGTGTTCAGGTTCTTACCCAGCCTCCATCTCTCTCCGTCTTCAAAGCAAAGCATTGTGGGGGAGGATCAGACACAGAGAAGAAGAGGGGAGTAGACGCAGGCGACGCTTTGTGGAGGATCAGTCAGATCCTCCTGTCGGGTGGATTGACTCCGTTCTGGGAGATCTCGGGGCTTTGGGCCAGTATCTGGCAGCGTCTCTGCTCGGACAGGACGATCTGATAGGACGTTCGTCAACAGTCTTCCATGTGATGGTAATCAGACATGTCTCTGTCTCAGGGGACAGACAGGAGCGTCTAATGTTATTTTTAACTCAAGATATTAATGAGAGAGTGCCACTACTGTTCAGATGAACATGTTGAAGCTGTCTGTATGTGAAGCAGAGCCAGTGGCAGGTGGTCAGCTGTCTGTATGTCAGAGCGAGTGACGGCACTTTACAGCTCGGACCATCTTTACTTTAAAGACGATAAACTCCAGGAGTCGTTCTACAAATGGACGAATTCAATTTGATAAAGTGCCATTTGGATGAAATGAAAGAGCGCACATTAAAATATGAGCGATGAGGAGCTGCAGTCCCAAATGAGATCAGAGAAAGTGACTCCAGCTTATTACAGAGGACCGGGAGGTAAAGTTAATGAAGGACGACCCTCAACGGTCGGAAACTTCAAATCTGTGGTTAGTAAAACATAAAGAAGAATAAAAAAGAACTGAAAAGTGTTTAAAAGGAACGGGTGGTGGCAGGTATCTTTGGTGCGGATGTAGATTTAATGGTAGATCCACTGCGGAGGTATACGTAGTGACGGACAGTGGTTACGTGAGTTAGCGTAGCTCTCTGATGTTTGTTATTCCGTTATCGTCGTTGGGTTAGCTGTCTGTTGTGCTTCAGCTCTTAGCATTTGCAGCCCTACTGTGAAAATGACTGTACGTATAACGTCCTGTGTGACAGCGGTTGTTACGTTCTGAAACAGTAGCGGCGGGGTACGTTATCTGAGGACACTTATTCAGGTCGTCCTCCCTTGATAGAAGAAGACAGAGGAATCAGGAGTCAGTCTCAGCTGTCAGTTATAACGTCTCAGTCGGTCTCAACTTCAGTCTGATAAGAAGGACCTGAAGTGACAGAAACCATCTCTGAATATTTATTTAACGTCTACGTTCACTTTTTAGTTTGGTCCATGTCCCAATCTGCTAACATGGAGGAGAAGGGGTTAATGACCTATTCTGCAGCCAGCCACTAGGGGGCGATTGAGGCACCTTGATTTTAGCTCCATGGTCCATCTTCACTTGCCGTCCATGATGTCAACACAAACCCAAGAGCCCAATAATAAAATAATAAAATCATCTGATTTGAAAACAGACTGAAGAATTGAATCTTGTTAAAACCATTAAACCGACAGAAACGTTTCCCTCTTTCCTCGAGAAGAAGTGAAAACAGGCTTCAGGAAGGAAATGTAATGTTTTCAGCTGTTTCTTGGAGCAACTGAAGCATGAGGGCTCTGTTAAAATATTCAGTGTTTCCCATGATCTCGCTCATGTTTCCCCGCTCGCCTTCATTCTTGCGTAATCTTACATAATGTGCTGAATATTTAAAGCTCGGCGCTTGTTTGCCGCCGAAGGAACAAGGACGATAGTTGGATTCACTCGAGAGGAAACGAACGATGATGGAGAAGCAGGAGAGACAGCTGTTGGAAATAATCTCGGAGGACGTGTTCTCATGTTTGTGACGATGAAACACAAATACTCATGAAATCTGCTGTTGACGTGTAATTAAACGGCTCCGTCTCTCAGATGAGGCCCCGCGGACTGTGGAACCTTTAAAGAGCTTCACACTCAGATTGAGGGATTCAGTTTTTATTGTGCGTCCATCTCTGTTGTCTCCTACAATTCCCAGAATGCCTTCTGACCGTCTCCAGTGACCGTGTTAACTATTCTACTTTAGTATAAGAACGTAAGTACTAGCTTGTAAGTGTATTTAAGTTGTACTTGCAGTGTGTAGCCTGCTCCATAATACAACAGTCTGCGACGTCATGAGGTCTGAAGCCAGTTCAGGTGTTTCTTCTTCACCTGTGATGATGCTGCTGCTGCTGCTGGAGGAGGCGGGGTCTGACTGTACCTGACAGCTGTGATTGGATGAGCGGCACAATCTCCTCTTTTTATTGGTCGATGAAAATGTAAAAAACTAAAGTGAACATGGAACTTAATGCTTTGTGGGAATGTGGTGGAGCAGAAAGTACTAGAAAGTACGATAAATGTTGTGGAGTAAGAAAAAGCACCTGAAAATAAATACTTGACAAATGTAGTAGAGTAATGAAGTAAATGTGCTTTGTTACATCCCATCACTGCTTGAAGGATCTGAAGCTCTGCGCTGAACCTTTTTCATGAGACACACAAACTGTGAACGAGAGGACGATAACGACGACGTGTAAATGACAGAGTTAATGATGGAGATCACTCCGGGGACCTTTCTCTGAGCGGAGGCGTCACCGCTAACGGCCCGAGACAAACAACCGGCTGCCGCTGAAACAAAAGGCAGAGAGTCGCTCCGCGTACCTGCTTTGATGTCCAACACATCACAGCCCCATCGAGAAATCAGTGGAGGAACGTCCACGAAGAACCCGAGCGTGGGCCCACCGCCTCCCTGAGCCGCCTCATTGGTCCAGGAGCTTCCTGCATCGCCACGATTGGCTGTGGAGGCGGCCGTGGTGCAGACTCTCGCCTAGCAACAGGCACAAGTGCAGCCGCTGCGGAGCAACCAAACCCCCCCCACCCCCCCCACCAGCACCACTCCTGCCTCCATGTGGGGGAGCAGCATGTAGAGAGAGAGAGAGAGAGAGAGAGAGAGAGAGAGGAACATAGGATGGCATATGTACATGAACACAACCACACATAATCACAGGGCTGGGGATGAACACACACACACACACACACACACACACACACACAGTCAGTACATCTTGTGCTGTCTTCTTTAACCCTTACATAACCAGGCTAACAGCTGTTGTCATGAAGAGCATCTGGAAGGAAATCAAACACACAACACTGATCGCTGGTCACCGCTTCACCCTCCACTCTGTTTCCTCTCATGTACACTGCAATCGAATTTAACAGTCGTGTTTCAAAACGTGGCTCAGGTTTTCTTCACCACCGTGACAGCGTTCAGACACAAACTGAAATGAAAATACGAACGCTGCCATCTTGTGCCGAGGACGTCATTTGTCTATCATGACGTCTCAGCCTGTTTTTATATCATCAGATACCTGATTTAAACCAAACGGAGCATCAGTGTGATGAGGACTACATCACATCTACACCAGCGTGGGCCTTCACCACCAAAAACTCCAAGTTGACATCTTAGGCGGCGTCTTGTGGTGTCATCATGTGTTGGAAACGTCATCAACCCGCCCACTTGCTCACGATGAATCCTGCAGCTTATCTCCTGCAGTATTCTCTTGGACATTATCCAGAGTTAGCAGGCGAGCAGGACGAACTCCGGAGACCGTCTGAGGCAAGTTCAGTGCAGGTCTGAAAGCTGCTGGAGATCACACGTCCGGGAACAGTCCAAGTTTTGCAGAAGCCATGAACTGATGTTTAAAAGAGCAGCGGCGGCAGAAACGATCCAAACACTGAACTTTCTCCACTGAATAATTAAAGGTGCTTTTTTGCCAAGTGCAACAAATGTGCAGGAATCTTTAACGGCGGCTCTGCTGCAGACGAGTCGATAGAACAAAACGCTAACACAGCATTGATATATGTGGATAACAGGACAAGAGTCAATGCAGGGATTTATACACATGCTGTGATTTGACTGCGTGCACTGCCTCCGCACTGCCCCTGTGTGCAGAATAATTATGTGCATTCCAAACGATGTTGCCCACATTCCTCGGGGCTGATGGTAAATGATGGTGATAATATTATTTCTGCAGCCGGTATTAAATCTCATTCATCATCGCCATTTGCACTCGGGTGCTCTTCCTTGAGGGAGGTGAGAGAACTCAACAGTCTTCACCTCTTTAACAGTTCAGACGACTCATCCTCTCACTGCTAAATGCCTCATGTACAGTCTTCAGCTCAGCAGAATGAATCTCAATCATAACGAGGAGTTTAAGTTACATCCTGTTTAAATTTCCCCTCATATACGAGTTCTTTACTTTACCAACACAGTTGTGGGGGGAAGGTTACTGCGTTCACTGGTGACATTTATTTTCCAGATTAACAGGAACAACAGAGAGAGGGTCTCATGTCCTGCAAGTCCCAGTTCCTGCACATTTCAGTCCCCTGAGACGATGCTGTTTACGAAGGGAAAGAGAGGAGGAGGCTGCAGTAAGCACAGACGGCATCTGAGGCAGAACAAAGAGGCTGGAAAGCAACAGTATGCCCAGAGGAGGTGGGCTCCACGGGTTCTGTTGCAACATCCACCATCAAGCTGCTCAACAAGCTAAGACTCCAGACCATAAAAGAAACCTGGGGGCCTGCAGACCGCTGCAGCGAGTGGCCCTGGATCAGGAGGGAAAACCCCGACTGGGCCCCAAGATATTAGGGACATACACACCCAGGTGTGATCAGCCTGTGGTGGGCCATCTTGTCCCATGTTCTAAAAAGATAAACTTCCAGCTAATAATTATTATACGCTGCGTAAACTATATGAGGCAAAATCCTAGTATATAAACGCACAACTAAGTACGTGGTATGTAAAGACTTTTACCACAAACTATTAAGTTGATAAAGTTGATGTTTATATTTATTTACACATTTCAACATTATAACTTCCTTTATTATTATTCAAGCAGAAGATAAGCATCGGTTGATAAATACAGTTATTCTTATTATTATCAATGATGGAAGATCATTTCATCGTTATGTGGTAATGACCTGGTTCAACAAGTGCTCCTGCTTCTCCATCTTCCTCTCTCGTCCTCTAAACACAGCCACCTGCTTTTTTTATCCCTTTTTCTTTCAGCTGCTGATGCTGCTCGTCTCGCAGGGGAGTCAGCGGGTTTCATAGGCTCGCTAGATCGTCATGGCAACCGCATACTTGGCAATTTGCTGCTCTGCAAGAGGAGGCAGCCACGTCTCTGGGTTATATTTGTCGTAAGTGTATTTATGTGTCCACATGATGAATGCAGGGTGGCGTCTGTAATCTCACAGCTTTGGGACAATGAACCAATATGTTTGTTGTTATTGTTCTTTCTTCACATTGTGCAATTTCCCCCCAAAAACTTAACACACATAACATTTGTATATAAAAATGTTTATACATAACTCCTTTAAACTGTGTTACATGTGTGGACAAAGCTAAAAGTGTCCTCCAACTGTTAACACGTCATCTCAATTACTGCCTTAAATGGCTCCATTAGGTTTATACCTCTGTGTGTGTGTGTGTGTGTGTGTGTGTAAACATGCTTCCACAGTTAACACTGTTTCTCTGCTTTAGCCGGACGCCCGTCACAACAGTTTTGGAGCTAGCGAGAGGGAGAGAAAACACATTCCGTTTTGGCTCCTTCACCTCAACAAGCTTCAATTTGTCTCCCACTTAGAAACCAATCGACTCGCTCAGCCCTTCGCCCTTGAGACCTGCAGGCGGTTTGTTAGAAAATGGAGCTCTGCTACACGGCGCTCGGCGAAGTGGAGGTCCAGCGACACAAAGCAGAGACGTGACGGTGACAAACTGTCGGCTCTGCTGACCTCAGCTGAACGATGGCGATCGTCATGTTGATTCATTTGTGCAGGTTATTTTGAAGTCGTGTGAATGACTCGATGTATAATTTACAGCTCAGATGTTGCACAGCAGTGACCTGTCAGATTTTACAGCTCACTCACACCAACACATACAAAAGCAAAATGTGAGACCAAACTCTTTGTGACTGTCTGGACGTTTGCTGGAGGAAATGTTCTCCATTCGGTCGTCTCTGAATTTTACTTGAACCCTTTTAAAACACTATTGATCTAAGATCTGAAGTGTTTGAATGAGACTTTAGGAGCAGAGAGTTATATATGTGGACTGAGGGGTGATCAGAGGCAGACCTGTCACATTCTGTTTGTGTGCATGAGACAGCAGTTGTGTCTGTGTGTCTGTGTGTGTGTGTGTGTGTGTGTGTGTGCATGTTGGGGGTGTTGTTTTCCAGACTGTTCCCAGGATGAGGGTTTAGGCCCGACAAGCCAAACACCCTCACACACCCTCTCCAGCCCCCATCCAGTCTAGCAGCTTGTCCTTCCCCAAGGCCCCGTGTGTCTGCCATGTCAATCCAAGTCATCACACACACATGCACACACACACACACACACACACACACACACACACACACACACACACAGATCCACAAGCTCATGGCTGAGACGCCAAAAATGTGGGTCATAGAGATAAACGATAAGTGGTTATATAGTGTTTGTTCCAAACACGACCTCACATAATTCCCACCAGACTAATGAGAACAACACAACACCAAGCACTATGTGTGTGTGTGTGTGTGTGTGTGTGTGTGTTGCGTGCAGCCATGATAAACGAGAGGCGGATCAGATGCTCTGTTCTGTCTGAACCTGCAGGATAAAGTGTTGAGGTATTCAGAACTTGACGATTCAGTAAAAGAGTTATTTTCAGCCGGCCTCGTTGCAGGAGGCTCAAAGATTAAAGCATCTTCTCACTTTTGTTCATTATATTTCCATGGGTGTACTGGTTGCTAGGCAACAGCGGCTGTATTCCTGAGTACGAGGAACACAGAGGGAGACTACAGACAGACTGAGGGGGTTTTGATTAAACGAGAAAGAATAAATCTTGATCCGCCTGATGAAGACACAGGACTTTTAGTTTGCTTGTAAAATGTGTTTTATTAGCAGACGTGAACCTTGAGCTGCATCAAAGCGAAGCTAAGAATAGACGCGGCTCATGCCACCGTGGTTAAGTTCCCTCTTGGACAGCGCCATCGATACATCACCGCTGTGTTGGCGCCAGAGATGGCGACGTCAGCCGGTTCAACCCGTTTTCACGACAGCTCACCGAATTCCTCTCAGATTCCAGCTCATCATTCAGCCTCACTTTTAAGATGCTGGGCTGTGATCCTCGGCACATTTGATCTGTGTCTTGTTTAGATCCTTTGCTTCATGTCTGCTGCTCTGCCACACTTTCACCTCAGGGATCAATGAAATGCATTTTATCGTATCATTTCTAGAATCGGACCCACCAGCGCCGCTGCTGCGTATTTAAAAGGGGTGGATCGATACGGGGCTAAGTGACGGCTGATTTGTGAAGTAAAGACACGTTGGAGAGGTCACACAACCAGAACCTGGTACAGTAGGAGTGGACAGTTCCATGGCAACCGCAAGCTCCACCCATCACAGCCATCATTACAGCACCTGAGGATTGTGGGTAGTGAAGTTCTTCTCCTTGACACTGCAAACTTGTGGCTTCTACGGGAGATTAATACGACATCGTTTCACAATCTGGTGGTTTGTGGTGATTCTACCTTGGATGGTAAAATGATCCTGTTTGAAGATTATGTTCACATTATATTTAGCTTTATATTATATTAGAGAATTTTACCTCCAGAGCCATTGAGCTCTACGGCTGTGGTCAACATGTCCGTCATCGAATCACTGAACTTGTCCACTTGTTTTCAGATGCTGCCCCCCCCCCATTGAGCAGGTCTGATGAATCCTGATCTACAGACAGTCTGCCTGTCCTTTGAATCATCAGCCTCTGAGTGAAGACCCCCCCCCCCAGTCTCCTGAATTATAGATAGTTAAGCTCAGTGATTACAGCAGATTGCTACGTGCACTGTCCTGCATCAGTCAACCGCAACGCCATCGACTGTCCCAGATTCACAATTTCTCCCTCGAGAGACTCTCCTGGGACGGACGGGCGTATTTGTCTCTGACTGCCTCTGTTTAAGAGGTTTATAGGTTGAGCAGTGACAGAAATTCATAGAGTGCAACTATTTTCAGCGCTTTTCAAGTTGAGAGGTGCGATGACAGACTGTGGTGGGACTATTGTCACGAAATCTTAAGTGGAGGTTATTTTTGGTACAAAATTAACAAGCGTGCAGCTTTGTTTTTTTTTATGTCTGTCAGAAAGGGAGACAAGCAGGCGAGGAGACAGAAAGTCGTTTCAGGTAAACCTCTTACACTAAAAGTCTCAGATCTACACTGACACCTGAAACAGAAATGGGCTGAACATATGTTGGCTGTATTTGCTCTGCAGCTCAAATTGTCCCGGGACCAATTTCTCTGATTGTTTCTTCCTCATAACTCAAACCACGGCGGAGTACGACAGCCATGTTGAAGACAAATACACTTTGATTTTGGGAACTCATAATAAAAGAGTACAGTCATATTATTTTGAGATAAAAGATAGAAACTCTTTTCCAGGAGTTAACACTGAAGCAGAACTGAGCTCTCTGGAGTTCTTCTCTTTCTGGATGTAAAATCGTGATCAATCTGATTGTTTGTAGAGAAACTCTAAAAACTCCCAGATGTGACCAAACATGTCCTCCTCCACTAAAGAGACAGTTTCCTCCAGGTCCTGATTCTGACGACCATGTGGAGCTGATGAGACGAGATGCTGCACATTCCTCATTTTCACACAAGAGAGAGACAGATGATTTTCAACCACGTGACGGATTCAAATCATCACCTGATTCTCGTAATGTTCATTGTTTCCAGAATTTCACTGACGCATCAAGCTGCATTGAAACTTCTAATTTAATATGTATGTTTTCTTGTCACAGTGTTTTGATTTAATTTCTGAAAATGAAACCCACATATCTCCTCCTGAGAACTCTGAGAATTGTCTTGGGTTGAAGAAATTGCTGCACAGAAAAACAGACGTGTCAAATAAGATTATTAAGAAATAAACAAACACTTGTGAGCGTGTTCCAAATAACTGTCATAATTACTGTCTAGATATTATTATCGGTAAATGCAGCAGAAGCCAGTGAAACCAGCTCCTGTTAATCTCAGCCTGGGACTCGGCACGTTGGGCCGTGTACATTTTAAAGGGAGCATATCATGAGCGGGAGCCGCGTGTAGATAGTGAATCGTAAAATGTGGAATCAAACATTGATGAGGGAGTCGTTAATAATTCAGAGGCAGTGTGGAGATCTGTTGGTGAGCAGGAGTTAAAAGAGCGAGCGTGAGGGCTGCTCTGTGTGTGTGTGTGTGTGTGTGTGTGTGTGTGTGTGTGTGTGTCTGGTGCTTCCCTTTTATTCACAACTCTTTTTGAGACACCACAGTTTTTATTTCATGAAACATTTACTTTTCCAAACACTGATGACAGAATTTTTATATTTTTAAATACCAATTCAATAAAAGTCTTTATTTTTCACTCTCTCTTTGGGAAAGATTTCCCAGCCTATAACAGTTTGGGAAATGAAAACATTAACACTGGGAAACATGGGGTTTTCTGGTATTTGTTTTTTATTGCGAAATTTAAAAATCCAGAGGCAAAAACAACAACGAGCAAATTCAATATAAAATGAAAACACGACCTTGATCTCAATCTCTATACTGCACATTTTAGAAAAACAATGTTTTTATCTTACGTTCTGTCTTATCTCAAATATACATAAAAAAAAAAATCAAAGTAAAAATCATAAAAAAGTTAAGAACACCATGGATTAAATCTCATTGACCTTCTGTCTGAGGACTGATGAAGTGACACTGACTGATATTCATGTATTTCATATATTTCATGTATTTCTGGGGCGTTTACAGTTTTTATCAGTTTCAAATGATCTAAAATAAAACAGCCCTCTCAAACACACACAGAATCTAACTGAGCTTTTATATTTATTAATGAATATATATAATATATAAAAGACCAAATCTAACTGAGCTTTTATATTTATTAATGAATATATATAATATATAAAAGACCAAATGAGTTATTTAAGTTATTTATTGTGTGAGAGCCTCTGACCTGAACCCAACCTCTGAGGTCACCTGTCATTAGATGTCACTCAGCTCTCGGACCAATCAAAACGGTCAGGGGGCGGGACGTGGTGACAAACTTTATTGAGATGAAAGTTCCGGAGCGGAAGTTCAGTGTGAACGCTGAGAGCCGGCTCGTCACCCGGGCAGAGGTGGACTTTAACCCGGGTACATGCAGACTTTGACCCGGGTTAAACACGGGTCAGTAGATCTGTGCGATTCTCGGCGGGTTCACTGCGCTTTGACCACGTGCTAACCGCCGTTAGCAGCGTTAGCATCAGTAGCTCAGTATGCTAGCTGACACATCTCACGCGCCGAAGTTAGTTCAGAGGGAAAAACAACTTTTCAAGAAACAAACTTCTTTTCAATCGCTGAATGAAGAGAAGAAGAGAAGAATATTTATTCTTTATGAGATCACCCATCGATCCCAACATGTATATATATATATATATATATATATATATATATATATATATGTATACACATGATCCTCTCATCACATCAACTGAGGTGAGGAGCAAACTGCTAAATGTTCATGTAATCTTAATATATATACGGTTACCATATGTGTGTACATGTATTCATATATAAATACTTGTGGATGCAGGAGGAGGTTGGACACAGCCTCACTGGTCAGCATGTGAAGTCCACTGCTCTGAGCTGTGATTGGACGATGGCTGTTTCAGGGAGAAGTTTAGTTAATCAGTTGATAACTAACATTTGCAGCGTTTGCAGAATCCTTCATTTCTTATCCGCTGCCCGTGTTTATCTAAAATCTATTTGAACTTGAAGACCTGTCCTCGGTCTGAATGTTGATTCATATCTGTGTGATCTCTGACGATCACTTCTCTGAACAGTCCTCTCGTCTGCTGCAGCTTCTCATTACATATCTGTTGGTGCTTCACTTTTCAATCTCCTTTAAATTCATAAAACAAAAGGGACAAAGTGACAGATGGAAACATGCTGGAGGAAAAATGTGGATAAATATACCGGGACCAGCTGCTTCCATTTAAAAAGTATGAAAATGATGGAAATCATTATGTTGTGGCCTCCACACACACACACACACACACACACACACACACACACACACACACACATGCCACCACCATCTGAAAAGCAGGGAATGTCTGAGGGGAGATTCATGTTCATCCTCCA
The DNA here is from genome assembly GCF_024713975.1 of Paralichthys olivaceus. Lineage (NCBI taxonomy): Eukaryota > Metazoa > Chordata > Actinopteri > Pleuronectiformes > Paralichthyidae > Paralichthys > Paralichthys olivaceus. Next base: position 1,181,336 of record NC_091108.1, on the reverse strand, counting down.
GTTCGAGTGTATTCAGACAGCTGCTGTCTCAGTTTGAAAGAAAACGTCCTCTCTGCTCCTCGGTCCTCTCTCACTCGCTCACCACATTATGTCGCCCCGACCGCTCCCAGGGACATGGCTTCGTGGTTTATTTTTTAATTATTGGATTGCCTGGTTTGTCTCTTTTCTTTTGTCCTCGCTGACCCATTTGAACACCACCAGGTACGGCGGCCGCGGCCCAGCAAGGCTCGGCGACGGGGCTCCAGGGCTTGTTGCCTAGCAACAGGCAGCAAGCCTGCTTGTGTGGTGGTGGCGGTTTTATGTAACAGTGGGTTTGATGGTTGAATGTAGGGCGCCCAGTCTCTGGAGGGGGGGGAGCAGGGACGTTTGTGTCACTGACCATGCACCCTTTCACTCCCCCCCGTCCCCCCGTCCCCCCCGTCCACCATTTCTATGCATGGAGTGGGTGGACAACAGACATATGAATAACTGAGGCTGGATGGATCCTCTGGGTGACAGTGTGATCACATGTCTGATGCAGGAGCTCATGCAGCGCTGCACGTCTACTGACTACTACTGGAACGTATGTCTCGGCTTCACACGTGCCATGTGTATTGTTAATGGCCCAGGTGTGTTGAATCTGGACACGTGATATCTTTAATACTAATAAAAGTGAATAAACAGGTGACGGGCGATCTATAGAAGTCAATGGGGGCGGGACAGTGTGTCTTAAGTAGAATCTTTTATGCACTCAGATAAACTACAGCAGTGATCAGCATCTGGGTTAAACCGCAGGTCAAATCACTGCCACACCATTTTGATCATTTTATGGTTTTGATTTCACCAGATCAGACTTGATGGGTAAACCATTTAAAAATGTTTTTCAGGCGTGTGTGGTTTTCTGTAACAGCGTGTGCTTGTCTGTTTCTCTCTCGCCTCTCTCCGCCAGATGGTGATCGACTCTGTGCTTCGACTGAGGAGCAACACCGGCATGGAGGGAGGCGGTTGCCATGGTGAAAGGGACTTCTGATTTGCAGTCAAGCGGCTTCAGAAATTGTGAGTTTGACTTGGATGTTTTAAACCATTTATTCAGATTTAACAGATGCAGAGAAGCGATGATGCAAAGTGTGTTTCGATGGCAGCGAGGTGAGGGCCCTTAACCTGCGGTCAGGTGGTCTTGTTGGTTTTAAAGGGCCAGTGTGGAGCTGGTGGTTTGGACGGAGACTTTTATCCACTGTAAATTAAATCTCTGGACTCTGTGTCAACCTGTCGGCTTCATCTCACCCAGACAAGAAGCTGCTGAGCTCTGAGTTAAAAATCTGTGCTCAGCTGTGATGCCACTGGGTGTGTGTGTGTCTCTCTGTGTGTGAGAGAACATTACAACAGCACATCTGTAAACCATGGTGGCAGCTCGGTGAGGCTGTTAATCTTAACCACAGAACCAATAGATTTGCCCGCGTTGTGTTCATGGTCAGTCGGGTCAAAGACCTCTGGGAGCAGAAATGAGCCAAATACACGAGATCGGCCTCGACTTTGAACTTTGACACCCCCCCCCCCCCCCCCAAGGCCAAGGCTGCCTGGATGATTAAATCCATTAGAGCCTGTCCTGTCGTGTTGATACTGTTCACCAGAGCTGTTGTTTCAGTGCAAGTCAAAATGTGTTCTCCTCTAACAGGAGTGACAAACTGTCTCACACGTGACGTGCAGTATATTTATAAAATAAACACAATGCTCAGGGATCTGGATTTGAACGTTTCTGGAATTCTAAGAGTTTTAAGTGTCATAAGAATGTTGGAGTTAAAGATTTACCCTCATCAATTTTAAGTTTTGTGTGGATCTTTCATGAATTCGAGTCAACCCTCAAAATTGAGGCTTCAAATGACTTTATTATATCAATTCCAATGTGTTATGACAGAAGTGTATTTGTCGTTATTATATTTAAATATTTAAAGGCCTCACACACCCATGTGGCTCCACCCTCACGGGGTAATTACACTTCTCAGATCTATGTGGGCATGTAAAACCTCAGTATGACCGACGTCTCGCTGAACCTGGTATTAAATGTGCTCCACCTGCTTGCATATAGCCATTTTTAAAGATGTGACAGTGAAGCTCTTCTTTCTCTTCCGTCTATTCCCTCTGCAGAATTATTTTCTCAGGTCCAGCATCAGAAATCCAACACACACACACACACACTGCACCCCCAACATGCCAATGGTCGCCATGGCAACTCCGTTCTCCCCATATCTGCCTCTCCCGTCGTTTCTTCCTCCTCTTTCGCCCTCCTTCACGTTTTAACAGAAAATCCATATAAGGGAGGGAAACGAGAAAAAACCTAATCCATCCCTCCTGGACACACGGCGTTTGTGTTTGTCGTCGTGGTGACAGGATGCTCCGAGTTCTGTTTGATTTACTGTGTTATTCATCAGCGTTTTCTCTATTTGGGAAAACCTACTGGAGACTGAGAGGAGAGTAGAAGATACTTAAAAGCTGAGATGCAACTCTTCCAACATTAAAATATAATTATTCAAATTAGTCTGACTTGATCAGTTTGTGTGTTGAGGCTTCATCTGCCCTGTTGTCTGAAAGAAGTTTGAAAGTGTGGACGCACGAAGTCTTACAAAATTATGTTGTTGACGACACGGTCACACATACACAAATGTATCAGTGGAAAAACTTCTCCTCCTGTTTACTTCCAAATAAAACTTCACGTCCTGCAGTGACGCAAATCACAGCATGAGTTTGTGTAGAGCTCAACCTTGGTAAACTTGAACCTGCAGTATTTGCTTTGTATTTGTGGATGTATGACCATTACCCTTCATTATCCAGACCTCAGTAAAACTGTAGCTGCCATGTTTGGATATTATTGGAATTATGCATTTATGCACGTGACATTTCTGTTGTTATCTACTGACCCTAAGTGGTCAGAAGGTGCAACTCCCTGGAGGAGTTCAACTGCATTCACAGATTCTTACGGTACAGACGAGGGCACTTAAAAAAACCTTCAAGGGGGCGGCAACAGGTCTCCCGCCACTTGTGGTGAAACAAAACATGCCAAGCCTGATGGAGATCTCATATCTTACAATGAGTTAGAGACCTATGCTGCATCCAGCTACGAGAGGGCCGTCCAGTTTTGGTTCTTGTTGTCCACCTTAGAGATCAGAGACCACACGTGTAAGTCTTCTTCTTTGTATCGACAAACAGATCAAATATCAGTTTGGATTTTCACATTTCTTGATCAGTTCGTCTTTACTGTGATGAGGTGAAATACCGTTGATATGTCCTGTAAACATCACACCTCGACCTGTTATTCATTTTGTGAAGAAGCAAGTGATGGATTCTAGATGTCCTCACATTCGGCAGTGATGAAGTGTATCTGGAGGTAAATGTCGATAACAGTGAGGATGAAACGTTCCTGCAGCAGAACTCTGCCTGTAATCATATTCGCCTGAGTGTCTGCTGCCATCTAGTGGAGGTTTTTACACACTGCATGTGGGTTTTAGTTGCTGAGCCCCTTTTAATTGCTAAATATTGTTAATTATTATATCTGCTCTGACAGGCAGCTTGTTGCTGGTCTTACACACCAAATATCCAGGGTTTGAACTCACATCATCCCACACAACAGAAGTCTGATGTATTTGAGGCATTAAATGTCGAGTGTCAGTGGTTTGTACAGTAGAGCAGTTCACCAACTTACTTACAAGTCAGACAAAATTCAAAGAAACTACTCATCAGAAGTCGGAGTCCTATAGTTCTGCTCCTGAAGATTTGTGTTGTATCTGAGAACAGTGCGTCTGTTCAGGTCTAATTCAGATCATCAACCATCAGCTCAGTCGGTCAGAGCCCAGATGGTTTGGAAACATCCTGCAGGTGCCTGCTTTCATTTCCAGATTCTTCACGCTTCACGTTTCTCTGACTCGGACTCGTCTGTGATTCATCGAAACCTTTTTCAAGGAGAAGTGTTCTTCCTCTGGTGTGGAAATGTAAGCTGCCGCTCGTCTGTAGTCAATTATGGAGCTTTTTCTTTAGAATTTAGTGACATCTAGTGGTGAAGTGTCAAAAAAACATGACAGAGAACCTGTGGCAGCTTCGGTCGTCATAAAATCTCCAAAGGTTTAGTTTGTCCAATCTGAGCTACTGTAAAAAACATGGCTGCCTCTGTAGAGAGGACCCCCTCCTGATGTAAATATAAAGTATTGGTATATAAAGTATTTAAATATAAAGGGCCCATTCTAGGGTAAAGAAAACTACAATTCATACAATTTAGATGAAACACTAGTGAAAACATCACACGGGTTATTTGACATAACATTTCTGCCAATAGATCCTTTCACCTAAATCTTACACACTGGACCTTTAACTTTCTGTGTGAAAATCAACTCTCCGTAAAAAAAGAAAAAAAAAAGTATAACAATCTTGTAAAGACTGACTCCTCCTACCACCCACCATCATGATAAATGTGTATCTCACAGCAAATCATTTTTTTTATTTAATATCCATCTCGCATTGAAACACATTGAACGCCCCAGAATAGTTTGAGCTCTTGAGTTCTCGGAACCTCCTAGTCCCGGTTGTCTTCCCATTCTCCTCACAACAAATCTAATACCAGAAATGTGACTAAATAAAGAACCAGACATGTGCCATATATAGAAAATTAGACCCCTTTTTATTGTGTTGTCATATATAAAAGAAATACAAAAAAGAAACATCAACACCGGGCGAGGGTCTGAGCGGGAAAGGGTCTCTGGGTTTTGGACAGGGAAGGGCCAGTGGCCAGTCGACGTAAAAAGGGGAAGTTGAAACGACAGGAGGAACGTCAGACAGTCTGAGGGAATCAGTCGAACAGACATTGAACAGGTGAGGGCGTATGAAAACGGAACGTAGCGGTCCCGTCAAGTTCCTCCCTCGCTCCTCCACACCAACTCCTCCACTTCCTTCAGGGACAAAGTAGAGTTTCAGTTCTACAAACATTCATCAAAAGCAGAGTTGATTCAGGAGACAGGAATAAGCTCACTGGTTGAGTTAAACCTCAGTGGAAGAAGTCAGGCTAACTGGGAAACCTGGAAGAATGAAATAGCTGCTGAAAATATGCAAGTCATTCTTTCCTACCTGATATGCATAACGTTGAAAGAGTAGCTCACTGGCTTAGGAGCCAGGTAAACAAGCTAACATTCTAATCAACCTCATCAAGGTGCCCTGTGGAGGTTTCTTGTAAACAGTTTGTTTACATTCATCGTTTGTATCCTTGAGATCTAATGAACACGCTCATTTTGTTCCACCAGTTTTTGTTGAGTTTGTAACCTGCATTGTTAACTTCCACAGATATAAGCTTGCAGCCTTCATCTTCCCTGTGTTTGCTGGTGCACTGCTATGTTTTCTGGTGTTTCTGTAGATCTTGATGAAAGTGGGAAGAAATGCGTACAATGCATCACAGAAACAAACAGTGAGGACCCACATATAAAAGCATTGCCCCTTAGTGCTGCTCATGGACAAAATCACTATAAAGTACAGTTTAACCCAGGACTTACTTGTCTGTGTATTTGCATATTTGTACTATTCTTTTTCAAAAGAGGTTTTTAAGATGAGGATTTTGAACTCTCCTAATCTACCTGTTTGACACCGAGGGGCCGAATTGATCAAATTTCCAAGATGCAAGTTTCATCGTGAGATGATTTGCTCTTACGTCGAACAAAAGGGATCCAGCTTATGTACAGTATAACTACATGTGAGACCTGTTGGACTCGAATGTTTCTGCAATTTGTGAGCGACCCTGCAGAAACGTGTTGGTCTTTCTTTTGAGAACCATAATTAGGGTTGGAAAGCTTAAAAAGTTTTACATTACTTTTCCATTACTAGCTTGAACCTAGTAATGGATTCCATTGTGCTCCAACTAGTATCAATCCTGTTGAAGTCACTGTCAGTTGAGAAAATTCCACTGATCTAAACTTCTTATCATTTTGTGTGGCTTTTAGCTCTGGTATGATAATGTCTCAATAACAAAGCCTACAATGCTCTGATTGGTCCGATTCCGTAATCAGGAGCCAGGTTGTGTTCAGTTCTGCCGTGATAAAGTTATGACTCCTAAAGAACTTTCACCAGCTTTTCTATTGTGGATGTATGCAAACATTACTTTGTCAGAAAACCACTGTTCATTAGCTGCACTGAGGTTTTTACTCAACCACTGGGATTATCTTTGCCTGAAGAGCATCTCTGCCTCTGAGAAATGTGCATGGAACTAAAGCTCCAGTCTGCTGTTCAGGACAGCTCAGTCTTGTCAGCCACTTCTGCGTGATGCCCCCCTCCCACCTCGGAGCCACCGGGCGCTAACAACGTCCTGCGGTTGTAGTGGTGGTGACCCTTCATGATGCCCGAATTGTTGTTCTCGTTGAGGATCTGCTTTTGCTTCTGTCGATTGAGGGACTGCACCAGGCCGAGCACCACGGCCGCCAGCGAGTACTGGCCGGTGATTTTGCGCGGCTGCATGATGAGCGGGTTGGGCTGCACCCGGCCCAGCAAGTAGTGCGTTCGGATCTTGCCCTCCTGCTCGCTGATGCCCTTCACGTAGATCTCACCACGGTATTCACAGGCAAAGCCTCGCTCCTTGAGGATCAGGTAGGTCTCCTCAGGCACCTGGATCTTGCCACTCACGCCCGTGCTGTCCATCCGGCTGGACAGGTTCACCGTCTTCCCCCAGATGTCATACTGCGGCTTCTTGGCACCGATCACGCCCGCCACCACAGAGCCGTGAGCCATACCTTCCAAAGTCAAACAAGTGATTCATTTAACAGCTGCCCTGTTACACAATGCCAACATGGTTCTATGTATGACAAGTGGAAATGACTGATAAGTAGTTGCGATGGCATCATAACAGAAAATGTATTTGGATTAAAGCATAAAACAAAAGAAGTATTAAATGAAAAGGAAAAAACATTAAAAACAAAACAAAGCACTCTTACCGATCCTCAGCTCGAAGTTGTTGAAAGAGTGCTTGTTGATCTCCTGGATGCTCTCGTTGAGGGCGATGGCAAAGTCTGCCAACGCACACAAGTGCCCCCATTTATCTTCACATTGCTGCGAAAGCAGAAGGAGAGTGTGAGTCTGCTGGACGTCATGACTCGGACTCAGACACAAAAGTGGAAAATTGTCACTTGAGGGACATGAGACGGACTGTGTTGACCTGACACAGAAAACTGTCTTTAACCCGGCTGTCAGAGCTGCAGGATGTCTCTCTGACTCTTGCTACATGTGCACATTCAAGTACACAAAGCTAGTGAGCTTATGTCTGTTTTGAGTGCTACAGTGGTTTTTCACAGAATAAAAAACCAATGCAGGAAGCCAGTTCTTAAGGCTTACACTCACTTGGTGCTGCATGCAGGTTACAAACAGCAGGTGACCACAACTGATCTCAGGTTGAATGAGGCTCTCACCTGTTTTTCAGGCGACAGACCAGACACGACCATGTAGGTGCTGCCGATCGTCTTGATCTTCTCGATGTCCTGGAAACGGTCCTCGCCCAGCAGCTGAGACATTTTGAACATGGGCAAGAGTTTATTTTTCTGATGACACATGATCTGCGTCAGACACAGATTGGTCTCATGAAATCAGTCCAAGTCTTTGCTGAATAATCTCATGGAGTAGAAGAAACTTAATCATCGACGATGTTAAAAACAGACGAGGTCTGAGAAACTTAGGGAAGATATAGAACTGCACTTTTTCCTTAAACACTGTTGAGATTACAGTTGTCAGTCGGGTGTGTCGTAGTTTTTCTGTGTGAATGGAGAAAATGAATGAAGCGGTTCATGGGGTTCATTTGGTTGCCATGGTAACATCATTATGGTATTACTACCAACATCGCCCCCTTCATGCGCAGTACTCCACCCTAGTTCAAATGCACCAAATCCTTGTGGTTCAAACATTATATCGTCGGAGGTGAAGACTGCAGATGTTTCCTATTCTTCTTCTATTGTTTAATGCCGTCTCTACTTCCTGTGATTGGTAAAATCATTTTACTTTTATAAAAGAAAAAACATATTGATGCACGTGTAGTGATCACGCTCGTCTCGGGCCAAATTCATCACTACAAGCGGTTCATTTTCAGCCAGGAACAACCCTGGATATCATCAGCCGCTATGTTATTTGCCGTCGCTCTCTCGAGTTCCCTGGTGGAGAAAAGAGAAGCCTGTTTGAGGGTAAGTGAGGAGAGTGGCCTGAGGCAGCAGCGAGCTCAGCTGGTGTCTGTCTCAGCTCCTATTAGAAACATCTTCTGTCGAAAACTCAGCTCTGTTCAGTCTCTTCCCAGGGAACCAAGATGTGTGAGAGTCTGAAAACTTTAGCAGGATTTTGAACTCATACTGAAGCTGAGATGTGGAGGAGTGTATTCACCTAGTTGGAGTTTATATATATATATATATATATATATATATGTAAAATAGAGTCCAGGTTAGAAGTAGCAGTAAGATGATATTATTATGAACTAAATGATGATTTCAAAATGTAATGGCTGTAAAATAATGACAAACTTGACTTAAATGACCAGATTCTTCAGATAAAGTCTGTTTTGTGGTGTGTAGATGTTGAACCGACTCATCCAGGAAAGCTACGCTAAACCACACGATGACAAACTGACATGTACCAAAGTATTTGCTATATGTTGCTGCTTTGGTCTTGAACAAAGGAACTCAACGGACTTGAAGAGCGCTTATACTCTGTCAGTACTCCTTGTATCTGGTAATGTTCCCTGTGGGGGATCCTTTCCATCTGGAATAAATACCTAACGCTGACCTGCAGATGTGAGCGATGCTGCTCTGAGTTGTTCTGGGAGGCAAATGGATGTTTTAATAGTAATAAAAAACCACGGAGGATGTTGACTTCAGAGACACCTGAGCCCCCTGCATGTTCAAAAGTTGTGCTGAAGTACGAGTGGGAGCACTTCAAAGTCCCATGATCTCACCTCGTCAAAGTCTGCAATAATTTCGTTGAGCAGCCTCAGGCACTCGACTCCCTGGTTATTCATCTCGGTCTGGGAGTAGAAGTCGGCGAAGCCCGGGATGGAGGCAAACATCACACCCACAGCGTCGTAGGACTGCGAGTACAGCTCCTGCGGGGACACACACCACAGAAGGAAAGCTTATTGTCATGTTTTCCATGAAAACAAAAAAGAATTGCAGTCACTTTGAGGTTTTTTAGTCTCTGTCGTGCAAATGTTAATGTCTAGATGAGACATTAAGTTGATTCTGTTTCAGGCCAGTGTTGTTCCCTGACATGACAAAACAGTCACATGTTTTGATCTCCACCTCTGAAGCAGAAGGACAATTCTTTAATTGAGACAAACAAAGTCATGTTATTGTGGAGAGTGTGGAGGATTGTTTGAGGGTTGTGTAGTTTACATTCTCAGCTTCTTGGAGGTTTTAATATATTTCAATACAAAAACGAATCGCTTGTTAGGTTCACCCATCACACACATACACTAACAACGCTGTGTGCACCGTGCTTGGCTGACCATCATGGCGTCGTGTGATTCATGGACATCAATTCGTACTGACAGTCTGAAATTCTTATCTTATCTTGTTTACAGCTGTAGAAAATGAACTTCTCTTCCTCTCAGTTCTACAGAGAGTTTTAGAAGTTTGCATGTTGGTTCAGTCTCTTGGTTCAGCCATCAACCCTGTTTCCAGCTGCTATTATTAGCAACATGTTTACACATCATGCACCAGAGGGTCGATGCTTCTAAAGCATTAGTGACAGTCATGTGCATGTTGATACTGAAATGTATGTTGCAGCAGGTACGGGTGCAGCTACACTACACTGTCTCCTCCTCTGGGGGGCAGTGTTGTCACATGTCCAAACAGCGCAGCAGGTCTACTGACATGAGACAGCATGTCCCAACATACTAATGCCACATGCAGAAATGAATCGTGTCCTTGTGGGAATGTTTTAATAAGAGGTCGGTAAACACGTCGTCCAGCCAGAGTTCAACATTACAGCTAAATAATTCATGAGAAGTCAGGATCGCTGTGTCTCTCTCTCTCTCTCTCACTCTCCCCCTGCCTCTCTCTCTCTCCCTCTCCCTCTACCTCTCCGTATTCTGCTTGACTTTTTTTAATATAATTACACGCTTATGAAAATAAGCCTCTGACTTTAGTGTGACATCATCACTGACATTATAAACGTTTAATGAGCTCAGTCAAATGTCAAAGCCTCAATGTGAAAGTTGATAAAAGTCAAACTAATTTAATTTCTTGGTTTGTCTCTGCATCTCTTTAAGGATCAAGTCAGTCATTGGTCTGTTTCTAGTCTTTTTTTCCACGAGGACATTCATGCTGCTGATGAAAATTCTTAATCCTACTTCAGGAGATGGTTTTCTACAGAGAGAGATGGATATAGATGCATCTCAAGCGTCAATGCTGCTCTTCACAGAGGGTGGGTTGAGATCTGGTGACTGTTGAGGCCAAAGCCTATGATTCATGTCCAATTTCAAAAATAATCAAGCTGCTCAGTGAGTCCCCGTGACCAGAGCTGACGTGTTTCTGTTCAAGGCTGGAACATGCGCCTATGGGCTGATCGTAGGTGAACAGTGCTTTGCAACAGGAGTCGAATCTCTCAAACTGTGCGGTACAATTGTATGAGACTTGTCGACTGCCGGTCTTCTTGGTTGTCACGCAACGCAGGGGAAACAGGAAACTGTAGCAGAGAGCACAAGATCTGAAAGAGTCCTCCTGCTCTGAAACATTTGCTGTGAATCGTATCTTAAATTACACCTAAAATTGAAGATGCTGATGTCAATGACACTCATCTTTGTCACCTGATTAATTCCAGAGATCATCAACACCTCTTCAGGGGTGTAGGAGCCCATTAATAACCCAGAGCAGTATCTAAATCACGGAACAATAAACAGGCTGATTAATAATGTAACGAGTGATTAGGACCCAACCTATCCTAATGGATGCATTTTTAATCGTGTCCTTTTTAATCAGGAACAGGCATGGGAGCAGAATGATATCAGCTCTCCTCTCGTGACATTCATAATTCATTGCTCGCCTTTTGTTGAGGAGGCGACGGAAGATTGGAGGAGTCGATAATGAAGGAGCCCGACGAGGACAATACAACGGTTTGACCCCAGCGTGAGATAACTATCCTCTCTGCTGACCAGGACAATCGGTTATTATCGAGTTGGTAGTTGAGAAGAACACATCAAACAGCTGAAGACAGAAAAGGTTTCCTTTTTCTTTTTTTCTTTAATATCTGTCCTGATAGTTAATATTTAAATGGATTCATCCCAAAGTCTCCTCCTTCTTTATCTTAATTCCTGAGAGTGAAGTTATCAACCAGCCTTTAACTTCTCACACTTTTAAACTCTCATTATCTTTATAAATCTCATTAAATCCAAAAGGTTTTTTTTTAATGTCAGCCGCTCTGCTACTTTGGTCCAAACTTAAATATCCCAACATCCATTGGATGGATTGTCACAAGTCTGGTACAGACGTTTAGAGGATAAAGCCTAATGGGTCTGAATGATCCTTCATCGTAACTCTTCTGTCATCACGAGGTCACTTTGTCCGAATCTTTTAGTTGAAGGTCAAAACTCTCTTCAGCCTCAGCTGCACTTTTGCGCTGATGTCACTCTGATGTCACGCTGACATCGTGAGCAAGTTAGCATGCTGATGGAAATGAAGAAGATTATACAGCTGTGATGATATAAATCAAGCAAGACTACAGTTACAAAAAGATTCAAATCATACAGCGCTTAATTTAGATTGACTACTTTGCTAATTGGATAAAGTCAACGCTAGAAAAGAAACGAGCACAAGAAATGAGAAACACCAGAAATGCTCAATTTAAAGTCACATTTTACGAGCTCGTCTAGAAGTTGGTGAGAATAAAATGCTGCAGTACTCGACCAATCATGGATCTTCAGTGCGAGCACCACCTCAAAGCTTCCTGGCTTCATTAAATAATACCCCCCCGAGCAAGGACTCTATGGGGATGAAAAGATTCCCTGTGGTGTGGAAGCTCTCCACACAGAGACCTGATCTCATCCACCTCTGGGTTACTTGACCGCTGACAGTACGCTGGATCTCATCACCCACTCGTGCTCCTGTGGAGTTGTAATGTTCACACACTTTTAATCATCGCTGTGTCTTATTAATCAGGATCAGGATCTAACGTACGGGGATATGGTTCGAACAATCCATTTGCATTTGTGTGTTAATTTGTGTTCCAACACGGAACGGAATAAACCACCTCACCACTGCTCTCTCTCTCTCTCTCTCTCTCTCTCTGTGTACAGTTGTTTAAAAAGCAATTACTGAGCCTTTTCTTCACGGGCTGGAACATGGACGCTCAGGGAATGAATTGTAATGAACGTAGGAGACTATTCTGGAACAGGAGGAGGTGCTGTATAAAAACTCTGAGCTGAGAACTGACATACTGAGCTTCACGGCCTGGAGGCCACCTGAGCGTGGGTCATAGTTCTCTGCTCTGTAGTTCTGTCCATAACGTCCGTCTGAAATAATCAAATTTTACTCGCTCATGTTCAATTGTTCATGTTTCTGATGAGTTTGGTTCTAATTAGTTATTTGATGATGTGTAAAAGGGTGAAACTTCATGACGGGACCTCACTTCTGCACAGACTCTGACTCCACAACGTCAATAGCACGAGACGAGTTAATGGGATATTTAAGCTTTCTTTTTGTCCAATGGAACGGAGTGGAGACACGTCGTCCATCTTTATTTACAGACTACGACTGTTAGACTAAGAGAAACCAACGGTACATGTGATTGAAGTTAATAGATCAGCTCCTTGTTTCAGCTGTTGTCTTATAGCTGTTCCTCTGTGTAATGAAGCATTGTGGGTTTTCAGTTTCACCTCTGAATTGATCCCTGTGACTTGTGTAAGTGTCATCACCGGATCAAAATTACAACAACACAAAAACTTCAAAATTAACTCTGAGTCTCAGATTAGTCAGAGTTAGCTACTCCTGTTTTAAATTGTCAAAGTAAAGATAATATCACAAGTTAATGCTGATTTGACAAAGACTCTGCTGAGTTCATGTGTTTGTTGGAGGTCCTTACATTTGAAATTTGAGATTGAGCTGGTGGAAAATCAAACCAGACTACCCATGAAATGATTCATGTGAGTGTTTTTTGTCTTCGCAGTATTTCCTACATGATCATTACCAGACTTTGAATTTCTGTGGACACATTCAGACCGTTATTGTGCGTTGGTGTGTGTTAGAGAAGTTGCCACCGACCTCGTTGTCCCGGTCCTTCTCCAGGAAGTGGCGTGCCACGTGGCTGGGCAGGATGTTCCTCAGCATGTTCTCGTTGTGCTCTCGCAGCTCCTTCATCTCGTTGATCTCCTCTTTAGCCTGGACGCGCCACAGGAAGTCCAGTCGCGCTGTGTACTCCAACTGGAGACACAAAAAATAGACACAGATGTCACAAATGAAGACCTGAAAATCCCAACTCCTTATTTCCCTCACACCCTTTCTCGGACTCTACAGGCAGATCTATGACTGTGTTAGTTACTTAATCACTCAAACAAATTAAACAACTATCAGGGGAAAGTTCTGTTGATATAATTTACATGATGGAAAGGCCAAGCTTTGGTTCTGGAATGAGCGGCTAAATTAAAAAATCTGTTGAAGGTTGGATCAATTATGAAACAAGAGTGTGATCAATCTGAAGTGCAGAAAGAAGGATTCTAATAGGCAACACAAATGACTTTACTTAAAGGTTCAGTGTGAGGAATTTAGTGACATCTAGTGGTGAAGTATCATGTTCAAAAGGTTTTAGACAGTAAAAAACATGGTGGCCTCTGCAGAGGACCCCGCCCCCCCTTCAATGGAAATTATTTATGGAAAGTATTTAAATATAAAGAACCATTCTATGGTAAAGAAAACAATAATTCATACAATCAGGCAGATGATCCTGTGACGATTCACGTCTGTCTGTCTCTCTGTTGATTGGTGGAAACAGTTTTGTGACTAATTGTGGTATCAATTAGTCCCTTAATCATATGAGTGAAACTTAATTCTCATTTCTAATAAGGAATGCAAAGCCTGCAGGGCTTGTTTGGCAGTGGGATAATGAGATGGTGGCCGTTAACCGACACGGCCTCCACAGTGCGGAGCTGGACGACACATTCTTTCAAAATGGCTTCTATTAACCCCCCAGAGACGCAGAGGGAAAAAAATCCTCTGTTCCTGTAATAAACATTTCACTCAGGATTAGAGCTGCTGTCATCTCACATGCTGCTCAGGAGAGGATTTTCAAATCTTAATAGATTTTTAGAAAGCTGGAGACCACACATCATGATAGAGCTAATTGATTTTTAACCTTTTGATTGAGAGCACACTAAGCGATCCAGTCGAGATGCACGACCACACGCTTCCTGGTTCGCTCGCTCTCATTAGCTATTGCAGGTTTCTGTCCCCTCCCTCAATCACTGTTCCTTTCATTCTGCTTCCAATTCCAAATAATCGTTTCCAATCTGCCTGAAGTCAATGGCAAAAATCCCTGTGATTGTCAGGAGGGTTGAATCAGACCCGGAATCAGCCCGATTTAGTTCTAGTGTGCAGCGGGCAGAAACCAAACCGAGGCAAACATTGGTTTCTAATGGAACACACACAAAAATAGTGGTTTATATATTTAGACATTTAAAAAGAAGCTTTACGTCTCCTTAATTAAAACATTCGATTTCTCCTCATACTACTGTTACCATTATATTACAACCCTGATCGGTCTTCTGATCTTATAATTATTTCAAACTAAATTGTGGTATAATCGGAGCCTTGTCTGCAGCCTTGTAATGAAATGGCTCATGTTCACTGTGCTTGATAATGTAATTACTGTTGTGACAGGAAGTCGCGTTCATGAAGAACAACCTCATCTGGCTCCTGTGCTCTGTTGCCTTTGGTTTATTATTTAACAGGTCTGTGGTTTAGTTTCATCTGCTGCTTGTGGAGACACAAAAATCAACAGAGAACAACAGAAAGTGATGTTGTGTACTCGCAGCCTCGACGTTGTACGAATGGAAAGCGTGTGTTTCGTTGGTTATAGACATCAAACGTAACACACTGCGAGGACATTGTACAAATCACTGGCATTTAACAAGCACAAATGAGAGTGAGGGTCTTGTAATGAAAGAGGCTGTGAAGAAGAATAAAGGAGTGAGTGTCCTCCGTCTCTCTGCTCTAATAGGCTCCTTTTTCACAACACAATAAAATCACTTGAACGTCTCCTCTGAAAGAAGCTCTAACTAATGTTTTTACACTCTTTGTTTGCTCAACAATGGAGGACGGAGCTGTGAGTTTACAGCTGCAAAAGACCGAACAGCCTTGTTCTCCAGACAGAGAGCAAATGATGACGCTGCTTCGTGTTTCTGTTGGATCTCTGCTCTCTGAAAGTTTGAGATCCAGAGAGCTCAAGCTCAAATGTTCAGATGCTTATTTTCACCATCATCGTTGGACTGCTGCGCTGAGACCACGCACCAGAGTTCAGAGGTCACACGGTGCTTGCACCAAAAACAGAAGTTGTTGGGAAAATTTAAAATTCCATCCAAATGAAGGTGCCCCCAGGAGACGGACATAACACCTGCTGTGAGTCTTATCACAAGAAATAAAACAACCTCTTGGAATTGAATGGAGCCAATTAAAACACCCACAATGATTTTAAACCTGAGACTAAAAAGAACCAGGGATCATATTGGCACATGTCTGGCCCTTGTGTTTTCTCTCCTCAGAACGGTGACAGTTGCACACCTCATGCCGTCTGTCGTCATTGTCTCTGTGTTACCAAACAAGTGGCTGAATTGATCCGCGGAAAATCGATAAGCCTCTGGATGATTCCAAACATGGCTGCTTTCTACTTTGATGGGGCTACAAAGACCATCAATTAAGACCCTCTCTTGCCGAACGAGCCGCCAACCCACACAATCAGAGGTTGCCATAGAGAAAATGTGAAAGCAACGTGGTAACACCAGTTTCCTTCAGGCCGCTGACTCTGACTGCATCTTGATAAAACCAGAAGTAAATGATGAGAGGTTGAATTGAATTGGCAATGATTGTTAGGATTTGGTTATCAAACCCTCAAATACAATGGAGATGGGACTTGGTTTGTGGTAAACGTCAGATAAAATAAACAATAACACAAAAATGTGTTAGAACACCTTCCGGACTGCGGCCGTCTGTTTATCTTCTGTTATTGTTGCTTCAGGTGAGCTGCTAATGGTAATTAGACGGCTGCATAGCAACGAGAATGATGCGACGTTCCTCAGGCCTGTTGCATTTTATCTCCCTGTTATTACCATTTAAAGGAAAGGTTCAACATTTCTATTTATAGTCTGCGAGGACGACGGTCTCCATTTTCCTTTACAGCGAGATAATTCAAGGGGTTTCGTGATGTGACAGCACTGTGGTTGATGAGCGGTTTAAAGTTTAGGTCACCACTTCCTGGATTGCATGTGAAGATTAGGTTTCTACTGCTAAACATGAAACAGACCTGCTGTCCGTGGTAAAACACTGCGAGGAGGAACATGGCCATGAGGAGCAGCGATGTTTCCTTCGTTCCCAGGAAGTTCCTGTGGGAAGAAGAACAGTGAAACAATTTCATATGTTAACCAGTTTTAATTTGTCCTGTCATCCACCAAAATTCATCTGGAAGATACTGAAGTTTGAGTTTTAAAAACAAGAGGTAGATCAAATGTATCTGGTGATCATCACACGACACAGTGTTTGGGTTGCAAATCTTTGTATGATAGATTCATCTTTCACATTTTTATCAATACCTTTTAATATGTCAAATTTAAGTGTCTCTTTTACAACTAGTTTGGTCGGAACCTTCTGACTTTTCTGTTGCTGGTAGTAATACCGCATGATATTACCCGTTCATTCATTTCTGACATACGCCGTCTACAAACCAATCAGTCAAGTATAGGTAGACTCCGCCCACGTAGGTGATGACCACAGGAAGTACGTATATCTGACAAAACACTGTAAGATGTTGTTGCGGCCGTCATCTTGCAGCAGCCTAAACTTTATTGCCTCCACCAAGGAGATAATGTTTGTCTGTCATCAGGGATACGACTTGGGCCGAAGCAAGAACTCCTTCTTGAAATGACTGATGAGTGTGTGTTTGATTAAATTGAAGGCGACTGTTGAGCCTTGGCGGAGCTCTACTGATTCACATTCCTGTCTTTGTACCGATAATAGTCTAGAGCGATGGTGATTGTGATTCCAAATGTAGTCATTCGAGATGCTTGTTTTAGATATGCAACAGTCCCATTCCAAAAGATGTTCACTTAACGCATCACAGAAAACTAAAAACTGGCAATTATTCAAAAGTCAAAAGATGGAACCAGAAAAAATGACGCAAATAATCAGCCTGTGATTATTATCCTCGCTGCCACCGTGACCCAGACATGAAAGCCCGTCGTCTCCACCTGACTTTGTTTCATCCCGACCTTCTGTCTCCCTGAAGGCTTTAGAGAGACGACTTCCTCTGTAGTTCGTCCTCTACACAAACCTCTGCTTTCTTTTTTTCTTTTCTTAAACAGTCACGCTTAGATGCTCAGGATGCCTTCGTACATTGTCACTGTAAAGGTCACTGTACTAAATCAGAGGACGCCTACAAGATGAGTTTTCTCACATTTGCAGCATTTACGTGCGGTAAAAAGGTCAATGTGGCTCCCTGGTGTGTTTTGAAGAGGAATGGGTGAGGAAAGAGAGAAATGAAGAGACATTCATGGGCTTGTCTTTAACGCTAACACGTGCTCTCTGAACAGTCACAGAGAGAGAGAAATAAAAATAAAGACTCTACGATTCTCTGAGAAACACTGACATTGGAACTTTAACACAGCTGGATTGGTAAAGCTGATCGTTCTGCAGGTGAAGAGCTAAACATGTAATTCCAGAGCACTTACTCTGTGTTGTGGTGGACGGTGTCGTAGCGGACAAACAGCGAGGTGTAGAAGGCTTCGGTCAGCAGCGAGTAGATGGCGATCATCACCAGCAGCACTGCCAACTTCAGCACGGAGTTCAGCCGCAGAAACACTGCACACGTCACCATCGCCAGGACCCCCGTGAACACGAAGTACTGAGAACAAGAGCAGTTTTTCATCATTGAGTCCATGCTTTCTTTAAATCAGCGGTTTGCTTTGAAAGTTGATTCAGACGTCGTCGTTTTCTCTTAATATAAATATAGAATGTTTAGTTGAACATTTGTACCGAGCGTGTTCCCTGACGAACACAACGCCGTGTGGTTGCACGTGGTCAGTGAGTGGGTTTTATTACTCATGTCCTCTGCCTGCTGTCCCAGTAAGTTTGGACTTTATTAGTTGTTTAATGATATAAAAGCTGTGGCGAAACGTCATGATCGACATCAGAGACTTCATGTCCCGATCGTTACCGCACAGACTCAGAATATAACGTCATCTGCCCGAGATGGCAGCGTTTGTATCCGCGAAATTCTGGCTTGTTTTCTGGAACGTGAGCGGAGGTGGAGAGTGGTCGTCCATCTTTATTTACAGTCTGTGGTAAACAGCCACAGCTTTCAAACTCTCCGACTCCAGTTTGTAACGCAGCCACTGACGACCGTGTACAACTATATCACACGCTAGTGACTAGTGAACCAACATTTTCAGCTGTGTGAAGTGAGTGGACTGCACCTTTAAAACATATTTAAAGATCCAGGCTGGGAACAGGTTTTGTGTACATGCAGCGATACGTGACTCAAGCCAAGCTTGGAGCTGTGAAAATGTCGGGTCCATCAATTAGCTTCTTATTGTGTGAGCAAAATAACATAACGGATATTTTCCCTGTGACGTCCTGACAGCTCCATCAGTCGCCGTCGTCTGAGGCCAGACCTCCCTCTGGGTGCGAGCAGATGTCGAAAATGTTTAATTTATCATTTTGCCGCTGTCGCAGAAGTGGAAAAAAAAAAAACAACAGATGGACCTGACTGCAAAATTCAGACGCCACATTGAGTCGGTACCTCTGGGTAGAAGCAGATGTCGGGGATGGAGGCTGACTCGTTGTACGTCTGGTTCCTGAAGGTGCTGGACTTGTCGAAGTCACACCACAGCTGTGAGAGACCAACAGGGCGGATTATTGTTTTTGTTCACTATTAAGCTGGTGCAGGATCAGCATAAAAATACCCAGAATCCCCCTTCACACATCAAGCTTTTAATCTTTCAAGATGCTTGTTTGAGAGATTCGTCTCTCCACTCGTTTGTGACCTCTTAAAGAAATGATCTTTCCCATCAGTCTGCCACTGGAGTTGTTGTCTAGTTTGTTATATGTTGTTGGTATGAGAGTTTAGCTTTAAACTACTCGGTCTTAGATGTTTGTTGATTTAAAGAACATTCAAGAAAACCAAGACAAAGGGAAAACACAGTTACACAAATAAAAAGAACAATAAATGTATAATATATAATCTGTCGTAAAATAATCACATGAAAATCTTGTTTAGAGTTTTTTTTAAATTTGTTTTCTGGAAAATCCCTGTGTCATCTGGAAAAGATCGAGAGTAACCTTGCATGGGAACATAAAATCATTTTCCTGAAGCTACTGAAATGTTTCATTTTGCTGAAGATATTCTAGTTTTGCCTACAGAATTTTTATTTTACTTGCAAAATCCTTAAGAACCTAAAGGTTTTGATTGGACATTAAAATAGTGGTTAAGTTTAGTGAATGAACAAAGAAGCACTTTTAATTTTAGTTTTCCTCCAGTTTGAGTTGACTCACACAAACAAACTTCTCTGTATCAGTGTGAAGGTCCAAAGGCTTCTCTCCTCTCTCTGATCCTTGTCTTCTTTGTTTGATGCAACCTTGCAACACCAAAAGCTAATTATCAGCTAGTTTCATGTGCTTCAGTTCAGTCGGCGCCCCGCTGAACAACAGAGCCGACGCATCTGGTAAATTGGGGTCGATGAAGTCAGGTTTTCAGGCGATAAAAAATAAGACAGACTTGTTTAACCCGGCCACAACACTGACAAACTAATCACATAATCCTCATTGTTTTGAAATTCAACCATGATGTAAGTCAATGTAATAATAGTTTTCAGGGTCTGTTCCTGGTGGGATTTGACCCCTTTAAGGCAGAAATTGGTTAAATTGGACGATTTAAAACTTGCAGTAGAATGTAAAATCTGTTTCACCGCTAATCTTAGAGGATAAATGTGACAATACTCTATGTACAAAAACAGACAGAGCCAAGAAACTCTTGTCTCTACGAATATTCATATTTTAATAATCTCCTCCTGGAAATTGGACTCACTATATTGATCATGGCTGCCAGGAAGTTGATGAGGATTGAGACGAAGATGATGACGTTTCGCGCCGCGTAGGTCTCGTTGATCCAGCAGCAGGCTTTTCGTAGGACCAGAGGCAGACACTTGTAGTCCTCCGCCGTTGTGACTAGGACCAGGCAGGAATGGAGGACGATGAGGATGGAGAACTGGACCACCATGGTTACCATTCTGCAGAAACATTTAATGGCAAAATAATAATCACACCACCAGCTGTGAGCGGAGACCTTGGATATATTTACTTCTGACTAATTTCAATCACAAAATAATGACCTCCATATCTCATGATAACGAGAAGAGATCCCATGATTTCTAGATTCATGTCCCATAATTAAGAAAAAGAATTCTATCAACATCAGACTGATAAGAACTACCTAGAATTGATGTCCCATCTGCTAACATGAAGTAGACGAGGTTTATGACCTACACTACAGCCAGCCACCAGGGGGCGATCGAGACACCTTTGAGCTGTCAGGTCGTCCATCTTTATTTAGTCTATGGTTTTTTTACCTGGCCGAGGGAAGCAGGCTTTGGATGGTGGTGATGAAGATGAGCACGATGAAGGCGCACACCAGGTTGGACTTGAAGACCTCATCCCTCATCTGGGAGTACTGCACCGAGGACGAGAGAAGAAGACGAGAGAGAGAGAGAGAGGAGGAAGAGAGAGGTGAGGAGAAGATGGAGAAACACGTTTTCAGGCCGAACACACCGAAGTGCACCACAACACGCCAGCGCTCTGCCACAGGTTCATGCGACGGTTCAAACACAAGCGTTAGAGAGAGACAGGAGCCGGTGGGTTGGCTGTGGGTCCTGGGGAAGGTGTGACGCTAACAAGCACAATGCTAGCTGTTAGCCGTTAGCCCTAGTCGGAGACACAACCTGAGTGTATCCCTAAAGTGTATCCCAACCGAGCTGGTCAGGAAACGAGCCTGCTTTTGCGTTAATGTGATAATTTGTGTGTGTTACATCTGATCCGTGATGTGAGTTAGACGAGAGTGTGTCCGGGCTCGGTGCTACGTCCACTAATCCACCTACCAACTCTTGTAATGCTTTTTATTAATCTCTTTTGTTTATTTTAGTTTAAATTAAAGTTCCCTTTTTTGTCCTCTTCCAAAATTAACTTTATGTCATTAAACTGATTAATTTCTCCACTATGGCTGAACAGATTTATTTTCATGATTTAATTGACTTGAGAATTTGGGCATCATCATTTCCGACAGCCAGACTCATCTCAGCCATCAACTCTCTCCCCACCCCCCCCCCATGACCCCTGCTGCCCCGTCCTCGCTCTGTCTCTTTCTCAAAGGGTGCTGGGAAATTAGCAAGAGGATGCTTCACGTTTAGTCACAAGTTTGGCAAAAAATATAAAAATAAAAATAGGAGGTCGGCCAACAGCAAATCACTGCACACTGAGAGAAGAGAGGTCAAACCAAAGAAATAGAATTAAAACAAGGTTCTTGGAAAAGTTTTGAAGATGGCAGTGGGATTCAAAGGGAAACACACACATGGAGGAGGGAGGGGCCAAAGTGAAGGTCAACTCAAAGGTCAAAGATTATCCAAGGAACTAAGAGCTTTGCATTCACCAAAGAAGAAGAACATTCAGGGACATGTTCTAAGTTATTGAAAAATCCGATGGTTATGACTTGATCAGCTGTGGATCATCAACATTAAGTGATCGATGATCACGCTGCTGTCGGCTGTTTGATTGAAATCTGTTGCTATGGAAACGAGTTAAGTTGATGTGCAGCTGTTGGCGGTGACGCCGTGGCTCTAAATTCATCCGTTTGTAGTGTTTACACGTTAACTAAAGTAAATTAATGCTTTTAAAATCCAGCTTTCCACTTACAACAGTCAATTATTCAAATCCAGGTGTTTCTCTGTTAATTTCATTGAATGGAAAGAGAAAGCCGGATGTATTTGAAAACTTTAGGATCTAAAGTAGAATTAAAATCACGTTCTTTACTTTGAATCGTTGATTTTTTTTTTCCTCTTACTTTACATTCTCAGTTAATTAAACAGTGAAGACGTCTTAACATATTTGTGGGTTAGCGTCTCTTCTCAGGTTTTTACCTCCATCGTGTTTTTCTCTGCGACTGTTTGTTATAGTTTGTTTGTTCTTCTTTTAGTTATCAGGATTACGCAAAACCTGCTGGACTGACATTTGGTGGAAGGATGTGGAACGTGTCACTTTCTGATTTCTCAGAGAATAATTCATGGATCTTTAATCAGACTGATATTTGTGTCAAATCTTTTTTTAAATGATATTCTCTATTCTCATCGAACCTGAGCTTGTCCTTTTGTTTTCTGATTTCAGACTAGAAACAGTCTTTATTATCGAGCCTGCACACAATATTTAAATATCATGGTCTCATAATTGAGATATAAATGAACGATTATAGGATAGCATCATCATTTTGAGTGAATGCAATGTGCTCCAGTAAAAAGGAAAGAAAAGTTGAACGAGTCAACTTTTTTCACAAAACTGTAAAAGGGTCCATGGACTGTTGGTCATGAGTAAACTGAAGGGGCTTCTCTGACCTTGGCGAAACAAATGAGCGTCGCCAAAGATCAGTGTCTCACTGCAGCTCGCTACTCTGCGATCGCTGACGGAAAAATCTGAGCAGATTTCTCTGTTTTTTGTGAATTCAGATTCTTACATGAGTCACAGTTAAGTTGATTTAATGTTTGAAGACAATGTTCACCAACTAAAAAGAAAAACGCTGTTCATGTTGCACAGAGGAAGATTTGGGTCACTCTGTTTATTCATGCATATCAATATGGAGGCTGAAGTGTGCCACTGGAGTAAAGGGAGGCTTTAAAGGTTGCATTATTAAATAAAGTATAAAGCAAATCATGAATTTGATTATTTCAAATTAAAACGATAAAAAAATGTTTCAAATGAAGAAAAATTTACAAAAAAGTCATTTTATTAACTATTATATTCATTATTATTACATTTCATTTAAAGCCATTATAACAGCGAAGATCAAATACAAACAGGTTGCATTATTATAATATAATTAAATACTGCTGCAAATTAGGGATTTGATTTATTCATGTTAGCTTATGAGGGAATTCATTATTTCATTTAAATAATTTAATTTCAAAACTATTGTCTTCAAATAGGCCTATTCATTTTTATCTTAGAATTATACTTTTAAAGACATTTAATTTAAGACCCTTAAATTTAACAATAACACATAATTATTAATTGAAAAATAGATTTTGACTGCAGGTATTTTTTTTTTTACTCTGAATTAATCAGTGTCATCTAAATTTTAATTAATTGACTAAAACCTGGTGGTGGCACACTTGAGACTCTGGACCTGAGCTCAAATGAAGGAGCGAGCTGAGTGAAAAGAAAAGCCAGGAGCAGTCGTTTATATTTTCTTTTCCATAAATTTAACAATGTCCTTCAGTTACGCCGGTAATGTTCGTCTGTGACTCATGGAATTACAGCAATTTATTTTCTCTGTGATACCACAAAAGTATCTCAGGTACCTTTAGCTTACTCATGATGGGAAAAAAATGTTGTTCTGCTTCTGAAACTCTTCGTCTCGGAATAGATATGAGGAGGGAGACAGAAAGAAAAAAAACAGTTATCTGTCTAATAGCCCAGCTACCTTCTCTTCCAGGCTGGAGTCTTTAAACATCAGTGAGAAAGGCTTGATATGCTCTCTTCTCAACTTATCGCCACTCCGTAAGTCGATGGCGCTCTCTATTCGCTTGTTAATTTCCTCAGGACCAGAGTGGACATGCAAAGCTTGTGCGAGATGGTTTGGAAGCAGATTTATCGAATTTCTCGTTAGGGCAGCCAGAGTCTAGGGGGAAAGCACATGCACATAGAATGAACCTGCCCCTTTGTTTCATTCAGGTTACAAATGAAAAAGAAGAAACAGACACGGTTACGTTCAATACAGACACAAAACAAAGAGAAACTAAGGAACAGGAAGAAAGGGGGAGACCAGAATGCAACGTTCAAGCAAGTCATGCATCTCTCATTCACTCGCAGCACGTTCGTTCACTTTGCACCAATGTTAGTGGTGACGGAGCTGGTTAATATGCACATGTTATAACAGAGCTGTTATTTGTGTCCACATCTGTGACTGCAAGGGGAAGGGGTGGGAATGAAGACTATGCAGCATGTGGAGGACAAAGAAAACCGCTGAGGAACAAGATTCATGTTGCACAAAACAAAAGATGGAATTTTTCTCATTTTTAGAACCTCCAAAGTGAGCATATTTCAAAATAAAGGTCTAAAATGTATTGTTTAAAAAAAGGTGAAAAAGGGTCCCTTAAGTCAGTTCTGTGGTTTGTTCTAACAAGTGAGAGATGATTATCTGATGAAAAACAACCTCTATAATATAAGAAATTACCAAATTTATATTCTAGTGTGATGGAGAAAGAAAATGTCCTGACCACAGGAAATAAACGTCAGTGTCCTTTAACACAATCAAAAAGACGATTTTCAAAAGGTCAGTACCTGTAGCCATGAAGGCGTCTGAATATGGCAGATTAGCAATCTCACATTACAGGTCGCAGAAACGTCGAACATAAAGTCTCCAGTGTTTTGCTTGCTCCACTTATCACTTGATTGCAACCTTCATCCCTAAGAGGTTTTTGAAAACTCACTTCAGTCTGAACTAAGTCACGGCGAGCTCCTGTTCGTCCACACGTCACATGAAGAGCAGCACTTCAGGGAAAAGTGACAAAGGTCGTGTGCACAGATCTGAGTCACTCTGCCGCCGACATTAGTTCTCCAACATTAGCTGTGAGTTAAAGCAGCCGCGTTGCAACTTCAAACAAATTACCGTGTGAAGTGTCTGAGCCCCACTGGGCCGGCAGCCGTTAACGTGATTATGAGAGCAATGTGCGATGATGGAGATATGTGTGTGAAAGCGATTCGTCTCCTCTCACCAGCTCCGGCCGACACAGTCGTTCCACATTACCAAGTGAGATCACTCACACTGAGGGATCATCAAAAGTTCATTTTTAGGTTCTCAAACAAATCTTGATGGTTGGAAGTTTGTCTTTTTCTCTCTTTCTACCTGTCGGGGTCATTGTGACTGTCACTGGCCATGATGACAGGATCTATGTCTGATCACAGCTGCCTGGAGGTCGTGATGGCTGCAGTCTCAGGGTTTATCGCTCAGCAGCTCACAGATCACATGAAATGACATCATTGATCAACGTCAGCCGCAAGACTCCTTCGCCTTCATATCATCATAAGACTTCATGATACTCAACCGGATCATGCATCCATATGTCCGTCCATCCATCCGTCCCCCAGCCCCAGCATTCTTCCCCCAGGGAATCCTGAAGCATTCTCAAAGCAGAGTGGATATCAATCAATCCTACAGCGACCTTTGGTTCTACACCCAGAATCAAGTCTTCTTTCAACAAGGAGCCTGGCTGGCCCCTGATCAGATCCCCAACCCACCTCCGATACCTGAAGTGAGATATTAGTTCATGAACACTGGCTCTTTAGCCGTTCTGGAGAAAACAGAACAACCATAACTGGAGGGACATCATCATGACTTTCAGACATGTTTTGTCAAACTTGACAGATGAAAGTAAATTGCACTTGACTTTCTTTTGTTTCTGCCAGAAACGACTATTGACCGAATGTAAATTGTTTTGGTTTTTTTTGCTCTCAACACAGTGAAGCTGAGGAAGAGAGAGAGTTGAACTGAGGATGAACTTGAACTCGACCAAACCCCTGTTGCATATGAATGAAAATGTTTGACCTGTGTGTCAAATGATTAACATATCTGGAGCTTGGTTATTTAATTGGACGGCAGCGTGTGAGGGCAGAGTGTGAGCAGTTTGTTTTCCAGGCTCCTCGGCTGTGAGGTATAAGGGATATTACAAGTTCCAGTAACAAAGCTACGTAGAGCTTTTTTTAGATTGAGCGTAGCTTCCAGAACGGTTAAAACCATCACAGACTGTAAATAAGACAGATGTCGTGTGTCCTGATCCTCCCATTGGGAAATAATTCAGCCAGAAGATCTCCGAGGTCTCCCTCCAGTTAGACAAAACCTCCGATGGAAAGCGCCCAGCAGCTGAGGGTCAGGACACTGATGGGCTGGTGAATCAAACGTTTGCCCTCCGGCTCAACTCCCTCTTGACAGCGGTGTGGTGTAGCTCTAGTGTTGACGCTGTAGATGGGCCATGAGCAAGTGTTCCCATGAATCACGCTGAAAAAAAGAAATCTGTCTTGTTCTGCTTTCCATTAAACAACAGCTTTATTTTGAAATTTTTCAATGTGTCACCTTCCCCTCAACGTTTCATCCTTTGTCACTTTTTCCATAAAATCTATGCGACGCAGAGAGACTACCCCCCCACACCCCCCCACCCCTTCCCCAACCCCCATATCAGGTTCATCAAAAGGCATTTTGGGTAAAAGTTGGTAGGACTTGAAACAGAATATGAAATGAGTCGAATGCTTTGAACATCACAGACTGATAATGTTTCAGTATCTCTTCAGTTCAGAAAAGCAACTGGATTTAAACATGAAAACATTTCCCTGTCAAGCTTTAAAGAAAACGCTGACACCCCCCCCCCCCCCCATAGATTTGCACAGTCAACGTCAGCGTCACACAATACATATATATCCTTCCCTTTATTTCCAGAGATCTAGAAAAATATTCTGTTTTCACAGCCGTCCTGAGCTCTGCACTCCGACCTGCTGTGTTTCTAACTTCACGTCCAGACGAGAGCTCGGCTGTTTGACTTTTTGTTCTGACGCAGACCGTTGTGGGACCAGCAGGGTGTGACGGGGCTCCGCGGATCTAATACTTCACAGAACTCTTCGATGCCTCGGTGAGATACCTGCCCTCAGCCGTCCACTCATGACACGAGGGCTCAGAGGGGGCCGCTGCCTGTGTCATGAGCCGAGCTGCCATGATTGTTGTGGACGTGCACGTCTCTGCAGAAGCTCACAGTCTAAAGGGCACATGCTTCTATCTGTGACATTTCTCTTCTGTATATTGGATGGTGCGTTGCCGCCCCGAGCACTGGTTGGCTGCATGGAGGCGGCTGTATGGGGTTACATGTATGTTACATATTCATGACGGAGCCCATTGGTGTGTAGGAAATGCCAACATGATGCAGAGGAAAGGGCAAGTGGAATTTGGGGCTGGGGGTGACATGAACACACAGTGATGTCAGAGTGTTTTCATCAGCTGGATGTCTCACATGTCAGGTGGAGACAGATTAACCAGATATTCTCGGGGACTGGTGCTGCTCAAATGATGGAGGAGCAAACAACGAACACCCGGAGCGTGAATAAAGATGGACGACCTCTTCTTCCTCGTACATGAAGCACTGATATCTCGGGTGCTGCCATCTTGCGCTGGCGAAGTCATTTGGATCGCGGAGCTGCGATGTCACGATCAGGAGTCAGTCTCAGCTATGACGTCTCATTCAAACCAAACCGCCCGGTGTCATGAGAACTAAAACCTCCTGACCTTCTGTATCTGTGACCTCCTTGTTTCGGTGTCTACCCAGAGTTCAGGAGCGCAGCTTGAAACAGATTCTCTTCAGCAGAACAGAGAGCGAGACGTCTCAAGGACCAGGCACCAGACGATGAACCCGTTACTTCTTGGCCTGGATTTCACGGTTTACAGACGCAGAGTAAGTGAGGAAACACACAACCTCCTTTGAGGTGAGTGCATCATGGGAGCCAGCGGGCACACAGCGAGGCATGAAAGAGGTGAAGAGCCACTCAGCCGGTGCAGAGAGCACACACTGAGTCTTCTGGGTTCGATGACGACGAACGGTCCAGAGTGTCTGTGACTGCAGTGAAGGACAGGATATGATGTCATTAATTCAAAGGCTGTGAGTATAGTTCCCTCTAAACAAAAGGAAGATGAGTCATCTGTCATCGCTCTTTGTTCAGAAAACATTTATCACATTAACATTTGATGGAACTTCCTACTGTCAGTCGTTATGTCTGTAACTCTAGCTCCTGGGCCGTCACTGAGCCGATCATCAACTTTCTTTGACTGCGAGAAAATTAACTATATTGACAATTGATCAAAAATTACAAAGCAAAAATAAAAATGCCAAACGTTATTTTACTTTTCCTCATTTTTTAAATTGAAAATTCCATATTTCTTGTTGTCCTCTCTTGTGTCTGGCACAGAGACACATACTCTCTTCGATCCAGTGGTGCTGAAAAGTGAATCAGACCAACAGGAAGGGGGGGACATCGACGCGAAAGACAGAAACCCACATGAGAGGGAGACGTTCTGCTCCGAGCACATACATAAAAGACTCTTCCAAACTCCTCCGACAAGCCTTTGAAATGCAAAGAGCCGCTCTTTGAAATGACTGTCCTGACAGGCTTTCATTGTGCCAGAAACAAAGAAGTGGCACTTCTCAGAAATAACATTCCTCTGAATCCAAACGTAGGTTCCATCACATGCTAGAAGCTCCTGACGGGCTCGTCAGGGAGATGGAGACGCACACGTCCTCGGGTATATAACATGAGAGGTAACGGAGGGTTTACTGTGGCCGCAGGACATAAAACAAAAACACAGTGTCTGCGTATTTGTCACAGGCTCAGAGTGGAATCATGATTTCTCATCTTTTACTGTAACCATAGTGTCATGATAGATATCTGTACACTTCGACGTCCAATAAGCAAATGAAAGACGATTTGTCTCCACTTTTTTAAGTTTACTCAATAAACTGTGAATCCTGTTTGCTGTAATAATACAAACCTGCGAACAATGAGGCCTGATCCAAAATATGTTCAACCACAACAAACCTGACTACAGAGGAAAATCAGGAAAACAGCAATAAGAGCCTGGTTTTAAACAGATCTTAACATTTTCCACGAGCAAATATTTATATAAAATATGTGTAACAGGTAACAGAGACTCAGTCTTGAGTCTCAAGAAATCCTTCGATTGAACGAAATCCTCTGCATTTTGTTTCATAATAATAATGTTGCATTAAATCAGCTGAGACAAAACCACCAAACATGATCGTTCTGAGGGGGGGGGGGGGGTCCACACAGTCTGAAGCTCATCATCCTCACAAACAGGCACATGCACACACACTCACACACACACACACACACACAGTGATGCGTTACCCCCATAACACAATCTCTCCGCCTAAAGCCGTCCATTCATTCGCAGGAAAAAATTAAAAAAGAAAAGACGAGACAGAAGATCGTGTGCGCCGCAGACTTCCCCCAAAAAACGTCCATCTTAACGAGCCACTTGGTCTCCCAGTGAGAACCAACCTTTTAACAACACAGTCTGAGCTTCAGTTTTTAGTCGTCAGTGGAAGGACAAGTTCGTCTTTAAGATAAACGTCTTATCAGAGTGATAGCGTGCATCACATGACATGAATATCCAGCAGTGGGGCGGGACTTACGTTCTGCTTCCCCACGATGTTGTCGAAGGGAAGCTCGGGGCTCCACGATGCCTCGTTGAAGGTGGCGCTGCTGACCCGGCGGTCGGCCGAGCTGGCTGCCTCCTTCATGATGTCCTCCGGCAGGGTGAGCAGGCTCTCCTCCGGCTGCTTGATGAGGTACGTCTCGATGTTGTGGCGGCGGAGGAAGTCGTTGCGGTCCTTCCCGTGGCCCTCCTCGACCTCGTAGTCCCCGTTTAAACAGTCCAAAGCAGCTTTGGAGATGTGGATCCGTCTGGAACGGGATAGGGAAAGTCCACTTTGTTTGAAGCTGCGTTAACTTTTAGAAATGAGAGGTTTTAACTCAGATATTTTATTTCACCAGCTGATGTTGTGAGAGTTTGGGGAGTTTAGTTAGTTTGAACAGAAACACTGAACCGTCCAGCACCTTTCTTCTAGAAAGACAAACATCAGTAAGAACTCAAATCAGTGATCAATCTGAACATGAACAGAAAACGTCCTCTTTCATTTATGACTCATCTGTTTCCAGATCAGAGGGTTTGAGTCACTGCAGTTTTAGTTCAAATCAAACGTAGTAATGAGAGTTTGCATCCGAGCCAGAGTCCAGCAGGTGATTGAATGAGACACGTCTCAGGTAGTGAAGCAGGTGTGAATCTAAATCCTGCTCGATGTGAGGACTGTGCGTCTCTCAACTCGACGGGCGGGTCCACGATGTTCCAGCACTTTGCTGGACGCCGACCGACGTGTCGGATGAGATGAAACCACGAGAGAAACTCCAGCTTCATCCGTCCGAGTTACACAAGCGAGTTTAATCAGGAGCACGGGTCACGGTGACTGGCAGGATATTTAAAACCTGTGGTTAGAGAACTAATCCCTCCACTCCTCTCGAGGCCAAACATTGGATTGGAAAAAAAATCACTTGAAAGTAATGACAGCAAAACATCTCATTATCATGCTTCACAAACAGATGTGTTCCCATCTCTCCAAAGGAAATTTCACATCTGCACAAAACCGAAGAAGTGATCTCGCTAAATCGTCCGCAGAGATTCAGTTTATCTGAGTTTTACTCTGATGGAAACACTTAAATATTTTTATGTTCCACTTGTTCACCAGCTGAGCAGCATCGAGTTAGACGGGAAGTTTAGATGAAGTGAACATCAACTGATGGATCTCTTCATCTGATAATCTGAAAATAACTGATTAAATCTCAAAAAACGAACAAGTGACGTTTTAATTATGATAAAGAAGCTTATAGCTTATTTTTAATGTTATTTTAAATGGTTTATTGTATTTAGTAAATACACACTTTATTCTATAGTTTTATTTTCTAATCTTTTTATTATTTCAATGGAGGAGTTTGTTTTAGTTTTTTTTGCCACTTTCACCAGTTTCCCCAAAAGTGAAGTTCCTGTTTCCTCTTGGTTCTGACGCACAAACACTGTGATCACTGATCAAAAATACATCTGTAGAGAGGGGGTTGGGGGGTTGGTCTCACCCTGGGATCCCTCCGGACTCCAGCTTGTTGGCGATGTCCACGTCCCAGGACCAGACGTCAAACTGCCACTTCCTGAGTCCCAACACTCCGCACAGCACCGAGCCCGAGTGGATCCCGATACGCATGTCGATGTCGTGTTTTGTGCGCGATCTCACGTATCTGGAAGAATGACGAAGAGGTTTTTTTTTAAAAA
Source organism: Paralichthys olivaceus (assembly GCF_024713975.1). Classification (NCBI taxonomy): domain Eukaryota; kingdom Metazoa; phylum Chordata; class Actinopteri; order Pleuronectiformes; family Paralichthyidae; genus Paralichthys; species Paralichthys olivaceus. The sequence continues at coordinate 1,149,977 of NC_091108.1, read as the reverse complement.
AGGAGGATGAAACTGTGGCTTCAATATACTGGACATGAATGAAAACACTGGACAGACAAAGATTCTTCAAATTGAGAGGAGATGATAAATAAACTGGTTGAGTAAAAGTATTTGAGACATTTTCATGAGTGTGTTTTCATGCTCCTGAGTTAAAGATGTTTTGTTTAATGTATTCCAGAGGTAACGTCGGGTGACAGGACAGTGTCTGTGTGGATTAATTCAGAAAATTAATATTCATGAAAATGACCTTTGGCGAAAGAGAACACAGATAACGCTGACAGACAATGTTCATAAATCCGCCAAGAAAATGAACACAGTACATTTCACGCGTGTCAGCGAGCCCAGAAAAGAGGAGGAGAAACGTTTTCACGCTACTTTTCACGCTCGTTACCAAATTTGTTTCTCGTTTCACACTTTGTTATTTGTCCCCGAGCACAATAAGAGCAGGACGAAGGAACGAGGCTGATGAACGTCTGTGAAGAGCAGACGGGGCAGTCGTGCCCGCTCCCGCCTCCCACTCTCATTTCATGCTTCATAACAGCAGTGATGAATGCAGGAGGTGAAAGGCATCCTGGGAGTTTGTGACAGGTGCTTGATAGTCAGTCCATTGCTGAACGACGCTCGGGGCTGGAAGTTAAGTCGGACTAACTGCGGCTAGTCGTGATGATGAAGACGATGATGCTAATGATGTGAAACTTTATCGATTCTAAAGTGAACGTCAGAGACACAGTGGCTTGTTGTATATTTTACTATAGTATATATATATATATATATATATATATATATATATATACTATAGTGTAATATTGTTGTATATTTATAAAACTTTGAGTTTGAGTTTGCAGCAGAGACCCTGTGAGAAGACGTGACTGAGAGTCACCATCAGCTCCAGACAGTTGAAGAGTGAAGCTGAACTGAGATCAGTTCAAAACACTCAGGAGTTATTAACAACCAGAGTTTATCTCCAATGTTCAGCAGCAAACTTTAAAACATGGAGTTTGGTGGATTTGTTACAGCTGCAGCTCTTCTGGTTCGGGAAGCAGAGGATCATGGGTAATATCCAGTTGTGTCTCAGCACACATGAGCCTGCAGAGGGCGCTGTGGCACAGTCACAGTTACGTAGTGTTGCTTTAAGAGCTAATGCGTCGTGGTTCTTCGATGAGGCCCAATGTTTACTCTCTCCGTCCCTTTTATTACGACTCCTCTGCCACGACCCTGAATCAAAATTCCATCCAGCTTCTGAAATAACTTGCGTTGTTGCAGTTGGTGAAAGGTGAGAACACGTTTCCCATGAATCCAGTGGATTTTCTCTCCCTCCACCGTCCGCCAGCGTCAAATACTGAAAGTTCTAGTGACATTCAGTTTGGAGCATTTGCGTGAATTTGATGACGACGACAGTAATGGGTCTTTGTTGTCTTTTAGTCCAGACGTGCACGATATGTGGCAGGCTGAAAATCTGTCACAGGAAACAATCTGACGTCATATTTTGAATTAATCAAACAAGCGATTTTTATCTCAGGAAAGAAAACGGAAGTTCTAGAAAACTGAACAGGAGCAGGAAGAGGAAAAATCTCACCAACTCATCTGCTCACGGTGGAAAAGTTAACACCGTGGCTAATTGTAACTGGACAATGTATTCAAACAATGTATTCTGTCATTGCAGTCTCATGTTCTGAAAGAGTCCACGTTTTGTCCACCCAGCAGAAGGACACGATATCCTTTGCTCACAGGAAACAGTGAAAAAGTGTTGCTGTGGCCGGTGGTTGCCTGTACTCAGCTCTAGCATATTGACATAATAGTATTCAGCTCAAATCTCACAGCTTATCCGTCTCTAATCCTTTTTTTTTCCTCTAAACATCAGCGCTCCGCTCCTCCCTCGCTGTCACGCTGAGAGTGATGCGACTCGGCCCAAATGTTGCGACGACAGAGAAGACAATCAAAGTGTGGCTTTAAAAGCACCAACTCTGGGGCCTGTGAGTCTTTCCAGAAGTTATCTGCAGTAAGTGAGTGACTGGAGACTTTCCTCTCTTACACGATCTGACGAGGTCAGTCGTGTGTCGGGATTCATGAGATCTGCTGAACTCTGTTGTGTAACTGAATTAACCTTCCGTTCCTAAAAGTGTCCTCCCGTCTCAGGGATGCGTGGACGTGTGGTACAGTCAGACCTTGTGTCCAATCTTGCAGGGAAGCTTCTACAAGATAAGTGAAAGAGATAAAAATCTCTCTCTTTTTTTCAGTAGTTATCTCGTCTGTCTCTCATTAACTAGTCCTTGCATTTCCTCTGCTGAGGATCCAGGCTGTCGTGTTTCAAACTTTCCGATTCCACAGCTCTGCAGTGAAGCAGTGACGCTACACGCGAAGGTAGAGATCTTTAGTGGGTCATTTTTGAATAAATCACCGAAGTGTTTCGGCTTTGTGACCGACCGCAGCTCCCCTCCCCTGCAGCTGTGCAGTTGAAACATGAAGACAGTGACGGACACAGTACCTGATGGTTTTGATCATGCTGAGGCCCATCTCCACGCAGCAGTGGGCGTGGTCCTGTCTGGGCTCAGGTAGACCAGACACACAGTAGTAACAGTCTCCCAGGATCTTTATCCGTAGACAGTGGTGCTCCTGCAACAGACAAACAGACCGCACTCGTTCAGGTTCAGGCTCCTGATTTTTTAATTTGGGTTTTCATGCTAATGTCCAGAAAACATCTCCTCGTCCAACTAGATTATAAGTACAGCCAATCAGAGTGCAGGACAGGGTGAGCAGGGTGTTTCTCCCGTAAGAGATCAGTGAGCCGACGACTCTGAAAGTCAGACAGTCTAAACTTGCCAGACGAGCGGCCAAGTGTGCGTTATACAAATGTGTGGACGTTTGGTCTGGACGCCTGACGAGGTGTTTCCTGTCGGGAGAGGAACTCCGTTTCTCACTTTGGACTTTTTAATGTTGCAGAACTTTTACATTCACTCCCCCAAAAAATGATGTGACTCAATATAGTAAAGAAACACTGAGAAACACATCATATGTCTCCTTTAACATAAACAACATACAATGAATTCATAAAATAACCTGAAGATTCAACCATCTATGATCTGAAAACAGAGAAATACCAGAGAGAGATAGGAGTTAATATATAAACCAGTCAAAACTATTTCCACGTCGCGTTGGTTGTGCAGGAACATGCCGACTGAGATCCTGACAGACCAAGCGTGACAGTCTGAAGCGCTCTTCAGTCGAACAGAGTGAATGTTGAGTCAGTTTTTCACTGAGATGTTTTGAAGAATATATTTATTCGGCTCCCGGCATCTTTATTTAGCTTTCATGAGCTGTGGCAGCCCTGAGAGGCTGCGACAGAAAAAGAGCCGCAGGCCGTCAGATCCAGCTTTGTTTCTGTCGACGTATTTTTCTGTAAGACGAAGACGTAGAGAGCAAACGTTGCGTTTTAATCTGATCGTGATGAAAACGATTTGACTCAGAGGTTGGTCCAAACTTTTAGCATCTACAAAAATCCACATTTCCAATAATCTCCCTCAGCATATTCCACCTCTGTCCACCCGAGACACTCCTCCCCAGGACACCTCCTCGTGACAGAGCTCGTTAAAACAGAAACTTAAAAAAACAAACGTAAGAATGAAAAGACATTGACGACCTATTGTTTCATTTGAGGTCACTGCACCCCCGACTACACCAGCCACATAGCTGTCAATCACACTGTGGTCTCCACCCCCAACACATCTGGTTCTTTCTGGTCTGTTTGACTCTAAATGATCATAACTGACTAAACGAACATCCGCTGTTCGAAGAAGACTCGAGACTGAGACAAAAACTCCTGAGGACAAAGTTTACTGACGTTATAAATCCATTTACTCACAGACTTTTACAGAGACCGACCAACGAATGACCCGTATACGAGCACTGTAATGTCCAGTTCAAACCATTTGGACATTTGTCTCTACACTCTGTCCTCCTCTGGGTGAATGAATCTTAACTGACCACAGTTTATCTCTAAAACACCGTGTGAGCGTCGACAAAGTTTTTATTTTTTAAACAAATAACAGTGATATGCATCTGGGATCCAAGTTTTATTCACTTACATGTGCGAGGCGGTCGAAGCGTGCAAAGAGTTCATTCAACATTCGCACCAGCTCCTGCGCAGACAGCGTCGTGGAGAGGTTTGTGAAGCCTTTAACATCTGCGAAAAGAATGCTGAATAAAATATGGAAATGTCACTTTTAATATCCAGGTCAGGTCTTTAAAGTTATTATAACACTTCATGACATGTAAATATTTTCCCTGCACAAAGATCTGTGAGCACCATCTTTTAACAGCTCTCTGTGAGTCAACAAACAGATCCAAACCCAGAAAAAGCCTTGTTGATGTCGCACACGTAGAAATGTTGGAAGTCTCTTTGCCAACATTTCATTTGTAATATGTTGCTTACTCGTTATAAATGTTATTAATTGGCAGCAACCCTGGAAACAAACCAGGTAAAACAATATTTAACAATAATTTTTTAACGCTCTTAGCGATAAAATGCAGCACAACCATGTTGTTTCCACACCCAAGTTTAAAGACCCAGTCTGTGAGGCACCTGAATGCAACATCAGTGCTGTGAGCTCAGTCCGACGCTCCTGCAGCCTCACCTGACATTCTCGTAGCGGTGGATGTAGATTCTGTGAAACTGATGCTGGAGGTGTTCATCCTCTACATTTGTCATGTCGTTGATCATTTCCAAAACTACAAAACGTGGAAGGACCGATAACACCAGCCTCTCCTGAAAGAAAAATACATCGAGTTAGTTTCAGGAAACAACGTAAAAACGTCATGTGATCACATCTTTCTGTTATTCCTCCGCGCCGGCGACACCAACTGGTCGGAGGCATCGTGTGTTCGGTTTGTACGTATTTCCCTTTCTTGTGAACACGATATCACAAAAACTCCTTAAAGGAATTTCTTTGCCTCATTGAACTTGTTTCTGTCCTCAGACGAGTCTGCACTGGTTGGGGGCGGCAGACAACCTCATGTGAGTCCAGTTCATAAACTCAGAGTTTCAAGAAATATGCTGAACTGAATTAGAAATATTTATTAATAAGACCTTTGAATTACTGTATTTAATTCTAAAACCACATTTATTAAGATTGAGGGCAAAGAGGAAACAAGTCAAAAAGTATTAAAGCATCGAGCACGAGAGGAAAACAGAAGCTTGTAAAAACACATTACATAAAGGTCTGTGTGTAAGAAAGAAATGAAGAGATGACTGCGACTCTGCCAGCCTGAGCTTCTCCAGCAGGAAGCTGCAAAGCCTCCGCAGAGACGGACGACACAAGCAACCAAATTTGTCTTGTGTTGGGTTTTCGTGCCGACGCAGTGCCACTTGGCAAACGCAAAACCGACTCGCAGTGGGAGTGATGCAGCGTCGCTCTGTATATTTTTGGCCCCTGGGATTTGCACTGGCGCCAAAGCAACGTCTTTCAGATCCCGAGCGCATCAAAGCCGAAGACTGAAGTTTCTCAGCACAGGAAGCAACGTCAGGTTGCGTCAGCGGGAGAGAAGAGGTTCACAGAGACGAGTCAGAGGGAAGGCAAACGTGACGAGAGGTTTTTGTTGTGTAGCCTGTGTAGCGTGGATCTCAGTGAAGCTGGATGTTGTGTCTGAGAGCTGTGGAGAGCCTCTTCAACCCTCGAGCACAAGAGGAGAGAGAGAGAGAGAGAGAGAGAGAGAGAGAGAGAGAGAGAGAGAGAGGAGGTGGGTGAGAGACCCAGAGAAAACAGTGCAGAGAGAGAGAGAGAGAGAGAGAGAGAGAGCGCCCTCATCTAGAATCTATCTTCATTCATTATTATCTCAATGAATATAAACAGCCCAGTGTTACATCACAGCCTTTAGTCACTGTCCACACACACACACACACACACACACTGTAAATACAGATGGACGACATGACAGCTCTCCCTAAGTGAAGCCAAAACATCTGGATCGCCCCTTGGTGGCCGGCTGCGGTATAGGTCATGAAACCTGCCTCCTCCATGTTAACGGATGGGACATGTGCGAAACTCAAGGAAGAACACTGTCAAATCAAACAACTGTTTCTGAGCAGTTCACACTGACGGATGTTCAAGTGTCCATGCGTCGGATAAGTTTGGGCTTTAATTAGTTATTTGATGACGTGGTTCGGGTAAGGACCCAGAGTTGTCCGTGTGGACAGTGTGGACGCTGTCGTCTCTGTCCCGGTTGCCTGGCAGCTGGTGATGCTGTGGACAGAGAAGCCGAATCTCCGATGAGGTGGCGCCCCTCAGCTGACGATGTAAAGCGTGCAGAATCTGTCGGGAGCTCCTGTGGTTCGGTGCTCGCTGCGTTGCCTCCTCCTCTGCTGTTGTGTCGTCCCGGTGTCTGAGCTGGAAAGCGGGGCGGTGCTTCCCCAAATTGAGGTCTAGACAGACAAACATCTCGGTGGAGCGTAGCTAATGCTTCGGCCGCTGCATCGCATCCGAGCGCTGCAGGGTTCGGTGGTGGAGGCTCACTGAAAGAAATGTTGATTTTCACAGTCGCCTTGAATTCAGAACAAAGCGTTTGAGCCTCTGTGGGGGTTCTTCTCTGTCTCCGTCCTCAGAGTCTCCGTGCTGTCCCTGTCTCACAGTCACATGTCAATCAAAATGTCTCTGTGTCTTCACTTTGATTCCTTGAGTGATTTCATTCAGAGATGTGTTTGAATGAGAATCTCGTGTTTAAAAGTCTGACTCCTACAATCCAGTCTGTTTTTGTTCAACAACAACTTTTCATTTATTTTGGTTTTTCCCTTAACTTTCATATCTTGAAGGTACCTCCATCTTTAATCTACTGTCTTTCCTTCAGGTTAAATACGAAATTAAATATTTTTACTTTATTTTCTTTATTATTTCGGTGACTCGATAAAAGTCCTAACTTAATTAATCTTTTATAGATGATTTGATCAATAAGAAGAGACAGAATGTTTCTAAAAACCTTTTTTTCCACAGAAATAACCTGTTTTACATCAAATAAACAAATGATTGGTTTCTGTCTTAAAAAGGCGACATTTTAAAATCAAATCTTACTCTGAGGACAGAGGAGGGTTTTTAACGCTGCATATCTTTTGCAGTGTGGACAGTTAATGGGGGCTGCGGTGTGTCTGCTCCACTGGACGTGGTCTCTGGTTGGACAACTGAGAGCCAGCGGACTGTGTGTCAGATTAGCTCTGAAAGTCATTAGCGCAGCTCGATTTTAGCCGGGAACTGCGGAGCCTCCAGCGGCTCGCTGACAACTTCTATCTTCACTCACATCGTGTTAAAGGTCCACGAGGAAACACTCTGTTCCTCTGCTGCAGTCGCTCGTGGTGGGTTTTCAGCTTGAAGTCGGCAAACACGGAGCTTTCAGGTTCCAGAACGAAAAGCGAGTCGTCTCAGCTCAGAAGGTTAAAAGACTTGAATCAAGACGGTTGAGTCACAAACAGAGTTTGATTTGATTTGATTTAACTGCAGCTCATTAACTTTGACATCAGTCAGATCCTCCTGTTACAGTTCGATGTGATGTGTGTTTTTAATGATGTAATTTTGAGGTGAAGATGTTTCATACATTTTTAATAAGGTTTAAGTTTAGATAAGGAAAGTGACAGTGATGGAGTAAGTTTCCAGGAGCTGAATGAAAGTGTGTGTGTGTGTGTGTGTGTGTGTGTGTGTGTGTGTGTGTGTGTGTGTGTGTGTGTGTGTGTGTGTGGCAGCCCTGGATCGATGCAGCGTCCGTGTTATTCTCCCCCCCGCGGTCTCATGTAGCCAAACTGCTAATGTTCGGTCATCTAAAAATCTATCACTCGCTTTGCTTCCTTTATCAAACCTCACACTGAGCATCATCCCGGAACAACAGGAAGTACCAACACATCGCTCCACACACGACTGTTCTGTGTCACCTGCTTCTTACAGTTCATCGCCTGGACAACGTGAAGCTAATTTCTCAGCCAATCTATCAAATGGTTGACGAGCAATTTAAAACTCACCACGATTGTCTGTAAAAAAAAAAAAACACTAAAGCATCGTATGAAGCATCCAACATAACAAACTGGTGCCACAAGCAGTTCTGTGTTTGTGCCTCGTGTCGGGTTGTGGACTCACCTGTCGCTGGTTTTCCGTCTCGAGTCGCAGTCGAGCCTCGATGCAGCGCCGCGTCTCCAGAAAGGCCTGACGCTGAGCGCGGTCGGACAGGTAGCTGATGAATATCCCGGCAGTGTTCATGCACATGAACAACACAGCCTGAGCCGCAACCTGAAACACACACACACACACACAGAGATGTCACGACAATTATTTTGACATTTGAGTCCTCTCTGTTTTCAAGTGATGGTTCAAAGTTCCTTTGTCTCTTTTCATTTTCATTTCTAACCGCTCAGTGTGAGCTCGACAGGATCCTGATGCTGATACCTGTTCACATTCGACACCTTTAAAAGTTGCCAAATCAGCTACTAGCAGCTCCTGCTTGATGAACCTGGTTACGAACAGACGAATTTCTGCAGATGTTTATTTGCTGTGAACATCGGTCGTAATGTTATCCACGGAAACTGTGTGACCATGCAGATCTGTGATGTACGGGAGTCCGCAGATATTTAAGATCTCTGATTCCAAATAAAACAAGTAGGAGCTTAAAAATAAAACTTTCCTGCGAACAACAGGATTCTGAAAATCTAAGTGATGAATAGAAGAGCGTTGTCCGTGTTCGCCCTGAGGTTGTGTGATTATACATGTGTTGGTGATAAACAACTGGTGACCTGCAGATTAGTGTGTGTACCAACCATGACGGAATGATGTGTGAACAGAGCGTCTGTGTGTTGGTCTCATGGCCTCGCGCCTCATTACGTTCAGATGTATAGACTCTTTAGATAAAATACAACATCCAGATACTGGACGTGAAACGATGCAACATGAAAGTGAGGACTGTGTGTTCATTGGTGCTGTTCTCTGACCATGACTTTATGTTTTCACTCTTTATATAGAACACGTCAAGTGTCAGCGTGACAGTCCAATAAAGACTCTTCTGTTGAACGCGGTCGCAGTCACAGATGATTTGTCGAGCATGTGGCCGACACCTCTTCATGCGGTGGTAACCCTCTGAACTCTGCAGAACAAACGTTACTCCAGTTTCCATGATGGTTTCTTCAAATGCTTCTTATCTCTAAAATCCGTAAAACTAAAAGGTTCTGTGAATTAATAAACCACGTTAAACCATTAAAGTACGGACAGCGTGTTATAAATTGAAGAAATAAAAAAGTCTGAGACGTTTTCGAACATTTTGCGAATAAAATTAAAAAAATACAGAAACATGAACTAAATATTTCTTGACTCTTTCTCTTTCTTCTCCAATCCTCCTGTACACGATGATATCAACACGTTTTCACCCCATGTAACGAAACGCAATGATGTCATCACTCGTGACCAATGGGGTGACACTGAAAACAGAGGCCTTGTCTTTCTGCTACAAGAAGAATGAATGTTCTAAATATTCCAGTTGTTGTGTAACGTTAGTCTAAACAGGGTCAGTCATTTTCTGAATCTGCTTACAAACAAAAAGTCGGGGGTGAAGGAGTGGAGGTAAACATGGAACGTCCCCCAACTGGACAAATATATTCAACATAGCGTCGGTTAGAAAGCAGGAATAATTCACAAAATCACAAACGACCAACGGACGGGTGAATTAATCGTCCTCTGTTGATTCCTGAGGTTTGTAAAGTTTCAGGCTCCGAAACACACACATCGATAAAACACATCAGTGACTCACAAACACACGGCTAAAAATATTTTTTTACATCTGAGCAGCGGAGCTGATGTAACACTCTGCAACACCGGAGTCGTCCTCCGAGAGGTTGACACGTCTCACTGAGGAAAACCCTCACTTCAACACACACACACACACACGCTCACACACACACGCTCACACACACACACACACACACACACGCTCACACACACACACACACGCTCACACACACACAATTCAAATTAGCTATTTTTAGGTAAAGTGGGCAAGAGTGAAACTGTGTTTACCTGGGGGCGTGTGCGTGCGTGCGTGCGTGCGTGCGTGCGTGTGTGTGTGTGTGTGTGTGTGTGTGTGTGTGTGTGTGTGTGTGTGTGTGTGGGGGAGTAATTACAGTCACAGACAAGTCAGGACAGGTCCTGAACATCTGCTCCCACAATCTCAACAGAACGAGTCGTATACGTGTCTGCAGCTGATAAGATGTCGATCAAAAGGTCAAGCTTCCTCCCTCAGGTGAGGAGAGTTTGGGCTTTGAAGAGCCGAAGAGCCGATGCAGCATCATCCAGCAGCTTCTGCAAATGTAGCTGCGTTTGTGTTTGTGTTGTTTTCCACCTTTACATCAGGAGGTTTGAGTCTGAATCTGAAAATGAGCAGATTTCAGGAGATAATCTGAAGTTTAGTGCCGGTCTGAAAGCAGCTTCACACGAGGCCCTCTGCAAATCATTTTATTCATCAAGATCAAATCTCTTGAAACCAGTGCTATGTTGTTGCCTCCTGTCCGGGTTTTGTGTTTTTTTCTTTCGGGAAGAGAGAAAGTGCTTTCACTGGAGGCAGGATGGTGTCACAGCTGATAAGAAGCTCAGCAGACAGTGCAGTGTCTCTGAGAGAGAAGCTCTGCTGCACTAAGAGCACAGTCAAGAGGACAAAATAGAGCATGAAGAGGGGGTTTCTGATTTGTGTCGCTCTCCGCAGCTCAGCGCTCTGTGTAGAGCGAGCTGACATATTATTCAGGGGCTTTCCTTAACTGCCCGTCGGCCCGCGCTCCTGCTGCTGTTGTGAATACCTTAAATGCTCAGATAGAGGCAGAGGCGGTTTACTTTGATGGAGATGCACATGGACAGTGGACAGTGGACAGATTCAGACTGAGGCTTGTCCCTCTGAAAACCAAAGACAGACCAACTCCTCCGTGGTGAAATGGAGCAACGCAGCGGGACGTTAAATAACACGTGTATTTAAAAAATGGCAGTGATTCCTCAGATGCTGTCGTCAAACCTCTAACTGAGCCTTGATTTTTACATTTCAACCTTGTACTGTTTAATAAATACAACTGCAATTCAGAAGATTCCAAAATAAAAAACACTTTTGGAAAGATGCAGTACGGGTCGATCGGATCGGGGGGGCACTCGGGATCTTTTTTTTGTGAGGCACATTTCAACATTTTCCCTCCATCCTCCTCGTTTTTCGTTATGTGAGCGTACATCAGATTTATACGGTTCAAAATATTGCAGACGGGGCCTTTAATGTTTTATTTATTAAGACCATTAATTAAAATGTTGTGCAGGAGCCGCAGCGTTTCACCTTAAAGAAAATAATGGTGCGAGATTTCACATTCAGAACTGGATATGCGTAGGAGTATCAGAGGATTTTTTTTTTTTTTCCTTTAAGACGCACACACACACACACACACACACACACACCGTCCTCACACTCTCCTCCCCTGAGGCTCTTCACTGTATCTCACAGAGCTGCGGAGCCTCCCAGTGCATTACGGTGTATCACTGTGTTGTTGTGAATCTCTCCCAGGACGCCATCAGCACTGATTCAATTTCTTGTTGGCCCCCTGAAGGCCTCTGCTCCTCCCACGGAGACGAAAATTAAAACCCCATAAGCTGCGGCGGCAGCTGTGGCAGCGTCCATGTTGTTTTGGAAAAGAGCAGCGCCCGCTCGCCATTAAAGGGCATCAGCGCGGAGGCCGCGGCGCTCTCATTAAAGGAAAATGCCAGTGATGTGGATGTTTTTAACGAGGCCTCATTAAGATCAGCGGCCTGGGAAGAGGCACAGCTTTACAAACAGCTACATGGAAAATAACCAGGTTAATAATAGTAATAATTATTGTAATGTCTTCAGCTTGATTCAAGGATGAGTAAGTGGCTCACTGTCACATTTAACCAGCGCTAACGACAACACACGTCTCAAACTCAAATATAGAGCTTTAAACTCCTGACCACACTTTTCTACAACGCACATTTGCAGCTCGAGTCTTCAAAACCTTTACCGCCGCACAGCCGGGACATCAGGGTCAATGTGGCTGCAACCGTCCGGATTCATGACGCGACATCATCGATTAATCACTAAATCCATGTGATGGGCGGTTGTGTGCAGACCAGTGTGTAAAAGTCAACGGTTCCCACACTGTGTGTCTGACCCTGAAGTTACGAGGATGAATCTGGACCCTGTGTTTACGTTTCTCAGCTCGTCACATCAGCTGGATGATTCATGAACCAACGCCTGGGATCAATATGTCAGAGCTATCACTTACCTTCCTGCATAATGATGAGCGCACTGATTCAGTTACGTTCACAGACGAGACTTTACACATTTAAATACGTGTGGACTCAGAGTAACAGCTACGTTTCCCCGTGTGGCACCGCCTCAGGTCAATCTGCTCTTAGTATCGACGAGTGCAAACGTGTGAGCGGAGTCGCAGAGACGAACCTCCCTGCTGCCGGCGCCGCCGCTCTCTGCAGAAAACACTCCTCTGCCAGATGAAGAGATTTATTCTGTGGCCTCGACATACACAAGAGGACAGCGAAGGATTAACTCGGCTTCACACGCTCGGTAATCGGCCGACGACTGAATGAAGACATCCCACCGTGGACACAGGCCGTCAAAAGATATCACATTTCAAATGTAACATGACATGGACGACCTCAATCAATAACACAGAGTGTGACTGCATCGTCTCACATTTTCTTTAATGCGGCGGATCCAAATCTGATGAACCTGTTTTTATGAGCCGGACAGAACCAGGACCTTTGACCTGCATAACGAGTATGATCACAAATCGAACAGCATGGTTCATTAAACAGAGACGTTCCCAGCCAAGCCGCGCCAAAATCCATCAGGGTCGATGGTTCTGCGAAACACAAAGAGGACGACATCACACAGTCCAGGACAAAAACATGTCGGTATGAAGACGAGGAGTCGAACACGCAGAGGACGCAGTCTCAACAGATGAAGACGTTGCAGAAAAAGGCAGATTTGATCGTTTTCACTTTTCCACGTCAGGCTGATCGCAGCTCTTCTTAGCACCTCCGGTGTCACAGCCCGGCTGTTTCCCGCCTCAACGTGTAAATTGGATGAATGAGATGACAACTGGGAGTCTGCAGAAGTGTGTGTGTGTGTGTGTGTGTGTGTGTGTGTGTGTGTCATCTCAAACAGGCTGTGATGAAAACCAATATGTTCTGAATATGTTTCGTGACGACGAGGCGCTGAATTCACTTTTCATATCGTCTGTGTCGCTGCAGTGTTTGAACAGTAACTCATCACAATGTTGAGGGGCACAGTACTTCATCACTGTGAACTGTACATGAAGTATATCATCGTCTTTATATCACGATGTAATCAGGCTGTGTAGTGAGTACAGGGTGAGTATGGATAGACACCACCCTGCTCTGGTTAGAGCTCGTTCCCAGCTCCTACATTTGAACATTTGAGTTCAGATTCTCTTTCTAACTCTGTGGTTTCATAACAACAACCTCTGGTCCCCGACGAACCTTCTGTACGTCGGAACAGAAGCTCTAACATCGGTGTACTTCCCCCTCTTGTTGTGGCCTTTGGCGAGGCCTCTCCCGAGCATGTGATCCTGACATTTCCCCACAGCTCAGCCTGCAGCTCTGCAGCATGCTCGTCTCTCTAATGTCACTCTACGTATGCAGCGTCTTGTTTTTCCCTCTGAGCGAGAGGCAGGACGGGACGCAGAAAGCAGCCATTGTGGTGAGCTCCACCAGCTCGCTGTGTGGCTGTAAACAACTTTGATGGATTGCTGGCTGAATGCATGCGGTCGTCGAGGGCTGACGCATACATCTGACTCATATGTATATTCTGCAGTGTGGACGGGGTGATTGTGCTCCCTCAACGGTTTCTGAGGCTGATATTTGATATTTGATCGTAGAATCCTCATCTACACGAGTCGGTGCTGTACCTGTGAGCTCCTGCTTCTCTCCGACATCAGAGAACATTTGAAACATGATAACAACGTGATTCGCACACGCATGAGAAAAACAATTATAACACAAAAATGATGGTTGAGACCATAGACAGAAATCAGGGTTGTCTTTCTTAGATGTCCCTGAGTCCTCAGGTAAGAGCTCATGATGGAAGACTGTGTTTTTTTGCCTTGTGGAGTTCTGCTGCGTTGGTTCTTGAAAGACGAGCTGAGGGTTATTATTCCCTGAACTGTCAGGGTGACAGATCCCCGGGGAGGGGGGGGGGGGGGCAGGTAGCAGCAGCCTGCGGGAGACGAGAAACAGCATCTGTGATACTGAAGCCGCTGAAGTCCAGTTTAATTCCCGGGAGACGCCGCGGTTTGTTCGGAGGCAGTGACGTCCTGTTTATTCATCCTGACGACAGAATCGTGACGTGATTGTTTTGACTGTGAATCGTAGAATCTGATTTTGTAGATTCAGGTTGATGTAAAAATGAGTTAAGGATAAATGGACGTCTGTGAATCCAGCGTCACGCTCTGAGACCATCCGCCGGCCGCTCGCTTCGCTTCGCTCCACAGACATTTGGCTGCGATGATGTCACTGCTTTGGTTCCCCCGCTGCCAGACTCTTATCGGACGTGACAGGTAGTCGTCGTGTTGTGTAATACCAGGGTGTCAGCTCGCACTCGGCCTCGAGACAAACTCACGGAGGGCTCGGCAGTTTCATCGGCAAGTGTCAAACTGCTCTGTTGGGATTGTGCAGGAAGCTCCGCACGTTCACTTTTTAAAAACAAAGACAAAGTAACTGTGACAAAGAGTTTGAGTCGTGTATAAAATCATCATCTGGAAACAATGGAGAAGTTTTCCCTCTTTGTTTTAAACTAATTTAAATGATAAATGTGCACAATTCTAATCTGTTTCTCTAAATGAATGATTTGAATTGAAAACTATTTATTCTCAGTTCATTAGTTTTCTGCTCCACAAATATTAACTGTTCACAGATTTAAGTAAAGTCTTTATTTGTCTCGTTTTTTGGATTCCTCTCTTTTTGTACAGTGAATGTGAAATTATAATATTTTAAAATCAGAAACACAATGACATATCTATTTTTATAGTGATAAAAAATATATTCAAATCGAATCATACCAGCTCAACCAGATTATAAAAGTGACCGAAAGGGTTAAATAACCGATCTTTAAAATAGTTTCTGTGTGAAACACGATGCTTTTAAAACATGGATCATGAATCAGACTTTAGTCCGACTGAAAAAAATACACAACAAGCATCAAACAGACCGGGACGACGAGAGCGATGAAGAAACAGAAGACGAGTTGTGTACAGATATTATCACTCAGGGCTGAAATAAGTCATTAACACTGTGCAGTGATTCAGGACAAACATCAGTTTCCTGTCGTGTCTTAAAGACGATTCAGAGTCTGAGCTGCTGCTGGAGGAGACTCGGGGTCAGACTAACGATTGCATGCCTAAAAAAAGGTTCTTGATGGATAAATCAATACAAGGCGCCGCCGCACTGGCAACAAACTGTTGAGACAACATTTAACAGCTTCAATTAAAGTGTGAGGTCTTTGATTGTTCCAGAAAGCTTGTCCCAGGTGGCCACCGTACAAATAAACCGGAGAGAACTCCTCAAAGACTTTTATCAGCGTGAAGTTCTTCATCTTGTTTGTGATTTTCAAACAGCAAAGACAAAGCTCGACGACCCGTGAGTGGAACAGTTCGGCTGAATCCCGTGTGGTCAAACATTTTCTCCATGTTGAAATCAGGCGTTTTCAACTGTACCTGTTGTTTTTCCACATTTCCAACAGATAAACAGTAATCCAACAGTAATCTCATTAAACGCTGACCCCAGAGGAGAACGCTGCTGCCGGCGGGAGCCCGGTACTATGAATAGATGACTGCTGCCGTGGAGTGGGTGTAAGAGTGAGGGGTTGGTAATCCCGTCTGAAATCATCCTCAATGTGAAGAATAAGCCGGAAATCACCACGACTCTGGTCTTAAAACCTCAATATGTTCTCAAAGGTCGCTGCGCATCAAAACCAGTTCAACCACTGAGGTGGAAATACAAAGACAAGACGTCACAGTCTGGTTTCAGCCCCTTGTAAAAAAAAAGAAACTGAGGAGAAGTGAAGTGGAGGCAGTTTCTTTACTTGTGTTTTTACCTCCACCAAGGATGTAATGATTTGATCTCTGTCCGTTTGTCAGTGAGTGAGTGAGAAGAATGTGGCATGAGTCATTTAATTTAGGTCTGGATCTGAATAATCGGGCAGATCCAGGAACGTTGTGTCCGCTTCTCTGCAGTTTCCCACAATTCAGTTCTATTCCATCTGATTGTGTGTGTGTGTGTGGTGCTGAAGGACCTCGTGTCTCGAGGCACTTTCCATGGTGCGTTTGAGACTTTTCACATTATTGTAGAGAACCCAACAAGCGGCACTATGGAGAGAATGTATTCAATCTGCAGGAGAAGCAGGAGGCGAGTGTTGGAGAGATTCAGACGTGTTCACACCTGAAAGATGAGAAATGTGTGTGTGCATGGAGGAGGAGGAGGAGGAGGAGGAGGAGGAGGAGTAGTTGGGGTCAAGCTCCTGACTCCATGAAGATGGATGATTCTCTGAACTGACTCAGTGATGCTGAACATGTGTATCTGCAGTCGTGACCCCGGTCCCTCCCGTCAGATCCTCACCTGCTCCTGGTCATCACTCAGCTTGTTGCGTGTTCGACCTCAGGAGCCCTCGGAGTCAGCCTGGTCACCACCCCCCCCCCCAACCACCATCCATTAAGAAAGCGCTGATTTGTGTGAGATAATCAACCTGCATGGTCCTTTAACCTCCCGACCCGGCCTCGAGCCGAGCGAGAGCTAACAGCAAGAGAAACTACAGGGAGAGGAGGACGAGGAGGACGAGGAGGTCGAGGAGGTCGAAGAGGACGAGGAGGACGAGGAGGACGAGGAGGACGTTTTAAATCTGCGCTCGTTACGAGGATCAGCTCCGGCCGCTCTGCTTTGCTACCGGTTCGTCTTTAAACCCAATTTAAGATCACGTTAATAATGTGTGTGAGGAGCTCCGTGGTTTCTCCTCCGCTCCCACCGATATTTTTCATCCTTTAATCCTCTCAACTTTCCAACAAAACAACTCCTCCGGTCTTCTGAACCCAAAGCTTTTCAGATTTTCACGGTCCAGGCTCAGAACAAAGAGACATTTTGATTTAAATTTAAAACAGCAGATTTATTTTTACTGAATCATCAAAAACCCATTTAATTGGGCACAGTTACTACTTTGTCCCTTTCTGCTTCTCTTAAAACATTTCTATCTTATTTATTTTGAAATATATTTATTACTTTCTTGTATTTTAGTGTCTCTGTCGCAGCAAATCATTGTTTTATCCTTTTATTTCTCAGTTTAATGTTTAAGGGGTTGCAGAGGTTGACACACAACCATTCACACGTCTCGAGTAAACACTCCACTGTCTTATCACCTTATATGCTGAATATTTTGTGCAATATAGTTTTATATCATATATATATATATATATATATATATAGCTATATAACACAGTAGGTGTGAATGTAAGCGTGACTGGTTGTTGATCTTGTGATACGTTGGCGACCTGTTAGCCTCTCGCCTAGCGTCCGCTGGGATCGGCGCCAACTCCTGCTACGAACGTCTCAGGATAAGTGTGATGGAGGATGGACGGATGGATGTTGGGTCGCTGTTGTGTAAAGCAGGTTCCGTCTGATCAGATGGTGAAGCTGAGATGTTTCTCTTTAGCGCTATGAATAAGAACCTAATCGTGCTTTGACTCTTTAGCGTCAGACGTGGGGCAGTTTCCTCGTAATGTTGCCGCTTGTCTCTTCCAACTATTTTCTCATTTTACAATTTAAAGTATTCAACTTCCTCAAAACCACAGCAGGAGTAAAAAAAGTTTCTTCCTTAAATACAAGTTCTCTTCCTAAAACAAGAAAAGTGAACTTTGCAAAAGTAAAACTTCTCTTCCTCTTGTCTTTGTTCTCATGACGAACACGATAAAGTTTGATTTTCTCTGCGTGCGACCGTCAAAGGACAAACACTCCTCAAACGCACTCTTTTCTTTCTCCTGCTTTTTGTTTACGAGTCAAACCCTTAATTTTGCAGCAGAAAGTTTCACGAGGACACTGACGCACTGTTTGAGTGAGGCAGCCAGAGACGCCAGATGAATGTCTGGCTGATAATGGAGGAGGAGGTGGAGGAGGAGGAGGAGGAGGAGGAGGAGGAGGAGTGTTAGTGTCCTGAGAGGTGCAGTGAGTGTGGAGGTCAGTCTCCACTGGCTGAACACGCTGGATCATAACTGACACATTTCAGGAAGTTTGAGCTTTGACGACATGATGTTAGAATAAAGTGACAGAACTTCAGTGGGAGAGAGAGACGGTGGGAAACACCTTCACGTCCTCCCGGGGGGGGGGACTGACTGTTCTGTAAAACTTTGCGTGGTGTGATTTATCAAGTCAGGACGCTCCTCTGACACCGAAACTCTCCAGAGGTTTCAGCGCCCACAGCGGCAAGTGGAGAAATGAGGGGGAGGGGCTGTGACCCTCCCAGACACACACGTTTTTCAGAATCTATAGACACGGGGCGGAAGTTAAAAATTCCAGGAGGCTTTCTGATTGGACGCAGGATGAGTCATCAAACAGAGATTTAGATGTAGAAATGCCAGGATGTTGGTTTTATAACGAGATGAACTGGATTCAACCTGGAACATGGAGTCTTTAGGTGGTGATGAGTGACGGAGCTGTTCTTATTCAGCAGATCTCATCTCATCAGGATTTCAATGTGAAAACGATGAGAACAAGTTTCCATTTCTATTCACAGGAAATGGCATCAACAGGAAATTAGAGCGGGAATAGATCAGAAAAGAGATGATGACGATGAAAGCGTCTAAATCAGGGAACATTAGTGATAATTGGATGTTTTTAAAGGTCTGATTCTCTCGACTGCTGCAGGACATCAAGTTTTCTGTCGATAAAATAATTATTTGGTGTTGTCGACACACAGCAGATGATTACACTATATTTTTAAAGTTTTTTTTTTTCCATAATGTTTAAATTACACAGTTCTCCACTTTGGCAGTTAAGCAGAGCCTCTTAGGAGCATGTTTGGCTGGGTCGCAATAACACCTGCTGATTTCTAAATGGATGAAGACTGTTTGTTTCCTGCCCTGATTCCGAGGTTCATCCGCGGCAGAGGAAAGAGACACGGAGGACGGTAAAAGCTTTTTCGTCTGAAGCAATTTTTGGAATAGTCTGAGAGGTCATGGCGTAAAAATGTCAATGGAAAACTCTGCCATTAAAAGCTCAAAAACTGCAGCTGATGGCCCTGATCCTTCATTAAATATTAAGAGCGGCTGAGTGCAGTGTCTGGTAACAGCAAGATTGTCCGAGATCAACCGCATGAAACCGGCGAGATGGAGGAGGAGGAGGAGGAGGAGGAGGAGGAGGGTGAAAGAGAGGTAAAGGAAGACGAGGCAGCGAATGATGGAGTCAGCGATTCGTCGCTCTGCACCGTGTCCCTCCTCCTGCAGAAATGATTTCTCACGGAGCTGAGTCAGAAGACGCTCGTCTGCAGAGGGTAAAGAAAGAAAAGGCAGAAAAACGCAGCAAAGAAACACGACGTCTCAAAGACAACACAAGGTCACGACCTTAACTGTGTCAGGATCAACATGGCCGCCCGTCATGGTACTCTGGGTTTTAGGAAACAGAGAGTGAACATGGGACAATGGAATCTGTCCAACAACGAGGAGGGGACATTTCAGGTTTTCATAAAGACGTGAGGATCGTTTTATTGAGGGTTACGATATCTGTCCTCCTACGACCACTTCTGGTTAAATTTACATTCAGCCATCGTTGAGTCCGGAGACAACAGGCTACATGACGAGGATCTGCTCGTGCTCGCCGTTTTTTTTTTTTAAACCACAACTGAAGCAGCTTCCTCTTCTACAGCTACACAACGTGAACTACTGCCGCTCACCACATGGAGCGTGTTCTACCTATTTAACGTAGACAACACAAAGACGTTAAGAAAAACTACTGATGACGGATAATATGGTAAAACAAACCAGAAATTAGTTAAATATAAGACGTACATTATTATTATGCCTCCCCTCATCGAGACGTTAAGACCAATAATATCGTTTTAAGAATCAAACGTTGGCTTTGATTCCTGTGATATTTTTACCAAACCCCTTTGACTTGCTTCACCATAAACCTATTCCTTGAAAATGGTTCCTTCCATCAGCACATTATCAGCCAGCGGCACAGAAACACACTGAAAACCTGATCAGTCGCTTTTCACAGAAATGCCTGAAATTGTAAAATGTAAATATAAACGTAAAGGAGGCGTCTTTGGAAAAGACAGAGGACGGGTTTGATTGTGATTGGCTTGCAGCGGTGGAAAAAAAGCTAAGCCTTTTTAACGGTAACACTCACAGAACATTTCCTTCAGGCTACGCTAACGGCGGAAGGTTAAAAATGCACGCATGTAGTCGTCTTATGAAATCCACTCTTCCCTTTTTTTCTCCTCTCTTTTCTCCTCTATCTCCTCGGTGCAGCCGGCGCTCCAGGTAAGCTGAGTTTGACCTTGAAAGAGGACGATGGAAGAACGGCTAATCGGGGGGTGCACAGCCCTCGCTGTGTGTGTGTGTGTGTGTGTGAACAGAGGGAAAGATATAGTGCTACTGACGGTTTTATAATGCTCTTAGCATCACAACAACACTCCCCTCACACCAATACACACACATTATTTGACACACACACTCCTCCACTGCCCACAGTCTAATCTGCTCTTCTGACGCCTCTGTTTATTTAACAGCACGTGAAACAGGCTAAGTGACTCCTGCACAAAGGCAGCGGTCAATACAGCAGCGTCTGACGGGGAAGACAAGAATCAAGTTCTATTCAGAGTCTTTTCAGGATGTGAAGAAAGAGAAGAAGCGCAGAGCAGGTTGATATAAGCTCATTGTGTAGAAGGTGGGGTTTGATTGTATTGGTGTGAAGGATTAAAGGAAAAGCGACGGTCAATATCGAAGCTGTAGATGGGCCCGAGACAGAACCGGGGTCGATGGAGGCTATTCTGAGTCTGACAGGAAGTATGAGAAGTGAAGAGTGGAGAGGAAGAGGAGTCTGGAAACAGGTCTGGAAGGAGAGAAGACATTTTTAGAAGATGAGAACATGGAGGGAGGGAGGATACACGTCTGTAGATCCAGTCAAATCATGACCAGACAGTTTGAAATCAATTACCACATAAAAACGAACGTATTGCTACTGTGATCGTGATCAAGGTGGCAGCTGAACGTGAATCACGATTACAACTCTGTGATTAGAGCTGCCCCTTCGTCTCTGTAGCACATTTACTTGTGTTCCTCTTCGGTCCCTCACATGTTAAAGGCGGAGGAGGGGATTTGTGGACTGATTCGTTGCCACAAACAGGAAGTGTGAGAGCTGTGTGAAGTCATCAAACCTGACAGGAAACACTTGCTGTTCAGTGTAATCAGTCAATCAAGCTTTATTTTTATAGCCCACATTCACAAATCACACTTTGCCTCACAGGGCTTAACAAGGTGCGACAAGGTTTAACAATGTGTGTTTCTGTACAGAAACGTGGTTCAGTACATGACTCCAAACAAAGAAGAAGGGATGAGCTCTTGTTCTTGTTCAGACAGACGAGGCTACGGGGGCAGATCGTAAATTAAGGCCCATATTAGCAGGTCTGGTCCAACAACACCAGGTTTTGTCCGTAAACACGGGTTCTGAAGATATAAAAAATACATGGGGCGTCACTGATGTGAAGCTTCCACATGAACACACATCCTTTGATTCAAAGCACCAGAGTGCGTCCTATAAACACAACAATATGAACGACGACGGTCACTGACCGCACCTCCCTCTGAACGTCCAGTGTGATTATATACAGTATATTACATGTTCACTCCGTCCTTAAACAAACACAATTAATAAGAGCGGATTAGCAGCGAGTCCAGTCTTCCTAACCCCAGGAGCGCAGTGTGAGCCGCCCTAATCC
Source organism: Paralichthys olivaceus (assembly GCF_024713975.1). Classification (NCBI taxonomy): domain Eukaryota; kingdom Metazoa; phylum Chordata; class Actinopteri; order Pleuronectiformes; family Paralichthyidae; genus Paralichthys; species Paralichthys olivaceus. The sequence continues at coordinate 1,127,963 of NC_091108.1, read as the reverse complement.
TGCCTCCACCGCTGCGTCCATCCAGCTGCACACACTCCACAGCAGCTCGCATGTCACTGCAGCCGCATTAAACCACACAACATGTAAGGCGCTGATCTCCGAGCGTTTTTCAGGTTGACTAATACCAGCACGCAACGTCAAAATAATCCCTCCCACCCACAGGGTTTAATACTACCCAGCAAATACTTAGAATAACGACACGAGCTGAGGCTCATCGCAGCACGAGTGGAAGCTAATTAACGGACTCAGTCAACATATCAGTGGAACATGGAAACTTTTGGAAATCTTTAAAAAAGACAGACAGGCGTTCAGCAACACGCTCTACAGGTTCAAACACGTCTCTGGGTTCAAACTGTGGTGAAACGTGAAACATGGATTTTGTTCAATGGTTCTTTCATCATTTGATTAATTGTCAGTGTGTTGAGTCACAGCTCGATTAGCGCTGCAGCTAACAGTCATTTTAATTGCTGAGTAATTTGTTGATTTTTTTTTTTCTTCATTGATCAAATAATTGTTCTGGTTCATGAAGTCTGGTTTCATGTGCGTCACAACATTCCGAGGGGACGTGTTCGGACGTCTCGATTTCCTCATTTGTGTCTCTGTTAATGATCCAGACACCAGAGAAGAGCAAACAAAGAAGCGAACGGACCTGACGGTGAAAAGTTGGAGCAGCTGATGATGAAAGAAACGACTGAATTCAAACAGTTTGAAATGAAACAATCAGCCGCTGCAGAGCGAAGTGTCAGCCTCTGAATCCAGATAACCGCCGCCTCTTTAAAACTTTTGACCTCTGACCTCTCCTCCAAGACGCTCTGCTGGGTCGCTGGCTGCAGGCGGAGCGACACAGCTGAACCACACAAGAGGGGAGCTGGGAAATCCCCCCCGAGCTACACAACACGAGTCACACAGAGCGGCCTGCAGTCAGCTGCATCACGTCTACGGTCAGCTCCCCGTCCACGCAGAGGGTCAGCTGAGACCTCGCAGTGAAGCATGATGGGATTAAGCGTGACACCGTTGGAACGACAAGGCTCTGTTCATCTGAGTGTGTGGCATGAGTAGCGCTGGTCACGCTCCCGGTCGCTGCACTGTATTTTTACGTCGCTGCACACTTGTGATATATTATCTCTTTATAATCTATCTTATTATGTCTCGGTCTGTGTGAAGCTCTTAGACTGGGACTTGTCTTTGCAGTATATAAATCAGCTCTGTGTGTTGTTACCTTCGTCCTCCTGCGATTAACAAATATTTGTATCATCGATTTATCTCTTTTCTTTTACTCAGTTGATCGCACATTCCGACAGATATTCAGTTTAACGAGATTCAAAACTGCAAGAGCGAGAAGAGCTGCAGAATTGTTGCTTCCTGTTCGACTTATCGACTAGCTTCTACTTTCAGACCAAAAAAAGAACTAAATATGAAATTAAATACGTTATCAGTGTCAAAACAAAGAGCTTGTGGCCTTGAAGTGACGACTCTGATATGAGAATGTTTATTAAGCAAAATCTGACAAAAGAACGTGTCCAATTTCTGTATTTTCTCATTGATAACACATTTCCAGGAGTTTTGTCAATTATAGTTTATTGACTTACATAACCTTTAAGTTGAAGTTGTACAGATTTTAGAGATTGATGATTCTCCAGGAAAGTAAATCACAGTAAGAGAAAACACAGGAGAAGATTTCTACAGAAGCAGGATGGTTTTATGATCATTTAGGATCCGTGTATGTTAACCGGAGGAATATCCTCTGTTCTTAACCCTCAACAAGAGGGATCCCTCTCCCAGGACGGAGTACAATGTCAACAACACATCTTTACTCTGTGTACCTGTTGATGTTGGCAGCGTATAAGACACACCACCCACACCACCTCCGTCGTGAAGCCAGTGTCTGAAACCTGTCTACTGTGTACTGACCAGCAGGGGGCGACTCCACTGGTAGTTTCTATAGAAAATGTTTCCAGTTCTCACTTTATAACGTCAGGAAACTTTGTCCTCAGGAGTTTTTGTCTCAGTCTCTAGTTTCAAGTCTTCTTCAAACAGCTGATGTTCATTTATCAGTTATGATCATTTAGAGTCAAACAGACCAGAGAGAACCGGACTGTCACCACACGAGAAAGAAGGTTTATAACATTCACCAGAAGAGGGTGCTAAGGAGAACAAAGTGTGTGTGTGAGTGTGTGTGTGTGTGTGTGTGTGTGTGTGTGTGTGTGTGTGTGTGTGTTGGACAGCTCCTGGTGCTGAAGCCTCAGCAGTCAGACCAGCCTGGTGTCACATGGTCTCATCACTGAAACTGGAATATTTAATAATGATCAGAATCAGATTCACACCAACGACAGAAACAACTGTTCTCAGATCAGCTGAAAACAAATCACGACCTGCTGCTCGAGTCTGTTCTGATCCGACTCAACATCACAGTGAAGCAACAGACACAACACCTCAGGACAAACGTACCTGGAGGAGAGGAGAGGATGAGGAGAGGAGGAGAAGAGGAGGAGAGGAGAGGAGAGGATGAGGAGAGGAGAGGATGAGGAGAGGAGGAGAAGATGAGGAGAGGAGGAGAAGAGGAGAGGATGAGGAGAAGGGACAAGATGAGGAGAGGGGGAGAAGAGGAGAGGATGAGGAGAGGAGAGGATGAGGAGAAGGGAAAAGATGAGGAGAGGAGGAGGATAGGAGAGGAGCAGAAGGGACAAGATGAGGAGAGGGGGACAAGGGAGAGGATGAGGAGAAGAAGAAGATTGAGGAGAGGAGCAGAAGGGACAAGAGGAGGACAAGGGAGAGGATGAGGAGAAGGGAGAGGATGAGGAGAGGATGAGGAGAAGGGACAAGATGAGGAGAGGGGGACAAGGGAGAGGATGAGGAGAAGAAGAAGACCGAGGAGAGGAGGAGAAGGGACAAGGGAGAGGATGAGGAGAAGTATGGGAGGAAAGATGGCGCCTCGGCCAGTGAGGCTGGAGGAGCTGAGGACAGGTGAGCGCCTACCTGGTTGGTGGACAGCTGTGCATTGTGGGAGATGAGCAGCTGCACCAGGATGTGGAGCCCCGAGGTGAACAGGCCGGCCATGATGGCCCAGTTGAGCGGCAGTGGCAGCATGCTGTAGGTGGCGAACAGGGTGAACAGCACGTAGCCCACCCCGTCACCCAGCAGCCCGTAGCCCAGCCCGGCCGCCAGGATCTGCGTGGCCATGGCCACCCAGGTGACCACGCCGCTGTACTGCAGGTAGCCGTGCGACGTGGTGTCCTTCCGCACCACCACTAAGGCACAAATGACAACCTCGATGCCCGTGAAGAAGCCCAGCAGCGTCCCCTTGATCGGGTCCATGGGGGAGGAGGCCAGGGTGAGGTGCAGCACCAGCAGGGTGAGCTTCGTCACCACGTCCAGGATGTTCATCACCACCACAGACTTGCGCCTCTGGCCCAGAAAGTAGCGCTGGTAGAGCCGCTCCAGGTCGCGGGACTTGAACGCGTTGCGCAGCGTGGGGAAGATGACGCCCCGGTACGTGTAGCCCCAGTTCAGGAAGAAGTCGGAGTTGCTCGGCGCGCAGTCGATCTGCAGGAAGCCGAGGTCGCTGCTGGCGCGCTCCGGGAACACTTTGGTCCCGCCGTTGTTGTGCCGGTCCCCCACCGACGTCCTCCCCGCCGACTGCTTCCGCGCGCCCTGGCCCGGGTCGTAGGGCTCGTCCGCCCCGACGCCCTTCACCCCTCCGCCGCTCTGCTCGTGGATGAACCGCTGCTCGGTGATGTGCCGCACCGCGTTCTGCCACAGCAGCCGCTTGGGTCGCGCGCTGCCGCCGCTGTTGCTGCTCGGTGTCCGGTTGATGGTGTACAGCTCCTCGCTCGCGCTGGAGCACCGGACCTCGGACAGCTCCATCCCCGCCGCCGCTCGTCGCCGGTGTGGCTCTCGTCTCTGTCGGTAGTGTCGGTGTGTCGTCTCCCTGCCTCCCGGGTGTGAGTTAGCTCAGCGGTTTTGGGGGAACGACGTCCTCTCGTGCGCATCGAACCGGGGGCGCGTGCTTCTCTCTCGGGTTGCGGTGAGCACGGCACGGGGCAAAGCGCGGATGGAGGTCATTGTCACGCGAACCATCCCACTGAAGAAACAGTCCCGAGTGGAAAAGCATCTCCCGGATTAACCGCGAACCGCCGCCATGAATCACCGGGCGGTGCGTCCCATCAGCGGCTCGAACCACCGTGAACCGACCGTCCGCACCATCAGGGTGCCGCGGCGTCACGGAGAAACCGGGATCCGTGAAGAGCAGGGCGGACGACCGGGTGTGAGCGGGCGTCAGGGAGGCTTCTCTCAATTAAACCCCGCGATGGCTCGTGCGTCGCAGGCACAGCTGGATCCGTTCACTCCGTCATGCTGGAGGAAACAAAGCCACGGTAACTCCCGGTGCTCTGTCACGTTCACGGGAGACGCCACGCGAGGACAAATCCAGGAAGATCCAGAGACGAAGAGAAATCCGTGTCCGGAATCTGTTTCTTTAACAAACACGCTCACACGCACGCGGGCCTGTGGGAGAAAACCCAAGAAGCATCAAGTTGTTGTTGAAGCGCGCGAGCTCCGCAGCGTCTCCATCCGCACGAGGACACGCAACACCTGTGTGTGTGTGTGTGTGTGTAGAGGGGGTGTCACAATGCCGTCCTGTACACACACTCACACATACACGCGCACACACACGCGCGCACATGTAGCTGAGCGAGCCTCCCTCTTCTTCTCTCTCCTCCTCTTCCTCCTCGGTGTTTGAAGCGTGGAGTGGATGTTCAGAGAGACACGGCGGCGCGAGCGAGTCAGTTTGACGTCACTCACCCAGTGTGTGCGTGCGTGTGTGTGCGCGCGCTCCCCCTCCCTGTCTTAACCGTCTCCTCATCCCTCTCTCCTCGTCTCTTATCTCCATTTATCCACCCCCCTCTCTCCTCCTCTCCTTTCTTTCTCTCTCTCTCCACCCTCCCCCCATGCAACATTTCTCCTTCCCTCCATATTACCCCACACCCCCCCCACCTCCTCTTTCTCCCCCTCTCCTCTGCAGCTCAACTTCAACTGTCTGGTTTCTGAAGCTTAAACTCCAGCTCTGGTTTTACTGGTTTGCTCCTTCATTTATTTTAATGCACCAACATGAGATCACATGTGAGGCGATCAACCCCCCCCCCTCCCCCCAAACGCTCCTGTCTCCAGAGCTGCAGGACGCCTCCCCCCGCCAAGTGATGTCACCTGAGTCAGAGTCACTTCTGACTGATCGTCTGAAGAGTATTAATAAAAGAAACTACACTCTGAGGTCTGTCACCAGCTAACACGTCTGAATCTCCAACTGAGCTGTCCGCGCTTCAGTTGCATTGTGGGCCATGCCTCAGTTCTCGATCCTTGTTTCTGAATCTCCTCGTGATGACGTGATGTGTTGCTGCAGAACATCAAACATTCAATGAGCTGCTGTTGAGACCCGGTCGATGTTAGCTGAAGATATTTGTTGCTGTGTGTTGAACACAAACTTTTTCCCGGTGAGTTTTGCTCGAAGCTTCCACCTCAGTGTTTCATTCTGCACAAAACGGAGACAAAACTTCCTGTTGCACGTTGTTCCCGAGACGCAAAAAACTCAAAGTGCACAAGCGTTCATGGTCATTGACGCACAAAACGCTCGAAGATCAATGAGCATCAGCAGAAAAAGTGCAGTGTCAGCGTCTACACTGTCAAAATACAGAAGTTAGCGCCTGCATTGGCACTGGGCAATATGCTTGTTGCCACAAGTGAAGCAACTTGATCGCCCCCTGGTGGCTGGCTGCAGTGCAGGTCATAAATCAATCAAAGTAGACGTTTAATAAATGTTTGTTAAAGATGTTTCTGTCATGTCAGGTCGTTCTTCTCTGAAGTGTTTCAGTTTGGTTTTCATTACTTATTTGATGATATAAAAATAAAGACGTCATGATTGACAGCTGAGACTGACTCCTGATTGGTTGAGTGCTGGTCTGCGGAGACTTTGCAGGATCGTCCAATATGGACACATTTCCAAAAGGAGAGAAATCAAATGGAAAAGTGTTTTCGTGATGGGGAGGAACTACAACCCCCACCCAGTGACTTGAGGGTTGAACCGTGTCCCCATCATCAGGGCTGGACCTCACCGGTGCTGCTGTGTCTGAATGGGAGTAAAATCCCTGACGCCAGGTTCCAACATCTGCAGCAGCACATCGACACCTGACACTTTGTAATCACACGCTCAACCATCACACGCGGGTGAAATGAGTGTTTGTCCGTACACTTTTGGCCGTGCAGGGTAGATAGAGTAAACTAGGAAGAACACAGCCGTGGTTCTTCTGTCTTCTGACGGACTCTCGGTTGATGTTGTGTCTGTAAAGTGTGAATCCTGCAGCTGTGTTTGACGGCGTCTCTGTCTGGGATGTGGTGTTTTATAACGGGACCGACTGCACCAGCCAAACAGGCATCAGCTGGTGCAGCAGTAATATGAGTCATCTTTAGACTCATTGGTGCCGCAAAGCACACACACACTCACACACACTCACACACACACACACACACACACACACACACTCACACACACACACTCACTGGTCCACGTTGGTTGTAACAGAGAAATGACCTGTTTTCTTGAGGAAGTCAGAAGAGATTTCAGCTCCGTGTGTGTGTGTGTGTGTGTGTGTGTGTGTGTGTGTGTGTGTTCAGGAATGTTCCGGAGGAAATCGTCCCAATATAAAGATGGTAAGAGAGAGAGATTGTAAATAAAGATGGACGACACGACAGCTCCCTAAAAGTGAAGTTGAAACATCTCGATGGCCCCCTTGTGGCAGTATAGGTCATGAACCCTGCCTCCTCCATGTTAGCAGATGGGACATGGACCAAACTAAGATGGTTCATTGTTTCCTACATTCCAGGTAGTTCTCATTACACTGATCTCCGCACAAGAAGTTCATTAACACGACCTCCTCCTCCGTCCCCATGTGTCCGGACTCTACGCTGCCCTCCATCACTCGCTCCAGAGTCACGTGTCTCATTTTCCTATATTATCGTATTCACTGGGCTGTGGGGCATCGGCCGCCGCAGCACCAGTGCTGTTGGTAATCTTCGAGTTCAAGGTTCATTCTGCTGGGGCCACTCGGTGTAAAGCGTCAGAGCATCAACGCACTAACTAAAGTGTAAATCATTTTCTCAGCGATAAAACTAGAGCGTGAATTTAATCTGTGGGACTCACAGGCCCTCACGTGTTAATCACAAACAGTAAACTAGAAATGAATCACGAGGGGAGCGCTCCCCAGAGATGTTTTCACAATCAACCTCCACACATCTCTGCTCACTGTCTTGCCAAAGCTGGGGGGGGGGGGGGGGATTTATTCAGATTAATTCAGAGCGTCAGCTAAATACCCCAAATCTAGAATATTGGAGAAGGAAATGTTCTGGGTCGCGGCTCCATCGTCCTCGGCTGTGTGCGAGCGTCTTGTCCAAAAGAAGCAGCAGCAGGAGGCCGAGGCCTGTCGGAGCTCGCTGGACTTTCTGGATTAGATTGGGTAAAACGATTCCCTCCTAAACCTTGAGGAGCTGTAAGAGGTCCTTTTGAGGAGAAGCAACCCCCCACTTTGACTCACGCACGGCTCCAGGCGAAAGGAAAGTTGCCTCATTGCTATTCAGTCTATTTTTACCCTGCGTTCGTCTGCCGTGTCTCCACTGTAGCTCCTTTTTTTTCAGCTGATTCCCAGGAAAGGAGAATTACTGAAATCCTTCTCCAAACTGAGCCTGGCTGAGCGCTGTCAGGCGCCAGTAGGAGCCAGTTATTATTCGACATGCCCTTTATTTGTCCTTATGAGTGGAGCGCTATCACCGATGAGAATGAATGAGAAATAAAAAGGAGAAAGCAGGAGCAGGAGTCTGAGCTGCTGCTGTGAACAAATGAAGCTGCACGTCAGAGAGACTACTTCACTGCATCGCCCCCACTTCCTGTCCCTGACGTTTTCCCACCAGGTAGAAACTGAATCGAGAGATTTTCACAGCTGAATAATTGATGCACTTGTCAAAATTATTTTCTTTAAACACATTTAATTAAACCTGTTCACAATAAAATGCCTGCGGTGAATCTATAACATAATAAAACATGATTTCATGGTACGTCTGCACATCATCATAAAACTGAACGAGTGTTATTCCAGAAACAATGAGGCAGAACTTTACTCACTGAAATAATAATTTAAACCACTATGTCATGTAAATGAAACGTCCCTGATGTAAAGACGTGGACTCACTGTTCATCATAAAAACCTATATATTACTTATATATTAATAATGTAGAGATTAACAGGACATTGTGTCGAGCTGTGGTATCACATGATAAATGCAGAACAGTGTCAACGGACCTGATTCTTCTTTTCTCACTTTGTAAAAGTTTGAGGTTTCACGTGTTCCGGTTGTTTGATTTATTCACTTTCTTCAGTTCCCTTCAAAACATTTATCCAATCATCAGGTTTAATAGATGTTTGGTTCTGGCTGCTGATGAAATGTAATATGTCCATGAAGAGTGAAACCCTTCATTAGCTTTGCCACAGTCACATTAAACCCTGAATACATTATCTGGAGTCCATCAGTCGCAGTCCGCTCACAAATTAAGCCGTTTGCCATTTTGCCCGAACCTTCTCATTTCAGGGCGTCAGCGTCCTGACGCCGCTGCAGGGTCGTGCGTGACAGCTCATCAATTCCACAGCGCTGTGATTTGAGGTTTCATTGAAGAGATGACAGGAAGTGAGAGACGGCACGCAGGCGTCGGAAGAAGGAATGTGCCCTTTCCCCCCCCGAGCCGTCACCCGACCGCGTGTCGAGGCTACAGTCTCGGCTCGGGTCACGCCCCACAGCTAGCTGCGCTGCTGAAACGGACCTCACCTGGAATAATGGAGGCAGACGTGGGAAACAGTTGAATTCTAACAACGTTGTAACTGGACTTCTCCATGAAGGTCAAAGATGAGGGGATTTGATTTTGGTGGTTGAAGGTCAAAGGTTAAGGTCACAGTGACCTCATGTTCTTGTGAGGTTGATTTATCAGAAACACCTGAAGGAAGTGTGCGTGTGAATCAGTCGTCCACCGGCCTGTCGTTGTCCCACGCTAATGGACGGCCCTGTCTGAAGCAGGCTGCCGCTCGGCTGAACAGCAGAGAAACGGACTGATCACTTCATCTGGAGCGGCTCCGCAAACAATGAATAACCAACAACTGCTCTGACATCAGCCACTCGGATTTTACTGGGATGAGTCACGGCTGGAAGCCCTGAAATCAAACTCAGCGACGAGAGACGAGTCACGTCCTCATCCATTTATTATTCATCATTATACAAATGAAACGTCTCCTGGTTACGTTGTGAACTCAGGTCTCGATGCTCTGAGAGCAAACTCACTGATTCTGACTTTAATTATCAAAATAACGGAGCTGGAATTAATCCCTTCTTCTTATGACGAGTTATCTCACAACGTTCTCGCTTCAAAAGAAAGGACAAATAACGACGTGATCAGAAACTCAGACACTTAAATCCTCCTGAATGAAAAACAATATCTTCCTTGCAGAGAAAGTGAAGTTGATCCTCTGAGGATTCTGGATTCAAATGAGTGTTTGTCCACATTTAATTAAAGCAAACATCCACACTGCTTCATTTCAGTTTTATTTGTGAAGCACATTTCATACACAGGTGGGTTCTAGAAGTTCTGCACAAAGAAATTCAAATCAGAGAGTGAATTAATTAATTTGTCAATTCATTAAAACTGATTTCAAACAAAAGATTAGATTAGGAGAGTAGAAGGAAAGGGATGTATGAAAGAAAGTTGTTATCACAATTCTAAAAGTGCGGTTTGTGTGTACCAGTCCTCGGAGGGATTTGAACCTGTGACCATGCTGTAGTTAATACCGCCTTTCGTCTGCAAGGGTCGTGTTCCTCTTCATTTGTCAGACTGCTGCAGCCACCTATGTTTGATTGACTCCCCGGTGCCGTTATTTCTGTTGTGTTGTTGTTGGAGTAAGAATCTTAATAATTCCAGTCGGGTCCGTTTCCCCCACAGACCTCGAGCGCTCTGAGCGTTTCTCTCTGACGAGTCGTGAACCTGCGGGTGGAGCAGCTCGTTAAATACCAGATGATATGAAAGCTTGTTATGTTTCAGCCTGATCTGAATGTGATGTGATGAACTGTACGTTTGAATTCAACAAACGTTACGGATTAATCCTCTGACACCGGAGGTTCTGTCCGTTAGACCAAAGAGTTGGAAACAGTTTTTCTGACCGAGAGCCAGTTCTTTGTCTGTGGAGACACAAACACCTGGCTCCAGATCAGCCACCGGCTCCGCACCGGCCGTGGAACTGTCCTCAATGTCAGACTCGCAGCTCTGCATCCAGAAAATAAATCCAAAAAAGATGTCCGGTTCACTGAACTGAATGAACATAGTAATGAAACTAAACGATGAGAACCAGGAGGAGGCTGAGGTCAGCGTTTTTGCTGTGTCATCTTCCCTGTGATGCCAAACGTGTGAGTCAGCAGCCGCCGGAGGAGCGGTAACATTATTCTCATGTGCAGGTAAACACTGTCAGACATTTGCTTTTCTGTGCAGGAAGAGATTTTTAATATTTTTATATTTCTAACTTCAGTTCAGCTCCAAAAGCAGCAGTGATCGTTCCGGGCTGATTCCAGGTGGAGCTGAAGGGTCATTCACCTTCTTCTGGTTAAATACAGGTTAATCATTACACAGGCTCCTGCTTCTCTCTGCCGCGTCGCTGCTCGGGATCCATCAGGGTAAAAAACACTCTGCAAAAAAAACAGGCTTTTATTTAGCGACGGTCAATTTAATAAAAAAAAAAAAACCAAACAGTCCAGCTACATTTACTATTTAACCACCTGAGCTTTCATTTGAGCCAATAACGTTTTTGTCTTCTTGTCTTTGTTGATCTCTTGGTTGAATTTCACTAAACTGCGGCGACGAGACTCGAGCACATTAACGGAAACGCAAAAGAAGTGAGCGCCAATCAAACTAACACACAGCAGTTTCCAATAAGATCAGAAACCTTTTTCAAACTTAAAACATAAAACATTCATCGAGTGGGACGGAGTCCTGCCACCACACACACACTCATGCTGCAGTGTGTCCATGATAGTGTCACTGTTTGGTGGTCATGACAACAGAAGCCGACACCGACTGTGTTTGGTGAAATTCTAAAAAGTGATTTTCTCCTGCGAGGCCAGACGGAGGGTTAATCCAGCGTCTGGATGAATGTGTTCTTTTTTAAAGGCTTTTTACTGAATGAGTTTGAGCAGCGCTGCGCCCTGATTGGCCCGACAGCAGTTCCTGCTTTTAATTTAAAAGCTGCTGAGTCGAGCCTCTCCAGATCCACTGCAGCCAAAATGCAATTAGATTTAATTAAAGTGGGGCGAGCGAAGCCGTAACCAGACACATCGGATCATATTTGGGTGTGTACACAGGAAAATGTGACTCAGCCGGTGTGAAAGGTGTCACCCAGACCCATTAAATCAGAATAAAGAACAGTGAGTTGTTTGTGAAGCAGAAATAAGAAGAAATTCACATGAAATACAAAGTTCTTTCAACAACTTTAACTTAAATAATCGTCAATAGATTCTTCTGTGATTACGTCATTGTTTCCAGGAAACTCATGGCGATAACAGGCTGGACACCACATCTGAGACGTCCACCGACTAAATCATCTGTAGCACGTTCTGCTTTTCCCCTCCTCCTCCTCCTCCTCCTCTTCGTCACTCCTCCACTTCCCTTTCTTGTAATCTGCTGCGCTCAGCTCGTCGAACGTTCGGCTGCTGGCCCTCGTTGTTTTGGCTCCGAGCTGCAGCATTAATCACCAGTGATCACGTCGGTGAGCAGAGGATACTGGAGCGTGATCAACACACAGAGCATCTGGGCTGAAGACAGAAAACCCATAATCATGATGTTGGTGAAGTCGTCTTCGTCGTCTCTTCCCTCCGTGAAGACTTCACTAAACGTGTCACTTCATCGACATGATTCCATCTTTCTCAGTAACACGTGATCTTTATCATTTGTGCCGTAGAGCTTCCTGTGGCGACAAGTGTGTGGACCTTTGTTTAACTTTGTGTAACAGCGTCACTAATGAACTTGTGACTGAACATGCCAGCGTCCGATGTTAATATCAGAGCGACGCAGCAAGAGAGTCGTAAACCTTCCCTGTTCGAGTAAAGGTTGATTATTATTAGAGTTCTGTCAGTGTGTGTGTGTGTGTGTGTCTGTGTGTGTGTGTGTGTGTGTCTGTGTGTGTGTGTGTGTGTGTGTGTGAGTGTTAGATTCCCCACTGCTGAATGATGAGTCACGTCTGTGTGGACACAAATTGCGGGGTGGGTGTGTTCATGTGTTCATGACTAAAACCATATAAAACTGCTCATCTGAGTGTGTGTGGCTTTGTCTATTTGTGTGTGTGTGTGTGTGTGTGTGTACGCGTGTTCGAGCGTCCGTGCACGTGTGACACCAGTTAATGAGCAGCTATTTTCAACTCTCTCCTGGACAGGATGTCAGATTTGCCGTGACTCTGTGGCAGCGGCGGGTGGCACACATCAAATCAACACAGACAGAAATGGACCATTAATGAGCCTTCGAAATTCAGACAGACACTCTGATGTGTGACCTGTTCAGAGAGTGTGTGTGTGTGTGTGTGTGTGTGTGTGTGTGTGTGTGTGTGTGTGTGTGTGTGTGTGTGGGGTGGAGAAGGCCTCAGTGTAAAACCCCCCAGGAGCAGTGGGCGATCTCTCAAACAGCAACTTACGAAGAGCAAACAGGATTCATTGTAGATGAAGAGTCTGATTTCACACGATGTCCTGAGCTAATTTTAGTGTCGTCGGTCACATCTCGACCTCGAGTCGCAGCTGCAGAAGAAGAAGAAGACGAGGAGGAGGACGAGGACCGTGGTTCACCGTCAGCTGACCGCTCACTCCACCGCGTTGTTCTTCGTTACGATTCACTCTGTGGATCTTGGTGGTTTTTGAACTCAGATTTTATTCGTGGGATGTTTCCAGAGAAAGGAGCCGAGCGATCGTCAGCGGCAGCTCGACTCAGCGTCAGAGACGAGTCAGAGAAACTTTAACATGAAGCTGCTTCATTCACTGTTTTTACTGCAGTGAATCAGCCGCTCTGAGGGAAACCAGGAGAAGACTGCAACTCCCATCATCCCACTGAAAGATAATTTCATTAACAGTCATTTCATTGGCTGAAACTTTCCCAGGCAGCTGAGACAGTAACTGAAGCAGATCACAAACCAACACATGAAGCTCCTTCAGTTTCATAATCTGCCACGAGTCCTGACTCAGCTGCTGCTCAGGAATCAATAAAGTCTGATTCCTGCAGGACGTTGTTTCAGTGCCCGTCCACCGTGAGACGCAGTTTTATTCTCTCAAACTCGGTCTGTAGTTTGATTTCCCTCAATCCAGTGAGCCAATCAAACTGTGCTGTCTGTGAAAAGTTTCAGAGACACAAAAAGAGGAGAAGACAGAAATGGACATTCATTTTGCAGAAGACGACTTTCCATCTCTGAAACTGAGTCGGGAGCAGCAGCAGGTGCGGCGACTTTTCTGTCTGGATATTTTTTACAGCGTCGTCGTCCTCGTCCAACGCGCTCTGTGATTAAACTGACAGCTGGGACGTCGCCGAGCGCCAAAGCACTGCTATCGAAGCTGTGAAGCGGCCGCCATAATTAACGGCTTCGGCTGCACGAGGAGCGCTGTGCCAGAGCAGCTGAGAGGGAAATCTGACAGCGACAAGTAAAGTGTGAGCGCAGACTCACAGGACGAGGCAGGACAATATGTCACAGGCTCGATGTGCAGTTCCACTTGTTATTCATTCATCAGTTCACGGCTGAACGAAGTGAGACACGTGGAAATATCATGGTCTCACAGTACGATACAGGTGAAGGAGTACTGGTTACTATGGAGACTCACTTTAGTACGGTAAACTAAGTGTGTGTGTGTGTGTGTGTGTCACTGGGAAACACTGAGGACTCACTCACACACTCACTCTCTCTCTCACTCACACACTCACTCTCTCACTCTCTCACTCACTCACTCACTCACTCACTCTCTCACTCAGTCACTCTCTCACTCACTCACACACTCTCTCTCTCACTCACTCACACACTCACACACTCACTCACTCACTCACACACTCACTCTCTCACTCACTCACTCACTCTCTCACTCAGTCACTCTCTCACTCACTCACACACTCTCTCTCTCACTCACTCACACACTCACACACTCTCTCTCTCACACACTCACACACTCACTCACTCACTCACACACTCACTCTCTCACTCTCTCACTCACTCACTCACTCTCTCACTCACACACTCACTCTCTCACACACACACACACACACACTCACTCACACACTCACTCTCTCACTCACTCTCTCACTCACTCACTCTCTCTCTCACTCACTCACTCACTCTCTCTCTCTCTCACTCTCTCTCTCTCTCACTCACTCACTCTCTCACTCTCTCACTCTCTCACTCACTCACTCACCCTGGGTCCAGCTGCTGTGGGGACGAGTTGTGTCTCGTCACTCAGGACAGATTCGTCCTCTGCTCAGTAAATCTGCGACACAAGGTCACACCTGTAAACTGTGTCTGCTGCTGGACTCTGGACCAGCTGTCAACTCACAGTGTTCATCACTTCACACACACACACACACACACACACACACACACACACTGGTTTAATGAATTCAAATCTCCTGCGTCCGTCTCGTCACCTGCTTGGTTTCCTGTGAGGAGACCGACGGACACGACGTCTGAAGTTAGAGTCTGTGGAGGAACAAGCAACGTTGAAACTTTGAGAGATGTTGAGTTACTGTCTAAATGACCTGACAGGTCGAGGTCGAGCGGGTCGTCCACTGCTCAGAAGGGCGACGGTTCGATCTCCTCCGTCTGCATGAATGTGTGTTTACAGGTGAAGAAGTGTGGAGAGCTTGGATCCAGCTCTTGTGTCTGGAGTTCAGTAACAGAACTTATGTTTGTGTTAGTTTTGTTTTCTCCTCGTTAACCTGCAGCGTCTCGTCCGACTCGTTTCCTCTGATTGATGCATGAGCAGAAGATCCTGTGATTCTCTCTCTCAGCCCGCTCACTGGAACATCTTCCTCCTCACCCAGAAAACCCTCCTCATCCTCACCGTCACCTCCTTCATGTGAGAACACGTCCCTATGGAAGAAAAAGGTGATCGCACTAACGTGACACGACTGCGACTCTACTGTTCCGTCCTCGCCGCTCTGTCAAGCGTCAGGCCGTTGTCAGTGTGTCGCTGGAAGCATGCTCGAGCGAAGCCGACCTGAGCGCGGCGACAGCGAGGCTGATCCAGGATGATGTGTTTACTGATGCGGGCCACGGGTCAGTGGCCACACGGCGGCGGGACGACGTCTGAACACCTCCCAGCCCCCGCCGGCTTTTATCCCATCAAACGACAGAAGAGGGAAAAATTGAGGACGGAAAAGAAGATGAGGACGCACTGGTGACCAGTTGGGACTGGCCCCTCCCAGTATAACCAGTACAGACAATGGATCGTTTGTGATTATTATTATTATTGCAGATATCAGGCCCAGTGCGGACCCAGCACAATGAATATGAGTCACTGATGGTGTCTGTCCTCATGGTCTCGTTCAGACAGTGGGATGAGAAGTCAGGTTTGAATTCACCACCTCGTTAAGAACAGTTACAGTTTGATGTGTTGACGGTAGTTTGACGTGTTTCTCATTTTTTCAGCCGTCACAGAAAATGAACAAACGTTGTGTTTGATGAAAAGCTTGTGTGAGGAGGAGGAGGAGGACACGGAGCTGGAGTCATCAGCGCTCGGCCGATCGACCAGCCAAAGCAGAGCGTTCATATTTCCTGCCGCACATTTTTCAACTCGATGTCGTGTCACGGAGCCGAGTGTCAGAACCCGCGGGGAGACAACATCGATCAGCTGGATACTGGGGAGAAATTAATTTCTCACATCTGAGGCAACAAGTCTGAATATGAGAAACGTCTGCGTCACGTCCACATCTTAAACATCAACTTCCTGTCCCGTTTTCTGCCCCGATTCATTCTCTTGTTTACTTTTAGTCACGACTCTTCTTCCTCATCTTTCATCACAAGAACGTTTACGCAGAAATTAATTTACTGTGCAACAAGAAAAACTGCCACAGAGTAAAAACATGAAGCTGGAACTGCTCATTTTCCTGCTTTTAAACGTTCTCGAGAGGAGAAAAACAAAGATCGTTAAGAACAGTAATAAAACTCTAGTTTCTTAACATAATACAGTTTTTTAAACTTTCTTTTATAAGGACTTTGCTCCAGATTTCTCCTCCTGAACTACGACATATATTCAGGTTTCACCAGCGAGGTCAGAGGTCGTCTCAAAGGAAACAAGACATTTGAAGGACGAGGATAAAACTTCACTAATGTATCATCCAATCGCCCTCAGAGCAAAGAACAGAGAGCGGCAAATGTGACGAGGGTTCAGTGTCACGCTTGATATGCATCCCAGAGGCCGGGAGGGTTTTACGAACAGCGTGACGGGCTTCCTCTCTCGCCCCCTGGGGCTCATCCCCTGAGCCATCGATCACACAATCAATGATAAACTATCCTCACGCTGACCCAAGACGGTCTGCGAGGTCCGAATACATCAGCCAGCACAATAACAGAAAATCTAACATTCACCATCAGGCCACAGTGGAGACCCCAGGGAGGACCAGGGGCCGGTGATTGATACACGCTGTCGGTAACGGGCGCCACGCGGAGAGAGAAGACAAGGCGGAGATGGAGCAGGAGAGTCCGACGACTTTCAAATGTCTCTCGTGTAATGAGATGCAGTGATGAAGAGGAGGAGGAGGAGGAGGAGGGGCCTGATCGAGCTGTTTCCACCGATCTGCTGTCGGGGGGGGGGCACTGTCCACCATCTTGTTTCCGTCAGGCTTCTGTTTTTAAGATGTCTTGATGAGTTTGACCTCACCGGTGGTTTCTGCTGGTCGGGGTCTGCAGCTCTGGAGGTGAACCATTCTGCCTCCGCTCGTTATGCTAAGCTAAGCTAATCACATCCAGACTCCAGCTCAGGAGAACTTTACGTTCATCGATAAGGAATAAATAAGATCTCGTAACTTGGCAACAGAAATCACTTGTGATGATTTCACTGATGAATTAATATCTTTGATTTTTGCTCTTTTCATAGTTTCATTATTATTCAATCATCATTTATCATTTTAACTTCAGTCGAATGTTGATATCTGAAAGTACATTTAAATTTTAAATCATCTCACTTGTATTATATTTCATTTGTTCTGGTGTAAATTCCTGGTTTTATAAAAGTGTAATTGTTTTTTTCTTCTCAAACAGAGAGTTTGTAATCCACAGTTTATCTTCATAAAGTAAATCTGATGTTCTGCGTTCAGTCAACTCCGACATGTCAAAGAGAACAATCCTTTACTTTTATCGTGACAGTCACAGCCGCGGTGATTCCGTAGCTCGAAGCTCTCCGTCACAGATGTTTCCTGTGACCTCGTTATTAAAGTTGAGGAATGAACATGTTGAGAAGAACAAGTCTCTGTGTTGTCACACGCACGACGAGCAGCTCAATCTCTGAGGCTGAGATGTTGACGAGAGCACGAGTCCTGAAGTCGTGCGTTACAGAGCAGACGTGGTTCTCGGTGGTGTCCAGGTCTGAGTCCCTGTCACCGTGTTGAGGTCCAACAGAACCGTGTTGCAGAGCTGACACTGTGACATCAGTGGGATGAGAACCACCTGAAATGAGAAAATCATCTTCACTGAGGTGAAACTTCATGATCGGATGAAAAAGAGGAAGTTGAGATGTGGAGAGAGAGAATCAAAAGGAAATTCAGATTTTTAATTCATCCCAGAAGAACAGTTCTAACCCGTCCACTCAATTAAATAAGAATAAAAAACAATATGATTAAAACAGTTGGTGTCATTAAACCAACACTAAAACAAAACATTGGTAGAAGTTGGATGAATCCAAAAGACTTCAGCTTCCCCCACAACTCTTTGGTTTCCCTTCTCGAGAGTCGAATGGACTCAGAGACTCGCTGCGCTGTGTCCGACGTCTCGAGGAGTTTTGAGAGGAAGTAGATTTGCGTTGTCGTCAACTAGCGACCTTGGACGACCCTCAGAGGAAACTGTGCGAGTCATTGGTTCTTTTTCTGTCACTGTCGCCTGTGACCTGCACATTTCTTCTCTTCCAGCGACACTGGACACTGAGGAGATCCGTTCTTCGTGCCGACAGAATGAACACAATAACTCAGGCCCCGGCACAGCTGCGGAGCGAACTGCTCCCTGTGAAGAGAAGCTGTTTTCACTGCATTCATCAGAGCGGCAACCTGTCATTTGCTGAGGCAGAGATTGAGTCCAAAACACAAAACCGATGTGATAAAGGCAAAGTGTCACTTCATGTTCAGCATCGATTGGTTGCTGCACATTTATTCTGGCAGGAAGCTCGATGTAGTGACTCTGTTCGGTTTGTGCTGAAAGAAAAAGCTTTGGACTCGTATCTATGCTCCATTTTTTGGGGATATTCCAAATCAGACTTGAGGAACATTTCTGCCAAAAAAGAAAAAGAACATGTTTCCACATGAACCTCGTCCATTTTCTAGCCACAGAAACAATCAGAGAAGAGCTCAGAGCTTCGCTAATGATGGACGGATTTGGAGGCTTTTAGCACAATTGCGGCGTCACGAGGTTCTGACGAGCAGGAAGAGCTTCGGTTTGCTCCAGTGATCTTCACCGGCCCCAAATCAGGTCAGGACCAAACTGATGGATGAGCCCGTGACAATGGAGACGCTCAGGAGAACATATCATCCTCATCCTGGAGGCCAGAGAGCAGAGAGGGTTTTAACTTCTGCTCTGTCACCTCAACTCCACGATCGGTCGTCCAGGAGAAACTTTAAACACCGGCTGCTGTCTCACGTGAACTCGTTTGAAAACCCGAAGAGGACTCGCTTTACTAACGGGTCATTTCTGCGCTCTTCTGTTTAGAGAGGCGTGTCGGTTTAAGACGGAACCAGGACAACTCTAGTCAAGTATGTATTTAAATGTCTTTTTCTGAAAATCAGGAGCGAGTCCAGAAATAGAATCGCCAGACTTTTCCAGACTCTTCATGACCATTCAAACCCTGATCTGAATAGTTTTAATTGACGGAACTTATTTTATTCATGTTGTCCTCGTGTCTTTATAGCTCAAATTAAAATATAGTCTCGGGCTGATTAAAAGTCCGTCCTGCTCTTTTAGGAACTGGTTTGATTTGTTTTCTCGTCTCAGAGCTGAACAGGTCGAGTTCCACTTCCTCATTCGTAGGTTCTGTCTATTTTCAAACCCACGTGTCTCCTCACATTCTGCCTCCGTCCACGTTCTTTGTGCGCTGACATTTCTTTGACGGCAGATTTACTGGCCCACATAATTAAAGCGGCCGGCGTCACGAGCCTCGGCCCTGCTACCTGCTGCCCCATAACCGCGATCAGAGACGTGATGGATGTGACGCCGCGGACGTGACCGAGGGTTTGAAAACAAAACCGTCTCCTCCGTAAATCTCTGAAACGGCGATAGAGCGCCAGCGGCCGCACACATCACGTCACGTGGCCGATCTGCATCGATGAATGAGAGCGAGTCTGTGACACACACAGGCGGATTTACTGCAGGGAAACGGATATAGTTTGTCAGCCACAACATTAATCTCATTTTGCAGAGCGTACATGATTTTAATCTCACTTTGCAGATAACATGTGTGTTTTTAATCCGTCTTTAAAGCTGGAGCCGGGTGGAGGCAGGCGTACAGCAGCCAGGGTCGCAGTTTCCTAAAGCTCTGGATTCAACGTGAACAGATGTGTGTGGTTTTTTTCCTCTGAGGAATCAGGCTGTGTACCTTCACCGCACAACCTCTGGTTTGCTGCGTGATGTGGCTCCAGAAATGAGGCACCGGCCGACGCCTGCATGCAGCGGCCGAGATGTCTCAACACCAAAGCCACAGAGCGGGAACACAATGACCACGGATGATGCTGACAATGATTCCTCAGAAGGAAGAAGAACGCACCTGAACCGTAACATCTCGTGTCGTGGTTCTTTCATCCGTGTTTTCCATTAACGCACTTGTGTGAAACGTCTCAGCCTCCGAGGTTAAATGTAACGTGTGAGGATTTTAGTTTATTGCAGCCCTCGGTCCCGTCTGTTCTCCAGGATGTTGGTTTTATAACGAGAGAGGAATGAAGAGTTGACACCGACAGGAGAAAAAACCTAAAAGATGAATTTTCTTGGTCCAGTTATCTGCTTGAGAAAAAAACAGAATCGGACTCTCAGCTTAAAAACAAGGTTTTCAATATTTATTTAAATCCCCGTCTTGATTCTACTTTTGTCCTCCAAACGTCTTGCTGTCATTTCCATCCACAGAAGTGGAGGGTGTTTGCGGAGGATTGATGCTTTTGGCAGAATTTAAACACCAGTGTTTGCTTTTATGTGCACGTCGAGCTCTTAATTATTTGCTCCAGAAGCCCTTCTTCCCACTTCATGGCGATGCAGCCTGTCGTCTTCATCTGTTTGACAATCAGCCACCTGCTCGCTGGCTCAGACACAGTTTGACTCCAACCAGAACAAAATGTATGTGGACAGATTTGCAGAGAAGCGAGAACACTTCGCTGGAGATGGCGACAGAAATTTGGGGGCGTTGCAGGAAAACTATAAAATAACTATTTTTAAATTTGGCTGTTCGAGTCCTGGCCTCCATTCTTCCCGCGGGGGCCTTCAGCAAAAGTGTTCGCGGTAGTGCACGTTAACTACGATCACGTTTTCAGGTCGTTCTCCCCAGAGAGTCGAACACAGAGGAATTATCTCGTTTGGGTCGAAACAGGTCACGTTTCTGCTTTTTCATTCAGAGATATTTATTTTCTTTTGGTTGTTTGCTTATTTCATCTTTGCGTCTGGCAGCGAATCCTCTGGAGGATCTCCTGCTTTGTTCTCACTTCGGCTCCTCCGGAATTTCTGAGGACTTCACACTCGGAGGACATGTCTCTGGAGTTCAGTGCATCTCTGAAAGCAGCTTCATAGTTTTATTTCGTCCTCATGTTGTCCGACCTGCTCGGGACGCAGAGAGACAAGGAGACAAACTCTGAGGCTCGACGTAACATTTCTGATATTTCCTGTCTCATAGTTTGAGCCTCGGGGCGTCAGACTGAGCAGCAGACGGATGATTTGAATATGCGACGATGTTCTTAATTTCCCAGAGAGCAACAGTGAACAGGTGCGGAGCGTCTCTCGGATCAATAATACTGATCAGACCCAGTGTGGACAGGTTGTGAGGGACAGACTCAACACCTGCTCTGAGTCGAGGGGAAGGGAACTTTTACTGATCGTAACATGTCACATTCTGGGCTGGGGCATTTAAAGCACACTAGGGGGCGCTCTGCTGGCCACGGGAGCAGAAAGACTCAGGAGGCCTGAACCGGTGACCTGCTGGTTTACAGGTGTGTCCATCTATCAGCAGGAAACACAACAGTGAATGAACCTAAACGATATTGATTCGTACCTAAACACCCTCGCATTGTGTTTCTGCTGCTTCCAGTCAACCAGCTACAGATCGATCAGCGTTTTCTTCTGCCGCCGCCGATCCTGAACTCCAGAGAATCAATTTCCAGTGATGAGTTCCGTGGGATAAATAACGGGATGTTATTTTCCAGCTGCTGTCGGAGAATTAAACCTGTGTGGCTCTTTCTCTTTAGTTTCTGTGAAGTTGCTCTCTCATCAAACTGCGTCTTTTGTTTGTCAGGTAGAAAAACTTCTTCTACATATCGTCTGGATCTGTTTAACGCCATCGTACTGAAAATGTCTGCAATTCACCTAGAGGGCAGTAGTGAGCGAGTCCTCAATGAATTTGAAGCGAATGGAGCTTTGGTTTTTTAAAACCAGAAGTCACCATATTTGGAGGAGTAGGGGTGGAGCCTGACTAGGAGCTCAAGGACGAGCCCACCTACACCTGCAACCTGCACCCATTGGACGGTGCTAGCTGTCACTCACACTGGTTTTATTTCATTCATCTTATTTTTCAAGCACAAATCAAAAGACAAGTGTTTTGCCTCTTTTTCTCCTGCTGCGGTTTCAGTCGTTGGTTTTTGATCAGAACTCAATCTCTTCATGTTCGACTCAGATTCAATGAGTCAGTTAGAAAAAAAACTAAGAATAAAAGTGAGATCACTTGATATAAAATCTTTTTACATCCTTGTTGTGCAGCGCTGGAGTTTTTGTGTGAAGTGAGAGTTCACGATATTGAATGAGGTGAGAGATTCCAACACCCGAACCACCGATGACCCGTCAGTCGCACCAGCAGGACGATGCAACGTGTCTGATAATCTCCCTGTTGTCAGAGCCGATCACGTCACATCGTGTTCCATGTGAGAGGTGAAAGGTCAGACTTCCTCCATACGTACACGATATCAGCTCAGCAGCAGGCCCCCCCCCCCTTCAGAAGCTGGAGAAAGAAAATGAAAATGACTGTTTAATTGGAAAGACATCCCCCTTTGATCGAGTGGCCCAATTAAGAGAAGGAAAGATAAAGACGCCCGCGGGGCCGCGCTCTTTGTTCTCCTCTGTCAGGTGAATTAAGGTGACGCTCAGTCTGAGCCGGGGACCGGAACATCATGCTGCCATTCAAATGAAAAATCACTTCTGACGACTGAGACCTGAAAAGATGAGAGAGCAGAAATATCTCCATCCATTACGACAACGTCTGGAAACTTCACAGTGAGCGAGCGGACGCGTTGATGAGGTTTCTAACACGTGACGGTCGTTTGAATGTGTCGTCCGCTCGAACGCTTTTGCATCCACGTTAAACTCCGGGAACATTATCGGAACAGAGGAGGCTGCGTGACTTCAGCCTCTCAGCGACGCCCATGAACAGCTCTGACTTATTCCACATTTTAAGGTCATGCTTGCAAACAGGGATCTCGGTTAAGAAGCTTAAGCCGCAGCCCAAGTATCATTCTGTGGAGTTTTATTAAGCAAACAGATCATCAGCTTATATAGAGGAGACTTAGGAAACACAGCCGGGAGGGAGGGGGGGGGGGGGGGGATATATATAGTTTTAAATATAAATATATAGGATTAAATTTCCTGAGCCTGATGAAATGTTGGACCTACAAGTAAAACTATTTACCGGTTTGTCAGGTTTGAGAAGTTTTGTCCAGAATCCACAGCTGGTGGAAATGTTAGAAACCCTCGGGACAACATATCAACTAAATTTCTCAGAACTCCTCTGTTGTGTATTTTAATCCGAATCACACACGAACAAAACGCCAACAAGGACTCGAGAGAGTTTGTGGTGATGAGAGACGCTGGTGTCAATGCGCTGTCGACAAAATGTGATTAGTTGTTGAACTGAGCGGTTGAGTTGCTCATGTGTGAAAGACAAACTGAACGTCTGGACTGTTTTCTCCAGAGAGGTCACGTCTGAAAACAGCTTTGTTAACGTGAACGCACCTGATTCTTGCGGAGGATCTCCTGCTGCGCTCTCACTCTGGCTCCTTCCGAGATTCTCTTTTTACTAAAGGAGCTGACAGGAGAAACTCTGGAAACTCTGGCATTTGCGTTCTCACATCGTGCCCCTCTGGAGAACGTCCAGAGATTATCAGGAGTTCAGTTTGTGGAGACGAGGAGACGCTGAATCACGGGCTGGTGGCGTTTGGCAGGCGGAGTCTGATCGATGGGAGCGCGTGCCGTTGAATTACAGGTTATCAGAGGTCTGATGTCTGGATTTCATTCACGTCCACCTCGTCTGTGACTGAAGCTCCGCGGTCTCCTGGGGCGTCCGCTGGCCTGAAACATCCAGAGCTCAGACATAATAACGAGATAGATAATATGTAATGTATAGTGTGTATAGTGAGCTACTTCCCCTCATTGGAAAGCTGATTACAGCAGCTATCGATCCGCTAACTGGTTACAAAATACTTTAGTGATGAATAATTGAGCAAGACGCTCCTGTGTCCTGCTGTTTATCGATGTCGGAGCAGATCATTGGCTGATCTGAAGGCAGGACACAGCTGTAACCTTGGCGGCGTGTCTCCATGGACACACACACACACACACACACACTCAGAGGCAGTTTGTAAAGTAGTCACGAAATGTAAAGTATTGATTTTGACCATGGACACAAATTTATCTTTTTTTGTATTTTACTTGGATTTGATTTCAAAGCGATGTGTTCAATGTGCAGATTCATGCACATGGACGCGTCAGGATTACACTTACTGATGTTCAGACTCAGTGAACCATCCCCGTCCGGTGTAAACAGGAATCAACCCACCGTGACGTCACCCGTTGGAGCGTCTGGTTTCTGTTTCTAGTTTGACCAATCACAATTGGCCATGCTTCAGGTGTCCGCAGGTAGACAGTCTGTGTAAAGAGTAAAAACAGGGGGAACACAGGGACCGACATGCAGCAGCTATCAGCTTTTTAATTTATCTGCATTCAGATGCAGTGAACAAGAAGTTTCACTGTTTGTGTTTCTGAGGAGAACACCCATTGAATATTGGTCATTGTCCCCAGAGGCTAATTCATTGACAGGGATGGAGAACCCTCGCAGACAGAGTTTATAATCAGGCTCTTTCATTGTTTTTAGTTGATTCTGAAAAACTGTTAAATTCTGCGACACAGAGTCCAAAAGTATGTGGACACACGTGCGCAAATCCAGGTGGAACCCTGAGCCCAGGAGACTGTAGGTCGATATCTTAGCTTGCGGGTCGGAGGGGGTGTTGGCGTCCACGTACTTTTGGCGGTGAAGCTGGAAATAAAAAGGCAGAGAATTTCAAGGACAGTCCAAGTTTGTCCTGAGACTGTGACCCAGAAATGATGGGACATGAGGAAACACAAACTAGATCAGTTGTGTCTGAGGTTGTACTCCGACAGAAGTGATCACACAGTGATGATTCACTGCTCGTTGTGTTTTCTGGATGAAATGTCACAGAGAAGATGTAGAAACGTTCCTTTCTTTAAGCCGCCGTCTGTCTGAAGAGGGGGAGGGGTCGATACCGAGCGAGAGAGACGGCGTCTTCGTCTGTGCGATCACACAATGGGAGGTTGAACGGAGTCGTGTAGAGCTCGTTGATGTTCCTCAGAGAATATCTGATGACCTGTGGTTTTTATTTAGCCCGGCCAAGGGCGAGGCTATAAACAGCTTTAGAGGTGCAGAGTGAGGAGCGTTCACTGCAGCAGGAAGGAGGAGAGGAGGAGAAAGAGACGAGACAAACCCAGAGGAGGAGGTGTTCTGGGGTCCGGCGTCGGTCCAGCAGCCGGACGTTCTTGGATCTGAGGTGAACACGAAGAAAGACTGAACTGAAAACCTGCAAAGAATATCTTTAGAACGCAGGGAGGCAGGGCTAAGACACGCCCACCCGCACTTATGACATAACAAGACTTTAGCTTCCTGCGATCCAAGACCATTGTCATCCCGACCCGTTTGAACCGCCGACACTTGCGACTGTACTACGTTTATTTAGTCTCAAAATCCGTCCACCGAGCATTTCTACCCCCCATCCGACTCACAGCTGCTCATAGTCGCTCGCTCGCTTAGTCGGACCTTTGACCTTTCACCTCTGCAGGGTCAGAATTCACTGTGATGGTTTTTTCTCTCTGGACACGTTTCCGAGCACACTGGGCAAATCTTTTGTCTCCGTTCTTCTGGCGACGAATCCGCTGACTGGCGAAGAAATGTTTTCAACAGGAATCAAACACTGCGGCTTCTATAAATTCAAACCTGGAGGAGGAGGAAAGAAAAACTCCGTCAGACTAGTTCTCCTGGTTTCTGAGACGACGATGTCCTCAGAGACTTTGTCCCGAAACATTTCACTGAGAGAAAGAGACTCAGAGCTTTCATTTTGTTTTCTGCTTTTTTATTGTTCTTTTTGTGTCACGTCGTCGACAATGGAGCCGGACGAGCCGCCACGGTTCAGCTAGCATGGATTGGACGGACACACACACACACACACACACACACACACTCACACTCAGTGGCTTATGCTTACTAATCGTCTTTTTCATTCATTCTCTCTCTCAACTTGAAAAAATATGTGGAGGATTTACACAAAGCTGAGCCAGATGTGGTAACACTGGTCCAGGGGGGGAGGGTGTGTGTGTGTGTGTGTGTGTGTGTGTGTGTGTGTGTGTGTGTGTGTGTGTGTGTGTGTGGGTGGGTGCTCCACAGACAGATTAGCAGCAGCATCAACACCTTTCAGTGCTGAGGTCAAAGTTCAACATAAGACCTTTCGGGGGCTTAAACTCTCTGATGGAGACGAGCATGAAAAAAATATTCATATAATATAAGAAAAGTGATTTTAAGATTCAACACAGAAATCATTCAGGTGAGTCTCAGCAGATTCAAATGTCTGTCCACTGTCCACTGCGTCATCAACATCGTCTCCGTCCACACACCTGAAAACACCCCTCACGTGACCACTGGTCAGGTGGTGGAAACAGGAAGTAGAGTCTAGTGTTCAGTTGGTTGCTTGGTTACAGAAAAGAACGGGGAACAGCGATGGTGGAGATTCGGAGCAGGGATTTCTTTTCTTGGAGGGAAGTCGAGGTGGAACTGTTCCTGACAGGAAGTGTTGGGGACACGTGCACATCACGGCTGCCTCGCGTGTGGCTGACTGCAGTACTTTAGGTCATAACCCCGCCCCCTGTATCAGCAAGAAATCCTAGTACACGTTAAATAAAAACATTTTATTCCAAAGATAGTTTCTCGCACCTAATTCACAGGAGTTCTTCCCACGGTGCTTCACTTCCTGACGGAGTCGACTCCCACTGTTCACAGTCAATAGAATTGAATCCCTCCTGATTAAAATGTCCCATGTTCTCACGTCTCAGCTGTTGAACAACATGAAAAAGCCCCAAGAACCAGAATCATCCTTCAAATCATCGACAGTCTGTGTTGAGAATAAAATTCATTCATGTGACACAGGAAAGTGTAAAGTGTCAAAGCTGCGGCAGAAGATTTTCATCGACTTCAACAAAGCAGCGTTTTGTCTTCACTCGTGGAAATGAATCTTCTTCTTTATCAGAGCTTCAGTGGAGCCCACGGGCGGGGGTGTGATCTGAACGTGTAAAATGTTCCCACCTGCTATAAACAGCAACAGTTTTCTAATTAGCGCCGGCTCCCTCCAGCTCGTCGGGGGTGCAGCGAAGTCACGAGGTGTCAAAACAACCGTCGGCTTCTGCTCCGCACTGTGCTCGCTCCATCCACACACATAGAGAAACCATCCCCCTCCTCAAAGAGCGTCCGCCGAGGTGAGGCTGTGAGACGTTTGAGCTTTCAGGACGATCTCCTGCTGCACGTGGACGACGCTGACGTGTTGAAATCAAACTGGGGAATTCATTTTTTATTTCTTTCTGTCTTTCAACATGAAGACAAACACAAACTAAATTAAGCTTCAACAGTAAATTTGGAATTAAGGCAACACTGTCTAACTGTGACTGAGCAGCAGCGCCCCCTGCAGCCTCATGGGGTGTTTTAAAGTTTCCTGCTGAACATTGGAGATAAACTCTGGTTGTTCATAACTTCTCAGTGTTTTGAACTGATCTCAGATCAGCTTCACTCTTCCACTGGAGCTGATGGTGACTCTCAGTCACTTGTTCTCACAGGAGAGGAACCCACTCAGCAGCGGGACAGAGAACAGACGCTCACCACGAGCAGGTCGGTGAGTTGATGACGTCTTCAACACGCGACGTGAGAAAAAACAAAAAGAACGCAAATGTATCAGGATTAAAAAAACCACTCGATCTCCGCTGTGGAATTAATACATTACCTCCGCCTGCTGCTCCACCCTCACCTGAATGTTTCCGAGATCTTTGTGTTGTTGTGAACGAGTCTGATCAGAGAATCTCCAGCTGCGTTGTTCATGTGTGAAAGTCAAACTCCTGAGAAAGTTCAGAAACACCATTTTGCAGACGTCCTCCTGAGGCCAAGACTGATGAAAGCCCCAGACCAAGGAAACACGGGCGAAAAGGAAAAGGAAAGTAGACCATGCATTGAAAATGAAATGCAGCATGTACACAGTTATATAACAATCAACAGCTCTATTATTGAAACTGGTGAATAGAGAGAAGTGTTTATTTCAGTGAAAGTCTATATTAAGAAAAAAGAAGCATGATCCTTTAAGTCGCGTTATAGCTCAAGGACAACATTGACAAACTTCACGTCCAACGTCTAATTTAGACTCATTTCCCACGTATAGAAGGAGCGCTGGGCCTCGAGGGCGCTCCATAAGAGGGCACGTGTTCCCTTTTCAAAGAGCCATTTATGTCCGTCTTCCCCTCCGACAAATGAACGTCACACAGCGCAATCAATGGATTTTGTGCCCGGACCAACACTCTCGGCTTAAATGTGAGAATTCACGAATCTGACGGGATCTCCAGCTCAGCCACATCTGCCCCCGCAGGGTCTCTCACACAGATCATTATGAAACCAGCTCATATCTCCGCCAACAGTCTCATGAAGTTGAACCATCATCGAACTACATGCACTTTGTGTTTCATCTGCTTTGTCTCTGCGTCACTTCTCATGTGTGAGATTTAGGGACATTTCCACTGTTGGTAGTCATAGAAACAAAAAGTCATTCTGCCAGACAGACGTTCACTCCCAGTCGGGAGACGCAGCCTCGGACAGACGAGTCCTGGCTCCGTACGTTTGATCTTCCCGGTCCCTCTGTCTGAATCTACGACTGATGACTCCCCCCTTCTGTCTGGGTCTGCTGTCGACTGCATCTTGGATTCGGCTAAATTATCCTCTGGTCTGTTTTCACGGGCCACCTGTTCCTGGGTCTCCTCTGCATCTGGTCTCTTCAGTAAAAATAAAAACAACTTTGGACTCATTTGGACCCCGGCACTGCGACGAATCAGCGACGCAGCGCTGGACACATTTAAAAAGCTTTAATGGTTAATGTCACTCAATCACCTCATTTGAACTGCACGAGTCTGAGGAGCAGATTATCTCCAGCACCAGCACAGAGGAGGGAAACGTCTGTGGTTGTTAAAATGAACGTTTCCAGAGGAGGTGGGCTCAGCGACACCGACGCCGCTCGCCTCTCTGTCCTCATTCATTCCACACTCTTCACTCTACACATTGGACGAGCTCCCGGGGAGTTAAGTAGTTTTCCGTTTGTTCACGGCGCCATATAATTATCACACTCAGTTGTCCCTCACTCACTGTCCACTTATTTCAACCGTGCATTTTAAAAGCCATCGGCCGCCATACACCGTCGATCACGCTATTGTGGCTTCCAACTCGTCGAAAACCTGTAATTACAAGTCTCCTGATGCAGAAAGCTGACACATGAACAGAGAGAAGACCTGTGTCACACAGAGGAGCTGTGTGAATCTGACGGGTTTATAAAAACAGACGATGGGCGACGTCTCTGATAGACGATGTGGTGGTTTGACAGGTTTTCAGTATAGATTTGAGAGTTAGAGCAGTTTCCAGATTCACACTGAGCGGTCAGTGTTCAATATTTTTCACATGTATATAAATGTCCTGACGTGGAGACGTCCCAAACTGTTGAGTCATTGTGAACGTTGGTCCTGACAAGTTCGAGACAGTTTGAAACACTAGGTGGCGTTATGAGCCTTGTTCAGTGTATAAACGTACATTTTCTTTAAATGTGACACAGAAACCAAACTTAATGTGCTTCATCAGAAAACACATCGAAGTGTGAAGCATCACTTTGAGGACACACCTGTCTGCTCCAGGTCTTTCCTCATACATGGATCATGTGTCATCAGCTCCGCACGTTATTTAAAATGTGATTTTCACTTAATTCAGTCTTAAAATATTCACAAGTGAAATGCTACCGATGTTCCCGTCCTGTATTATCATATGATTATTTCTGTACTTGCATTGTGTTCTTCCTCCATCATGAGTGTGTCTGGTATCAAAGAGATGATGTGCCGACACGGTGTCATTGTGCACTTCCGCTGAGTGCTGGTTTAACACAGGTTCACGCAGCACAATGAGGCCACCGAGAGGTGAAGTGGTCGTGCAGCTGCTTGTGAAAAGCAGGAGTCTTTGCTCCGAATGCTGAGCTGAAATCACAGAGGACACAACAAACAACCCTGGCGGCTGCTTCCAAAGCCGCGATCTGAGCCGGAGGCAGGTCGGCCCTTCATCTGCATCTCAATGAGGAATTTGATCACAGCTCAGCGTTCAGAGGCGATGGCACAACATGAGGCGACCGGCCGAGGCTCTCAGATGTGAAAATACGCCTGGCACACAAATTAAAGAGCGAGTGAGGCTGCGTTTGATTCACTCTTTTCTTCCTCTGTGGTGGTTTGGTTCTTCCCAGATGATGATGATGATGACAATCTCAACAAAAATGTATTAAGTTGGATCCATGTCCCATCTGCCAACATGGAGAAGGCGGGCCAGCCACCAGGGAGCGATCCATATGTTTTGGTTTCACCTTTGGCGATCGATCATGTCGTCCATCTTTATGGACTCAGATGTGATGAACGAATGAGATGGAGACACTGAGTGTTTGTGCTCAACAGGCTCCAAAAGTAGAAAGAAACTTAGTGAGGAACTAACAACCACCTCTGGATGTCGTCCTGGGAGATCACATCTGTCCTCAACGTGTCCAGGGTTCGCTCACACCTGTCACTCGGAGGGGATCGCACCCCCGGTCTGAACCGGGACAGAGTAATAGATTACTGATCAGAGGCTGTGGCAGTTTTATGTTGGTTGAGAAGCAGAGAAGAGAAATAGAAAGTTATGTTTCCTTCAACAACAGACGCCGCTCACACTCTCACTGCACCAGACATCGTGGCGGGGAGTCGATGAGTCATCGCTGTAGCTTTTATACAGGCGGTGCATCAATCAGCTCTCCTGATGGGAGCAGATGGCTCGTGGCGGTTCAGCCAGTGTGTGTGTGTGTGTGTGTGTGTGTGAGAGCACCAGCCAGCGAGGCTGAACAGTTGGATGAAGACGGATGCAAACGAAGCGCCGAGGCCGCCGGAGAGCGGCCGCCCACGGACACGAGCGCTCGGTGTTCGATGCTGATCTGGTGCCAGAGAAGCAGCTGTGCAGCAGGTGCCACAACAGAAGAAGAAGAAGAAGAAGAAAAATCAGAGAAAGTCGGAGAAGAAGTAGCGCGAGAGGGCGGAGCTGTGATCAGACAACTAAAGATCATTGGGTCAAATATTATTTTACAGTGAAGTAGTGATCGCAGGATGGAGCCAGGGTAACGAAGTCCCGCCCATACGACCTTGACCAATCAGGAGTCGGTCTCAGCTGTTAATCGTTTTTATATCATCAAATAAACTAATTAATTTGAACAAACCTCAGTGAGATAAGAACGACCTGAAATTACTTTTATTTTTTTGTTTGGTCCATGTCCCATCTGCTAACATGGAGGAGGAGGGGTTTATGACCTTTAATGCGGGCGGCCACCAGGGGGCGAATGGGACACATTAGTTTTTACTTTTGGGAGCTGCCATGTCGTCCGTCTTGATTTACGCTTCATGGTCTTAATCACCACAGCGTTTGTATCTGAGATACTTGTGGCTTGATGTCTGGAGAGTGGGAGGACGTGGAGACGCGCTGTCCATCTTTATTTTACCGTCCCTGGCGGAGACCTGCAAACAGCAGCTCCGTCTCACGTCCACACTCAGATGCGCTGCTGTGCGTCCGCACGCAGACAAACGTACACTTCGGTTTTCTCGCCTCCGGCTGTCAACTTCATCTTTTTCTCTGACATCATTCAAGCTGCCATTTTGCATTTATTTATTTATTTTCCCTCTCAGCCGAGGATCCACTCTCAGCTCCAGTCAGATCTCAGAGTCTCGGGGCCTCGGGCGTTCGTGTCGCAGCAGCTGGAGCTGGTCGGAGCTGTAGAGGTCGTTGGTTTGTCGCAGGCTGATTGAAGCCTCCGGAGGAGAGAGAGCTTGGCGGGGCTGGAGGAGGAGGCGGGTGCGGGGGTGTATGTACAGTGAAGAGTTGGTTTGTTTTGCCCTGAGGCTGAACGTATCATGGAGATGCATTTTTGTGATAGCAACGTGATGATGTAATCATGCAGCCGCACATCTGTGGTGTCAACATTTTTCTCTACACGTTCCGTCAACAGATCACATCAGTGATGCTGAGAGAAGGAATAGAGACGCTCCCCCTGGTGGCAACAGCTTCACATGTATTCAGATTCTGGTGTCTGGCTGCAGTACAGGTCGCAAACCTCCTCCATGTTAGCAGATGGGACATGGACCAAAAAAAATAATAATTCAAAGTAGACGTTAAATAAACAAAGATGTTTCTGTCATTTCAGCTCGTTCTGATGTTTGTTCAAGTGTTTCTCATCAGTTTGGTTTGAATCTGTTATTTGATGATATACAAACAGGCGGAGACGTCGTGATTGACAGCTGACACTGACTCCTGATTGGTTGAGTACGTTTATGGGTGGGACCCTAATCCACGAGTTGTCATTGGCCCAAGATGGTGGCGTTTGTACTCTGAGTTTTTGGCTTCAGTCTCTGGTGGAAGTGGAGACGTGCATCGGTGTGATAAGATCTACCTAAAATACCAGAAACCATCTTTGAGAACATTTTATTTCATGTGTGAGGCGGGTTGATGAACTATACTGTAGCCTGCCACCAGGGGGCAACAAGATGCTTTGGCCTATTGTTTAATGGGTGCAGTCGTGTCATCGACTTCATTTACAGTCTATGGGGCTGATCCAGCTAAGTTCCAGTACCGGGATAGGAAATAATACAAAAACCCTCAGAAAATTCAGACAAGACGCCAAAGAGCGATGAGAGCGTATTGATTAACTGGCAGACGACACGTCTGTTGGCTTTCAGAACAAAGTTGAGCTCTGCTGCGAAAACCTGTCGATTTCGATCCAAACTGAGTCAGACTCCTTATTCTGATAACCAGCAGACAGTTTGACCATCCAGCTGCTCCGCACAAAGACTGCTAATGGCACTGTGTGTGTGTGTGCGTATGGGGGGGGGGGGGGTTACAAGTGTGCACACACAGCGCTCACACAGGGAGCCCACTTCCAAATGTCAAGTGTTTGTGAAATAAATGTCAACCAGCTCAGGGACGGGAAATCAAATGGCTCCTTAGCGCTGGCTGCAGCCGATACAACGCAAATAAGAAAAGGACAGAGCTGACAGGGAGTGGAAGAGAGAAAAGAGGAAAATATCCCTCATCGATTTCCCCCAAACTCCGACATGTCTAAAAACAAGCCCTCAAATCCGCGGGCGGCAGGTAAAGAGAGCGGACGGCGTAGTGCTCCCTCGGTGAGGAGGCTTTGGAAAGCAGCTGGAGGAGAATCTATTGACGGGCTGTCAGACGACCTGCCTCGCTCTCATGATGTCAGCAGATTCAGTGTGAGAGACCATCATGGCGGTTCTGGGGCTAAAATAATCTCTGGGCTTTATTCCATTTTCGGAGAATCTCAAGTCCGCAGCATAAGTAAAAGAAAAAAACTTTGTTTCAGACCGAGCGTCTTCCACTCCAGCGCCTGAGTTTACGAGTCACCGTGACAACCAACATAAAACAACGTATCCCACAAGTCTTAGCTGCCGAAACCCTTTAAATGGCAGCTGGAGTCATTGAGTCGTTCACAACAAAACTATTTGACTCGTCTTCAAATCAGAAGACAGTTTGTTCTGTCTCGTAGAGGTGATTGTTTTGAAACTATATTTATAGAATTATGAAATGACCAATGTTTTTGAATAAGAGGAGATCTTTGGCCACTGAAAGCATGAAGATGTGTTACAGCGGTTCTTATATTTCAAGTTTCCGTCGACACATTAAAAACAGGAGGACGTCGTGTTTTATTGATGAACTGAAAAAAACTCGTCAGCCTTTTGTTTTTGTCTTTCTGGAGTGAAGCAGGTTTCCCTCCATGTCCCAAGACTGTTCCATGTGTGTGAAGAGGTGTGTGAGAGAGAGAGCGAGAGGGAGTGAGACAGAGAGAGAGAGCGAGAGACATAGAGAGACGGAGAGAGACAGAGAGAGAGAGACAGAGAGAGAGAGCAGCAGCAGCTCAACTCTGCCCTCTAAGGTGAGCAGTGTGATTACTGTTGCTCTCTTTATCTCCATCAATCCATCTGAATCCTTTAAATCTGCTTCGCTGTTGACATCTGATCAATAAAACTTTATATAAAAACAAATCCATAAAATGAACACTTCAATTATTAACACCATTGTGACCTCCACTGCAGTCAGCCACCAGGGGGCGAGGCAGATGCTTCGGCGGCCAACATGTCGTCCATCTTTATTTACAGTCTGTGATATATGGTTGTCTGGATGTAGCCACAGATGAGTGACAGCGAGCGACTTTGAGCCATGAAAACTTACTGAACAAAACGTCGATGCTGTCGGTTCCTTTCTGTCGGATGTGAAAAGCTGCACCTGCCTCTCGCTGCCGAGGAGCCGCTCTCCATCAGACGCCTAAGAATAGCAGCGTTTACATCGAGGTGACGGGAGGTTCGGAGGAATGAAAGAGCAGAGAAAGTGTAGTTGAGATCAGATCCTCTGCAGCGAGGAAAGTTTCCGAGTCTGACAGGAGGTAACAGACGACTCAGAGAAAACAAGCGACGCTGTTCATCAGGCTGCTCAGATCTCTACGACTGCAGCTACAGCGTCTTTCGTCAGATCTACAAGAAGTGACAGAAACCGTCACTGTCCGTGTCTCATCTGCTAACATGGAGGAGGCGAGGTTTTATGATGAGGATAGGGTACCAAATTCCTCCATAACGCAGACTTCAGCTTCTGAGCTCTGAACTCACACCACGTGTCTCGTAACCAATAAAACACATGAAATCACAACACGCCTCCAAACTGCTCCTGTGATGTCATCAAGTGTCCGCGAGCCCCGACATTCGTGTTCCACTCTGAACGAGGTCATTCACACCTAAATGTTTTATCACGTCTCAACAAACAGTCACGATTGACGATTAGGCTGCAACGCTGTGTCCCCCTGAAACCCCCCCCCCCCCATCATAGTGGCGAGGAGATAATGAGGGAATTTTAAATTTTTCTGTGAACTATCCGTTTTAATAAACCGTAGAGAGCAGCACGGACGGTTTCGAGGCGGAGATGGTGAAGAGTCGAACCTTCATTTCCACCACGACACGCTGGAGCATTGCACCGGAGAAGAGGTGAACATGTGTGCATCAACCGACGACTGCAGTCACGTGACCCTGTGCTTTCCTGCTGAACACAAATGTCAGTAGGCGTCAGTGGCTGTTTTTGTCCCGTGTGACGAGGGGCTCCAGTCACTGAGGCAAACTGTTCGGCCGTTGAGGTCACTTACAGCTCAACCCTTCCTGTGTAAACATACGAAGGTCAGAGACGGAATCGAGCAGGACTCTGGGATCATTGATTGACCTGTTCATCTGAACCACTCAGCTCCTCCAGCCTCCGTCACAGTTGATCTGATGTTTGTCCGACTCTGACGATGTTTCACCGCAGGTCAAACTCCGGCATTCACCCATTTTCACGACCGCAGGCGTCTTCCTTCCACCCACACGAGACTCTGAAGTGCAAACCGGGGCTTTTCACCTCCACTACTGCAGAGAGGAGTGTGTGTCTGCGGAGAGATTGATTGCATCTGATGTGTGTGTTTGCTGAACAACACAAAGTCTTCCATTCCCTCTCATGTGACGGGTGTTTTCACAAGTAAACGTTCAGATCGACTGAAGCCAAACAAGTTATTTATACACAGCAGTGAACTGCTGCTCACGGAGTCAGTCTTTCCTTCACGATCCAGTCAGGTTTTTATTTTCTCATTTCATTCAGCTCTTCATCAGAATCAGTGGGTTTATTGGACAATAATAGAAAAGGTCTGTCGTCAAACAAGAAAACAATCTCAAGCTTATTGCTTTTAAACTGTCCAGCATGTCAGGAATCAGCAAACTGTGACGTGACCCGTGGCTCAGGTTTTACATTTTGTCCAGCGACATCTTGGTTTTTTAGAAACCACAGCCCTGCACACAGAGCTGATGAAACTAGAGACTGAGACATAAACTCCTGAGGACAAAGTCTACTGACGTTATAAAGTGAGAGGAGACGTTTTCTATAGAAACTACCAGAGGAGACGTTTTCTATAGAAACTACCAGAGGAGACGTTTTCTATACACTTCCATAGGAACTACCTAAGTCTCAGTTGCATCTCGCTTCAGTGGTAAAACACTTCCTGGTCCAACAGCATCAGTCTGAGTGGTCATTGACAACTAACCCCCCCCCCCCGGTTTCATTTTAAGCCTGTGTGCAGATCCACCTCTGTACAGCTGTGACATGTGCACGTCCCTGCATTACAGTAATTACACAAACGGGATCAGTTTTTTATTTAATTCTTTTTTCAGGCAGCGTTGCCGTTGGCTGGTCGCTCCGTTGACTTCAGTCGGCGCTCGACGTGCCGTCTGTGGGGCCAAAGCCTTTAATCACCTCTAAGTCCATTGCACGGCCCAGCAAAGGTCTTTAAGAGCTTAAAAAGCACAACCCGCACACTTTCACACACATTTACACGTCGGCTCTTGGAGATATATTTAGTCCGGTTCTGGATAATTACCATCTGCTGGACAGTTTTGGTTTCATTTGAGATCTCATCGACAACATATTCTCCCGCAGCCTTCGTTAGTGATGCTGCAGGCACTTTTATTTTAAAATGTACAGGAAATCACGAGACCGGATGATTGAACACGAGTGGCCTCAACATGTTCGAGAGCGGCTCGAGTTCAGGAAGGAAGGAAGGAAGTCCTTGACCAATCGGCACACGGGACAGGACTCAGGCTGCAACACAACAGCAGAGATCAAGACCTTTTTAGGAACCTCATAATGTGAGGTGCATAAAAAACATGTTTCCAGAAAGTTTCATGAGAAACCGTCTTAAACCGAGTCTTGGATGACATGACATGATGAGGCATGTTGTCCCCCCCCCCACATCTTAGCGGTGAAGAGATGAGTGACTTTTCATGTTTCAGTGAACTTTCCCTTTAACACTGAGGGCCTCACTGTTGAGCTCTGTCAGAAAAAGACTTTTAAAGTGAAATCATTGACATAAAACAAACATCCCATCAATATAAAACTCAGATTTCAATAAGTGTCGATAATAAAAGCAGGTACTGGTCGATGCATTTGATTTATAAATAATTCAGTGTTTGCTATAATTAGCAGTTAGCTAATTCCCCTGACATATGTCGAAACACACACTCACACACACTTCCGTGTTGTGTGTGTGTGTGTGTGTCGCCGTAAAGCAGGAAGCAGTGTAGTAACGTGTGGAGTTCACGGACCTGCTGCTGTTTACCTTCAGGTACGTTCACCTCTCTCCCTCTCTCTGCCTCTCTCTCCCTCTCCCTCTCTCCCCCCCGGTTCGTGTCACTACCCGCCGGTGGTGTCCTCGCCGCTGCGTCGCCCCCTCGACCCCCGCGGAGACGTTAGCTCCGGCGGCTAACTCCGGCAGACAGCCCCCCGTGTGAGGGCGGACAGCTGAAGCCTGTTAACGAGGGTTCGTGTGTGTGTGTGTGTGTGTGTGTGTGTGTGTGTGTGTGTGTGTGTGAAGCGGGTGGTGTTGATGAGCGGCTGGTTTGTGTCACAGGATCCGGGGGTTCGATGCCGGGAGACGCTACATGGAGGCTAACTGACTGACTGAGTCCGGAGCAGAGACACCGCAGCGCCGCATAGCACCAGGATGCCAGCAGGTAAGACCCGCGCGCGCGTGTGTGTGTGTGTGTACACGATATATACACACACTACACGTCCTCAGTGTGCACGTGTTGCGTTCGAGGTCACTGTCCTCTCATGTCATCAGCCAAGTTACACATAACAAAGTGCAGTGATGCGTTCACGGGCACTGGTCCGGTGCAGGATTCTGCAGTGTCACCTGTGGAGTCACCCTGGCTGCGTCTCGTGCTGCGTTCCCGAACACCTCTGGATGTCTGGAATTCCAATGCACGGTGACGTCGTGTCATGACGCCAGGGGGTCAGCTGCTTCTGTAGAACATCTGAACTGACCTTCTCTGGAGTTTGTCTTTCACACGTGGGCACGGCAGCAGGAGATTCTTCGCTCGGACGTGTTTCACGACAACGCCGAGGTCTCCGGAGCGTTCGGGTGAAATCCTGGAATATCACGGAACCTGGGGAGACGTGTTACATCAGTGAACTACATAAAGTCTCAGAGGGAATTTGACAAATGGGTCGCTTTACCAGAATAAACCAGAATACATTTTCAGGCCAGTTCCTTTTATTAAAACCACTTAGTCAAAAGAGAAATCGGTGATTCTGATGATGATTTAGGAAAAGGTCGTATTTGGTGGCGTGACTCTGGGACTTCCCTGCTCCTCCATGTGAATACAAGGGAAGCCCGAGGCAGAGCAGCACATTTTGAACCAAACTGGGTTTTATTTGTTTAAAAATATTCAATTCATGACAAAAGGAAAAACTATTTTTCAAATTTATGACCAAACTATATGCCATTTTTTATTATTTATTTAAATTCAGATTAATGCCCAAACCTTATATTTAATTTTGACCTAACTATATTAACTATATTAATTGAATAAATCCTTGGACGCCCACTGTAGTAGATGTTTTCACATTAAAGGTGATAAATCTTCCGTCTCTCAGATTCCCCTGGTACTCCGTGTGGGACTTTCCCCTCTGACCAGGGATCTGTTTTCTGTCCGGTGCAGGTGAACTGAGTCAAACCTCAAATGATCCAATGTTTTTCATATCGTCTTCAGCCTCTGTAACTTTGTCAGCTTTAATCTCAGACACACGCTCAGTGTAGCGTGAACAAACGAGACATGGGGCTTCAAAAGGTGTGTGTGTGTGTGTGTGTGTGCGCTGTCATGTCTGACAGCGTTTCTATTTTGGGAAAGGTGGACTTTGAGCGCCCTCGCCTTCCTTCTCCTGCAGCAGCTGCTCTGGCAGGTGACCAGCTGCTGTTTACTGCAGAACGGTTCTCGCCCAAAAACCCAGTTGGCTGCTGAGACGAGTAGGATGAGGAGTCGGAGTCTGTGGCCCCCTCCCAAAGAATAAAAAAAGAGGTCCCTCTCCAGACAGGCTGGTTATGGTACTGGAGCGGTGGCCGGTGCAGGTTCCTGCTCATGTGTCTGGATGTTGGTGTTTGGCTTCAGGCATCGTCTGCAGCTTCAAGGACTCTGCATCCCTGCAGGCCTCCGGTCTGCTCTGTAATTACTCCCAGTGGTAAACTGCTGATTACATTAGTCGTAATGTGACGCCTTCAACATCGATCCCCGATGGGCCGGTGCGACAGAATGAGGCTGTGTGTGTGTGTGTGTGTGTGACGTGGACAAACACTCTGCAGATGGAATGAACTGGTCCTGATCTGTGTGACGTTACTTTCTTCTCTCTGTCAGTTTTCTGATCAGGATGGAAAAGGATGAAACACTTTCCTTCCCCATCTGAATAACATAAATTAAAATAAAATGTGAACTCACTGCTGGGATGGAGATGATGAGTCCTTTGCTACTGTTTATGAACGATGTGAAACAAGTTTACATCCACAGTATTAAGGTTTTAATAACATGCAAAAGAATTTCATTCATATCTTAGCCCAGACTTTTTGGACAGATGGTGATTTTAGGTAGTAAAACATTTCTGACACAGAAATATCTGTGGATGTATATCTGCATTAAAAAATAAGTGATTCCTCAGAAGTTATCAAACCCATACGACAGAGTAATGTGATTGAGTCCTGATACTTCACATTAAGCAAAAACATTATTATAGATAAAGAAGTCAAAGCCATATATATATATATATATATAAATATACACCATCACCTGTCAGAGGAGGGAGTTCTTTAACACTTAAAAAAAGCACCTGAGCAACTGGAGCTTTCAGTCACGTCACACTTTCCTCCCCACCAGATTGAAATCTCCTCGTTGCCGCGGGAGAGCAGATGTTCACATTTCTATTTTTCGAGACTTCAAGGACGTTTTAACCTGTCGATGATAAATATGATGCTGATGCTGTGTGAGTCAAATTAAACATTTTGTACATGCGTGTGTGTGTGTGTGTGTGTGTGTGTGTGTGCGTGTGTGCGTGTGCTCTCCACTTCAGAGCTCTCACTCCTGGGTCTGTTATGGTCTAGAGGCTCTCATTATCCTTAAAGTGTTAACCACCTCAATTAAGTCATTATGTAGGACAAACCCGCCGTCGCTGCTGTCGCTGTCGTCACTGACACACACAACTACAGCCGAATGAACGGTCACATGAGCCGAGGTTGGATATGCAGTTAACTGATAGATTGAAGGAAGGAGGGCTGCTGGGAAATGGTCTTCTTTCCTTGTTATTGTATGGAGACGTCCGAATGTCCTTGGTCTGTCACTTTAGTGGATAAGGACAAAAGGATAAAACAAAAGCATGAAAGTTCAAATTTAAAATTTTTTTTTTCCACAGACAGGAAAAATGTCAAAAGTAATCATGAGGTCATGATGTTTTGTCGTTTACGTTGTGAGAAGCAGGTTTTTCACAAAGCGCGACATCCATCCATCGTCATCCATCTTTATTCACAAGATGGCAGCGTTCACAGAGCTTCACCGACCTCACCTGCTGTGAGTTACTGTTAAAAACCCATCACCCATTTCCTTTCCATCGCACCTTCTAGTCTACGCAACCGTCAGCATCATGTTCCCGTGTGTCCAGATCTACAAAGTTGTGTCCGTTGAGAACTCAGTCACTTCACATGCATCTGTGTCACAGGTGGGCGTGGAAGTATTTTGGATGCAGATGGAATCAAAGTCAATCAAACCTAGTGGGTCTGTGTTGTGTTGTTTTGATGCTCCGCTGGCTAATTGTGTGTGTGTGTGTGTGTGTGTGTGTTCGTGCTGTCGGCTCCTGTGCTCTAAGTGCGGCTCCTCCCTCTGGTTTTCGCTGTGATTTGTATGCGTAGTGGAAGACGGTTTGTTCTGCAAAGGAGGATTTGGCCTAAATATAACTTCAAAAGAGACGCGGCTCCCTCTGTTTCCTCCGCCGGTCCTGTCTTTGCAGAACGGGAAGCTTTTATCCTTGTGTGCTTGTTGTGTTCTCCTCCGGCCTGTTTTGTACTCTGATGCGCGTCTCTATCAGCTGCAGACAGGTGCGGGTACAGAGACGATGTTGAGCAGCAGTAACCGCGGCGTGTGAAAGGGCTGAGCAGGAAATAACAGGTTTACTTCAGTCAACACCTTCGAAATTGAAATTTCTGTGTGTGAGAATGAAAACACACCTTCATGTGCAGATTAACGATGATGGGCTTAATCAGGGGGAGTGAATATGAGCCGTAACGTTTGGTTCCCTGGTGAACTAAAATAAAAGACGTGGGGTCGCTCCTCAGAAAACTATTCTGCCTGTTCTACGAAGAACGTTTGTTGAGGCCAAAAGTACGTGGACACCCAATCATTACCTCTCATAATTGAGCATGTGGTTGTGAAACTACGCATCTCTGCTGACCACTGGGAAGATGGGAAGTGTGCATGTGCCCAACTGCCACCGCATCTAGGCTCAGGTAGTTTGCATCAAATGTCGTCCCTCGGAACGGTCAACAGTCTAAACCGTGGTGACAAATTCACATGAGTTCAGGTTCACGACGAAGGACACGATGAGAGCGCTTCTACCCCAACGCTCTTTCTAACGTGCCCGCCACTGCTGCAGACGTCTGTGACTGTTCAACACACACAGTTTATACTGTGTGTGTTTATTCTGTTCATCATCACTCAGGCCTCAGAAGAAGTGGGGACCATTCAACATCTCCACACGTTTCAAAATCAAGGAACACAACGAATGATGTGTCCTCACTTTTAAATAGAAAATCTCATACGTCCCCAAAAGTGTTGTCCTTTTCCAGAAACAGAGATATTCAATAAAAATAAAACACATGCTCAGTTACACAATCACAGAGGAACACACACACACACACACACACACATATATTTGGAAATGCTAAATTCCTTCAATAGCCATCCCTCTCTGTAAATCTGCATAATTACACTCCAATCAGGATGATTAAAACAACCTCCAGCCAACACACACACACACACACACACACACACACACACACACACACACACACACACGTGTCGTCACTCGAGTACACGTGTCTCTGCATGTGTGTGTGTCTGTGTGTGTCTGCATGTGTGCAGGATGTGTAACGTATTGCCCGCTCAGTTCTCTGGGGAATCGGTACCGAGGTGGTTTCAGTTGTTCTGACTCGACTCTGCAGAGCTGCAGTTTGTCCTGCTGCTGCTGCT
The DNA here is from genome assembly GCF_024713975.1 of Paralichthys olivaceus. NCBI lineage: Eukaryota > Metazoa > Chordata > Actinopteri > Pleuronectiformes > Paralichthyidae > Paralichthys > Paralichthys olivaceus. The sequence continues at coordinate 1,085,715 of NC_091108.1, read as the reverse complement.
GCTGCTGCTGCTGCTGCTGCTGCTGCTGCTGCTGCTGGCGAGGGGAAACACAAACACTGCAAGGTCAGAGAGTCAGTGTGTGAGGGAGAGAGAGAGGGAGAGAGAGAGAGAGAGAGAGAGGGTTGAAGCTGAGAGAGAGGGAGAGAGTCACTGAGGTCCACCTGGCAGGCCGTCCTACGCTTCACCTCCAACAAGATGGATTCAGAGAACAACGAGTCGGGTAGGGGCCAGTTTTTTAAATTTGTAACTCTCCAGTGTTTGTGTGCACGACAGCCAAGCTGTACCATAGTGTGTGTGTGTGTGTGTGTGTGTGTGTGTGTGTGTGTGTGTGTGTGTGTGAGAAAGAGAGAGAGAGAGAGTAAAGGAGGCTAACAGAGTCCAGGTCTGTGTCTCTGTGCGGCCATTGATCTTTTCTATCGAGCCCCACTCATCCCAGCCGTCCAATCAGCCGCCTGCTTTCACATGACTGAAACACTTCGAGACCAATCGGAGCGAAGTGACGCAGATTACATGTTTCTCACAACGAGTGAGGGATCGGCCACTTACAGACTGAAGGTACAGAGCCGTCAGGACACGACGCCCCTGGATTCAGTTTCCTTCAGGTTTTCGTGATGATCATTCTCAACTGTTATTTAATGAGTTTAACTGATGAAGCTGAACATTTAATCCAACATAAGATTATAAACCTAACCAATTTAAAACTTGAATTTGTGTTTTAACTGACCCCTTCAACCGCCAGTGTTCAACCCAAAGACTTTAAATAAAGATGGACGACATGACAGATTCAGATACTGAAGCCAAAACCTAGAGATCGCCCTCTGGTGTCTGGCTGCAGTACAGGTCATAAACCCATCCTCTATGTAAATATATAATAAGTAATATAAATCTTTCTTATGTTCTAATCACGCTGACACGCTTTCTTCTTGATATTATCATCGGCCCCAGGAAACGTGTATAATTCAAGCTGTAAATAAAACGGTTCACTGAAACATCACTGACTTGATGCACAACCAGCTGACTCAGGTCTCTGAAACCAGTTTGATCACATTCACACTGGATTTCCTGATGTTCCAGCTCCGTACAGCGCCCCCTACAGGCAGGCAGGACTCATCCGTATGCAGTCTGTGTTCCCAGGTGAATCTGAGCATGAAGGGCTGTGTGTGGTCGTTAGCGGACGTCCTTGAGCCTCGGGCTGACAGATGTTTGATTGGCGGCAGCGCTGAAGCACCAGAGGTCATCTGTTGTCTTTCATGCTCAATTAAGTCCTTCCTGCCCAGTGTGCTACCTTGCTGTCACACACAAACACACACACACACACACACACACACACACGCAGGTTTCTACTTTTAGACTTGTGAGGACCCTTGTTGACAAACATGTCTAGCAAATAAAGATCTGAAGCTAATCTGAACGTTGACCTGGATCAGATCTTGATGGAGAGTGAACGCCTCCTTCAAGAACCGAGGTCTGGTCATGACGTCCAGAATGTCCCCACGAAGATACAAACAAATATACTTGGACATCAAGACACACAACCACACACACACACACACACACAAACACACACACTCCTTCTGTCACAATAGCTGACCATAAAATATACAGCACACCCACAGTTACAAAACATACACACAAGATGTGACACACAAGATGTGACACACAAGCTGACGCAGCACTCAGCTGACTGGGCGGGAGGACAGCACTTCATACACACGCTTTTTAATTCTGAATATTTGAAATTGAAGATTTACAGGAGAGAGAATGACGGAAGGTTTAATCGATAATGGCTGACTGCAGCTCACAGACACGATGAACTGGTGGTTTTCATTATTCTGTATGTGTGTGTGTGTGTGTGTGTGTGTGTGAGTGTGTGAGTGTGTGTTTGGGCGTGCACTCCTGCTTTATTTACAAAAGGTGTTGGGGGTGAAGACGGACTTTGAGTAGCGTGATCCGTTCTGCAGTCTGGCTCCACCTCTCACTCTGACACTTCCATGTGATCGGTCGAACAAAAGTCCCAGACAAGAAAAAACACATTAATAGTAAAGTTGTTTATTTCCCCGAGTGAATCTGGTTTTGAGCAACTTTCACGTTATCCTGCAAACTAACAAACGTTACCTGCTCAGTTTCGTGCTCGCTGCCTCAGAGGGACGTTTTTAAAGCCAGAGGCCCGACGGCCTCACGTGTCCAAATGAAATCGGGGTAAATTGAGAGCGATGTGCTTCCCAGAAAACCAAGTTCCTTGAATCTGGTGTGTGTGTGTGTGTGCTGCAGGATTAATTGACATGCCAATGGTCGGAGTCCTAACATGATCAGTTTAATTCAGTCTGTGGCAGAAGGAGAAGATTTGATTGCTGATAGAGATTCATTCAGAGGCAGTCCCAGTTAATTGGATTTGCTTGCAAGAGCCTGTTTTAAAAGGCTGTTTCTGAAGTGAACGCCTCGCTGCTCATAAACCTCACTGATTCTCCGCTGCAGGACAATATGTAAACACTTCACATAAACGTTCCATAAGAAAATAAGAGATTTAAGCATCATTGACTCTGGTGTTGGATCAGAAACATCTTCAGAGCCTCACAGCTGCTCAACTCCTGCACAAGCTCGTCTGATCAAACTTAATAAGGTATCGATCATGGATTGATCGAGGACGCCGAGATCCAGCAAAGACTTATTCCACTAAAGTTATTGATCGCTGAACCCGTCCTGTTGTTTTTATGAATCGTGACACTTGACTATTTTCAGTCATTCCATGTTTTTGGTGCTTTGATCAGTCGTTCAAGTTGCTCTTGTATTTTGAGAAGAGATTGACGTGGTTAATAGTTTTCTTCAGGGAAATCAGAGCGAGATTGTTTGCATACCCTGAAACACTTTGTTTCTGGTGATCAATTCTCAATTATTGCTTTCATGGAAATTGGAAACATTCTCTGATAGAGACGCACAAATGACGTGTTTTTGTCGTGTTCTGAATCGTTACAAATTGATTGATGATGATCGATCATTTTCACGCCCCTGCACCGGTGGTAGCAGTTGCCAGGAAACATGTCTTCGGGTTGTTCATCTGTCCCGTCCTCGTGAATCTCTGAACATCTTGACGTTATTCCTTCACATTTCTTTTTCTTCTTTTCTGTTAATCCGTTTGTAAGTTATAAATAAAGTTTATTGCTTATTATTGAGTTTGGTGGTTATGGGTCAAAGGTCACTGTGATGTCACAAAACACCTTTTTGTCCTTAAATCAAAAGTCAATGTGCTAATTATGTCCAAATGGTCAAAGGTCAACTTCCCAGTTTGACTGTTTGGCGAAGGCATCTGTTCAATTCCTCTTTTTAAGCCTGAACAATCAATTTGTAAAAATCTCATCAGCAGATTATTAATTAATGTTGTCATCTTCTGCCAGAAACTACTTCTACACACTTTCCAAACGACCAGCGTGCACTGCAGTCAGATGTTGTCACATGGTCACATGACCCGTGACATGTTGTACCACATCGATCTGCGACAGAGATTAAGTTTAAAATGTATTTTCTTCATACATCAAGGAAACCACATATGTTCCAGTTAATAAGATGTCAGTTTGGTTTCAGGCCCCGTGTGATGGCGTGTTAATGTGTCACGTGTCAGTAAACATGCGTCTCGATTAGTCCGGACTGTTTCATTATCGTTATTCCTGCTGAACCGTGTGGAAACACAGAATGAGGATGTGTTCCCGGTCCGTCGTCCGTCGTCCAGATCAGAGCCACAGTTTCCACTAAGTCTTGTTTCCTTACACGGTCAACAGGAGCAGCACCGGAGCCTTTGGTCTGTTCAGCTTCACATGTCGGAGGACTTGACTTTTATTCTGTGAGAGACTTGTGTTTGTGTTACCGACTCAAATCTCCCTGAGCCCTGTTTCAGCGTATTAACCACACGAACAGTAAATCTGCTGAAGTACGAGCTCAAATCTCTGTTTCACGAAGCCGTCTTTGATTCTCTCAGAGTTTGAAATACACAGTGCTATGACTTAGATTTTAATATTGATATTTGTCTGTTCAAAGATGGTTGAATCAAATTGTTACACTGAGGAGAAATTAACTTATTGTAAAGATAAATAAGTTGAGCTCATAGCACTTGATGTTACGATCCCTTAATAGAATCAGTATATCCTGGTCGGGGTCATAAGATGGGCGCCCTCCGTCTCTGATGTTTGGTCGATAGGTCCTCGTCATGGCGCGGTACTGCAGCAGAACAACATTCGTGGAGACCCATCAGCAGCAGATGTCATGAGATGAACATCCAGAGACGTGACTGAGGACAAACATCTCTCTCCCACAGTCCGAGGGGACAGCTCAGGCGAGACTATACGCAGTCTATATACACATCATGCGCCTGCAGCTTCAGGGGAGTGATGGTGAGAATCCAGCAGCACACTGAAGCAGTGGACCGTGTAATTACCATATACCATACAATTTATGGAGCTTGTAGTGGAGCGACACTGAGCACAGGGAGACGCCTTCAGCTCTGAGACGTCCCGTGAGTCCGAGAGTCAGAGAAACATTGATTCTTCATGTGGAGCGGCTTCATTCAGTGTTTTACTGGATTGAACCAGCAGCTCTGTTTGAGAGGAGGATTCAAAATAAAACCCTGAAGGTAGAAGATGATCGCAAAAGAAGACTACAACTCCCATCATCCCACACTGCTTCACCATGTCATCAAACACTTGATCTACCTTGACAGCAAAGGCTGAACAGAAACGAGACGTTCTGGTCTCCAGAAGATTTCTGTGATCTGCGTCACCAGCTTGTCCCGAGCTGTTGCCTGGCAACAGAGCTGCAGTTAGAGACCATGCCAAAGTAACTTAATTTTTTTTTAATGTGTCTTGTTAGCCTTTTCGCTTGAGTCGAAGCATTATAACGTGACGCACTGGACATCTCGCCGTTTGCCAGTGGCTCTTTGAAACCATTCACTGAATCACATGAATCCTGGGATACGTCGGGCCGAGAAGGCTCCAGCGATTGTAACCTTTGTTTCTCAGCATCCCCACAAATGAGACCCAGCTTCTGTCGTCTGTGTTGATTGAGAGAAAAGTGCAGTTCACGGTTCAGGAGGTAGAACTGGTCATCCTCTTACAACATGGTTAGTGGTCCGATCCCTGGTTCCTCCAGTCTGCATGCTGAAGTTTGCCTGACGGCCGTATAAGCGTTGTGTGATAGAAGAACGCTTGTTGACGCTTTTTTGTTAAACCAGATTATCTTGCTGCTGACTTGTTGTGGGTGCAGCTCTGGCGCGTCGTCACACTGCCGGGCCGAGCAGATGTTTTTTTTTTTTTTTTAGTAAACTCGAGTGGTGTTGCGTAAACAGCAGCATATGCCATGTGTGACTGCTGTAGATCCCTTCCTGCGGTGGCATTTGGCCGTCTGCTCACATCGAGGCTGTCTGTCACAAAAAGAGGAAGCAGCAGGAAGAAACCCACTCGTAGATTTCTAAACTCAACTGGAGAGAAGCTGCGTTTGTTGGCAAACCAGAGGGTTCATTTTGCAGCTTTTGTGCCCTTGAACCAAGCATTCAACCCCCAGTTTGTTCCGTGGAGACGATCAGTGTAAAATAAACATGTTGTGCTTGAGACTTTTCCTTTTGATGGTTTTACCACAGTTTCAGAGGCTCGTGTGCTTTTCTGCCCATGAAATAGGTCCTGAAATAAATCCAAATCCCACAGGATCTGTTAAAGCGCTCGAAGATATTTTTTAAATCCTCAACACAATAAACATTCAACAAAATAAGAACGGCCCCATTCAGACATTAAGCAATTTGATCCAAGGGAGGAGTCGGCTACTGAAAGGATTACGATTGAGTTTTCTCTCACAAACCTCATCTCAGTTTTCCTGCTCTTACAGTAAAGCCGTTCATCGGATCCAGCGGCTGCTGGTAATAAATATTTTTATTGGTCATTTTTCATCAGGATGCAGAACCTAGAGAACACCGAGGTTCTTCTTTGTCTCTGATGGATTCATGAGCGCTGTGGGGGAGAAGGTTTGATCCCTCTTCTATCGGGGGGGGCGGGGGGGGGTCACGACCACTGCAATTTAGTAGTTGACAGCTGTCACCAAAAAGTCTTCAACTAGTCGATTGATCGCAATAGACTAGTTCTTTGTGTCCCTTGTCAATGTGAGAGATAGGACGTCTGGTTATAGGAAGTTTAGACGATTCTCTGATTGTCGTCTGTCTTCCTTGTCCACACTGTTGACGTGTCTCCTCGCTAACTTTGCTGCTGCTAGCATTAGCCATCCGCCACAGCTATATTACTGCACTGTGCTAAACCCACAGATGAACGACTGGTTCACAACAGTGCAACGTGTAGACTAGTGGTTTAAAGGACGAGTCTGTGAAACCCCCTGCAGAGCGAGCACGAGGAAGGACATGACGTTTAATTTCTTTGGTCGGGGGCAGATGCAGAACGATCTGAGATAAAGAGAAACAGTCTAAGCCTAGAGAGTGATGTCAGTTTTTTAAGATGATGAATAATTGAACCCTCGGGTATTTTACAAAATTAAAACGTTGAGGTCATAATTCATTTTTTGATAAAGTCAGTTTCTCATTTGCTTCATTTATTTATTCCTGTTGACGTTTAAGAACAAACACGCAAGCATAGCTACACACCTAAGATCTACCTCCGCCTGCACTCAACAACACAGTGTTGACTCACTGCAGGACACACACACACACACACACACACACACACACACATTTAAATGTTTTCTCTGTGAGTGTTTGTTGAGTCCCATCATAACGTCACCAGCTGAGACCTTGGAGGTGGATATTGAGTCGTCCGCAGTGTGGAAATGTTACAGGGTGTCACTCATACATCTTCACTGATTGTGTGTGTGCGAGCTGTAGATTTAACGGGCCTCTCTGTAGAGATGTGACGTGGTGCATGTGTCGTGTTGATCAGGATAAATGACGGATCGTTGTCGGATCAGAAGCAAAGAAGCTGAAAAGCAACAATACATCAAAAACGTAAAATATATCGGAGAAGTAATTATTAATAAACAACTGTTGTGTTATTGATATATTCTATATTCTGACTGTGAATCCAACAATAGAAAAACCACCAGAGGAGACTGACTCATACAAGAAAGTTTCACAGTCACAGTTTCTTCTGAAATTTTTAAACTTGAATGTTATGAAAAGAGAGAGAGAAGCCTCCGTGCAGCAGTGAACAGCGCTCCACCCTCCTCCAGACTCCGGTGTCTCCTGGTGCGTTTACACGCTGGAGCAGCGCCGCAAACTGACGTCTGGTTTGTACAACAGCGATTTTAATTAGCAGAGGTCGAGAATCAAACGGCTGATTATCAGTTATTTTCTCTGGGTTATCCGACTCCCGTCAGAGTAAATAACTGGATCCCTGGAGCCGCTGCTCTTCACACTCTGCTCTGGCACTCCAATTATCTTTCCTTCAGAGCCCAGAAGCTTTCTCATCATGTCGGTGTCACCGGGTCGCCACAACACTCTGACACTTTGTGAGAACACAACAACAGAGCATGGGATCTGGCCCCCGTGGCTCTGTGGCGCCCCCTGTTGGAACACATTTACCCTTTTACTTGCTTTCCTCAGTCTCCTCAGGGATGGACAAAGGTGTTAAATTACGTACTTGAAGGAAGAGTTTAGAGGATCTGGTATCTTCTACCTTTCTTTCACCACGTTCATCTTTAGTTACGAGGAAAACACATGAACATGAGACACTGTAAACTGAGCTCCTTTCTTTGTTTCCTCACTTTTCCTACTCCCCTTCCTTTTCTCCCCTGGTCTGAGACAACAAGAATACTCAAAACTTACTTCCATGTTACGTGTCTGATGACACAACACAAGCCAGAGACCAAACTACGGTGAATGTTGCTGTAGCATCAGGTTAGAAGCTCGCTCATCGAGAAAGGACAACGGGTGCAAACAACCAGAGCTGCTCGTGTGCTCACCAACACAAAAGTTTCTCCCCGCTGCTCGCTGGATTTGGCTCCCAGCAACTTCCTCCTCCAAATGAAATTGAAAGTTACTGATGCACTTGAACGGGACTAGAGTTCCCAGTGTGGTGAGACCTTTGGGAGCAGTGAAGCACTCCGCAGGGGGACTACTTCTACTCTGAACGTTTTGATCACACTTGGTTAAACAGGATACAGGTTTATAAGTCCCCACCTGCTTTGCCCAGTTGCTAAAGCAGCCTTAACTGTCGGGCTAGCTTAAAATGATCTCTAGTCTTTTGAGGAAGTGTCTTGAGTCCTTGAATTGTTCTCTTGCGAAGCATCGTTGTCGACCAGTTGATAGTTTGCTGTGAAATGAAACTGTTGAGAATACGTATAGTTTGAATTTAGTTTCTTGTATCTACTGTATCTTCATTTTGCCGAGGGTGAAAGAATGAACGGAGATGCGTTAAAAAGTAATCTGAAACCTTAAACTGCTGCAGGGTGCTGAGCCCTCGGAGGATTTATGAGGAGAGATTTCCAGCTAAATCCTCTCCTTCCCTCTTCCCTCACCCTCCGTGAGGCTTAGACGAGTAATTGTGGCTCTGCACTGGTTCCGTCCTCCTCCCTCCTCCTGGACGCCCACGGCCTGCAGTTGTATCAGCTCCTGCTTTTTCTGAACTCCACCCCTGAGATGACGGCGGGTTTTGGTTTGGCGGAGAGTGAGACGTTGGGATGGTTGAGTTTTCGTGGGCCTCTGGAAACTGACCTGAGAAACGGCTGGTGACAATAGAGTCATTGATTTCATAGGTGCTGGATGTGGTGTTGTCTGTAGATTCAGGGCATCAGACTGATGATGGATGTCCTCGTCTTCAGCCTCCTTCACTGTGTGGAGGCGGAGGGGGGGGGTCGGAGAACAGACTTTATATTGAGCTCATTTGTCACCTTGTAGACGAACCCGCCTCCTTTCTCATCCTCCCCCCATCCATCCTTCCATCCGTCTATCCCTCCATCCAGTGCTGTTTCCTGTCCTCCCCTCCCTGTGGGTCCTTCCATCCTCTGGTCTCTTCCTCTTCATTTTTTCCATCTTGTTATATCCTCCTTCCCTTCCTCCCTTCTTCTCTCTTCCATCCCTCATTCGTACCATTTGCTTCCTTTATTTCCCTCTTTGTTTTAATGCCCCCTATCCTCACTCATTTTCTCCTTTTCTCCCCTTCTTCTGACTCTTTCTCTCCTCTCCTCCTCTCTTTCACTTCCTCCTCTGGTTGATTTCTCCCTCGCGGTGGCTGTAATTCTCTCAGAGACGGATGGACCAGCGCTGCAATCATCCCCCTCCCCGCTGCTTTTGATGGGTCTCCCTGCTCGGCCGTTGGAGTCATTCTTTGAACCGCTCGGCGTTAGCAACCCCTTGGTGGCAGACTGATGAAACTTTCTGTTTTCATGTGTTCCTAAAGGTCCACATGTCCCTGGATGAACTCTTGAGGTTCACATTCATAAGCTGGACCTCACTGGTACTGAGTGCAGGACCCCTGCCGGCCTGCGGAGCAGCATGAATCCGGAGAGGAACAGGCTCCACACTTCGTCCCTGCTGTCATAATCTTTCACTTCCTGCAGATTTTGGGGAAACGCACCAGTTGGTTTTGCTGTTTCCAGCTCGGTTGGGTTTACATCTGGTGTAATTAAAGTCAACTGCCCTGAAATAAAAACCATGTTGAGATGATAATGGTGGATTTGAGGGTCTTTTAAAACACAGTTGGTGATTTGTAAGTCAGAAGAAATCTGTTAGAACTGAGCTACGTGTCTTTCTTTTAAATAGTTTTACTTTATCTTTGCCATAAATTAGACTCTTTGCTCAAGAATCAAAGGGAAAGATTGAATTTCCGAGGACATTGCTGCGGTACCGTCATGATGAACTCCCATGGCTCGACAAGCATAAACTCTGTCGATCATAATTCTGTGGTGGAACTTTACAGCTGGACAAATGATCACATGTTAACATCAATCACATCAGTGGAGGTTCGATGAATTCTTTGTCTGTGATGGTGAAAGTCATCTTCGAAGATGCATCTTTTCACACCCAGAGAATAATCGACCAAAAATCTATTTTCAGAACCTTCCTGCGGTTCCCGCGGTTGGAAATCTCCTCGTTTGGATTTTGAAATCTGCGTCAGCTCTCTGTGACCTCTGGGTGGATTTTAGAGCTCAGCATCCGCCTGTTTTTACTCTTCTTCGTCTGTGTTAGCTGCGTCCAGTGTGAAAAATGTTTGATGTGAACTCATCAGATTCCTCCGCACACAGAAGTCTATGTGGTTCTGAACGAGTGTGTGCAGGTATTTTAATTCACGGTGTTCTCTGTGGTCCTGGATCAACACCGCGGCTACAAGACACAATCCTTTTGTCTTGTCGTGGTGACAAGAGTTGAGACGTGCGTCATACCTTCCCACCTGAGCGTTTCCAGAGAGCTTGAATTTCTCGCAACACCCCCTCCTCCTCTTCCTCCTCTTCCTCCTCTTCCTCCTCCTCCACTGGCTGTGTTCCCCTCCTCCGTCTAGGAAATGTGAAACCTGGGATTTCATTTGATTCAGTTTCCATTTCCTCCCTTTGTCTACCCCACATGAATATTTAAATGAGAAATGCTGAGCTTCCACCGCCTCCGTGACAAATCCACTATCTACAGTTGGATCGTAACTCAATTTGAACATAACACATTTATCAGGAGGAGCAGAGTGTATTCTGGTCGCTGGTTAAATGTTTATAAGGCAATGCCACAGGGAAGGTGAATATGCTCAAGACGACAGTATCTGATGCCCTCTAAGCCTCTGAAATCGCTCCACTATATGAATAATGGGAAATGTCAATGAATAACCTCTGTCGCAGGCTCAAAGTGGAACAGATAAATTCATTTCCCCCCAGAATAAGAGACTTTACATCTGCAGGAGTCTTTGTTTCAACGGGACCGAAGCAAAGTCAACATAAGAAAATAGTTTTGAAGAATCAGATACGATTGTGACGCTCCGGTCGAATAAAGGCCAATTCAAGTTCATTTAGACGAACCCACGTATTCTGTACATTATCATTTAGGGATGTTAAAGACCTCCTTAAAAACAAAGGAGAAGAAATGAGAGAGAGAGAGCGAGAGATTTCCCTCAGTGTACGAACAGCTGGGCAAAAGAAGCCGTGGGTGGAAAAAGCCAATTACAAAAGACAAGGCGAGTCTATTTATATATTAGACAATATTTGATGAATGGAGGCAATTTAATGTGCTTTGCATAAACCATTAAGTAGGACATACATCAACAAACAATAAACTAGAATTAGAAAAAGGGACAAATATGAACGAATGGGAAAGAAATTCAAGGTTGAACAAGATGTGTGTAAAGAAATAATGTGGACTTTAAATCTGGACTCTGGGATCAATGATACCTGAATACACGACAGAGGAACGCGTGACCTTTCCACTCAAGACGACAGTTTTTTCTTTTGTTTCCTTGCTGATAAATCTTGCGTCCGCTCAGACGCTCCCGCTCAACCCAGCCAGAATTCCAGGCTTCAGAGAGAGAAAATAGAAACAGATTTTTAAACAGGATAAATTTAGATATCCGTCTGGCTGGGGCTGAAGCAGAGCGACGGGGAGGCTGTAAATTTATGGGTCATCATCTGTTGTTGTCCATGCACCATTCAAGGTGAAAAGCAGGACGTGGCAACGCAAGTCAATGAGCCCACAGGAGCCGCTCAGAGCGTCGGCTTTCAAAACGACAAAACGCTTTGACCATTTTTAAAAACACATAAGTGACATTCTTCTTCTGTGAGTTTAACAGATACTCGTGTGTGAAGGTGACCGTCTGTTAGTCAGCTGCACTTTGACAGTTAAGTTGTGAAGTTGGACTTGGTGGAGTCATGATTCCTCATGATGCTGCTCCTCTGAGGCTCTGACCGCAGCGGCGGACACTCTGGAGACAGATGTAGAGTCTTTCTGTGTGAGTAATGTCTGGGTGGGAACTTTATTGAACTACTTCGACTAAATGTCACAAAGACAAAAAAAAATCACTGGTGTTTTGATTATCTAATCAGTGTTTCTCCGACACTGTTCAGCCGACTCAGGACGAGGGGCTTGTTTCTCTGAGAAGATGTCACGAGGTGTGCCAACATCTAAAAGGTACAAATGTGACTTCAAACTGTAAAAAAAGTCACTTTCGACTCTTCTGTTAAACCAATACAAAGAGGACGTGATGCAACCGACGAGCAACCAAATGAAACGTTACCCTGATTAAAACTACAGGTTTCTCCAGGTTGAAAATCTGTTGTAAGAGCACGACTCTGCTGCAGATGAAACCCAGGTTTGGATTATCGACGTTCAATGGGACTGAAGGTTTCGGTGTCTCTGTCCTTTAGCGGCGTCTGTTTTTCTCCCAGAAACATTTCTTCCTCTGCTCAGCTTCTCTCATCTTCATTCAGACCTCACGCACTCGACTTTACTTATTAATCTTCCTCGTCTCCAAGGACGGCGTCACATCACCGAGAGGTGCCGCCCCGCAGGGGCGTGTTAACAATCTGCACACTCGTACGCGACCCCAGAAACTCGAGCTGAACAACGACGCAGCCAGAAAGATGTTGTCGGGCCACAGATTGACAGTGTGGAGTGGGAACATTGTTATGGCTTTCATCTGCTTGTCAAAGACCAGGGAATTAATCAGGAGGCTGGGGGCGCTCTTTAATCTTGTAGATTACGCTCCTCACAGACGGTTTAGGTGCAGATTAAAGTGCACAGCGCTGCTGGAGGTGAGATTTAGTGTGTGTGTGTGTGTGTGTGAGAGAGAGAGGAATCGTGGAAGTAGTTTTGGAGACATGTAAAAAAAAAAAATATATAAAAATTAATATTTCTTTGAAAGTTTCCTCCTTCGCTCCCTGAGCATCTGTTCTCTGTCACTCTGCTGAGTGGGTTCATCATCTGTGAGAGGAAGTGACTGAGAGTCTCCATCAGCTCCAGTGGACGAGTGAAGCTGAACTGAGATCAGTTATTGACAACCAGAGTTTATCTCCAACGTTCTGCAGCAAACTTTAAAACATGAAGAACTCTGAACAGAGTGACAGTTCAGTGAGAAGACGAGTTCTGCAGAGCAAACACGCTGTGGTTCTCTGCTGTTTTGAAAAATAAAGAATCTATGTCCATTTATTTTCATCATTTCACATGTGAGGATGAAAAGTGGTTTTCTAGCAGGATGAGCGTGAGAGCCACACTAACAGGATGAGTTACTGTACGAGCGACACTGAACCCTGTTAAGAAATGTTCTCCAGATCAGAAACAGAAACTCCGAGGCTCCTCTGGCTGCAGGTTTTGTTGCATCTCTGTCCTGGATCACATTTTCCTGTAAAGACTGAGGCCGGTAACTCGAGCTGCTGCCGACAGGCTCGCTCCGGCCCCAGCGGCGTCTCGTCTTCTCTGCCAGAGTGAGGGGGTAATCCCAGGTGCTGGCAGACACATGGCCCGGGTTGGTTGAGCTTCTTGTCCATCAAAGAGAGGATGTTTCTACGGCGGCTGTAGAGGTGAAGCTGAGTCTGATGGTTCCACCCGGTGAGGTCTGACAGATGTGGATTAACACAGAAGACACTGAAGAGGCAGTCGTACCTTTCTGATCTGACGCCTCCATGTGAAGCTGTGGAACCCCTGAAGACCAGTTTGGATTCATTTGAAGCAGCTCCGGTCATGCCGTCTTTCTGTGTCCATCTGAGACGGGGGATCCTGCGGAGGTACAGGCAGGTTCCTCAAACTGAGGCTGACGGAGCCTTCAACTACAGCCGAGCCTCGAACAACAGGCGAGGCCGGTTGAGCTCTGGTAGGTCAGACGCCAACCTTCACTCGCGCCATGTTTGTCTTTTAAAATAAGTCGGGAGAACAGGTTTACTTATGTAGACATTTTAATTCAAAACTTTGACATGAAGTCGCCATGAAACAAATACAATAAACTAGGTTCAAGAAAAAAAACGGAAAACATACAGACACAAATACTTGATGTGTCAAAATTTTATTTATCTCTAATTCTGTATAATTGGAGCAAATTAAAACAAAAGTCTGTCTTTTGGCCTCAAGTGAAGAAAAGAAAATTAAGAACTCTCTTTGAGAACAGTTGTGGTTTGTTGACAGTAGGGGTGGAGCTACTGTCACAGTCCCGTGTGTTGTGAGCGTCCGTGCAGCTAATTGAACAGACGTCCACGTCCGCTACAAGTTTCTAAAGTGAGATAGCTTCGTTGGGCAGTGATCTAAACATTAACTTTCATTTCCCCGAATTTCTGTGTTGGTTTCTCAGTGTTTCGTGTTTAGTCGATAAAGATGAATGAAGTTGCTTCTCGACTCAGCTGCTGGTCGGAGGCAGAGCAGCAGTTTGTCACATGATGAAAAATCTCTGATAAAAACACGCGAACGAGCGTTTACATCCAGCGAAGATGGAAATACTGAAAATGAATACAGTGAAACATGCTCTGCCTCATGTTGCCTGTTAAACCTTGCGTAAGCATTTAGGTTTTTATTAACTTCTCTCTGCCGTTGTGTTGCGTCGCAGCAGGATGATGGATTTGATCCGCAGTAATGGCCTCTGCTCGGCCAGCGGACTCTGTTGTGTTGGCGTGTAATTTATCAGTCCATGTGACCGCCACAATCTCCCGATCTGAGGCCCTCTCAGTGCTGTGATTATGCAGCCTTCTCTGCAGATCTATAGCTGGACGCTCAAATTGATGCATCGCCTCTATTACAGTATTGAAGCCGTGATGCTCTTAGCCAGAATGGGTTTTAATGCAATTTGGAGCTGCTGTCATTCATTTTCTGCCACCGGTGCCTCCACACAAGCAAACACATCGACTGGGGCTGAGTCAGGAGTTAAAGAAATACATGCGGTGTAAGAGGTTGTAAAAAATTAGCAAAATATTTAAACACGGATCAAATCAGAGGACTGAAAAAATACATAATTGCACAAACAGAGCAAACACTTGAAAACGTAAAGATTCAGACAGAAAACAGACGTCAGTCAACTTTCTGACATTGGACCAAGCTCAACAAATCAAAGTAGACGTTAAATAAATGTTTGTGATCTTGGAGCAAACTGGAACAATCATTTCCTTCTGCATTGATAAAGTCTTTAATTCAATGGTAGAAAATTTGACAGCTGAGTCCGACTCCTGATTGGTTGAGCTCTTGTCTCGGGCACCTCGATACCTCTGCTCCACTCCATGATCACACGATGACTCTGACCCCAGATAATGTCGAAAGATGGCGGCGTCAGTATCGGAGATATTTCTGCTTCAGTGGGAGGAAGTGGAAACTCCTCGCCCATCTTTACTCGCAGTCTATGATCTAAGTCCTTGTTGTCATGTAGATTCAGTTTCCTGAAGCTAAAGGACAACATCGGTTTTATTTTATGTTCAGATCTGTTTATCCAACAGTATGTTCAGACACCAACGTAATGACTTTCAGCTTCGAGCCCACTGGTTCTGAACACCACTTATATATTTGATATAGAAATAAATGTCAAATATAATAATAATGTCATTTTGGAAAGTATTTTTTATTTAGTTTTATCAAACAGGAAAGAGGAAACTTTGCGTTTATTTTCAGTGCTGGAGTAAAAGCATTTTTTAAATAGGATAAAACTATTGGTTTAAAAAAAAAAAAAAAAAACAGGACGACGTCACTCATAACATTTAAACCTTAACTTCCTGGAATCAAACATTCATCATTTAGCTAAGCAGGGTTCACCGCCACACATAATATATCAGATCACACACTCACACGTACACGTGCACACTCAGACAGACACTCGAGCTGAACTCCTATTAAGGCTGATTCGTTTTCACTGAGTGGCTGTGGAATAATGAGGATGGAAATAGAAAAGCCATCGCGTCACCTCCGTCTCTGAGAACCCCGTCCTCGAGCTGATTCCTTCCGCTGTCCTCGAACGCCCCGTGCAGGAGGATCCGCAGCCTCCCAGGTGTTCTCACTACATCCTCAACGTCTACACACACACACACGCTGTGAGTCTGTAGGCGCTCTGTGTGTGTGCGTGCATTTACATTTAATGATCGGAGATGAAGGTTTGTGAATTGGAAATGAGCAGTTCAGGCTCACGCCCACTCAGTAACAATTTATTCACTTCCACTTTATGTTTTACTGCTGAGATCCCATGTGTCCCAGAGTATTACGGCTTTAGAGTCAATTACTTCTCGCAGATAAATACTGAAATATTTCCTAATTTCACGCTAAAATCCACCGTCTTCTACTGCAAAACAAAACAACTGCAGGAAGGTGTACGAGAGGCCGGACACATGTTTTGTGACGTCCCAGTGACCTTGACCTTTGACCTTTTGACCAACACAATCTAACCAGGTAATCTCTGAGTGTAAGTGATCGTTTTAGCCAAACTTGAGAGGATTCTCTGGAGGCGTTCTGAAGATAACGTGTTCACAAGGCGCTCACAGTGACCTTGACCTTGATCACACCATCTTTGAGTCCAACTGAACGTTTGTACCAAAGTTAAAGGAATTCCCACAGATGTCCTCCGGCCACCAGGGGTCGCTGCATGACCCTGTCCCCTGTAGAAAATGTCACCGTCTCATGACTATAAGAGAATTCACTGTTCTCCGCCGCTCGATTGATTATTTACAGATGTTGGTTGAAGTTGTTGTTCAAATGTTCCATGTGCTGTGAATCGATTTCCTGGGACTCGATGAGCTGTAGGAACAGAAATCATGTGTCTGTGAACGATGAATGATTTTCTTCATGTTTTTTTTTTTTTAATTCTATATTCAGACGGATGTTCCAGTGACTTTCTGTGAAAATGACTTTGTGCTTGAGGGCAAATTCAGATTCTTGAATTATTTAAAGTCTTTTGTGGAGTAAAAGCAGCTGAATCATCACTGAAACATTTCACTCACTTTTCTTATTAGAGCAGAGACGCTGCAGGACTCAGCTTCTATCTGGTTTTTAACTTTTATTTTGAAACCATGACGTGGATCAAGTGCCGAGCTGAAGTGACGTTGGAGCTGTGTTCTGTTCACAGTTAAACTACATCTGTTACTACATATATATATATTTACTGTGTCTGGTCCGTTTGGTAGCATCATAATCTGAGGAGGTTTTCAAGCTCCTCCTTCCTCTTTGCTTTCTTGTCCTCCTTTTCCTCCTCCCTATTCTCCTTTTCCTCCTTTCTTCTCGTCTTCCACCTTCTTGTTCTCCTCCTTCTTCTCCTCTTCTTCTTCTTCTTCCTCTTCCTTCTCCTCATCAATCTCCTCCTCCTCCTCCTCTTCTTCTTCCTCTGCCTCTGTCCTCCGACCATCGCACTCGGAGCTGAATTCCATTAAAGTCGGCCCCGGTCACACTAATGGAAACGCCGCCGCCCCCCGCCGCTCTGTGCCCTCATGTGGCAGGTAATTGCAGAATCAATAATGAACGCTTTAAAGCCACGGCGGTGGAAAGGTTGCCTTGGTGACGAGCCGTTAACAGAAGCCATAGTGAAGTTGATTAATCTCCAGACTCCCGGGGGCGGCCGTCAAACTCTGCTGTTCGTCGGCCGAGGATTAAAAATCAGTTAAATTAAAAAAAGTCCAGAGCAGTTAAGGTGACCTAACTTTGCCCGAGAGGTCTGAACGTCAGGTGGAGAGAAAATACGAAGGAAGCAGGGGCTCTTGGGAAATGAAGCCCCCCCCTCCCCCCTCTCTCTAAAGGTGACTCCGACAGGAAATGATGATGAATGTTTGTTTGCATTCACAAGAGAATGTGATTTAATGTTTAACTACCGATGGGCCGCTGATCTGACAGTCGCTGATCAGGAGGAAACATTCAACAGATATTTCAAATATTTGGGGGATTTGTGGCGAAAGTGGAAAGATACTGAACCCGTAGAGCCGAGCATAGATTCTCCAACCTGCGCTAATGGTCATGTGTGTGTTGTTTGTTTCAGGAGTGTGTGGCTGCTGTGGGCCCCTGAGGCCGAGGTACAAACGTCTGGTGGACAACATCTTCCCTGAGGACCCCAAAGTGAGTAACTGCAAGTTTTAATAAAGGACATTAAAGGCTGTCACTGTCTCGCTGCAGTAGCCTGTCTGGGCCTTTAGCAGTGATTTAACACTGTGTCTGGTCCCCTGTTGTTATCACAGCGTTGAGATCGCAGCGCAGACACACTGACACCTCCTCAGCCACCAGAGAGAGAAATAATGAACTGCCCCACAACCAGTTATTATCACCCATTTGATTCCTTGACTCTTGTTAATTAAAACACTAAATGGGGTTCGTCCTTTTTTTTCCCTGCATCCTCTCAGGTGCTTCAGACAGGTGCGCTGGGAAATCGAAATGCCTGAATGGTCGAGACTCTTTCTAATTAACCTGACAAGGTCTGGACCGTTAGAGCATTTCAATTTTCCCACCTGCTGAGAGTCAGAAGATCTGAAAACGCTCAGGGGACCTGTGGTCTCAAATTATCTTTACATACAGCAGAACACCAGACAGCAAAATATCTTAACATCTGCTCCTTCCAAATAAATCCTTCTTCATCATGTGGAAAAACTGGAATCCGAGACCAGACGCACGAGGAAACAGGCGTCTCGGTTCTTTAAAAAGCTGATGACGTTTTCTCAAACCTCCAGGATGGCCTCAGTAAATCCGACATGGAGAAGTTGACCTTCTACGCTGTGTCGGCTCCGGAGAAACTGGACCGGATTGGAGCTTACCTGGCGGAGAGGCTGAGCAGAGACGTGGTGCGACACAGATACGGGTGAGTGACATTTGTTTTTGTTGTTTTTCTGTCCAAGTTCTGTTATTGACTGTAAAGCCCGGGTCACACGGGTTAGAGAGCAACTCGTGTCGTCGCAGAACGTCTCGCTTTTCATTTCGTTATGAGGTTAGAGTGACCTCACTGTCCATGTGAGCCACATGACCTTCCAGAGAGTCTGTTCTGTTTTCTCTGCGTACCGTGCACAGCAAAATACACTTTGAAAATGAAATGCTATAATATTAACACTTCCTGTACCTGTCTGTCTATTTTGAACTGCACATGAGATAGATCCAAGGTGCTCTACAGCGCCGAACACAGGCAAAGCCAAAATAAATCATTTTAAAATAAAAAATACAAGAAATAAAAAGGTTGAAGGAATAAAATAATACAAATAAAACATTTAGAAATGTGTAACATAATAAAATAAAATAGGTATGACCTTAGATTTAGTAAGACCGTTTAGTTAAAGGCACGTTCACAAGTTTCAATCTGGATTTAAAAACTGCAATGAAGGCAGCTGAGGCTCGAACCTGTTCTGCTACGCACACGTGCCGCTCACACATCCAGTGCAGAGTGTGTCAGCCTTTAATTGGTCGATGGTTTGATTGAGCGGGACGATGACAGCTTAAGTGTTAAGACAGAAAGTTAATGCAGAAAGTGAGTAAAGCTCTTTTATGAAACGTTTAATAAGCACTGGGGTGTTCGTTGACATTTCCCTGAACCACTTCGTGCTTTCTGCTCCTGGAACCTGATTCAAACGAGCTGAGAGACAAAAGTGTCCCTCACACGTTTCTAAAAAAGAGGACACCCGGTCGTTATGATGTCAGAACTGATGTTGGATTGGTTCTGTTTCTGATTCCGCTCCAAGCTCACACTCAGAGAACACTCGCTCCCATCAGTACCTGTCATAATCTCATTATGAAACCATGACGCATCCGTCCAACGCGGAGGTCACTCAGATCCCAGAGATGTGACACATGAAAGTTCTGTATGGTTCCAAAAGTTTATACCTGAACCGGAAAACACCCGCACCTGTCTATCATTTGAAAACCGCGTTAAAAACTGACTGGATCCAAACCTGTACCGGTCCTGAGTCGTATGATTTGGGGCGGATCCATGACGACCTCTACAAATCGCTCCAGAAGAGTCTGGTGTTGCTTTCACATCCAAACTAAAAAGGAAGAAATAGAGCTTCAGTGACTGAGCGTAACAACCTTCGTTCTCAGGTACGTGGTCATTGCCATGGAGGCTCTGGACCAGCTGCTGATGGCCTGTCACTCTCAGAGCATCAAACCCTTCGTGGAGAGTTTCCTGCACATGGTCGCCAAACTGCTGGAGTCCAGAGAACCAGACCTGCAGGTCCTGGGAACCAACTCGGTAAGTCAGCGTCCTCCAGAGCCGTGAACAACAGTGCTGTTCATGTTTTTCTGCTTTGGCCGCAGCCTGGGTGCACGTGCACGCGCACAAACTCTCATGCACAACAGATTCCAAGTAACAACTTGTTGTGTGAGAGAGAGAGAGAGAGAGAGAGAGAGAGAGAGAGCAGAAGTTGACGTTGGTGGTTAAATACCTCATCTAACTTTTACACTGGCAGAAGAAACGGCTCTGTAACGTATCCTGTAATTACTAGAAGCTTCTATGTGTCGCCAGCAAATGTCGACTGAAGATGAACTCCAAGTTTTCTCTCTCTCTCTCTCTCTCTCTCCCTCTCTCTCTCTCCCCCTCTCTCCCCCCCTCTCTCTCTCCCTCTCCTGCTCTGAGCCTGTTGTCCTTTCCATTGTTGGCGTCTCATCTGAGCAGGAAACAGAGCTGAAGGTTTAGACGCTGAAGCTCTTGCATTATTGATGTGTGGTATTTAGACTCTGACAGAGGAGGAGAGCGGATGCAGAGACAGGTGGAGGAGTTTGGGGGGGTGTGGTGGGGGGGGGGGGGGGGGGGGGGGGGGGGGTGGAGGGTGTTGACATTGGTGCAGACCGTCTTTTAGGGCGAGGGACATGTTAATTCAGTTTCCTGATAAACTGAGACGCACTATTTAACGTAAGGTTGTTGTTTTTTTGACGTTGCAGCTTTGTATTTGTTCTGCGAGGTAATTATCAGTTTAATGAGTTTGTTAGCGTCGCCAGAGCAACAACAACAACACAGAGCTCAACAATCGGTTGTTGCAGCAACAGTTTGAAACTGTTCGACCGCTTCGCACAAGGTTTCAGGATTGGCTTCACTTTCTGGACCCGAAGCCTGCGTTTCACTCAGATCTGTGTCTTAGCTGAGGCCGATGAAAACAAAACCTGGTTGGTGAAGGCGATCAAACATTGTCAGGTTTTTATTTTTTAATTTATCTGCCCGTTAACTTCCAGCTCCATCTCATCAGTCCACACTCCGACACATAAAGTCACAGTCATAGAATCTCGAAACACAAAAGAGCTGCATGGGTGTTTACAGCCTGATGTGATTCAACAAACTGTATTTTAATTTGCTTTTCTCTTTGTCTGACCAAGCTACTGCAGATTCTCTTCCTTTCTTTAGTTCACTTGCTCTTTAATCTGGTTCTAAATCCTCTCTGTTGTTTTCACCGTGGTCGTCCTGCTCTTGTTTTCACACCTCACCGATTGGACGGTTCTCACTGAGGAGGCTTCATTTGTCCACAGTGAAGTCTTTGTCTTTGTGTGAAGCTCAGACCCAGAATCATAGTCCTGCTGTCTGGTGCAGACATAAGTTTAGTAAGTAAAAGGCAAAATTCGACATCAGGTGCAAAAACACAGAACCTCTTCAGTTTTATACCAGATCACAATAGTGTTCAGATATAACGTAAGTTTGGAGACAGGCTGATTCAAGTATGGTTTTAATTATACAGAGACGACTTGGAACAGGGGATTTCAAACTCACATCCATGGTGGGATCGTGGTTTGGTGGTAAATGATGCCGCTCCTGTCGGGACATCCTCTGTGGTACATTGAGATCTGAATTTAGATCGTGGTTCACGACTCGGTGTTACAAGGACGGCAGCATCCCTTTGTTTGTGGACACACGTTGTGTTGGGGTTCCTGTCTTGTTTTGTTTAAGTAGATGTCTGTAAATATAACCGTCAACATTTGTCTTGTCCCTCCTTGTCCCTCCTTGTCCCACTCTTTTGAGCCGGGTTGTGACACAACGTTTTTATATCCATGATCCATGTTAAGTATAATATATATTCAGATCTCTCTTATTATATTGGTGGAGCTTCGATGACGTGAAACCCTTTGCAGTAAATTTACCTCAAAGTTTCCCCCCCCCCCCCCCCCCCCCGCTTTGATTTGTGGCTGTGGAAAAGGTCTTTGATGATCGTTCAGCACAAACAAGAAGCGGGGGGGAACTCCGTTTACGGGCCGGGTGGGTCTTCATCATCATTACCTGAGTCAAGACTCAGGCGGCAGCAGCAGAACACTTTGCGCTGATAAAACTGCAGACGCCAGGATTTCTAAAAAGTTTCCTCCGAACTTCCTGTGAACTTTGCGTCACCCACCGACGAGAGGGATGAAAGACAGTAATGGAACATGTGGTGGGGACTGAAGCAGTGACAGGTGGGGGTGCAGGGCCTCAGATAGCGCTTGAGATAAAAACGTATAAAATGACTCCCGGCTGCAGTGCCAAACGTCTTGGATGTAAATTGTTTGTAGTTTCTCGTATCGACTTATTTCTTTTTATCCAACTTTATACCAAATTGTCTCTTTCTCTTTTTATTCCTCAGGACGCCATGTTTGTCTCGTCTCTCATGAAACTATTTACAGCCACATTTCAGACCCGCAGGAAATGAATGGATGGATTTTAGTTCTCTCATCATTTCATATAAAACCTAATTGGACGCGTTGGTTTGTCTTTTAAAAGGTGTTTCTATTCTAAGCAGTGATGGATAACGACCAATTTTCCCAAAGAGGCGACAAGTGTGCAAATGGATTTTCCTCTTTACTTCTTGTTATGTAATGAGTATGCACAGATAAGTAAAACAACTCCATTTCTTTTTTTAATGACACCTTTTTTTAAATCGAGCTCTTTAAAACTGCCCGAGGGAAACAAATCAAATCGTGCCGGAGTTCTTTTTACTCTCTCATCTTCTCGTTGTTGAAAATCCAAAGTGCTTTGCCACGAGGCGTCAGCGAGGCATGAAGCCTGTCGCTTTTTGATTAGTCTTATTTTCTCTGCAAAACCTCGAGCTCAACCAGAATTACCCACAACCCCCCAGACTTCTTCACGCACAGCACTTACCCTCTCGATGTGAAGGGCTTCAGTCGTCTGAACGACTTTTAACGTGTAAACGAGGAAAATGATCCAGATGCACAAACATACAGCAACACTTCCATAACCCTGCTGATTGTGTCAGAGCCTCCCACAATTCATGCTAAAATAAAATGCATTGTATTGGATGAATTAATTTGAAAGTCACTGTGAGCAAATCGCTCCCAAAGCTATTTGTCATTTATTGTTTTTTAATTTTCTTTCATTAACTATTTTGGATTCATTTTGTAGCCCTCTCTCTCTCTCTCTCATATTTATCTCAGCTCCATTGTGTCTGTATTGCAACAGATCTGTGTGCATGTTGATTTTTCTAATTACCAGAAGTTAAGAAGTGCAGGCAGAGGGTAACTTACATTCATTCCTTTCTTGAGTTAATGTAGGTTTCAGTTTCAGTGATGCTGTAGATCCAGTCGTCCAGTACGTCTTTATTTCGCCTTCACTCCGTCTTGTGCTCTGATTGGCCCGTAGCTCGAACATCGGTTTGGCTTCGATCGCGGGCGTTTGTGAAGCGTGAACTGGGCTGTAGTCGTCACTGAGACAAAGACCGAAAATCTCCTTTTGAGAAGTGTTTCGTCGCCATCGAAGATCAATTGTGATTTTCTCCAATGATGCATTTTGAAGTGCATATAGTTGTTGAGGGCGTTTATATATTATCACTCATGATTTTTCTGCTGAGGAGGTAAAATACCTTGAAAAGGGCTGAATTAGATTAATTAACCTTTTTTAATGAGCTGTAATTTCTTAGCAGACTTATCTTTGAACAGCTGTCTGTGTGTGATGAATATATTGTTTCATGATCAAATATAACATATTTTAATCGAGGGGGCACTCAACACCCACACTTGAGTCGTGACCAGAGTTTCCCCCTCAGCACCTCATAAACACAAGCTGGTAATTACTCCCCCTTCTATGAAAGTCTAACGCCTGGACTCCCTCCTCCTCTGCTGCGATGCTGTAATACATCAGGGACGCTGAGGGCAAGCCACTCTCCTGGGCGCAGGCTGCCGGCGGACCTCCCCCCACATAATGCCCAGGAGAGGTTAGGTGAAATGAAGGGATTATCAGGTAGAACCTCAGGGTTTTTGTCACTGATGCCGGGCAGTTTAATGCAGCGATGTGGTGTCGAGAAACGCCACTCGAGTGCAGCTGACTGCAGCGAGAGAGGAGGCCTCTCCAGAGGACACTGGTTTGAAGGGAGGAAATTACAGGCTGAACGAGAGGCGGGAGCTCGCTAATGGTTATGATTATTGCCACCATCACTTCCTGTTCACAGCCATGCAACGGTCCGACAGCGTTTTACCCTGAAGTCACTGGAAATGCTCTGTATGCCCGATTCCTCCGCAGACCTCGAGTGCCGCCACGCTGTCAGCAGTGTGGACGTCAGCGTCGACTGTCGGAGGTGGATTGAGGACAGATTCTGAAACTGACACTTTGCCAAGATGAAGGCTCGACTACTTTCTCTGTGATAAATATCGACTTGAATATTTTGTCTCTTAATAAAGTAACGGAAAAGATTAAGAGATGAGAAGGTTTCTCAGTGGTGTACATGTCATGTTCAGAACGTGTTGATGAGAACTGATTCTGGACGGAATGGTCAAACACTGGCTCTACAGAGGGACCTTCATTTATTTCAAATTTCAGATTTGGTTGCTGAGAACTTGCTGAATGTTAATGAATGTTTTCTCCTCCTTCTTGTCTCCTCCCTAGTTCGTGAAGTTTGCCAACATTGAGGAGGACACGCCGTCCTACCATCGTCGCTACGACTTCTTCGTGTCTCAGTTCAGTGCCATGTGCCACTCGACGCACGATGATCCTGAGACCAGAACCAGGTAAAAGACAGAGATGCTTCCCACAGAGACACAGTAATTGGATTCTTGAGTTTCAGTCGGTGTTTCTAGAACAGACTTAAACTTCACTATGTTCAGGTTTGAAAGTATTTAAAAAAAGAAATCCCGTATTAACACATGTGGCGTTCCACAGGGCTAAATTGTGGGTCCCTTACCGTTTCCACTTGAAGAGATGCACTCATTTAAATATATGTTAATAATATATGTAATTTCATTTTATATTCAGTGATAAATGCCCAGAGGCGTATTAGCTCAAAATTTGAATTTTAATCGTGTCTATAAGTAGATTTGTATTTTTTCTGGACCTTGATAGTTTGATTTAGGTTCTGTTGAGGAAGACTCTGGAAAAAACTTGTTTCCCTGATTAATTCTCTTCAGGCGGTGCATGTCGGAGAATCCAGCTGCTTCACTTTAAACTGCTTCTTTTGGGCAAAATGAAAACACACATTTACTGGCTTTCATTTTCACTTATGAGAATACTGATGGTGTAGCATCATTTGTGGTTATTGAGATATTTTATCATCTGCATCCACCTTTCAGAAACACCCTCATCTCTTAATGCAGCGACGGATCCTAGCGACAGCACATTCAGTGGGGCGGGGGAGGGGGGGGGCTGTAATACAATCCCCTCGAGCGCAGGTCTCATCCCACTTAAATCCAGCGAGTACAGAATTAAATATATCTCCTCCTGATCCATATTTCATGGCCTTCCCCTCCCACTGCAACCACAAGGCTCACTAGCAGCGCTGCAGGAGAGCCTCGCTGCGTTTGAAGTGCTGGAATATGAGCATTTGAAAGTCGTGATGGTGAAATGAAGTGTGGGAGAATGGCTGAGCTTAAATGATGTGAAGCCTTCAAGTGATTTTCAGAGGAACGGGCCTACCTGCCTGTAATGTCTCGCTGTGTCAGAGGTTTGAACGTCCTCTCCCTCTGAACGGGAACTTCAGTCTTTTGCAATTTTCAATTCTTCTATTTGTATAAAAAGGAACCGACAGTCTCATCTCACGCTACTTTACATCCCTAAGGTCAAGACATAGAATTTGAAATAAGAATAGAAACACATCTTATGATTAGTAACAGGAGCAATGACGGCACATTCAATAAATAACAGCGATGCTGACAGTGATAATAATGTTTCGAATAAATTAAAGACTCATCAGATCTGGATCCTGCAGAGGACACAGAGGAAAAGTTAGTTAGTTGAGGTTGATTTCTTCTACTGGTAATATTATATGTTCACTGGAGGGACAGAGGAAGGGAAGTGCATCATGGGAGTTTTCCTAGCAGTCCAGGTCTGTAGCAGTGTATCGGAGGGATGGTACCTGAGCAGCTCCATCAAAGAGGACAGTGATGAAGAGGGTTTCCTCCTCCTGAACTTTGACATGGAGAGAATACACCATGAAACTTTAAATTTGTCCCTTTGGGATAAAAACAGCTGCAAAATGATCGAAATAGCAAAGTGAGAATGTCGCTCTCGGGGCTTTAGCCGTCTTGTACCTGCACCTGATTGTTCTTGTTCGAGAACAGATTCAGGAAGAATCTGATTGTCTAATCTTCAAGATCCTCAAGAACCTCTTGAGGACTCGTCTCCTCCTGAGAGCAGCTTCTCTCCTAACACACTAACAGGCCTAACCACCACTTACTGTGCACTTCTTCACCTGATCTCCCGCTCGCAGTCTTATTGAGCAGATTTAGCTCTTCGCTGCTGCTTCAGCGTCGTCACTCAGCCGAGAGGCGCTTTGGATAAAAGCTTCTGACGAAATCAGTAGAGCTCCAACACGAAGCTGCTCCAACAGAACCAAATTATTCACGTTCAGAAATATCAAGGCATTGTGTTTTTATTTCCGTTCTGAACATGATATCTCAGGAACCAGGGACCTGCACTGGCATCAGTGAAACCTGCAGGCCAAGACGCTGTGGAGGAAGTCCACGTTCCAGGTTGACCTGCTAGTTACTGGCGACGCTATTGGCTGCGGTGGACGCCAGTCAAGCTTTTATAAATCTGCAGAATCAAAAAGTTTTGATGTCCAAACTCCCAAAAACACTTATATGCTGTTTCTCTAGTTTTTGTGGTAGTGTGAGAGTTCCTCATAATAACACACACACACACACGACTGTACGCCGCCTCTGTGGACCAATCAGAGCCGGGCGAGTCTTACATCACCGCTACCTATTTCTGACTTTAGTCCCCGCTTGCGACGCAGGCGAGTGTATGAGCAATAATATGAAAAGCAGGGCGGGTGACCTCGCCTCAGGCCTGATCCAATAACCGCCAGAGAAATTCTATTTGGGACTTCGTCTCCACCATGGCAGCCAAACAAATAATGAAATACAGGAGAGAGAGGAAGAAGAAAGAAATAATCCCAGAATCCCCCGACTCCACCGCACCTCCCACCAACACACACACACACACACACTCACACACACACACACACACACACACACTCACACTCACACACTCAGACGTATACATGAGACAGTAATAATGTATTTCTATGCACAATGTGCTCAAAGACGTGAACGCTCAGGCCTCAGCTGCTGCACTGACAAGTCTGATCCTGTGAGAAACTGTTTCTGCAGGTATTGTTTTAATTCTCTGCTGATCTGTGCTGGAGCCACGAGGTGGGCGTCTCGGTGGGAGCAGGCGTCTCGGTGGGAGCAGGCGTCTTGTAAAGCGCTGCGCGGTGTCACAGCCTCGCCTGAGACTCGCTGCCGCCGCCGAGCTATTTATACCTTCTTAACAATCCAGCTGGCAGGCGGAGACTTTCTGTGTCTCCACGAACAATGAAGAATTATATTTGTCTGACACCTGGCTCCCCAACCGATTCCTCTTTCTCTTAGAAATCAAACTGCGACCCGACGATTGTAGAATCACTTCGCTCACGTGTTTCTCAAATGAGCTTCTACGTAAAGAGCCTTGAGATCATGCATATTAGGATTTTATGATTTGAATTGAACGGCTCCACTGATTTAATTCTTTTATTCATTATAATTTATACCAGAAGAGCTCTTCAGTTTGAATTATTGGAGCCTGACTGGGCTCTTCACCAAAGCAAATGATTTAAGAAAATGTCTTTTGGGCTATTTTGAGAACTGAGTTGTACGAGAATTAAGACGTAATTTAATTTCAGTAAAAAAGTTCAGAATATTTCAGATGAGTTGTTGTTGAGTGAGGTGTTTTTCTCGTGCGTCTCCGAACAGGATCCGCGTGGCGGGGATCAAAGGTCTGCAGGGCGTGGTGAGGAAGACGGTGAACGACGAGCTGCAGGCCATCATCTGGGAGCCGCAGCACATGGACAAACTGATCCCGTCCATGCTGTTCAACATGCAGGACAGTGACGACCTGGACAGGTGATACACACACACACACACACACACACACACACACACACACACACACACACACACACACACACACACAGGAAGCTCAGGAGGGAGATCCAGTGGTTCGGCCTTGGTATCCCATAATTCACCTGACGTTAGATTCCAAACAAATCCAAAGTGGAGCAGCAGGATTTTTTTGTGGTGATCGGACAAATTTGGAAACTGTTTGTGCGGCGCTCATCGGTTGAGTTGGCATTAATTGTTGTGATAGCCACTTCCTGGACGGACTCATACAGTTGTCATTAACCACCTCGTACGAAAACATCCGACCAGAGGCTCAAGCAGTTTTCAGAAAATGTTGTTTACAGCTCGTCCACACCGGCGTCGGCCCTCGTCAACAAAACATCTGGAGTCTCCTCGTCTTTCCAAGTGGACGTCTTCGTCTTCTACGTGTACGGCTCCTCTTCTTCATCCTGAGAGATTTGTGTTCTTCCAGTTACACGTCCGTCACGTGTTAGAAACCTAGGAGACACGCCCACTCGCTCACTGAGAAGGTTCCAGATGTTCTGTTTTCTCACATGGACTCACTCTGACGTTTTGTAGATGTTTTACCAGGAGGCTGCAACTGACTCAGAAATGTGTGTTGTCGTTCAGCCGCTCCCGAAAATTTCAGACCTCATCCTCGTCAGTTTAAATACTATTATATATAATAATATTTTCAGAAACATCCTTCAGGTTTGTTTTCTCTCTTTGTTTTGTGCTCATCTTTATTTTTGACCTTCTGCCTCAGCGAGAGAAACCTCCATCTGAACTTGAGCCGGGGAATTACCGCGCTCGATCTCCTCGCGGCTCCTCACACCTCAAACCTCATTATATTCACTCAATCCTCAAATCCAGGCTCGTGGTCGAGGTGAGGGAGGAAATGCGATATGTCACACTGAGGTGTTTTCAGTGTTTTCCCCATCGTCTCCCTCATCGTCTCCTCCTGTTGCTGAGAGGATCAGTGATGGCAGAGATCAGCGAGGACAGGAAGCTTCACACTCAACACATTTCATCCAGAAGAAACCACAAGACAGGAACTCACACTTCACACATCAATATAAGATGAATTTATTGTTCATTATAAACGAGATATTCTTTCTTCTGTCGTCTGGATCTTTGCATCTGGACGGACAGAGGGAGCTGCTCAAAGAGACACAGTGGACAATCATTTCTAATCCTAATTATTATTATTATTTATTTCTTATTTCAGCAGGAATGTCCCGTCTCTTTCTTTTTAATTTCCTCTCCGTCACTCGTCTTTTCCTGACTTTTGAACTTCTCCTCCTTCATTTTCTCCTTTACGTCCTCTATTCATCTCTTTTATTCTCCTGAGTATTTTGTAACCACCTCTCCTTTCTTGCTCCGCCTCGCCGTGGTGTTCTCTTGCCTCTCTGTCTCGTTCGGATGGTTTCCATGTGAACGAAAATCTATTTTTGGACCCTGTTTTTTATTCCTCCATTTGGGTTTTTCTTCTTCTCTTAGCTTCTCTGCACATAAAGACACACAAGGAGGAATGACTTCTGTTCATGGGTTAGGATGTGATCCGACCACGGCGCTCATCTCGATGGTGACGTCGCCCGAGTTGACGCTGTCCATCCTGCACAGAAAAGAGTGAGAGAGTCGGTCACTCTGCGTTCGGCCTGTGGTGATGCCGGTTGTCCACAGAGCCTGAAGTAAAGATCTGCTGCTGCACAAAGATCTGTTGACCTGTTCGAAGTTCAGTGAAGCTCGACTCGACACAGAGCCTGAACCGGAGAATCAGCCGTCGTTGTTGTGATCGACAAAATCACCTGTGTTAATGAGTCCCAGCAGCTCTGCTCCCACTGGGCCCTCATCAGGAGCGTGACGCTGATGAGATGAACGGTTCTCGAGACAAGTTCTATTATTATTTCATTAGATCGATAACTAATGCTGTGATTTACTCCAGAGAAGTAGAGCCTCGGTATAAAGTCCCATTGATCAGCATCAGGTTGAAATGACCTCTTTGAATCAAGCGCACCCACCTGCCGAAGATGGATCTCTGATGAGCAGAGAGAAGTTTATTAGTCTGAGCATCGTTCCAGGTGGAATCACTGAAAATGTCCGGGAGAGAAACGAGCCTGGTAAAGAAAAGCATCAGCTCCCAGTCATCGGCAGTGAAGAGTTCAAACTGCAGGGTAATCATCGTGATTGTCACCTGTAATCATGCAGCGCACATCACAGTGTCATCTGGCCTGGTTCACACGGCTGCAATCACACACAGCTACACGCAATCACAGCCACACGTTTAACTCCTCCTTCCTCTGCCGTGGGTGAGGTTGTGACCTCCCTGACGTTTTCTACAGCACCGACATCGGAACAAAACTGTGAACACGCATTTCACGTTCAAAATATTTAAGGATACGACGGTGGGGCCATCGTTTTCTCTCCTCCCCCTCCCCCCCCTCTCTTTCGACCAGCTCAGCCAAGCAGCGTCCCGCAGAACAAATGTCCGTCAGCAGAGTTGGGATTTGTCCTTTTAATAGCGAGACACAGTCAGACGTCGGCCTCGGAGGAAAAAACTGTTTTGGATTATGCTTCCTTGCCTCATGGCGGCTTTTTAAATGGAGCCAGTGGACGCAGCAGGACGCCGTGGTCGAGGGCGTGTTTGATTCTGTTAATTGAATGAAGAAAAGCTGTCTCACACACACGCACGCACACACACACACACACACACACACACACACACGTGCGCACTCTCTGAAGTTTCAGGGCCGCCACCTTGAAAGCGACTTTGACCTACTCGAGTGTTTTTCTTCTTCTCCCTTCATCTCTGACTTTGTTTCTCAGTTTAGTTTCTTCTCACCTCTGGAGAATCAGACACTTGATTCACAAACATAAAACACAAACATCTGGCTCAATAAGAAACGACCAAACCTTTATTTTCTCACTTTGAAACACTCTGTAACTTTATTTTGAAAGTCCTAAACCTATGAGCGTTATTCATTTTTCCTTCAGGGCCTCTGCTGCCAAACTTTCAAAGCCAACGCAGCGTGTTATTTATAGCTGCACCGTTATCGTATTCAACAAACGTCCAATTCTTCCTGTGGTCAAATACAACGTGTGGTCATGATCTAAACCACTCGCTGCTCAGCAACAGCTTTAACCAGCTGTCAATCATGTGACAATCCAGCTTTCACAACGTTTCCTCTGGACTTTTCATTCAGCAGCATCAACCCACCTTCTATTACTGGAGAGATTTTCATTTTTATCTCGTTTTGCTGCCTCGAACAAGCAATAAGCATTTAATTTCCTCTGAACGGCCTGTGTGGGCCGACAGTAATTGCAGTTTCCCTCCTGAGACCCGGCTGCCAACAGTCCATCTACGTGCCGGCTTATTGCTGATTTACAATTGCATTATTTTATCAATACAGCATAACAGGAGCGGCCCTGGTCTCATGCCAGGCCCGTGGATTCTTGGCAGCTGTGCAGCAAATGACAAACTTGAACTCAATGAGTTTTGTCTTGGATGTTGAGCTGCAGGATCCACAGGGCGGAAAAATGGAAAAACTAACTGAGAGAAGTCTTTGTAAGAAAATTAAAGTTTGTTTGTTGAAATGCTTAAAGAAAACTCACGTTCACATCAGTTAATGTTCAATCTACTCACAAAAGTCAAGTTGATTTCTTACACACATTCGATATTTTCTCAACTAGAACTTCTCAGTGAGAACGAGCCCTACAAGCTTCTGAACGATCACAAGAACCTTCCCTTTACCACCAGAACCCCAAACTCCTCAAACCTTCCCACTGACCACTTAAGAATCCTGAAGGATCCTGAGAACCTCGTGAAGGACAGCGAGAATCTTCCCATCAACCACAAAAAAACACCCGGACCATCCAAACAACCTTCCCAGCAGCCCTGTAACTGACCTTCACAGCCAGAACTTCCTCCTCACACGATCCTCGAGAACCTTCTCACTTCGAACCTCGAAGGAATCTAGAATAACTTTCCTCTCATTTCATCGTCGGTCTCATCTTCTCTGTGATGATTTGACATTTAGAACATTTCTTACCCACATTTTTTTTTTTTTTTTACAGTGTCTCTGATGTAGACAGATTGACGCCATGTACACACACACACACACACACACACACACACACACACACCTGACTTCAGCTGGTCGATACTCTTTCATTGATTTCTCCCTTTTTTCAGCCGCTCTGTTTGATTTCTGCTCGGCCTCTGCTCCGTCTTCAGTTCCTCATCCTTCACCCTCTCTTCACCTCCTGGAGGTTTATCTTCGTCATTTCACTCTCTCACTCGTGTCTCTTGCGTGTGACAGGATGAATTGATTGTCGAAGTTTCTTCAGGAATTTCAAATTTAAACATTTTGTTGACGGAGGTTGTTTTCAGTGTGATTTTCAGATGAGCTGTCTCTACACGTGTACTTCCTATTCTCAACTATCCACCTTTGCTTCTGCAGGGCGGGGCACCCCGGCACACCATCGGGGGCGGGGCAGGATGGCGATGAGAACCCGGCGGCCCTGGCTGAGAGCTGCTTCAGAGAGCTGCTGGGCAGGGCGGCCTACGGCAACATGAACAACGCAGTCCGGCCCGTCTTAGTGTGAGTACCAAGGAATAATAAGCAACAAGTACATGTTCTCTACTCTGCAGCCACACACACACACACACACCTCTTCCTCACGCAGACTCCCAGCACACGCAGGAAATAAAATGAGCTCTCTTACCACGCGGGCGGCTGACATGTGAACGCAGCACGCCATCGCCACCCGGTGACCACGTCTCCCTCCTGGGATTTAAATATCCCCGTCACAGCTCTTAGAGGCCGCGCTGCCTCGCCACTCAGCACGGTTCACATAAATTGGACAATTACGGAGCAAACGGCCGAGGCCCGCTGGGATGTTCCCCTGTCACAGCGTGTTTCCGCTCGGCTGAACCGCTCTGAGTGCAGCCTTGTCTTTGGCTCTTTCGTTCTCCGCAGCTTCAGCAGCAGACGTTCATTTACACGTTTAAATGACTCCTCGTCTTCTACGTGTACGGCTCCTCTTCTTCATCCTGAGATATTTGTGTTCTTCCAGTGTCATGTCCGTCACGTGTTAGAAACCTCATCGACACGTCCGCTCGCTCACTGGGAAGTTTCTAGATGTTTTTCTGCCGTTTTCTCACAAGGTTGTTTTTTTTAAAAATGTGCTTCAAGGTTATTTAAGTTTGTATAATTTAACTTTTCTCTCTCTACTTTAATTCCTGCCTCCTCTCTCTGGACTCCGTGTCCCTCTGACACACGTTGGGTAAATTGTCGGACTGTTGTGGCTCAGACCTCCAGGCGCCGGACTATTGATTGTTAGCGGGATCTGAGGCTTATTGTGCTGTTTCTGCTCGATGTGAATCCTGTTTGCTGAGTGATGTACGTACAGCACCTTTACTCTGACAGAAAGGCACCAATCTTATTTAAACCAATTTAAACAGACCTCAGTGGGAAAACAGACAGATTTGTCCTGAGTGGAGATTTTTTAAATCTATTACTGGAGGTGCTGTTTTCTATTCCTGTGTGTTTGTTTGGTTAGATTATTTTGTGCAGCTGAAAATACAGGTTTGTTCTTAATGGACAAAAGAGTATTCAGATCCGATTTATCCCGAACGAACATGATCACACACTGTCTGCATTTGTACAAAAATGATAATTAACATGGAGTGAAAATTATGACTTCCTTTAAATTCTTTACTACATGTATCACATGAGTCTGGACGGACTTGACGTCACAGTGTTGATTCTAGTTTAACGACGTCATGTTCTAAATGACAGGCTCACTCTGCTGCGAGCCTCTTAATGCTGCTGTTAACAATTAATGACATGATATTACTGTGAGTGCTCGACATCTGTCTCCTCCTTGTTCACGCTCCTCCAACACTCAACTCCTCAGAGCCTCGTCGCTTTGTTTAAAGCTCAACTTCTTTATTTTCTCTTTTCTTCACCTGACCTCATGTGACTCTTTCACTGGTGCTTTTCTGAAGAGACCTTGGCTCATCAGGCAGCGTCACCAGCTGACCACTCGTCCTGGACGCAACGCATATATACAATGACTTAAATAAATAATGTGCCATATAGAATTATTTTCACACAAAGTCCCGCACATAATATTCTTAATTTCTTTTAGCCAGAAACAATGATCATATGGTTGTTTTCAAAGCCACCAGACTCCATTGACAAAATCAGTGATTTTGTGGTGCACTGCTGCGTTGGTTGTGTTGTTGTGTGTTACTGTTATTGAAGTAAATAGACTAAATACTTCATCCATCGCTCAGAGTGACACAATAACACAAACAAAAAAATGAATCGAAGTAGCAGTGAATCAGAAACCCCATTGTTCTTGTTGTTAAAATCATTGCTTTTGTAAATGGAGTCTGGTGGCTTTGAAAATAGTGATTAAAAGACTGTTTCTGGTTTAATAAAAAGTTTCCTCCTCTTTACAAAAAGGTTTTTATATCTGTGGGATCCATAATTTTATCTGACTCCTTGGTAACAAGTTATTGTTCAGCAGCTGTTTTGCAGTTTTATTATTTTATGGTAAAATGAGGTGCAGGTTAAGAGTCTGCCAAGCTTTCCGAGTGGCCAATCATGGTACTGCAACCAAAAAAAATCCTGCGTGGCCAGAAAACCATCAGGAGGTCAGGCCGTCATTTAAAACTGTTGACAGGAAACTTCCCACTGCTTCAGAATCAGTTGTTCTTTATTCATAGCTGCCTGTTGGTTGTCACACATCTCGCTCGTCTCCGTCACAATGTGTCGCAGTTGTTTTAAGTCGTTTTCTCCGTCTGCTCCCGTCTTTCCATCCCTCTCGTCTCTCTTTGCAACCAGAGTTTATTAAAGTGTCTCTGTCTGTGTCACTCTGTCGATCAGTCTTTTCCAGTGTAACACAATCAATCGCCAGGCAGAGGAAAAGTAAAGAAACACAACATGCAGCATCGTGTTGTTGAAGAGGTTTGTGCACGACTGTTCTATCATCTGCTAATGAACGGAGGTCACAAGTTTCGTGTCTTCGTCAGACAGGACGACCCCGGGCAACAACCAACCAAAGCTGCATGTGGTAAAGATGTGTGAGTGCTCAGATCCGAACATGTGACAACAGAACAGGACCGAGCGTTTTCCTCCGTCCAGTCTTTAAACAGTCGTGGAGCTTTGTGTCTGTCCCTGTTTCTGAGTTTCCTCCTGCAAAGCCCCTGCAGCGAGGGGGAGGTGGGGGAGGTGGGGGAGGAGAGCGTCTTCAGACTATAAATAGCAGGGATTGGGGTTAACAGGGGGGAGGAGGGTTTTGGGGGTTTGGTTTGACGTCATTTTGGTGAAGCGTTCTCAAAAGAACCAGCTCCCAATCCTCCTTATCACCGTCCTCTGCTTTCCCCCTTTTGTCCCTGTTACTGTCGCTCTCCTTTTTTTCCTCCCTCTGTTTCCATCCATCTCCTTCTCACTTCCTCTTTCTCTGACACTAATTTCGTGTTTGCCTCGATCTCAGCAGACTGTGTAAAATGGCTGCTCTTTGCTGGGGCTGGTTCGTGGGTGTAAAGATTTTTTCGAGGAGGGGTTTGTTCATTTCCTTACCCAGCATTCCTCACAGGAAGTGGAGGTGGTTTTTTTTATCTGTTGGGAACGAAGGAGGGAACAGATGTGCTCAGGATTACAGTACCAAGAATTCGAGAACATGCCAAACATACATCCATGTTCATTTTGTAAATGATGGTCCATCTAGAGTCGAATCGACCGTAAAGCTCCATATTGTGATAGTTTAAAAGGAAACCAACAGGAAAAGAGTCAGGAAGCTGAACCACCTGACGCCCTCTGTTCTGTGTGAGACCTGGAAACTGGTTCAGGTACAAACCCCCTCTGATAAACGCAGGATCAGCCGCAGCCTGTTTAACGTCCTTGAAAATCCTCACATCTCTGCTCTTACGTTCTCTTCTGCTGAAGTGGAAAACGATCCCGCTGCCTCGCTCAGCAGCTGAAGGAGCTTTTGTCCTCGTGAGTCACTGTGGACGAGAACATCGGATCAGGGGGTCGCACGCTCTTGAGCCCCCGACATCCGGAGAGGCGGACGTTTGACCCTCGTCATCCACAGAGACAACCAATTATTTCACAAATGATCAAACCAATCTCTGCGTGTGTTCGTGTCTGAAGTAAACACATGAATGTCTCCGTGAATATTCATTTCCTTCCTGTATTGTTTTCAGTCACCTGGACAACCACC
This sequence comes from Paralichthys olivaceus, assembly GCF_024713975.1. Classification (NCBI taxonomy): domain Eukaryota; kingdom Metazoa; phylum Chordata; class Actinopteri; order Pleuronectiformes; family Paralichthyidae; genus Paralichthys; species Paralichthys olivaceus. Next base: position 1,049,336 of record NC_091108.1, on the reverse strand, counting down.
ACCTGTGGGACCCTAACGAGTTTGCAGTTTCCTGCTTCAGAATCATCATGTACTCCATCCAGGTACAGTGCTCACCTGCTGACACCGCTTCAGTTTCAAACACACGCCTCCTCCTCCCGGTCTCAGCGGATCGCCGCTCATCGCCTGGGCTGCACCACCGTATCTAACATTTACACATTTGTGTTTGTGCGTCTCGTCCAGGCTCAGCACTCCCACCACGTCATCCAGCAGGTGCTGAACCACCTGGACAATCACAAAAAGACAGCGCCCCGGGTCAGAGCCGGCATCGTCCAGGTCCTGCTGGAGACGGTGGCCATCGCTGCCAAGGGCTCCGTGGGTGAGTGACAAGATCAGAGCAGCGGCTCAGGAGGTGGGCGAGGAAATGACGTCACTCCTCAACTTAATTAAAAAAATAAAAAAACATGCGGCTGATTTATTTTACAGCAAAACAATTTATCATTTATGAACTGAAAGAAGTTCCACAGGTGTTACTGGATTAATGTCAAGGTTTAAATATTCTATATTGTTCTTTGGGAGACGGAGACTTTATGATACGATAACGTTAAAATTATATTTCAATATCAATATCAATTTTATTTCTCATCCTCTGAAATGTCGGCTTCAGTTTCTGAGAAATAAAGTCTGCGTCAAGTGTTCAGATATGTTGTTAATTGGATAATCTGCTCTTGAGTTTATTGAATTCGATTTTTATTTGTGCCTGTTTCCGACAACCTGTGTTTCACTGCCTCCGCCTGGGAAAACAAACGTCTTTCTTTCTGAACAGGAATGACTCAAGAGTGCAAAAGAAGTGATTTCACCTTTGAAAGTGAAAACATGACTCCTCCCAGTCTGTGGCTCGGTACAGCGTGACGAACAGTTCAGATCGCAGCTCATTCTCTGTAGAGAGCAGTCTGTGCAGACACGCACCGACAAGATGGACGCCCGGCATCAACCAGGAACAGAGTGATTGTAGTGTGTTTTATTTTGATGTAGGAAATATTAAAAAACTGGTCATGAAATCAAGAAATAAAATAAACACAAGGTTGATTTCCTTCACAGACCTTGTGAAAGATGTTTTAACAGCTACGGTGTAAATGTGGAGCACGAGGAGCCCGACGTTTGGTTAAAGAAGGAAAATATCGATTTTGATTTGGACACGTTAATGCCAGGCAGGCAGACTGTGGGTTTACTCCAACATGTCAACACGTGTGTTCATGTAAACCCACACGTTACCCACAACTTCAAGGGTCAGTTCACCCAGATTACATGAACACCGACAGCAGGGTGTCGGAAAATGATACACTTCAGAATATTATCAACGATCAAAACTTCCGTATTGACTTTGAATCAATAACAGACTGTAGTTTATTTATGTGTTTTGTTTTCAAACCCTCATCGAGTTTTCATCCAGTTCACTGTGTCACAACACTCGGTGAGAGGAGCAGTGAGTCTGAATACGATGATTCCGATCAGTTGTGTTGATGTTGTGTAGTTGCAGTTGTCCTCATGTCACAATGTGAAAGAATCAACACACACACGAGTCGAGAGATTGACTTCCTGGAGCAGATTCGGATAAACGGGAGGATCCAGGGATTTTTTTTTTCTTTCTGTAACATGGCGAGAGAAGGCGTTCTCACTGACCTTCTAGTTTATTTGTTTGGACTGATATTTATGTGTGTGTGTGTGTGTGTGTGTGTGTGTCTGCAGGTCCCACGGTGCTGGAGGTGTTCAACACTCTGCTCAAACACCTGCGGATGAGCGTGGACTTCGAGCTCGGCGAGAGTTCGAGGAGAAACTCCAGCACCAGCGTCTCGTCCGGCCGCGGCAAAGAGAGCGAGGAGCGAATCGTCCAGAACGCCATCATCCAGACCATCGGTACGACAGACTGAACGTGCTCCTCGTGGTGTTTGAACTCGAGTGCTGACTCCACACTCCTCTCTCCTCCTCCTCTTCCTCTCTCCTCCTCCTCCTCCTCCTCTCTCCTCCTCCTCCTCACAGGCTTCTTCGGTGGGAACCTTCCAGATTACCAGCGAGCTGAGGTCATGATGTTCATCATGGGCAAAGTGCCGGTGTACGGAACCCCCTGCCACACCCTGGACACCGTCAAGATCGGGTGAGTCCACACGTTGATCACACACACACACACACACACACACACACACACACACACACACACACACACTCCTCTTCTCATCCAAGGTGAGTTGTGTCCTCACTTCACCTCCTCGACTTCCTGCAGTGAATCCAGATCCTCGTCCTTAAAAAAGGAAATAAAAGAAAAACAAGATAATCCCTCAGACCTCAGGGGTTCAAGAACAGATAATCTGGAATCAAACGAAACACTGTCCTCCTCCTCTTCTCCCCCCTCCTCTCCCCCCTCTTCTCCCCCCTCTTCTCCCCCTCCTCTCCCTCCTCTTCTCCCCCCTCCTCTCCCCCCTCTTCTCCCCCCTATTCTCCCCCCTCTTCTCCATCCTCCTATCCCTCCTCTTCTCCCCCTCCTCTCCCTCCTCTTCTGCCCCCTCTTCTCCATCCTCTGCTCCCTCCTCTTCTCCCCCCTCTTCTCCCTCCTCTGCTCCCTCCTCTTCTCCCCCTGTTTCTCCTCCTCTGTGTTATTTAAAACAAAAGTTTATTTCTCAGCCGGCCTTCTACAGTTTGGGGAGTTTTGACAGACGTCTCCCACGTGCACAGGAGCGTGAGGAGAAGAGCTGAAGCGTGTAGTGTGTTAAAGAGCGAGAGCAGGGTGTCGAGTTAAAGAGTTTCAAATCTGAATCAGTGCGTCTTTGTCTCAGACTCTTTGATGAAGAACACTGAACGTTCTACTTATTCCATGTGTTGATGTCTCCAGGCATCAGGGCACCAAGAGGATCCAGACCATGCTGCTCAGCTCCCTCATCATGGTGAGTCCTCTTCAACTCCGTTATTTCACCAGGACGATCTGACAGTTGATCAGCTCAGTGTTTCATTGGAGTCTTTTATCTCTGATCATGAACAATCATTTGTTTACCTTGTTCTCCAACAAGCCACCAGGAGGCGATGCAGGAGTTTGGGATTTATAAAATGTTCAATGTTTTCATTTTGATTTAATTTTAGGAAAAAACACAGAGCTTTATTCATTTAGCACTTTTATAAAACAGAGTCACAAAGAAACAGAGGAAAAGAGAAATCTTCTCATTTATCAACACAACAAAAACTAAACAATACAAAAAATACAAATATGTAAAATTCACAAAACAAACACAATGAAGTCAAAACCAAGAATAAAAATGCAGCATCGACTCATATTCAAACGAAGATTTATGTAAATATTGATATTAGACGTTGACGGCGTCATGAAGACGTCTCCTCCTCTTTAATTATCTGCTTCAGAAACTGAGGCGCAGGTGGCACTCAAACACGTGCACGAGTGTCACCGCCACACATGCTTGCAGGCGTGCACTTGTGTTCCTGCAGCAGCCCTGTGCGCTCCGGAGGTTCGTGCACGCTCGCACTGCGACTTATTAAGGCGTCCGTCTGTCCCCGCCTCCCCTCGGCTCGCTACTCCCCTCGCCACCGCCTGTCTTCTCAGTGCAGCTGGAGGTGAAAGGTCAAATTATTCATATTGACATGCAGAAGCGTGCGTGAGTGCGTGCGGCCTCTCGGGGGTAAAACCCAGATGTGTGAGGACGGTTAGTCGTGGTGAAGCTGAGTCACTCGCTGGTTCAGTCTCGGAGGTGTGAACACAACTGGAGGAGAGAGAGAGAGAGAGAGACTAATAAAACTACGAGGCACGAACACAAATGGCTCCTTAGTGTTTGTATCCACCTCATGTAGTAGGAGGAGTAAATACACTGAAGATGAGCCCCCCCCCCCCCCCAGCTGTTCACACTGGTCATAAATCCTCGTATCAGAGTCACGTACCATAAAGGTCAACGGTCGGACACTTTCAGCTGCTTGTGAACGTAACCTTTAGCTCTGTTGATGCTGTGTTCCCAGCGCCGCCGCCTGTGTATTAATCACATCACGCTATGATGCCCCCCCCCCCCCTCCATCTCCCTCCGCTTCAGGTGACCTCGGGCTTCAAGTCAAAGTCCATGGCGGGCGCTTTGCCTCCTCCCTTCCTCGACCCGCTCTTCTCCATCTCCCTGATGGAGGACAGCGAGCTGAGGCAGCTGGTGCTCGAGATCCTGCACAACATCATCGATCGCCATGACAACCGAGCCAAGCTACGCGGCATCAGGTACAAAGTCCCCCCCCCCCCATCGGACTGTACAGAGAAGTGGCTGCGATGCTGGTTTTAAACTCATAATAATAATTATAATCATTTTTCAAAGCTGGTTTTGAATTCGTGCTGTAGATCTGATTTTGTGTCTCTGTTTCAGAATCATTCCGAATGTCGCAGCGTTGAAGATTAAAAGAGAAAAGATTTCCAAGCAAGACGTGGCCTTCATGAAGAAGGTAGAGAATCCTGACGCTGCTCGAGCTGCACACGGCAGAGTTAACGCTTCACTGGCCAATAGAATCGTGTTAATGTGAGACAGGAGGCGGAGTCAGCTGCTGAACCTGGAGTGCACATCTGGTTGTGCAGATTATTTCTCGTGTTCTTCTCGTGGCTCATGAAACTGTGTTCGTTAGAACGAACGCATCCAAGTGAGTCCAGCGTAACACTATGTAACTGTTACTGAACAACAGCGCCCCCTGCAGCCACGCATGATTCACTCTGACTGTGACTCTCAGGAGATCGAACCCACTCAGCAGAGAGACAGAGAGCAGAACTGAACTCAACACGATCGTTTCAACGTAAAATGAAGTCATCAAACCTGCTTCTTAAATTAAAAAAAAAAAGATCAGACCCTGCAACAAAAAGACTTGACGTGTTAACGAAGCGATTTAAAAATGATATTTCGAGCCACGAAGGTCTCACGAGAGGTCTGAGCAGCGTATTGACCCTGACAGGAGAAGCCTGCTCACCGTCAGCACATGACATTTCCAAAAAAGAGCTGGAGTTTAAGTCGTTCACCTGTGGATCACACTTGAGCTGTAACCTTTACCCACATGTCTCGCACCCGACAGAACAACCACAGGGCGGAAAATGCCACTGGATGTTTTCTGCCGTCACTTTACCAACATCATCTCCACGTTCAGAGCCCCGGCTCTTATCTGTCACGGGTCGTTGAGGGCGATTGATTGTCTCCATCAGTGAATGGACGTCAGGGCCTTGGTTGAGAGATCCTGCATTTATATTTATTGTCTAAAGAGCATCGCCTCAGACGCAGAGGATTATTTTTAGACTGAATCAGAATGGAAATGATTTATCTTCTCAGATTCATGGTCCCGCTGCCTCTTCTTCTACGTGTGCAGTGTCTGAACTAAACCTCTGGAATAAGAGTGTTTGACCTGTGCTGACGCTGGGGACAGCTTTTCTTTCTCAAACTGAAAAAGTGACCTAACATGATAAAGAGCCGCTGCTGGAGTCAGTCCTCAGAACCTGAACCTGGAGAATCAGTTGTCAAGATCGACATCGTCGCTTCCATTAACGAGTCTCCGCTGCTACAGAGCACCGGTCATCTGTGTGTTCAAGGTTTACTGGACCCTGATCACAACATCACAACAATTCAGAACCAGAAAGACCAGATCAAAAACTAGAATACTGGTTTCCACTGTGTCAGCCTCGGAGCTGGGATCTGAAGGTCACTCTTGGTTGTCGTGGGGACAACTTGTGAACGGGGCAGGAAATGAAGGAAGAGACCGGTTATTGTAGCTGCAGGACAAATGGTGTCGGAGGAATAAAAAGACGGATCAGGAAGTGAAGTGCACAGTCAAAGAAAAACCAGCGCTCATGATGATGATGATGATAAAATATAATCTAACAAGATACAGATTAACGCGTAGCCTAAATGATTTCCTTCTCGTAATATTATAACTTTACTCTCGTGAAGTTACGACTCTAGCTTCAGGAAGTTACGGCTTCATGCTTGTAAAGTTGTGATTTTATTCTTGTAAATAACAACGTCATCCTCAGATCTGTTCTTCCAGTAGTTGGTTTGTCTGAAGAAAAAACTAGAACTAATATTCTGCGTTTCAGTGCGAGTGTGAAGAGTGCAGTTCAAAGAAGAGTCACTAGATGGCAGAACTTTTTTCCGATCTTTACAAATCAAGACTCGATCGTCTCCGAGCTGAAGTAAAATCGATTAATGGAATGGAGGATTTGAAGAACTGTCTCTTTCTCTCTCTCTAATGTTTCCTCTCCGATGTCCAGCACGGCCAGCAGCTCTACCGTCACATCTACCTGGGCTGCAAAGAAGAAGACAACGTGCACAAGAACTTTGAGCTGCTCTTCACCACCCTGGCCATTCTGACCATTGAGCTGGCCAACGAGGAGGTGGTCATCGACCTCATCCGCCTCGCCATCGCTCTGCAGGTAGAACTGGTGCAGTTTGTGCTCTTGTTTTGAACCGAAGCTTTTAGAGCGAGCAGTGCTGCCGTCAGAATCACTCAAACTTTAAACTTTACATTTCTGAACTGTCGCGTGGTTTTTATATCCGGTCAAAGAAAACACAGTTTGATACCAGGTGTAAATGTTAAACTTCACGGTGTTTGAATCTGAAGGAGGCGGTGATGAGATGGCGGCGTGTTCGTGAAGTCCTTAATGTCACTAGAGCGAAGGACGCACGCACGCCGAACAGAGGAGGTGTGAAGAAAACGCCGCCACACACGCCGACTGCACGACAGCTGCTGGTTCGTGTGTCACGCTGAGATTCTTATCGTCCCGACGTTGCGGCGTTGTAGACACGAAACACACACACACTCACGCACATGAAGATATTTGTGTAGCGTGTTTATCGGGAACATCTTCAACCTTCGGAGTCGTACAAGTTCCAGAAAGTGACAGATGTTCTCATGTGCACACACACACACACACACACACACACACACACCGCAGTACACACACTGGCATCACAATATTTGTCTTAATCCGTTTCCAGGGTGCAGGGAGATTTTCCTCTGGATCCTCAGAGGTCGTTTGATTGTGTTTTCACAGTTTCAGTTCAAAGGTCGTTGCCAGGGTAACGACCCCGCAGTGACACAGCGAGCACGTAGGGCTGGATATGATGCGTGTCTGTAGTGTGTGTCTGTGGTAGTCCTCTGGTCACAGGGCTGCAAATAATAATTACTCTTATCTCATCAGTTAATGTGCAGTTTATTTATTTTGAACAGGAGCTGGTGGATGAAATAATTAAAGTTGAGCTTCGTTGTGGTTTTGACGTCGGAAAACATTTTCTGACTTTATGAGATCAGAAGAACTGAAATGTTCCTGAGTCAGTTTGTTGAACAGGAATGAATCTTTTCATTGAATTGTAGTTTGTGCAAAGACTGAATCCAAACATTTACGAAGATAAAATGTTCTGTCAAGTAAAACAGAGTGAAGTGATGACGTGATTTTTAAAACTGTTTTACAGTAAATAAATAAATGTTCTTCTCATTCACCCTGAACCATTGTTCTGTGACCGTCTCCACTAATTAACGGTCACATTTTAAATGTGTGTTTTCTGATTGTTGTCGCTGGCTCTCCTGCAGGACATGGTTCTGGCCAACGAGGAGAACATGCCGATGTTTATTCGCTGCAGCGTCATGGCGTTGGTGGCGGCGTATCTCAACTTCCTGAGCCAGATGATCGCCAACCCGCCGTTCTGTCAGCACGTCAGCAAGGTGGGAGATCAGCCGGACCCGACGTCACCGTCAAAGTATTTTCACTGATTGGAGAAGTCGTCCATTTAGTTCATGTCTGAAAACGGCGAGACAGCGTCCGTCCACATGTTGATGTTGTGACTCATGAATACTCGGTGGTTAATACTTCAGTAATAGTACTTAATGAGTAACTTTGATACTAGTACCTTTAAGCTGCTTTTGGCCATTAAAGCTAATTTGGTTTTGTTGTTGTCGTTCTTCGTGTCGCGGCTGTTTCAAACTGACATGGTTCATTGTGTCTGTGGTTCATTGTGTCTGTGGTTTTGTGTCTGTGGTTTTGTGTCCAGGTTATCGAGTTGAGAAACATGGACGCTCCATACCTGCTCCCAGAGCACATCTTCAGAGACAAGTGTATGTAAGTTTACACGACCTGATGGGATGACCTCCGGTTAAAGAATGATGAATGTGGATCATTGTTTCTCGCTGGTGTGAAGTTAAAACCTTCGGTGAGGTGGACGTTACATTTCTTACCACCGCTCTGAGGGAACATTTTGGTTCTGTGAAAAAGTTCCCTGGACTGAAAGTTCTGGATTCATTCGGTCTCGGGGATTCTGAATATTGAACGTTATCTAAGCTCATCACAATAGATGCAAACACGTTGTCTCCTCCTCAGACTTCCTGAATCTCTGGACAAGGACGACAGACTCTTGTACTTCCAGACGTCGGACATGGCCGAGTGTCTGGCCGGTCCAGGATACAACGCAGAGCGACTGTCCATCCCCTACGTTCCCCAAGTGACAGGTACGACCGATCACGTTTACAGGCTGAGTTGTGGGAGGAGCTCCAGAAACCAAACCCGGTTTCACTCTCACATCGTCGATTTGAGTTTAACACAGAAATTTAAAAATTTCACCGGAATTTAAAAAAATAGTTTAAATGAGTTGAACTCGTCGATCTTTCAAATGCTCCACATGAACGTCCTCGTGGTTCAAACATTTTATCATCGGAGGTGAAGACCGCAGCTGCTTCCTCTTCCTCTTCTTCTTCTTCTATGGTTTAATGTGTCTCTACTTCCTGTTCCATGGTTCAGTTTGATCCAGACCCTGAACTCCTCTTCTGGTCTGAGGAACCTCTCACACCTGATGTTCAGCTGCCATAAGAAAACGTTCTACTTTATGTTCGACATCTTAAATCAAACAGGAACGAGCGCAGTAAAGAACATGTGCTACAAGTATTCCAGAGGTTAAGTTGAAATCAGATTACAGGATCTGACACAGAGTTTTCAAACTGTCGGCTCCGTGTGAACATTCAGCCAAATGGTCTTTGAAGGATTAACAGTTTACGGAGTTTAGTGAACAGGAAATGAACTTTTAAAAAAACGTATTGCGTGATCAGCTTCATTACACTGAAGGTTGTCTATTGTTGTATTTCACATGAGAACAACAAAAGATTCAGGTTCATTATTTCAAAATTTCTCTTTGAACAACACTTACAAAGAAATGTGATTCCCTGAAGGAGGCGATGAATTAAGACCTTTAAAAACTGCTCACTGACTTCTTCTGTTTGTGCTTCTGCTCTCTTCCCTCTGTCGTGCTTCCGTCTGACTCAGTTCTTTACACAGTCGGAAAAATCCTCCACAGGTGCAAGCAGACGTCCAGAGGTAAACGTGTAGAGTAGAACGTTAGGTTCCTGCTGTCGTCGTGGCTTTAAAACTGGTCTGTGTTGTCTGGTTGGCACCAGGAGATAAAACGTTTCTCTTGACGAGGATGAAAGATGAATTTCATCCTCGTCGTCTCGGAGCTGAACTGAATACAACATTTACACGTTTGCCACAAACATTTGAGACCAGTAAAGAGTCTGCGGACACGTCTGAGGGATCAGGATCCGGACGAGGGAAACTTCTCAGAGGTCCATGTCTCCCTCAGATGTTTTTATTTGGTCCGTCCGCAGCCTCGGCTGATTCATCAGCTTCAGACAAACTGTTGTAGACTTGTAGTTTGTCTCGTTTCCGGTGATGGTGAAGTTGTGTATCTGCAGACATGATGATTTAAAAACAACACTTTTAAACTTTTTTGCAAATTATTTTTCTTGCGTTTCTTCTGGACGTGTTCTGGTGAGTACATGAAACTACGCAGATTCTGTGTACTGTAGTACTTTGTGTTTGTTGAAGTCTTGATGTAAAAAGGTTGTGATCGATAGTGTCTGGGCAGGTTGTTCACACTGGAACCAGTTTAAACCTGAATGGCAGTAAAATGCATAAAACATTCTCTGCATGAAACCAGATTTAAATCCACGAGAGCTGAAGTGAACATGTCTGATGTTTATTCCTGTTACAGACAGAAAACCCTCTCCACCTCACACACTGAAGAACGTGTTTCCTTCATCATTCATGTTTTCTCTCTCGCTCCTCGTTACATCGGTTTTTAGTCGTAGATAATAGAGTGAGTCAGATGTAAATACTGTGTCTGGGTCTCTAACCTTTCTCCACAGATCCGTCGGCTCATTAAGGCCCGAAGTCTGGCAGCTGAGTCACACCTGATCTCGACAAAGGTCACAGTGACTCATCAAACAACAGCTATGAAGCGCTGCTGTTTTCTCTTTCTGTGTTCTCTCTGTTTTTACACCTCCGTTCCTCCTCCGACGCTCATCAGACGAGCGCTGCTGGGGGACGGGGGTCCTGAGGAGCTTATTGTCCTGCGGGATCCAATCATTTGTCTCCTTGTTGTACTGAACCAGAGCATCAGAGCGGACTCTCTCGGCTCGGCCGTGTGCAAAACAGTTTGTTGTTGTTTGTTGTTTAGATTTCAGTTAACTTGAGAACATGGATGATGTGACGGCACCGACCGAAAACCTTTAGTTAAAAGAAACTTATCAGAGAAAGAAACACGAGGAGGAGACATTTGTTGTGGAGCAAAAGACTTTAGATAAAGACGGACAACATGATGTCCCCTCAAAAGGGTTTGTTGATCGCCCCCTGGTGGCAGAGACTCTGATGCAGCATCAGACGGGATTGTCCCTCCTGTACGTTCAAGTTTAAACAGCTGATGTGAGTCTGGGGTTGAACTGTCTCCGTGTCTCTGTGTCTTCCTGCAGATGAAGACCGTCTCACCAGGAGAAAGAGTTTTGTGGACACAGTCTCCCTCCAAGTGGACATCATGTCCAACAGCCTTCCAGACAAGGTCAGTGTCGTTTTAATGTGGAGGAACAACGTCCTGCTCTTTGAAATTCACTCAAACTCACTGAAGCTGTTTTTTAGACGTCCTCACATGTTCCTCACATGTTCCTCACATGTTCCTCACATGTTCTGGAGGCTTTAAAACACCAGTATAGATCAGATGCATGTGAGAATGTTTCGCTGTCACGTGTTCTTGTCTCTCTGCAGTCCCAGCTGGCTGAGGAGATCACGTTCGAGACTCTGAAGAAGGCCATCGGTGAGAACCCAGAGAAGTTCAGGCTGATGTCACAAGTCAAAAACACGATAGAAATGTGTCCCACACTTTATCTCTGTGTTCAGACACCACGGGTGTGGAGGAGCAGGAGAGAGAGAAGAGACGTCAGGTGATAGAGAAGTTCCAGAAAGCTCCGTTTGAGGAGATCGCCGCTCACTGCGAGTCCAAGGTAAAACTAACGAAGCCTCCGCATCAAACCACATCAGCTTTTTCTTGAAGGACGTGAACTCCAGCTCCCTCTGGTTGGTTTGTTTCCTCAGGCGAACATGTTGCACGACCGGCTGGCTCAGATCTTCGAACTCACAATTCGGTAAGTTTCTGTTTCGATAACTCTGGATAACAACTTTAAACTTAATCTGTCCACAGCTGAATTTTATCTGCGGACAGAGTTTGGACTTTTCTTTCCGTTGTTGTTCATCTGAACCAGCGCGACTCTGCTCGCCTGCTGGATGTTACGTGTTTATTGGATTATTCTGTTGTTATTCTAGTTCTGGGAGTTTTTTATATCAGTGATTCCCAGAAAAACACAAATGAAAAAAGAATATTTGCAACAAAGAACCGTTAAAAGTTCAGTTTGATGTAATCGTCATCAGACGAAACCCGATTTAACACGTCCCTCCTCCTCCTCCTCGTCCTCGTCCTCCTCAGACCTCCTCCCAGCCCGTCCGGAGTGGTTTCCATCTCAGCGGGTCACACCCAGCACCAGTCCGTCCCCGTCTACGAGATGAAGTTTCCAGACCTGTGTGTGTACTGAAGATAATCAACGCACACACACTCACACACACACACACACACACACACACACACTCACACACACACGCACAACAGCTGAAACACAAAATGCAAAATTTAGAAATGCTGAAAAAAAGTAAAGACTCAGTCCCGCCCTGTCCTCCAGCTTCCTGTTCGGACCAGCAGGTGTCAGGAAAACTAACTGCAGCAAAACAAAGCTGAGTGTTTTTGCGGAGCCACAGATCCTCGAACCTGAAACTGCTTCTGAATCCAGTCGCTGATTTGCTGCACTTTGTTTCCTGAAACTAAAAACCACTTCATTTATCAAGCTTTGACTTTCTGACGCTTCTGAGTCGACCAGCTTCGCTCCGTGTAAATATCCTCCGGCGTCACGTTCAGCTCTTACGAACGGTCTCAGCGAGTGAAGCTGGTTTTCCTGCTTCTTAACAACATCTGCTCTCACGTTCATCAGTAGACGTCGGTCACTAATGAGTAGAAATGCAAAAATATGTGCTCTGTCCTTAAAAGTGAAATATGTTGGTTTTAGTTTCGCAGCTGGAACGACCGGCTCAGTGTAAATAAGCAGAAATGACTTCAACAACCAGCTTCGTGTCACGTGTGGAAGTGATCGCTGTACTTTTGATTTTCCGCTCAGCAAAGAGACTCGCGAACAAAAGGGCGAGAGCGAGAGTCGTCTTTTCAGAAGTGCTTCGCTCGTGGACGATGATTGACGGAGCTCGTGATAAATGTTTGGCTCTGATTCCTGTGAAGTAGCTTTTCTTCCGCGAGCATCGTCAGCTGTCAAACAATATAAATGGTTCTCGAATGTTGAAGTAGAATCTTCTGAAAAACTCACAGAATTCCTTCATTTCACAGATTTTCTAAAAGATTTCAATGACAAACTGCTTCAGCGTCTTCCAGCTCCCTTTTGTTTCTGTTTAATTTCATGAAGGAACTTGTGTCTGTGCCGAAAACTGTGTGTCGTGACATCACAGCCTCGTGTTGCTGCGTATGAGCACTTTGGGATTTTAAATAACACGAGACAGGAAAGTCATCGGCTCCTGAATTCTACCCGATGAACTGTAAAAACTCTCGTCCTTTAGATTTACGTTTACATCAACCAGCGACTTTAACTCCTCATTTCTCTTTAGGCAGTTTTTAAAAACTCAAAGATTCAAATCGTCTTAGTGTGGAAAAAACTGAGTTTCATTCCAAAATAAAAGCAGCAGCTGAAACCTCGTCTTCCTCACCACGGAACACGTTAATATTTATAACTCTGCTACGAAGCAGCGACATCTTGTCGGATTTAATCATCGGTGCTTTTCCAACATTTACCACAAGCCCGTGTTTTTCTCCTGAAGGAGCCGGTGGAATGAGATCCTTCGTATCTGGAGCTGCAGCTGTGATGTGTAATAACCGATGATTATCAGTGTTTCCTCTGATCTCAGCTCAGTGGAGGAACAGAAATCCGTGGTGTTGGAGGCAGAAAGCTGCCGCCTGAGCTCGGCCGGAGCAGAACCGACTGGGACCTATCGCAGGTTGGCGGTTTGGCTGCGTCCTCGGCACAGGGGCGGGGACAGTTGCTTGTTTGGATCCTGGTCGTGTCGATACCTTTGAAAAGAACGAGGTGGTGAAAGATGGAGAGAAGTAAGACGGAGAAACGAATGAGAGAGAGGAGGAGGAGACGTGATGGCGCCTCTCTTCGTGGCCGTGAACATTTCAGGTGGTTTCGTATGTTTTGTAGTTGTTGAGCGGACGTTGTGGTTAGAACAGAAAACAGGATCCGGATTGTTCGGGTCGGAGTTAAGGTCCGAGCCGCTTCTCTGGATCAGTAAGAGAGACGCAGCGTCACTTTACCTTTGTGCAATAAACGTAACGTTAGCTTCTGAAAACAATCACCTCAAGATCCACTCATCGGCTCTTTTGGATCTTTCAGTCACGTGATCCGCGTTGAACCAGCAGGTTTGTAAAGTTTCACGTCCAGAGCCACGGGAGAAGATGTGTCAGAGAAGAACTGGCTGTGATTTGTGGAGCTTGACGTAGTTACAGGATCTTCACGAGCGTGTGATTTGAAGGAACCGTCAGAGGAACGAGATCTCCTCAGTGTTTGTTGATTATCTCAGCAGCTCAGCTCATCGACCTTTACATGCTGAGATCTTTAAATGTCAGCCGCTCAGATTCTGAATCCTGACGCAGCGAAGAGCAGCTGAAGAGTCGTCGTCGTGTTCTCCAGTGGGAGACGTGATGTTTCTGCTGGAAAACATCTTGTAACTTGTCGAGTTTCTGTTACTTCATGAAGCGAGTGGCCGAACAAAAGAAAAATCCCTTCGACGTATAAATCATCCTCCGCCGCGGCTTCACCTCCTGGGTCAGTGCAGCGCGAAGCCTCATTTAAAGTCTCAGAATCAAAGCTGTACTTGAAACCGATTTCAATCTTAATATCAGGTGGTCGAGCCGGGATTATATTTTTTTAAGAGATTCATCGAAAAACAAAATTCTTTCATCAACTGGATCCAAAAAAATCTGATTTTTCTTCAAAAACGGATCAAAACATCATTTTTATTCAAGTGAATCAGTTTGAAGGAAAATGAGATTTTGCAGTTGAACAGTAGATGAACGGTTTGTTTTGGATGCGGCAGGAACACGTGAAGCTGTTCATCATATATTTTTCTACATGTTATGCATCATGTGTTGTTAAATTGTTGCCTGGTCGAGATTTAGACATCGGGAGATTTCTTCTTCTTCTTCTTCATTTAGTTTTTTGGTTGTTTATCATGAGATTGATGGTTCAGCGTTTCAATGGGGGTGTGCAGAGCATCAGTGTGGGAGAAACCCTCCCGTTACGACAAACTTGATTTTTTTATTGTAGAATTCATGATTAAAATAAAGTATGGGTTAAATATCTAGAGGCAGATGATGCCAGTTATTTTTTGCAGAATAAAATATGATAATTTTACAATCTAGATCTTTTTCTTTTTTTTTCTTGAGAAGTTGCAGTTTGTGGTTCAGACAGAAACAAACGCTTCATCAGCATCAACACAAACGTGTCTGCTCCGGTCTTTCAGTTTCATTCACCAGCATTCACACGACCTTCAAGTCCACCGATAACCTCGGATCCACTTCACGTCACATGTTCAGTGCCACTCACGCTTCTCCAGTTTAGTGTAATCTACATCCTGGAGATCACGCCACACAGACGCTCCAGAATTTGACGGAGAATCAAAACGGTTTTTAAAATGTTCTTCCGTGAATCCAGCGACTGTCGGTGCAGCCGCTCGTACGTCGCAAATAAAAAAACGCCCGTAACTAATTAACGTTAATGGCGGGAGCTTCAAAACAGTGTCACTTTTACTGAGCAGCAGTTTCATAGAGTTGCTTTAAAACGTGATTGTAACCTTAGAAACACAAATAATAATAATAATACATTTAAAATGTTTTTCATGCAACAAGCGGAAAAAAATCAATAGTTGAACTGCGGGACAGTGAAAACTGGGAAAAGTTTTGAAGTTGAGTTTTTTCTCTGGAAAAAAAATGTCTGAGATCGTTAAAGTTATTTTGCGATGGATCTGAATCCTGAGCTGCAACTTCTTCTAAAGTTAAATGACTTAAATGAATATTATATTTAAAAGCTTTTATATGTGTCACCATCAATAAAAGAGTTTCTTCCCTTATGCACAATAGAACATGACTTTGTGTTTGGTACAAATAAAAGGTTCGAGATATTTCCGGTTCCTAATGTTGTGAAATGTTGTTTTCAAGAATAATTGTGTGAAAAAAGTCTCGAGCGATAGACGATTCTTCGAGTCTGAGATAAGAAGGAATCTGAATGTTGGAAACCTGATGAACTTCTCGTCACTTTTTTCAGTTGAATTCTGCACGAACACAAAGAACTGATGTTTTCTTGTTGATGCAGCAGTTTGTATTTTTGTGCCAGTTTTAAAGGTGAAGTTGTCTCGTCTGTGTTTCAGCCTTCACAGCCACTAACTGCTCAACGCTCGGCTTTAACCACTAGGTGGCGCTGAGGCTCGGCTCCAGCTGCAGGTTCAAGAAACAGCTTCAGCTTTAAATCTAGATTCCAAATGATTCATACGAACAAAAATGATCTGAGGTAAATTAAATATCATGTCAACTGTCGACATGAGGATTTCTTTCATTTATCTGCAAAACTGATTTAACTTGAAATTATTTCTACACGAAAGTGTTTCGAGAATTCCTCCGTCAATTAGTTGAAATAGGATTCTTCACGAATAAAGAATAAAGAATAAAAAGTTGAATGTGACTCGAACCTCGACGGAGGCGGAGCCTCAGCTTCATCACTGCTCATTAAGATTCAACAGAATAAAATGTTTCTATCAAACCTGATGAGCTGCAAAGTTTTTATTTCTGGTTTAGTTTTCCTCTGATTCACTTCTCTCCCTCCATCTCTCTCTCCATCTCTCCCTCTCTCTCTCCCTCCATCTCTCTTTCTCTCTCTCCATCTCTCTCTCTCTCCCTCCATCTCTCTCTCTCTCTCCATCTCTCTCCATCTCTCTCTCCATCTCTCCCCCTCCGTCGTCTTCTCTCTCTGACTCCACAGCTTCAGGATCCAGATCTGATTTTTATTCTTTTTCTTCACAACGATTTGAGAATAAATATTTAAGAAGAAGAAGAAGATTAAAACGAGCAGCTGTGTCCTTTGAATCAAAGACACGGGAGATGTTTCTTTGCGTTTCTTTATATTTTTAATAAATTCACTGAAGAACAGTTTCACTTTGAAAACCTCAAACATTTGATTTTCAACATCATTTCATCTGAAAACAAGTTTATCTGCCCAACTTCAGAAAAATGCCCCAAAAATACTGGAAATCCCAAAGTTGCTTTTAGAAACAATATATTTACTTTTAGTTTCCTTCCTCTCACCCCTCTTCTTCCTCCTCCTCTTCCTCCTCCTCCTCCTCCTCCTCCTCCTCCTCCTTTTTCTCTTCCCCTCCCTCCCCTGGTCTCGTTGATGGCCGGTGTCCGGGGCTCTGCTCTGGACTTGGCCGGTGGTTTTGGGTTTGAATCCCACTGAGTGTCTGTGTCTCTCTGCTCTCGTCACTGGAGCCAGGAGCGAGAGGTGGGGGAGGGGGAGGAGGATCAGGAGGTGCAGCCGGCTCGACGGAAGGATTCAACTTCTCCTCGTCTTTCAGGTTCCAACTTTCATCGCTGCAAAAAGACAGAAAGCTTCTTTAATTCATCAAACTCAAATAACCTGTTTTCTCTACTCCTGGTGCTCGTCTCCTTCTCTCACCTGTTTTGAACGTGGCGTGGAGGAGGCGTGTTCACAACGGTCGATGCCTCGTGTGCGTCGCCGGGTTTCTGCTCCTTCAGTTCGTCAGAGCCTCCTCCCGGCGTCTCCTCGCTCTCCTCGCTGGACTGAGGAGTAAGCTGTGGCTTGGGGGGTCTGCTGGCCCGGCGACAGGGGGGCCCGGGTCCGCCGCACTGCTGCGACGGCAGACTGTGGTTGAAGTGAGCGGCCGCCATACACTCTGCCGTGGTTTTGTCGCACACACACTGAAGTTTGTCACACACAGTGACGCCCTGACCTGAGGAGGAGACGATAAGAGTGTCGGCACTAGTTTGTCTGTGGTTCGTGGTTTGATCCCGTCGTTGCTCGAGTGGAACAAACACTCACATTGTGGCTTCCTGTTGTCACAGGAGACGCGAGCGTTGAGCTTCCTGTCCGACCTGCAGCCCATAGAGCCGATCTGCTTCAGGCAGCAGTGATGGAAGAAGCAACACCTGAAGAACACGGTTCACATGGTTTCAGTGCAGAGACACGTCAGAGAGACATCAGAGACAGAGACACGTCAGAGACAGAGACACAACAGGATTTAGAGTTTACAGAGTGAGATCTTTATCCTCTCATCACTTCCTGCTGCTCACCTGTCCAGCTGGTCCAGAGGTGTCCCTCCGGCCTCCTGTCCACAGTAGCAGCCGTACATCTCGTACTCGTGTGGACATCGTCCCGTCAGACAGTGGAGCATCTCCCCCAGCGCCGGCATCTCCCGCCTGGCTCGACCGTCGCCGCCGTACAGCGTGAAGGAGAGACTGCATTCTGCCGGAAGACACGGGTTCAAAAAACGACAGCTACAGTTTGTGGAAATCTGCTGGAACCAGAACGTCTTCTTCTGTTTCACCCACAAACTGAGTCGTACCTTTGCTGTCGGCTCGTAGTTGTAAGTCGCTCAGACCAACAGACTCCAGCAGGGACCAGGCAAAGAACGGCACCGTCCTCCTCTGAGCCACGTCTGTCCACAAACCAGAGCTTGATCAGAGAAACACACTTGGATTTCCCCCTCAGACCTTGTAATGTTCTGTAATGATCCAGTTTACTGCTGCAAACAATGTTTAAAACGAGCAGTGAATCATCCAACTCACACACTTTAACCATTTAAATATAATTAACGTCACTGAACCCGAGAAAAACCTTGTTGAGTTAACGGAGACGCATGAGGACAGGAAGACGACTTCCTGGTTCTGAGGGAACAGGATTTATTCCTGAAGAGCTAACGACCACATGAACATCATAGTTCACGTTCACAGTAAAGCTGCTTTCAGCAGACGTGTCCCTGTCGTGTCCCTGACGTGTCCCTCACAGTCTGACTGGACTGTACCGTCTTTGTCTTTCTCCTGGGAGCTGTCCATCTCGTCTCCGTCCACACACGGTGGTTTGTCCGTCTCTTCTTCCCCAGACTCAGCTGTGGTGAGCGGGGTTGATGTTGTGGTGGTTTTGGACGCGATGATCTCAGATCGGGGTCTGACGGAGGTGACCCGTCTTCCCGGTGTCGCCACGGTGACGGTTCTCGCTGAAGTCGATGATGTTGGTGTCGCTCGACCTGAAACACGTGAGACAGAAGTTAGAATTCCAGCCGCGTTTCTTTTCGATATATGAACAAACAAGTGGTTTGTTAAAGGTGCAGTGTGAGTTTAGTGACATCTAGTGGTGAGGCTTAAACGTTGAATATAAAGTATTTCTCCTCACCTGGACTGAGGGCAGCGAGAGGAGCAGCAGGAGGAGGAGTCAAGTCCTCCTCCCATGAAGCCTCAGGAGATGTGGGCGGGGTCTGTGGACCTGTGGACGAGGCTGCGATCACAGATGTTTATTCTGCGTTTGATTGAAACTGTTTTTTCTACATGAACATTCCTGAACGATGGTCGTGCATCTGACACGACGACTGAAGCTCGTCTCAGCAACATGGACACACAGGTCAAAGGTCAAAGGTCACAGTGAATGATGAAAGATTACATTTGTAGTAAACTAGTTCAGGTCAGATTTGATGGATCAGAACATTTGTTTTGAATCTAAAATTACGTATTTTTTATTTTAATTAAATTTAACTGTCGTGTCAAGTTCGACATTTTTCCATCTGAAATGTTGAAACGTTTAATTAGCTCAGCTACTTTCCACCACAAAATAATGATTCCAGAAACAGAAAGAAATGATTCAGACTTAAATTTGATGTGTAAAACTTTTCTTCCGTTGTAACCGAGATACGATCTGAAACTTGGATCCGATGATTGAGTTGAATCGTCTGAATAAATAAATAAATACGATCATTCATTCATTTAGCATCTTGAACTCTGCTGAGTGATGAACGAGCAGATTAAACCGAGTCTGAGTTCTGTTGTTGATCAGATCTGTTCTGCGTCGCTGCTGCAGCTGTGAGTTGTTTCACACATTACTTTTCTAATGGAGCCTGTTTATTCACCTGCTGCTGTGATGAATGAGGCTGCGGGCGTTGCGTTGGGCGTTGCGTTGGGCAGTGCGTTGGGCGTTGCGTTGGGCAGTGCGTTGGGCGTTGCGTTGGGCAGTGCGTTGGGCGTTGCGTTGGGCGTTGCGTTGGGCGTTGCGTTGTCCTCACTCCGCTCTCCTTCCTGTGAAGCCGGAGGTGACGCAGGTGTGAACGTGGAGCTGACGACTCGTCCACCTGCAGAGAAGAACAACCTGAGACGCTGCACATTACTCCGCTGGATTAAACAAAGCGTTACGGCAGCAGACGTCCTGCTTCTGCTCCTCCTGGGATTTAAAATGTAAATGATCGTTTATGTGTTGAGTGATTCTCGTCCTCGAGCCGCAGACACCTGTCAAAGCCTGTGTGTGTGTGTGTGTGTGTGTGTGTGTGTGTGTGTGTGTGTGTGTGTGTGTGTGTGTGTGTGTTCAGAATACAGATGTGGATGAATTTCAATGAGGAAGCATCTAATGGCTGAATCCTTCTCCTGTGGATCTATCCCACAATTCATTGCATGCTGGTGACGATGCTAACAGGCTAGATATAATAATAAAGATGGAGCCAAAGCTTCTCTGTCGCCCCCTTGTGGCTAGCTGCAGTAAAGCTCATTACCCCTCCTCCATGTTAGCAGATGGGACACGAACTAAAGAATCAGCGGAGACGTTAAATAAATGTTTGTAAAGATGATTCTGTCGTTTCAGCTCGTTCTCATCTCAGTTATTTGATGATGTAAAAACACGCTGAGTCATGATTGACAGGTGTCAGCGTTCGTACAGGATATCTTGGCTTCCTTTCTGGACGTGGGAGGAGGAGGAGACGCGTCGTCCATCTTTATTTACAGTCTGTGATGCAGCCGCTCAAAGTAGCTAACGACGCCGCGGTAACAGATGGACGAGCCGGTGACAAAAATAAAAAATCCTCCATCGACCAAATCAGCTCCTCGTTCTACTGAGGCCACGCCTCCTTTATCTCAATCCACTGCACGTCGGAGACAAACTGACCTGTTGGAGAAGCCGATGTGGTTTTCAAAATGGCCGTGCTTCCTGTCACGGTGGTCGTCGACTGTGTCGATGTGGTTTCGGTGATTTTGGTCGTGAGCGAAGTTGTAGAAATATCTTGGAAGAAGAAAAACAACATTTGATGCAGTTCAGTTCAGTGACGGTGTGAAAACATCGGATAGGTCACGACTCTGTGACGTCACTCGTGGTTTGTGAGCGGCTGGTTCAGAACTGAGGTCCTCATCAGGAGGTCGTGTTGCTTACTTACTCTCATCTGAAGCTTCCTGCTCTCCTTCATCACCATCCTCCTCCTCCTCTTCCTCAGACGAGTCTCTCGACGTCGTGGTCGTTTTTCCTGCCTTTGGGCGGTTTTGTGATTTTGTTGACGTCAGCGATGAAGTGGTGAAAACTGAACCTGCAGAGTCACAGACGTATTTATGTTTGGATTCTAATCGACCTTCCTCGTGAGTAGTGCACATTTTCTTGTACCAGCGTATTTTAAACTGAAAACTTCTTCTTCACCTTCCTCAGATGACTCGCTGGGAGTTGTAGTCCTCAGAGGAACATGTGACGACGGAGATGTCGTCTTTGAATTTCCATCTTCAGAGTTCAGCGAGGATTCTGCTTCACCCGCTAACAAACCGGAATCTGTGGCAGCAAATCAACTAATTCGATTAAAACGTGAATGAAGACGTTGAAATCAGACTAAAGTAAAACTGTGATTTCAAACAAGAATATTTATTTTTTATCTAAACATGTTTCATTTTCTTTACTTTAAAAAAACTGTGTCAAGTTTTTAGAAAAAGTTTTTATGACTTTCACATCGAATGAATCACGACTCACTCGAAGGAATAACTTTACCAACTGTTCATTTATATAAAAATAAAATATAAAGGAATGTGATCAATCATGACACACACACACACACACACACACACTCACACTCACACACACAGTTTTCTTGGCTCACCCAGGCTGGATGCTGGAGGATTGTGGGATGCAGGATCCACATTTATCTCTTCCCGCTCGAGTGCTTCCTCTGTCACAGTTTCATTCAAATCTGTAAAAGCAGCGACAGGAAACGTTGGAGCCAACAAGTGAGTCATCGAGCAGCGGGAGTCGAACAGCGGGGAAATTATTTCTGGAGTTTTGGAAGCTGCAGGACGATCAAACTTGAGCCAAATGTAAAAACATGGGCAGCTTGGAAAAACACAGGTCTGGCAGAAAAAGAACCTGAGCAGCGAGGATCATGGGAAACGAGACGGCGAGTGATGTGAGTGTTTGACCTTTAGAGATGAAACTCAGGTGAGTCGTCTCCTCCTCGACGCCACCTTCACTTTCCTCAAACTCCTCTGAAATAACACACACACACACACACACACACACACAGAATGGTGGCGAGTTTCAAAAACACACAACTGAAGTTCTTCTGGTAAACAAACACAAAAGAAACAACCTGAACAAAACCCTTTAAATATCCTCTCACTGAATATGTCTGACTTTTATTTTACCTTATTCTGTGTCTGTGTGTGTTGTACGCTTGTGTTGTACGTGTGTGTGTTGTATGTGTGTGTTGTACGTGTGTTGTACGTGTGTAACGGTTCCTTCCTCTGTCTTTAAATAACTCAGGGCGTCTCTGCTCGTCGGTGTCAAACCTGCGACCTGGGCGTCAATTAGAAGAGCGTACCAGCAGGGGTCAGCAGAGGGGGCGGGCCTGGTGGTGAGGTGATGAGGTCACCATCCATCCCCGGGGTGTCGCTCTGGTTGTCCGCTCTGCTCGTCATTAACCCGTCCATCTCTGCCGACCACACACAAAAAACAGATTTCATCACCTCCTCACAGTTCGTTCGTCATCGGTTGAATCTACAGACGCGGTGGAGAAAAGTCCTCGACACCAGAGAGCAGAGCGTCGTCATGACTCCATCATCAGTTTTATCTGTTTCTGTGTCAGACGTTATGAGACAGTCCATCTTTTACATGTTCTCAGTTTCATCCTGAACCCTGTCGTCTTCTCTGCGTCTGAACGAGAGCGGAGAGAGAGAGAGACTTTTACCTGCCGACAGGAGCGAGGAGTTGTAGATCTGGAAGCTCAGAGAGTCGTTCACTGCAGACTGAAGATCTGGAAAGAAGAACGATTCATTTACCTCCAGTCAAATCAAGATTCATCTAAACCTGCAATAAGGTTTTTATACTCGTGTATGGGATCTTATCAGGATCACAAATATCTTGTGCTTGTGTATTAATGTCGTACGTCACCTTTTGTACGCCTGTAAAAAGGAAAAATATTTACTGTGTGATTCAGATTTGTGCCGGGACGTTTTCACCGGCTGATAATCCAAGTTTTCCGTTCTGCTCTCTGTGGATCTCGTCCTCATTTCATTCATCAGGAAAGTTTGTTTGAGACATGAAATCATGGAGTGAGTTTAAAGTTGAGGCTGGAATCAGTAAAACCTTTTCTCGAACAGAAGCCTCTCGGTGAAGCTGCGTCTCTAACAACCTCCTCTACCTCAACTTCACCGCTCGTCTATATTTAGACCTTTTGTACCATCCTTGATTTGTTCTTCTGCAGCCGTGTGGGCAGGAAGCTCCTGGATTAAACGTCAAGAGGTCGCGTTTTAATTGGCTGAGAGGATCAGAGGTGTGACTCAGCTGTTTCTACCCAGTCAATCGCTTCCTGGGATCTGACATCGCCGACCCGCCCGAAACCCCCCCTCCCCCCCCGACTGCTGACGTACAGCCTCGAAAAAACAACCCGATCCGTTTGAGGTGACCAGAATGCTGACGTCACTCAGACTCACCTGCTCCTCCGAACGCTTCGTCCGTGTCCACGGTAACACCGAGAACATCTGGAACACAAAGTCAAACTGAGTCTTGGCTTCGGCATTTCTTGATTTCACTTTGAAAGTAAATGAACCACATGAACTTATCCAGTTATTCCTGTTTCAATGTTGTTCATGTTTTAGAAACACTTGTGTTTAACGTGTCCTTCGCAAAGACCCTGGAGTCCAAACGGTTCCTGCTCAGTGAGACGTGCGTGGTAGAAAACGTCAGGTGCAGTGTGAACGTGAAGTGACGGTGCGTCCGAGCTGCAGTTTGCTGCGGTCACCCGCTCCTGCTCTGGTGAACTCACCTGTTTGATTTGTGGCCGAGCAGGACGACTCAGCGAAGCCTCTCAGAGTCGAGTTGTACGAGCGCTGACTCATGCAGTCGATGGCGGCGAGGTCACATTCACAAAACCTCTGCTGACACCAATCACCATCATCTCCGAGATTAGAGAGATCAAATGAGGGCTGTCGGTTAATTTCCCCAGATACAGCGCTGTCAGAATATTTATGAAAACACTGGGACCATAGTTCTCTGGTGGAACAGCAGCAGGATAAAGTACGAGTACTCATCGCAATATATTTATTTTCATGTAGAACTAAAGTAAAGTTGGAGACGTCCTGCAGCAGCTGTGAGCTTTGCTTCATGTTTACTCGACAGGACGTATTTGTCAAACTTACCACAGCTGCTGTTTGAGGCTGGACAGGTGATGTTGTTTGGGAGGAGCGGCAGCGCCTGCCTGCAGGGGGCAGTGTTCTGGTAACACAGTCTGTGGGTCTCGCAGCAGCTGCAGTAAAAAAAGAAATGACAGTGAGCGCCCCCTACAGAGCCTGGAAGTTTTCTCTGGTCATAATATTTCTGTGGAGGCTCGACCGGCTGATAATGTTCAAGCTTCTTCACGTGTTGTGTTTGGATTAACGTAGTTTCTAAAACCACCTCGAACCACTTTACTGCCACCCACTGGACCGAAGTGGCACAACAGTCCAAAGTGAAAAGTGACGACACGCCTGGTTCTGAATTTAACTTTTCAGTTCAGAGGTTGAACATCTTCTAACGTCAGACACACACTTGTGAATGTAAAAGTAGAAGTTGCTACCGACTCTAAAAACTGGAGCTTACACGTTACTTTTGCCAGCAGGGGGCGTCGAATTACAACAGATTTCAAATGAGATGAAACAAGTCGTATTCTTTGGTTTCAGTTTGTTGAAATAAAGCAGATCAGATGTAAATCTATTAGAATCCACTGTTCACGCAGTCTCTAAAGAAATATTTATTATCATTATATTCATTTAATAACTGACTCAAGATTTAACACGAACTAAAGCAACTAAACTCCTCCTCTGTCGTCTGTTCGTCACCATTCAAACACCTCAAACTCCCGTCACAACATGTGACCTGACGCAGGTTTCACGTTAAAGAGACGATTAAAGACTCAAACGTGTTCTTTCATTTGTTTTCTGACTAACAGATTTCTCTTGTAAACTCCTGAACTGTGTAAACTGAGCGCTGCTGGTTTACAGGAACAACCATCAGCTCTTTATTCTCGTTAGATGAAAGATGAGAAAAGATCTCATGGGTTTGTTTATCAGCTCTGAATCTCCTGCTGGTCATCAAACGTCTTTAAGACTCTGCCTTCCTTCAGCCTCTGAATTCAGTCGAGCTGCGTCTGAACACCAGCTGCTGCTGATTCTTTACTTACACGTCCAGAGGATCCACGGGGTTTCCAGACGCCGCATGTCTGCAGGAGCAGCCGTAATCTTCCAGGTCGTGCGGACAAAGCCCCGTCGCACAGTGAAGTTTCACGGCAAAATTCAGCAGCGAGGGGAAATTATCGAAGACCGAGTGGATCCAGGTGAAGCGCAGGCCCAGACACTCTGGAGAGGAGAAGCAAAACAAGATGGAAACTGAAGAGACAAACAACTGAACAATCTCACTCATGTTCCAACTCGATTTCCTCCATCTCGAGAGCCGGCTGATTTAATCATAGATAATCCTGTTGCTCAAAAAAACCTGAGTCCAGAGACGCATGCGGGGCAGAAAATTGTTTAGGCTGCAGCTCTCCGCATGCCAGATGTTCCCGCGGTGCTGATTAGGACTGTAGGTGTCCCAGAACATCACAGCAGGCGGACCAGTCGACCTCAATGTCAACAACTGCAACAGAAAATGTCACAAAAACAGCAGCTGGAGGAAAACGATGAGTCCGATGAGAGCGAGACGTTCAGCCGACGCTCGAATCCATCAACCGTCTGTTGATCGGTTCAGTTCTGGATCTTTAGAAAACAAATCTCATCACATTTTAGATTCACTTGAATTTTCTTTGGATTTCTTGAACGATTGTTCTAAAGGAGAAAAACACTGAGTTGAGTCAGATTTTCAGAAAATTGAAGAATATGAGTTTTTTCCATCCACGTTATTATGCTAAATGTTGGTCGGTTCCCTGACATGAGCAGCAGATGGCGCTAATTCTCAGGTCAGGTCCGTTTTACTGCAGAATAAGGCGGCACAAAACAATGATGTGACAAAAAGGTCGAAGGTCGATGAGGTGAAGTGACGGACGTGTTAACGATTCAAAGAACACGGAGCCTCCTCATTGGTCCTCGTGCAGTTTCATGCGCTGCTTGAGTGACATTTAAGTCACATGATTTCTCTCCATCATCATTTATTGGTTAAATCTGTTTCCATGGTCACCAACTTCATATTTCACATTTTTTTCTTAATTTTCCATTTTTTGTGTTCCAAGTGAAAATGTCGGTTTGAATGTCGTTAAATCTCAAATCAACATTTTGAGGAAATCAAACACTTTAGACAAGTTTGTTTTATCATTTTAAAAAACGCAGGATCTCGAGCAGATGAACGAACGTGATGGTCGACAGATTTTTATCAGTGACACTGACGACTCTGAAGTCTCTCTGACCTTTCTGCAGAAGTCACATGTTCGTTCACTGCAGGCTGCGTTCAAGCGTCTCACTGAACCGATAGTTGACTCATCTTTTCAACCCAGTGAACCGTTAATTAGCCGACTCGTTAATGAAGATTAAAGCTCATGTGTCTCATGTGACGGTTTATTACATCATGTGTCCTTCTTACCAATCATGAAATCTGCAGTTTGGTCACTCGCCTCTGGGTCGGGGCAGAAAACGGAGGCTGCACAAAGAGCTGAAGACGGAACATGATGGTTATTATAAATGATTCTTGAACGCACCATTGACCACGTCACATGTTCATCTTACTACATTAGAATAATTACACAAAAACACTCGAGATCATCACAACATCATGTCATGACAATGTTTCTGTCAGCAACTGAAACAAAGATGAAAAATGTGAGCGAGCTTTTTAACTTATAACTTTTTATTTTGAATCAAACAAGTGGCTGTTTGTCAGATTAACAAAAGATGAAGCAGTGTGATGGGTGATGTTATTTTATATTATATTATATTATAGTCCATATAGAAGATTTAAAATCAATAAATAACTTTTGTCTAAATGGATTTGACCCTTGAAACAGGAGCGGGACGTTGTGAAGAACTCACCAGTTGGAGCAGCAGACAGGATGAAAATCCACATCAGAAACATGACTGGAACCTGACGTCACAGGAGGAAGCTGTGGTTTCATGCAGAGCGGCTCACAGGTGAGAAAACAGCCGCCTCATCCACACTCAGTCTCCACCGAGCTCCAGAGAAATATCTGGGTTTGAGCTGCTACTTGTTCCCGGTGTTGAGTCTGTCTGCGGTTTGCTGCAAGGTTGAGGAGAAACAAGGTGATGTGGAATAAAAACTGAAATCAAATAAGACACTGTCAGAGAGATCGTTTCTTTAAAACAACTGCTGCAGGAAACAAAATCAAACCAGCAAAACCAGAACAAGGAGCTGAAGGAGTTTAAGAGCTGCAGGATCGTTCACCAGTTTAACACAACAACACAACGACACAACAACACAACAGTGGTTCCAACACAAAGCTTAAAAAACAAAGTGATAAACAACAGATCGTTTTTTTTTTTACCTTCTGTGGAGACGTCGAAGTTTCTTCATTGAATTAAAGTTGCAGTCAAACGTGCGTCCTCAGGATCGATGTGAGCAGCAGCGAACACGTCGTCTTGTTTTCTGCAGAATAAACTCTGAGCTCCTCTGACTGTGTTTATCAGTCCTACCTGGGGGGGGGGGGGGGGGTCAGGTCTTATTGGCTCTCAGGTGACACCGGAGCAGGAGCTTATCATGGTTCAGTTGCTGTGCAGGTATTTGAGGCTGTAGCGGAGGTGGGGTCCTGACAGGGGGACCCACAGAGTGGTCTTTGTCCCGCAGGGAGGTGGGGGGGGTGGATCTGTGACCCGGGGGTCGACCTGCTCTTATCTGATCCTCCCAGGAGTTCAGATCAATGAGCAGCAGTGGGGTGGGGGGGGGGGGGGGGGGGGGGCGTGGAGCACAGGAGCTGAGGGTTTAATAACCGGGGGGAGGGGCTTTGTATGGGACAGGTGCATCTGGGGGGGTGGTCCAGATGTTTGTGTCATGTGACACACAGGAAGTGGATAGATTTACATTCACACCTTCAGTCGAGCTGCTGCTACAGAAACAGTTTTTTCTTCCGATGAGAGTTTGAAGAAGAACTTCAGAGCTATAAATACATTTAATATATAAATACACACGTTTATTTCAAATATCTCCTCGTACATAGTACACACACACAGTGTCCCGTGCCACAGTACTTTACTCCAGTACTCGGTTCTACACAGAATATTCAACTGGTAGTGAAATGTGCATATTAAAAAAACATTTGTTTATATTTTATTGAGTATTTGATTCTATTTATACTTTCACATGTTCTCTTGTTTAGGATGGCTGAGGTCCAGGGGGTAGAGCGGGTTGTCCACTAACCAGAAGGTCGGCGGTTCAATCCCATCTCCCCCCGTTTCACAAGAAGCCAAATTTCCCCCGATGGTGAAGAAGTGAACTGTCATCAAGACGAGAACAGATGGATATGAATTCAAACCTTCTACCTCATCCTGAGTTCATCTCATCTTAAACCTGGTTTTCTGACGCTGCTTCACTTCGGAGATAAATCACCACGGTAACTGACGCTGCCCCTGGAACACATCCAAACTACTGAACATTCATCATGACGTCATCGGTGAAGAAGTAAACGACATCATTAAAAAGTCTCTGCACAGACACAAGCTGAAATAGATTGATTACAAATATGTGAAAAGATATTTCCTCATAGCTGTTCTGAATTGAATCTCACGTATCCAGTGTTTTGATTTCACGTTCACAGCTCTCTTCTCTCTCACGTCATATTTTTACAAGGTGCAGTCATGTCTGATTGACAGGGAGCAGCAGGGGCTGCTGGGAAAATTTGGCCAGATTTTTATTTAACTGACAACTAAATTTATATTAGTTTCTATTTTTTTTTTTTTTGAATCAGCAGTTGATTTGAGGAGCCTAGTTTTAGATTTTTATAAAGAGTCCAGGACGAGTTGTTTTCGGTTTAGTCGTCTTTTCTTCTTCCTCCTAAGACGTAAGTCCGACTGTAGTGATGAGCGTCAACATGGTGTGAACAGTTTCCTGAAGGTTTGGAGAAAAGAAGCCATCACACTGTTTCCATACATTCTGCAGATGTTCCAGCAGTGAACTCAGCTGCAGGTCGCTGGTTTCACTTCCTGTGATGATGAACGGCTCTTTGTGCTCGACTCCTCTCTGGTCACAGTTTATTGCACATCTTTGTCAAGCATCTCTGTTTCAGATCTGTGGGAGGAGGAGGAGGAGGAGGAGGAGGAGGAGGAGGAGGAGGAGGAGGAGGACAAACAGGTCAGTGACACTGGAGACAAATTCTTCAAACCCTCAGCTTTCATGTGCTCATCTTATAAAATAATCCTGCGCCAATAAAAAAATATATCAGACTATGATTCAAAGTTTAAAGTTATTTTATACATTTTTATTTTTTACTTTGATTCTAAGTGAAAGTCTTTTAATTTTCAACTGTTCATTTTAATCTTTCACTCACTTTTATTTTGTTTCAGTTCGTCTGCGGTCGAGTAAAAGTGTTAAAATCAGAGTAACAGGACGTGTTTTCTGATCTGAGTCTGAAGCTTCGTGTGTTTGTCCATCGTTTCATTTGATCTAAAGGACGAAAGACGTCCTGTCATCACCTACGTGGGCGTCGTCTACCTATACTTGACTCTAATTCTATATATACATATATATATCTCTCTCTCTATATATATCTCTCTATGTATATATGTATATACAGAATTATATAAATAGCTTGGCTTTGCCTCGACTGGCCTTGATGTCAATTTCAAATCAAACCACTAAATTCGATTCTAAGAATACACACTGAGGTCTAATTAGCGGCGGGAGGAGGACTGACACGGCAGCATGGCCCGGCGGTGGGATCAGCGTTGTGGGATGATCGGCGGTCAGAAGCTGTGGGAGAGGCGTCTCTCTCTGTGACCTCTTGAGCCCATTAGCTGTGAGGATTCGTGGCGGCGGCTGCTCGCAGGCTCCTGCAGAGACGCTGCTCAGTAATGAGCTCTGATACCAGCTTCAAGCAACATGGCCGACACGTCCCCATCAGTACAGGTGAAGGAGGAAGTGCGCTCCCCAATTATTTCTGACTCACACTCAACTGTGCTGACAGTCAACTGCTTTAAAAGCACCGACACAACATCCACCGAGAAACTGATATCGTCAGTGTCGTAAAAAACAAATGACTCGCGTGTTAAACATTTTATTTATCAGCTGTTATTGTAACCTCATCTGTTTTCTGTTGTAAAAAAAACCCATCATTCATCAGAGCACTTTACTTTTTATGAACCATGAAGGTTTTAGCATTTTATCTGATTCTAGTTTTAGGTTTTCCTTAAATTAAAGGAATAGTGCGTTAGACTACATCCACACAAGTACACAGCTTTTGTTTGATAATGAAATCTTAGGTTGAACTGAGAGCTGCATCCAGATCCATCAACACTGTGCAGCTTCTCACTTTAAATCAACAGCTAAATTAAAGTGAGTGTGAACGTGGAGAACGTTTCCTCCTTCGCTCCCTGAGCGTCTGTTCTCTGTGACTCTGCTGAGTGGGTTCATCTCCTGTGAGAGGAAGCGACTGAGAGTCTCCATCAGATCAGTTCAAAACACTGAGAAGTTCTGAACAACCAGAGTTTATCTCCAATGTTCAGCAGGAAACTTTAAAACATGAAGAACCAACTTTTGGTGGATTTGTTACAGCAGCAGCTCTGCTGGGTCAGGAAGCAGAGGATCATGGGTAATATCCAGCTGCCACTGTCCACAAGCTCAGTGGACGTCCTCTGACCTGTGACGTCCACTGAGCTTCAGAATCCTTCACACTCTAATGTGAAACAAAGTCTTCAACCTTCCTGCAGCTGCACTCACTTCTGGAGAAAGAGAGTCTCCTGACGCGCCGACACACCTCAGACGTGTGTTTCTCATACCAGAGGTGGCTGTCGTCACAGAACCTGCAACACAACATCAACAGAACAAAACTCAAACCTGACGTTTTCCATTTCACCAGTAAAAGCTTTGAGCTGCAGACGTGCGACAGTCGAGAGTTGATAAAAGGATCAAGACGCCGACTGTGGGTCAGGAAATGTGTGCAACAGACAAAACAGGTGAAGCTGTGGACGGAGGACTCAGCTCCTCCCATCACGTGTTTAAATCTGCAGCGGTGTCGTGTTTTGACGTGTGGAAACCTTGTCACGCGTGTCCTGTGGTTGACGGTTCTGCAGAGACACTGCGAGAAGAACTTGCAGAGCTCGAGGACGCAGGGCTGCAGCTTGTGAGCGCCGACCGTCGTCGTGCTGCTGGACGTCAACTCCCCGCTCTGCTCCGGCCTTCTCCAGGGACAGCCTCTCAACGGACAGAGCGAGACGCCACGTTAGTCACAAACAAGCTCGATAAAAACCTTCTGAGCTGCTTAATGAATTTGTCTGCTCTGCAAAACAAAGCCAAAGTCATTTGAAAGTAAATTACAGGGATTTAAAGACGATAAGTCTGAAAGTAGAATAATAAAACAAATACACGTTTAGCCTCTGAAAGTCTAAAGTGGTGATTTGGATAAATGAAGCATAATGTAGCTGCAGTCCTTCGGTCACTGGAATCACTGGTGCTTCCTAATCACGATGTGTTGCAGGTACAGAGACTCCTAATTACCATAACAATACATATTCAAATGAGGATTTCAATCAGATACTTCTACACATTCTGCAGTTTCTTTGTGACATTGTTAATCCAGACTATCGATATTTCTAAACATCTGCTTCGTCAGACTGATTGAACATTAAATAATTCTAATAATGTTTTCATTAGTGATAGTTTCATGTAAATTGTAAGAACTGTTGTTTTCTTTACCTTAGAATGTTCCCTTTATATTTAAACTTAATATTTAAATACTTAATATTAACATCGGAGGGGGTCCACTAAAATCTACACACTGAACCTTTAACTCAAATCATCTGCTGTTTACAAATCAACACAGAAGCAGCGAAGCTTAAACATGAAGTCGTGTGTGTGTGTGTGTGTGTGTGTGTGTGTGTGTGTGTGTGTGTGTGTGTGTGTGTGTGTGTGTGTGTGTGTGTGAGAGCTGTGCAGCTTGGCGACAAACACTCTCTGCACACTAATGACTCACTGACAAATGACTGAGGACGCTGCGGCCCCTCTGTTCGTTGCTAGGCAGAACTCAGTGGGGGGGCAGCTTCTAGGGTGACGTGTTACTGCCATCTAGTGGCAGTAACACGTCACACGTCTGTGTGCACCGAGTGTGCACAAACGTTTACAGCAGAGACATTTCCTGGTGTGTTCAAGATTCATTTCTTTGATATGTTTCACATCTGGAAAATGATTTATTTATTATCTACTCAAAAATACATGTTTCCAATGCACATTCTATCAAAATGTCCATATTGAGACATTTGGATTTTAAATTGGCATAAAAACATATTTGTCAACCTGCTGTTTGAACCCAGCTGCTTCTGAAGTGAAGTTATAGAAACAAAGAGGAACGAATGTTCCAACAAACATGTTCAGAAGGAAACTGATATTCTGATATTACTCTGAATCAGACGCAGTGTGATCTGATCACTTAGTGTCTGACCTCAACGTGTCAACATGTTTACGTCTTCATCACAATATAACGTCCTGTGAATCCAGAGGCTGTAAATTTAGATCAAATAATTTAGAGTTTCCTGCATCATCTGCATTTATTTATATTCTTTTCTGCATCTATTGAATATTCATCATCTTCAAAATGTCTTTATTCTTATTTTAACACCGTTCAAATTAAAGTCCCGACGTTATCTAGAAAACTATTTGACCTCTTCAGTCTTTTTCTCTCTCGACATTTAAACCAGGAATATTTGGCCTCAATTTGCTTTTAACCTTTGCAGCCTAAAAAAAACCACCAAAGCTTTCACATGAAGGGGCCGTGCCTGGCCACGTTACCATGGTTACCATCTCAGCCTCTTGCATGGATCGCTCCAGCTCTCTGAGTCTGACACACACACACACACACACACACACACACACACACACACACACACACACACTATGTCTATGTGTATCATGACTGTGAACACAGTCCCTTAAATCTAATGAAGCTGCACCAAATCACACACACTCATAAATATCAGTTCCCTTAAGTCCGTCGGATTTATTTCATCAAGATCCAGGAATCAGTGAAAATGTTGAAAATCCTCAAACGATCTCACGATGTTCGAGAGAATCACCTGATCGGACAAAATGTTCTTCTCTGACGTTCTGTCAGGTTCAGTGAAAATCCGTCGAGTCATTTTTCTGTGATTCTGTAAACTAACAGACGCCGATGAAAACACCCAATCTCCATGGCAACGGTAAAAAGCATTAAAGCAACACTGTGTGACTGTTACTGAGCAACAGCGCCCCCCTGTGGCCAAATATGATTCGTTCTTTTGGTCTCTGAAGTGTTTTCATGTTTAGGAAAATCAAAGTTAATCAATGTGTTGAGCTCTGACGGGGTCGTCCTACTGGAAGTTACCCATGATCCTCTGCTTCCTGACCCAGAAGAGCTGACAGAACTGAGAAGAGCGGGTGACTCTCAGTCACTTGTTCTCTCAGGGGATCGAACCCACTCAGCAGAGTGACAGAGGACAGACGCTCCACGTTCACACTCACACATCAGACTCACTTCAGTCAAGCTGCTGCTTCAAGGTAGAAAAGTTGTGTTGATTTAAATAACCTCTGCTCACATGAAACACCACTGATCCCAGACGTGTTCACCTGGTTTCTCCGGTTGCCTGCTGGGTGTTGTAGTTCTCCAGCTCAGTCCTGTCGTCCCTCGGGTCGTCGCAGGTCGGACAGGAGTCGGTCTGTACCGAGGAGCTGAGGAAGTCCAGGGCTGGGTTGTGGTTCTCAGGTGTGGAGATGAGGTCAGCCGGGTCAGGCTAATAACTGGGGAGGACGTGATGTGCTCGGACGACACTGTGGTGAGTTGTGTTGTACTTGCAGCAGTTGTCGACCTTGTTGTTGGTTGTAGAACAGTTGTCGCCTGGGTCTGCTCTGTATTCACGGTTGGTTTCATCGTTTTTTCCGTTGGTATCATCTCTGGTGCATCTGCTGTAGTTTGACTTTGTTGCACGACGCTTGTCAGTTGTCGAGCGGCGTCCATCTTTGCCGTTGTCGCAGCTGTTTCATGGTTAATCGCTGGTGAAACTGATGAACGAGAGGAAACAGTCACCGACCTGACCTGGACACAGCCTGAGCTGGTCTTCATCAAACCAGTCCTGAAGAAACGTGATGTCACGATGTCACAGGGGACTCACCGTGTGCAGTGGCGTGGACTCTGCTCGTCAACACGGAGCTCATCCCTGACGGAGAGATGTGACTCAGATTCGTGGGCGGTTGGTTCCAATCTGCAGAAAACAGATGTTTGGAAAGGAGGATGAAATGTCTCTTTAGATTCTGACAGACGACAACAGAACGAGAACGGAACGACTGACTCACCGACGGGAATTCTGAAGGACGAGACGTTACCTACTTTCAAAAGAGGAGGAAAATTTATGTGATTACGACAAATCACCTCATTTTTAATATTTATTTTGAACATAACATTTCTCATGTTCAGTGTCTGGAGGCATCAAACCTTTGTGTGGTCCTTCAACGATCGTCTGGTTGAAGAGCGGCGAGATGGAGCCGACGTCCCAGAGCTCTGGAACCTCTGGTCCTGGTGGAGACACACACTGAGCTTCATCATCATCACCATCACCATCACCATCACCATCACCATCATCATCATCATCACCATCATCATCATCATCATCATCATCACCATCATCTTCATCATCATCATCACCATCACCATCATCTTCATCATCATCACCATCACCATCACCATCACCATCTTCATCATCATCATCATCACCATCTTCATCATCATCATCATCATCATCATCAGGTAAAATATGAGACACTGGTGCATCAAACATTTTGATACAGAAATAAGAAAATAAAGTTAATCTGAACTTAGACGTCATCAGGGATAAAAAATTAATTCAAAAAACTTAATTTCACTTGTGGTAGAATAAGAATTCTGCAGGTTGACATCCACATGTGTGACTCAGAGGCTCCAGAGTTCCTCCAGAGTTCCTCCAGAGTTTCTCTGGAGTTTCTCTAGAGTTTCTCTGGAGTTTCTCCTGCCAGCCCTCAAGTAAAATCTGAACCCAGCAGGAGTTTGTCCGGAGGCGTGTTGATGATGTTTTGTTCCAGCGGCTCCACTCACCCGTCTTACCTGCCATCACGCAGATGTAAATACAGCCCGAGTGGTTCCTGTGACTCACTGACACACAGAACAAAGCACCATGAGAAGCAGCTTTTACAAAACGGGGCGCAAACAAACATGTTTCTATGAACTCACCCGACAAAATGGAGGCAGATTTAAAAAGCTCGTGCAGGTAACTTGTTGAGTTTCCGATCACATCCAACAGGACGGCAGTGAAGTCTGACGAGAAATACAGTTCAATTAAAACGAGGAGACCGATTAAAACCAGACAGAATGTGTTGCATGTTTCTCACCAGTTAAATCGTTGGTGTCGTTTGTGACGCAGTAACAGAATCTTCTCCTGAACACGTCGCTCTCCAGACTTCTGATGCTGGAAACTCAAGAAACAATGAAAGTTCAGAGAAGTTAAACCTGATGGATGATTAAAGTTCTGTGCTGTTCATCGTGTCCTGGTGTAAAAGAGACACCGACACTTAAAGAGAGTTAATGAAGACAAACCAACAACTGAACTTAAATATTCCATTGTGACGCACACACTGTGTATGTTCCTTTAAATCAGATACCGATA
Organism: Paralichthys olivaceus; assembly: GCF_024713975.1. Lineage (NCBI taxonomy): Eukaryota > Metazoa > Chordata > Actinopteri > Pleuronectiformes > Paralichthyidae > Paralichthys > Paralichthys olivaceus. Next base: position 1,013,589 of record NC_091108.1, on the reverse strand, counting down.
TATTATACAGCCTAAAAAATCAAACCCTTATGAGAAAGAAAACTAAAGAAACTGAGGTTTGATATAACTATGAATAAAAAGAAAACGCAAATAGAGTGAATTTAAATGAGTAAAATAAACATTTTGTTATTTTAATTTGAACATAAGTGTAAACTTTTCCAACATTGTTCATTCTGTCAAATAAAAGTTTTCATATCAGCAAAATCACTGATTTAAAGTCGGCTAATAAAAGATCTGAGTGTTATTTCCTTTAATTTCTCTTATTTACCTTTAACACTGTACATATTCAATATGTTTCATTTGATCCTTTCACTTATTAACTTCATTTCAAGCTCATCAATTTAAACCCTGATTTAGAACCTGGTCTCTACGGTGGTGAATGTACGTGAGTGAATGTTAATCCTGATCTTTTTATTAAATAATGTTCAATAACATGGGATTACATGCAGTTACAAGCTCCCACCGTTAGATGGCACTACTGAGTTACATTTGTTACAGATTTATCCCACACACTCAACATGTTGAGCCACAGTGAAGCGTCTGATGACTGTGGTGTGGAGTGAATATTTACTGTTGTAGACCAGCAGGGTGAGCTTGTGCAGAGCCAGTGAGCTGTAGGACGTCACGCTGAGGAGGGAGAAGAGCTGACGGGAGCCTGAGAGACAAGAGGAGACGACTCTCTGAATAAACTCACTTGAACTGAACACGATCCGGAACCTGAAATCACAACTGCGACTGATTTGGTTTAATTTCACATTTCAGCCTCCAGAGGATTTCACTGAGCAGAAGTGTTCAGTTTCATCTGTGAGTTAAAACATTAAGTGTGATGATAACTTAAGAAGCTGAAACGTCCCTCAGTGGATACACACACCCACCGAGGCCCAACGGTCCCAACGAAACCACCTTTAAATGAGTTACAATAAAACCTGGATTTTTATTTTGATCCAAACCAAATCACACAAACTCTAAATATCATGTCTGATTCTTCTTCATCAAGATATTTATAATTCTTTAATTAAGTTGAAAAATGTCTTGTCGCACAGAAATCCGTCCCCTGATTCGGATCTGTACCAAAATATGATGATTTCACTCTGACCCACATCCGTCCACCGAAGAAACAGAAACAACACAGCTGCTTTCCAGAGATGTTAGAAGCAGCGTCAATGGAAAGAATATGAAAATGTTGACCGGCGTGAAAACCACTGACAGAAAACCACGTGAAATAAAGTTAAGTGATAAATCTTCAGATCTCTGACTGATCCTGATCCTGATCCTGCAGTTTGACTCTGCGGAGGATTGATCATGTGGAACATGAAAGATTTACAGCTCAGAATTGATTTGCACATGAATGATATTATGACAACGTACCCGATTGGCTTGAATTTATTAAAGTATTGACCAGAGGGGTGAGGTCGATGGCAGCGGGGTCGATGTGCTCTGCTGGGATTTCTGGGATATAAAAGCAGACAGTAAAGTCAATGTATTTGATCTCTATTATGGAATTAGCAGCATCAGCAAAAATGTGGCTCAATAATTGCAAGATGTTCTAAAATCACAGGAAAGTGGCAGTGACCTGGAGGCACTGGTCCCTGGGGCGCAGGTTATTTTACTGTCAAGCTTCATCTCATATATTGAGACCATGTTGACATTTATTAATCACAGATCGATCGATAGATATTCTGGAAGTTCTTTAAACGCAGCAACTGATCTTTATTTTTCTTTGTGTGCCGTATTTTTCTAGAAGATAATCATGGACATACAGTTTCATCGGCTGTAAATAAAGGTGGACGACATGTCTGCAGACATGAAGCTAAAATATCTGGGATACGAACACAGTGAAGTCTTGGAGCGGAGCTGAGGTATTGAAGTCCCACTGATTCACACGCTCGACTATTTGGGAGTCACCTTTTCTGCTGAAACCTAAAAACTAAGCAGAGATAAATGTACCTGTGGAGTCCAGGACGTCTCGTCTGTGCCTGACTTCCTGTCTGAGTCTGAAAGCTGCAGAGGTGAAAACAAAACTGATTTTACAGGTTCGTATCTTCTGACTCTTCATCTGCAAGTGATTCATTTATGATTTTGATTGTTTTGAAGTGTGCAGGACTGTGAAGAGGGAGAAGAAGTGACTGTGCAAAATCCATTCAAATCAACTTGCCCGCAAATGCATTTGCTCAGATTGTGATCTACATGACACATCAGTGTTTTATGAAGCTGAGATGAATGAAGACGAGTTCAGACCGACCTGGTATGAAGAGGATGAGGAGTAAAATAGTGGAAATCCAGATGATCAAACAGCTGCGTGGAGACGCTGTGATTCTCTGTAAACCTGCCATGGTCCAGCTGAAGCTCTGCTGTCGCCAGAAAAACACAAGTGATCAACTTTTCTCTTGTTTCAGTCGCTCGTCGTCGGCCGGCGTCGTTCCCATCAATTTTTGAGTTGGGAACTCGTCCTCGTTTGCAGACGTCTCAGGTTCAAACCTGAGCTCTTGTCAATGACTCTAAAGGGCGTGTTGAGTTTTACCAATGTGCTCCGGTTCTTACACAATGTCGTCATCAGGATGCATCTCCAGCGCCGTCATCAGGGGCCTGCAGAGCACAAAGCTTCACATTCACTCTCTGAATCGTCCCTGATCAAAGACAGGGTCCATCTCTGTGCTCAGTTTGACTTGACAGTAAAAATAACTTATCATCATCCAGAAGGAAACATCATCACATTTCTCATAAAACAATGGCCAATCAGGAGGCGTGTCCACAACAACTCTTTTCTTTTAATATCAGTTACAGAAAATATCAACTGATGTTTAGATAGAAATGATTAAAATTAAACTCCCTAGTTTTACCTGCTCCTGTGAACGTCACAACAAAGTCAGATTTTATACACACTGACAGACGTTTTTCATTTATCTTTGGGAATAATTGAACTGTTATAAAATCTGTCCTGTAGAGAGGGACACGTTTTGCAGTGCAGGTAAATGAAAAGCTGCTGGAGTGACATACGAGCCGGGGGGACGATCTGTGAACAATGGGAGAGAATGTGCGAGTGTGTGTGTGTGTGTGTGTGTGTGTAGAGAAGAGAGAACCTACTGAGGGCCTGGGAACAGCGGCCCACTGGGAAACCACACGCATTAAAGTAATGACTATAAGCAGCATATGAAATAACCCCAACCCTAACCCTAACCCTCATTTCAGCCCTCACCCTACTCACCTTAGGGTGAATAACTCTGCGCTGCTTGCTCGAAATGGGCTGCAATTTGGTGTGGGTGCGTGGCTGTCTCCCCTTGACTATGTGTGAAATGCCCGAGTCTCTACGACTTTCAGAAAAAAAGTTATTCAAAAATATTGTGTACTTTTTCTTTGAGATTTGGTGGTTTGACCCCTTCCGGAGGTCGTGGAAGCTCGGGGATGGTACCAATGGATCGGGCATCCCCACATTAGTCCAGATGGAACCAACTTCCAAGTCTCTATGACCTTCAGAACAAAAGTTATTCAAGAAAATCTTCAATTCTCAATGGGATTTCCTCCCCAACCCTAACCCTAACCCTGGCTGCAACCCTAACCCTAATTGCAGCCCTAACCCTATTCACCTTAGGGTGAATAACTCTGCGCTGCCTGCTCGAAACGGGCTGAAATTTGGTGTGGGTGCGTGGCTGTCTCCCCTTGACTATGTGTGAAATGCCCGAGTCTCTACGACTTTCGGAAAAAGAAGTTATTCAAAAATATCGTGTACTTTTTCTTTGAGATTTGGTGGTTTGACCCCTTCCGGAGGTCGTGGAAGCTCGGGGATGGTACCAATGGATCGGGCATCCCCACATTAGTTCAGAAGGAACCAACTTCCAAGTCTCTATGACCTTCAGAACAAAAGTTATTCAAGAAAATCTTCAATTTCCAATGGGATTTCTTCCCCAACCCTAACCCTAACCCTGGCTGCAACCCTAACCCTAATTGCAGCCCTAACCCTCATTTCAGCCCTCACCCTATTCACCTTAGGGTGAATAACTCTGCGCTGCTTGCTCGAAACGGGCTGAAACTTGGTGTGGGTGCGTGGCTGTCTCCCCTTGACTATGTGTGAAATGCCCGAGTCTCTACGACTTTCGGAAAAAGAAGTTATTCAAAAATATCGTGTACTTTTTCTTTGAGATTTGGTGGTTTGACCCCTTCCGGAGGTCGTGGAAGCTCGGGGATGGTACCAATGGATCGGGCATCCCCACATTAGTTCAGAAGGAACCAACTTCCAAGTCTCTATGACCTTCAGAACAAAAGTTATTCAAGAAAATCTTCAATTCTCAATGGGATTTCCTCCCCAACCCTAACCCTAACCCTGGCTGCAACCCTAACCCTAATTGCAGCCCTAACCCTAACCCTAACCCTCATTTCAGCCCTCACCCTATTCACCTTAGGGTGAATAACTCTGCGCTGCTTGCTCGAAACGGGCTGCAATTTGGTGTGGGTGCGTGGCTGTCTCCCCTTGACTATGTGTGAAATGCCCAAGTCTCTACGACTTTCGGAAAAAAAGTTATTCAGAAATATCGTGTACTTTTTCTTTGAGATTTGGTGGTTTGACCCCTTCCGGAGGTCGTAGAAGCTCGGGGATGGTACCAATGGATCGGGCATCCCCACATTAGTCCAGATGGAACCAACTTCCAAGTCTCTATGACCTTCAGAACAAAAGTTATTCAAGAAAATCTTCAATTTCCAATGGGATTTCTTCCCCAACCCTAACCCTAACCCTGGCTGCAACCCTAACCCTAACCCTCATTTCAGCCCTCACCCTATTCACCTTAGGGTGAATAACTCTGCGCTGCTTGCTCGAAACGGACTGAAATTTGGTGTGGGTGCGTGGCTGTCTCCCCTTGACTATGTGTGAAATGCCCGAGTCTCTACAACTTTCGGAAAAAAAGTTATTCAAAAATATCGTGTACTTTTTCTTTGAGATTTGGTGGTTTGACCCCTTCCGGAGGTCGTGGAAGCTCGGGGATGGTACCAATGGATCGGGCATCCCCACATTAGTCCAGATGGAACCAACTTCCAAGTGTCTATGACCTTCAGAACAAAAGTTATTCAAGAAAATCTTCAATTTCCAATGGGTTTTCTTCCCCAACCCTAACCCTAGCCCTGTCTGCAACCCTAACCCTAATTGCAACCCTAACCCTAACCCTAACCCTCATTTCAGCCCTCACCCTATTCACCTTAGGGTGAATAACTCTGCGCTGCCTGCTCGAAACGGGCTGAAATTTGGTGTGGGTGTGTGGCTGTCTCCCCTTGACTATGTGTGAAATGCCCGAGTCTCTACGACTTTCGGAAAAAAAGTTATTCAGAAATATTGTGTACTTTTTCTTTGAGATTTGGTGGTTTGACCCCTTCCGGAGGTCGTGGAAGCTCGGGGATGGTACCAATGGATCGGGCATCCCCACATTAGTTCAGAAGGAACCAACTTCCAAGTCTCTATGACCTTCAGAACAAAAGTTATTCAAGAAAATCTTCAATTCTCAATGGGATTTCCTCCCCAACCCTAACCCTAACCCTGGCTGCAACCCTAACCCTAATTGCAACCCTAACCCTAACCCTACCCCTCATTTCAGCCCTCACCCTATTCACCTTAGGGTGAATAACTCTGCGCTGCCTGCTCGAAACGGGCTGAAATTTGGTGTGGGTGCGTGGCTGTCTCCCCTTGACTATGTGTGAAATGCCCGAGTCTCTACGACTTTCAGAAAAAAAGTTATTCAGAAATATCGTGTACTTTTTCTTTGAGATTTGGTGGTTTGACCCCTTCCGGAGGTCGTGGAAGCTCGGGGATGGTACCAATGGATCGGGCATCCCCACATTAGTTCAGAAGGAACCAACTTCCAAGTCTCTATGACCTTCAGAACAAAAGTTATTCAAGAAAATCTTCAATTCTCAATGGGATTTCCTCCCCAACCCTAACCCTAACCCTGGCTGCAACCCTAACCCTAATTGCAGCCCTAACCCTCATTTCAGCCCTCACCCTATTCACCTTAGGGTGAATAACTCTGCGCTGCTTGCTCGAAACGGGCTGAAACTTGGTGTGGGTGCGTGGCTGTCTCCCCTTGACTATGTGTGAAATGCCCGAGTCTCTACGACTTTCGGAAAAAGAAGTTATTCAAAAATATCGTGTACTTTTTCTTTGAGATTTGGTGGTTTGACCCCTTCCGGAGGTCGTGGAAGCTCGGGGATGGTACCAATGGATCGGGCATCCCCACATTAGTTCAGAAGGAACCAACTTCCAAGTCTCTATGACCTTCAGAACAAAAGTTATTCAAGAAAATCTTCAATTCTCAATGGGATTTCCTCCCCAACCCTAACCCTAACCCTGGCTGCAACCCTAACCCTAATTGCAGCCCTAACCCTAACCCTAACCCTGTCTGCAACCCTAACCCTAATTGCAACCCTAACCCTAATTGCAACCCTAACCCTACCCCTCATTTCAGCCCTCACCCTATTCACCTTAGGGTGAATAACTCTGCGCTGCCTGCTCGAAACGGGCTGAAATTTGGTGTGGGTGCGTGGCTGTCTCCCCTTGACTATGTGTGAAATGCCCGAGTCTCTACGACTTTCGGAAAAAAAGTTATTCAGAAATATCGTGTACTTTTTCTTTGAGATTTGGTGGTTTGACCCCTTCCGGAGGTCGTGGAAGCTCGGGGATGGTACCAATGGATCGGGCATCCCCACATTAGTTCAGAAGGAACCAACTTCCAAGTCTCTATGACCTTCAGAACAAAAGTTATTCAAGAAAATCTTCAATTCTCAATGGGATTTCCTCCCCAACCCTAACCCTAACCCTGGCTGCAACCCTAACCCTAATTGCAGCCCTAACCCTAACCCTAACCCTCATTTCAGCCCTCACCCTATTCACCTTAGGGTGAATAACTCTGCGCTGCCTGCTCGAAACGGGCTGAAATTTGGTGTGGGTGCGTGGCTGTCTCCCCTTGACTATGTGTGAAATGCCCGAGTCTCTACGACTTTCGGAAAAAAAGTTATTCAGAAATATCGTGTACTTTTTCTTTGAGATTTGGTGGTTTGACCCCTTCCGGAGGTCGTGGAAGCTCGGGGATGGTACCAATGGATCGGGCATCCCCACATTAGTTCAGAAGGAACCAACTTCCAAGTCTCTATGACCTTCAGAACAAAAGTTATTCAAGAAAATCTTCAATTCTCAATGGGATTTCCTCCCCAACCCTAACCCTAACCCTGGCTGCAACCCTAACCCTAATTGCAACCCTAACCCTAACCCTACCCCTCATTTCAGCCCTCACCCTATTCACCTTAGGGTGAATAACTCTGCGCTGCCTGCTCGAAACGGGCTGAAATTTGGTGTGGGTGCGTGGCTGTCTCCCCTTGACTATGTGTGAAATGCCCGAGTCTCTACGACTTTCGGAAAAAAAGTTATTCAGAAATATCGTGTACTTTTTCTTTGAGATTTGGTGGTTTGACCCCTTCCGGAGGTCGTGGAAGCTCGGGGATGGTACCAATGGATCGGGCATCCCCACATTAGTTCAGATGGAACCAACTTCCAAGTGTCTATGACCTTCAGAACAAAAGTTATTCAAGAAAATCTTCAATTTCCAATAGGTTTTCCTCCCCAACCCTAACCCTAACCCTAATTGCAACCCTAACCCTAACCCTAACCCTCATTTCAGCCCTCACCCTATTCACCTTAGGGTGAATAACTCTGCGCTGCTTGCTCGAAACGGGCTGAAATTTGGTGTGGGTGCGTGGCTGTCTCCCCTTGACTATGTGTGAAATGCCCGAGTCTCTACGACTTTCGGAAAAAAAGTTATTCAAAAATATCGTGTACTTTTTCTTTGAGATTTGGTGGTTTGACCCCTTCCAGAGGTCGTGGAAGCTCGGGGATGGTACCAATGGATCGGGCATCCCCACATTAGTCCAGATGTAACCAACTTCCAAGTGTCTATGACCTTCAGAACAAAAGTTATTCAAGAAAATCTTCAATTTCCAATAGGTTTTCCTCCCCAACCCTAACCCTAGCCCTGGCTGCAACCCTAACCCTAATTGCAGCCCTAACCCTAACCCTAACCCTCATTTCAGCCCTCACCCTATTCACCTTAGGGTGAATAACTCTGCGCTGCTTGCTCGAAACGGGCTGAAATTTGGTGTGGGTGCGTGGCTGTCTCCCCTTGACTATGTGTGAAATGCCCGAGTCTCTACGACTTTCGGAAAAAAAGTTATTCAGAAATATCGTGTACTTTTTCTTTGAGATTTGGTGGTTTGACCCCTTCCGGAGGTCGTAGAAGCTCGGGGATGGTACCAATGGATCGGGCATCCCCACATTAGTTCAGATGGAACAAACTTCCAAGTCTCTATGACCTTCAGAACAAAAGTAATTCAAGAAAATCTTCAATTTCCAATGGGTTTTCTTCCCCAACCCTAACCCTAGCCCTGTCTGCAACCCTAACCCTAATTGCAGCCCTAACCCTAACCCTAACCCTCATTTCAGCCCTCACCCTATTCACCTTAGGGTGAATAACTCTGCGCTGCCTGCTCGAAACGGGCTGAAATTTGGTGTGGGTGCGTGGCTGTCTCCCCTTGACTATGTGTGAAATGCCCGAGTCTCTACGACTTTCGGAAAAAAAGTTATTCAGAAATATCGTGTACTTTTTCTTTGAGATTTGGTGGTTTGACCCCTTCCGGAGGTCGTGGAAGCTCGGGGATGGTACCAATGGATCGGGCATCCCCACATTAGTCCAGATGGAACCAACTTCCAAGTGTCTATGACCTTCAGAACAAAAGTTATTCAAGAAAATCTTCAATTTCCAATAGGTTTTCCTCCCCAACCCTAACCCTAGCCCTGGCTGCAACCCTAACCCTCATTTCAGCCCTCACCCTATTCACCTTAGGGTGAATAACTCTGCGCTGCTTGCTCGAAACAGGCTGCAATTTGGTGTGGGTGCGTGGCTGTCTCCCCTTGACTATGTGTGAAATGCCCGAGTCTCTACGACTTTCGGAAAAAAGGTTATTCAGAAATATCGTGTACTTTTTCTTTGAGATTTGGTGGTTTGACCCCTTCCGGAGGTCGTGGAAGCTCGGGGATGGTACCAATGGATCGGGCATCCCCACATTAGTTCAGAAGGAACCAACTTCCAAGTCTCTATGACCTTCAGAACAAAAGTTATTCAAGAAAATCTTCAATTTCCAATAGGTTTTCCTCCCCAACCCTAACCCTAGCCCTGTCTGCAACCCTAACCCTAATTGCAACCCTAACCCTAACCCTCATTTCAGCCCTCACCCTATTCACCTTAGGGTGAATAACTCTGCGCTGCTTGCTCGAAACGGGCTGCAATTTGGTGTGGGTGCATGGCTGTCTCCCCTTGACTATGTGTGAAATGCCCGAGTCTCTACGACTTTCGGAAAAAAAGTTATTCAAAAATATCGTGTACTTTTTCTTTGAGATTTGGTGGTTTGACCCCTTCCGGAGGTCGTAGAAGCTCGGGGATGGTACCAATGGATCGGGCATCCCCACATTAGTCCAGATGGAACCAACTTCCAAGTGTCTATGACCTTCAGAACAAAAGTTATTCAAGAAAATCTTCAATTTCCAATAGGTTTTCCTCCCCAACCCTAACCCTAGCCCTGGCTGCAACCCTAACCCTCATTTCAGCCCTCACCCTATTCACCTTAGGGTGAATAACTCTGCGCTGCTTGCTCGAAACAGGCTGCAATTTGGTGTGGGTGCGTGGCTGTCTCCCCTTGACTATGTGTGAAATGCCCGAGTCTCTACGACTTTCGGAAAAAAGGTTATTCAGAAATATCGTGTACTTTTTCTTTGAGATTTGGTGGTTTGACCCCTTCCGGAGGTCGTGGAAGCTCGGGGATGGTACCAATGGATCGGGCATCCCCACATTAGTTCAGAAGGAACCAACTTCCAAGTCTCTATGACCTTCAGAACAAAAGTTATTCAAGAAAATCTTCAATTTCCAATAGGTTTTCCTCCCCAACCCTAACCCTAGCCCTGTCTGCAACCCTAACCCTAATTGCAACCCTAACCCTAACCCTCATTTCAGCCCTCACCCTATTCACCTTAGGGTGAATAACTCTGCGCTGCTTGCTCGAAACGGGCTGCAATTTGGTGTGGGTGCATGGCTGTCTCCCCTTGACTATGTGTGAAATGCCCGAGTCTCTACGACTTTCGGAAAAAAAGTTATTCAAAAATATCGTGTACTTTTTCTTTGAGATTTGGTGGTTTGACCCCTTCCGGAGGTCGTAGAAGCTCGGGGATGGTACCAATGGATCGGGCATCCCCACATTAGTCCAGATGGAACCAACTTCCAAGTCTCTATGACCTTCAGAACAAAAGTTATTCAAGAAAATCTTCAATTTCCAATAGGTTTTCCTCCCCAACCCTAACCCTAACCCTGTCTGCAACCCTAACCCTAATTGCAACCCTAACCCTAACCCTACCCCTCATTTCAGCCCTCACCCTATTCACCTTAGGGTGAATAACTCTGCGCTGCTTGCTCGAAACGGGCTGAAATTTGGTGTGGGTGCGTGGCTGTCTCCCCTTGACTATGTGTGAAATGCCCGAGTCTCTACGACTTTCGGAAAAAAAGTTATTCAGAAATATCGTGTACTTTTTCTTTGAGATTTGGTGGTTTGACCCCTTCCGGAGGTCGTAGAAGCTCGGGGATGGTACCAATGGATCGGGCATCCCCACATTAGTTCAGATGGAACAAACTTCCAAGTCTCTATGACCTTCAGAACAAAAGTAATTCAAGAAAATCTTCAATTTCCAATGGGTTTTCTTCCCCAACCCTAACCCTAACCCTGGCTGCAACCCTAACCCTAATTGCAGCCCTAACCCTAACCCTAACCCTCATTTCAGCCCTCACCCTATTCACCTTAGGGTGAATAACTCTGCGCTACTTGCTCGAAACGGGCTGAAATTTGGTGTGGGTGCGTGGCTGTCTCCCCTTGACTATGTGTGAAATGCCCGAGTCTCTACGACTTTCGGAAAAAAAGTTATTCAGAAATATCGTGTACTTTTTCTTTGAGATTTGGTGGTTTGACCCCTTCCGGAGGTCGTGGAAGCTCGGGGATGGTACCAATGGATCGGGCATCCCCACATTAGTTCAGAAGGAACCAACTTCCAAGTCTCTATGACCTTCAGAACAAAAGTTATTCAAGAAAATCTTCAATTTCCAATAGGTTTTCCTCCCCAACCCTAACCCTAACCCTGGCTGCAACCCTAACCCTAATTGCAACCCTAACCCTAACCCTAACCCTCATTTCAGCCCTCACCCTATTCACCTTAGGGTGAATAACTCTGCGCTGCTTGCTCGAAACAGGCTGCAATTTGGTGTGGGTGCGTGGCTGTCTCCCCTTGACTATGTGTGAAATGCCCGAGTCTCTACGACTTTCGGAAAAAAGGTTATTCAGAAATATCGTGTACTTTTTCTTTGAGATTTGGTGGTTTGACCCCTTCCGGAGGTCGTGGAAGCTCGGGGATGGTACCAATGGATCGGGCATCCCCACATTAGTTCAGAAGGAACCAACTTCCAAGTCTCTATGACCTTCAGAACAAAAGTTATTCAAGAAAATCTTCAATTTCCAATAGGTTTTCCTCCCCAACCCTAACCCTAGCCCTGTCTGCAACCCTAACCCTAATTGCAACCCTAACCCTAACCCTCATTTCAGCCCTCACCCTATTCACCTTAGGGTGAATAACTCTGCGCTGCTTGCTCGAAACGGGCTGCAATTTGGTGTGGGTGCATGGCTGTCTCCCCTTGACTATGTGTGAAATGCCCGAGTCTCTACGACTTTCGGAAAAAAAGTTATTCAAAAATATCGTGTACTTTTTCTTTGAGATTTGGTGGTTTGACCCCTTCCGGAGGTCGTGGAAGCTCGGGGATGGTACCAATGGATCGGGCATCCCCACATTAGTCCAGATGGAACCAACTTCCAAGTCTCTATGACCTTCAGAACAAAAGTTATTCAAGAAAATCTTCAATTTCCAATAGGTTTTCCTCCCCAACCCTAACCCTAACCCTAATTGCAGCCCTAACCCTAACCCTAACCCTCATTTCAGCCCTCACCCTATTCACCTTAGGGTGAATAACTCTGCGCTGCTTGCTCGAAACGGGCTGAAATTTGGTGTGGGTGCGTGGCTGTCTCCCCTTGACTATGTGTGAAATGCCCGAGTCTCTAAGACTTTCGGAAAAAAAGTTATTCAGAAATATCGTGTACTTTTTCTTTGAGATTTGGTGGTTTGACCCCTTCCGGAGGTCGTAGAAGCTCGGGGATGGTACCAATGGATCGGGCATCCCCACATTAGTTCAGAAGGAACCAACTTCCAAGTCTCTATGACCTTCAGAACAAAAGTTATTCAAGAAAATCTTCAATTTCCAATAGGTTTTCCTCCCCAACCCTAACCCTAACCCTGTCTGCAACCCTAACCCTAATTGCAGCCCTAACCCTAACCCTAACCCTCATTTCAGCCCTCACCCTATTCACCTTAGGGTGAATAACTCTGCGCTGCTTGCTCGAAACGGGCTGAAATTTGGTGTGGGTGCGTGGCTGTCTCCCCTTGACTATGTGTGAAATGCCCGAGTCTCTACGACCTTCGGAAAAAAAGTTATTCAAAAATATCGTGTACTTTTTCTTTGAGATTTGGTGGTTTGACCCCTTCCGGAGGTCGTGGAAGCTCGGGGATGGTACCAATGGATCGGGCATCCCCACATTAGTTCAGAAGGAACCAACTTCCAAGTCTCTATGACCTTCAGAACAAAAGTTATTCAAGAAAATCTTCAATTCTCAATGGGATTTCCTCCCCAACCCTAACCCTAACCCTGGCTGCAACCCTAACCCTAATTGCAACCCTAACCCTAACCCTAACCCTCATTTCAGCCCTCACCCTATTCACCTTAGGGTGAATAACTCTGCGCTGCTTGCTCGAAACGGGCTGAAATTTGGTGTGGGTGCGTGGCTGTCTCCCCTTGACTATGTGTGAAATGCCCGAGTCTCTACGACTTTCGGAAAAAAAGTTATTCAGAAATATCGTGTACTTTTTCTTTGAGATTTGGTGGTTTGACCCCTTCCGGAGGTCGTGGAAGCTCGGGGATGGTACCAATGGATCGGGCATCCCCACATTAGTTCAGATGGAACCAACTTCCAAGTCTCTACGACCTTCAGAACAAAAGTTATTCAAGAAAATCTTCAATTTCCAATGGGTTTTCCTCCCCAACCCTAACCCTAGCCCTGTCTGCAACCCTAACCCTAATTGCAGCCCTAACCCTAACCCTAACCCTCATTTCAGCCCTCACCCTATTCACCTTAGGGTGAATAACTCTGCGCTGCTTGCTCGAAACGGGCTGAAATTTGGTGTGGGTGCGTGGCTGTCTCCCCTTGACTATGTGTGAAATGCCCGAGTCTCTAAGACTTTCGGAAAAAAAGTTATTCAGAAATATCGTGTACTTTTTCTTTGAGATTTGGTGGTTTGACCCCTTCCGGAGGTCGTAGAAGCTCGGGGATGGTACCAATGGATCGGGCATCCCCACATTAGTTCAGAAGGAACCAACTTCCAAGTCTCTATGACCTTCAGAACAAAAGTTATTCAAGAAAATCTTCAATTTCCAATAGGTTTTCCTCCCCAACCCTAACCCTAACCCTGGCTGCAACCCTAACCCTAATTGCAGCCCTAACCCTAACCCTAACCCTCATTTCAGCCCTCACCCTATTCACCTTAGGGTGAATAACTCTGCGCTGCTTGCTCGAAACGGGCTGAAATTTGGTGTGGGTGCGTGGCTGTCTCCCCTTGACTATGTGTGAAATGCCCGAGTCTCTACGACTTTCGGAAAAAAAGTTATTCAAAAATATCGTGTACTTTTTCTTTGAGATTTGGTGGTTTGACCCCTTCCGGAGGTCGTGGAAGCTCGGGGATGGTACCAATGGATCGGGCATCCCCACATTAGTTCAGAAGGAACCAACTTCCAAGTCTCTATGACCTTCAGAACAAAAGTTATTCAAGAAAATCTTCAATTCTCAATGGGATTTCCTCCCCAACCCTAACCCTAACCCTGGCTGCAACCCTAACCCTAATTGCAACCCTAACCCTAACCCTACCCCTCATTTCAGCCCTCACCCTATTCACCTTAGGGTGAATAACTCTGCACTGCTTGCTCGAAACGGGCTGCAATTTGGTGTGGGTGCGTGGCTGTCTCCCCTTGACTATGTGTGAAATGCCAGAGTCTCTACGACTTTCGGAAAAAAAGTTATTCAGAAATATCGTGTACTTTTTCTTTGAGATTTGGTGGTTTGACCCCTTCCGGAGGTCGTGGAAGCTCGGGGATGGTACCAATGGATCGGGCATCCCCACATTAGTTCAGATGGAACCAACTTCCAAGTCTCTACGACCTTCAGAACAAAAGTTATTCAAGAAAATCTTCAATTTCCAATGGGATTTCCTCCCCAACCCTAACCCTAGCCCTGGCTGCAACCCTAACCCTAATTGCAACCCTAACCCTAACCCTACCCCTCATTTCAGCCCTCACCCTATTCACCTTAGGGTGAATAACTCTGCACTGCTTGCTCGAAACAGGCTGCAATTTGGTGTGGGTGCGTGGCTGTCTCCCCTTGACTATGTGTGAAATGCCAGAGTCTCTACGACTTTCGGAAAAAAAGTTATTCAGAAATATCGTGTACTTTTTCTTTGAGATTTGGTGGTTTGACCCCTTCCAGAGGTCGTGGAAGCTCGGGGATGGTACCAATGGATCGGGCATCCCCACATTAGTTCAGATGGAACCAACTTCCAAGTCTCTACGACCTTCAGAACAAAAGTTATTCAAGAAAATCTTCAATTTCCAATGGGATTTCCTCCCCAACCCTAACCCTAACCCTGGCTGCAACCCTAACCCTAATTGCAACCCTAACCCTAACCCTAACCCTCATTTCAGCCCTCACCCTATTCACCTTAGGGTGAATAACTCTGCGCTGCTTGCTCGAAACGGGCTGAAATTTGGTGTGGGTGCGTGGCTGTCTCCCCTTGACTATGTGTGAAATGCCTGAGTCTCTAAGACTTTCGGAAAAAAAGTTATTCAAAAATATCGTGTACTTTTTCTTTGAGATTTGGTGGTTTGACCCCTTCCGGAGGTCGTGGAAGCTCGGGGATGGTACCAATGGATCGGGCATCCCCACATTAGTCCAGATGGAACCAACTTCCAAGTGTCTATGACCTTCAGAACAAAAGTTATTCAAGAAAATCTTCAATTTCCAATGGGTTTTCCTCCCCAACCCTAACCCTAGCCCTGGCTGCAACCCTAACCCTAATTGCAACCCTAACCCTAACCCTAACCCTCATTTCAGCCCTCACCCTATTCACCTTAGGGTGAATAACTCTGCGCTGCTTGCTCGAAACGGGCTGAAATTTGGTGTGGGTGCGTGGCTGTCTCCCCTTGACTATGTGTGAAATGCCCGAGTCTCTACGACTTTCGGAAAAAAAGTTATTCAGAAATATCGTGTACTTTTTCTTTGAGATTTGGTGGTTTGACCCCTTCCGGAGGTCGTGGAAGCTCGGGGATGGTACCAATGGATCGGGCATCCCCACATTAGTTCAGATGGAACCAACTTCCAAGTCTCTACGACCTTCAGAACAAAAGTTATTCAAGAAAATCTTCAATTTCCAATAGGTTTTCCTCCCCAACCCTAACCCTAACCCTGGCTGCAACCCTAACCCTAATTGCAGCCCTAACCCTAACCCTAACCCTCATTTCAGCCCTCACCCTATTCACCTTAGGGTGAATAACTCTGCGCTGCTTGCTCGAAACGGGCTGAAATTTGGTGTGGGTGCGTGGCTGTCTCCCCTTGACTATGTGTGAAATGCCCGAGTCTCTACGACTTTCGGAAAAAAAGTTATTCAAAAATATCGTGTACTTTTTCTTTGAGATTTGGTGGTTTGACCCCTTCCGGAGGTCGTGGAAGCTCGGGGATGGTACCAATGGATCGGGCATCCCCACATTAGTTCAGAAGGAACCAACTTCCAAGTCTCTATGACCTTCAGAACAAAAGTTATTCAAGAAAATCTTCAATTCTCAATGGGATTTCCTCCCCAACCCTAACCCTAACCCTGGCTGCAACCCTAACCCTAATTGCAACCCTAACCCTAACCCTAACCCTCATTTCAGCCCTCACCCTATTCACCTTAGGGTGAATAACTCTGCGCTGCTTGCTCGAAACGGGCTGAAATTTGGTGTGGGTGCGTGGCTGTCTCCCCTTGACTATGTGTGAAATGCCCGAGTCTCTAAGACTTTCGGAAAAAAAGTTATTCAAAAATATCGTGTACTTTTTCTTTGAGATTTGGTGGTTTGACCCCTTCCGGAGGTCGTGGAAGCTCGGGGATGGTACCAATGGATCGGGCATCCCCACATTAGTCCAGATGGAACCAACTTCCAAGTGTCTATGACCTTCAGAACAAAAGTTATTCAAGAAAATCTTCAATTTCCAATGGGTTTTCCTCCCCAACCCTAACCCTAGCCCTGGCTGCAACCCTAACCCTAATTGCAACCCTAACCCTAACCCTAACCCTCATTTCAGCCCTCACCCTATTCACCTTAGGGTGAATAACTCTGCGCTGCTTGCTCGAAACGGGCTGAAATTTGGTGTGGGTGCGTGGCTGTCTCCCCTTGACTATGTGTGAAATGCCCGAGTCTCTACGACTTTCGGAAAAAAAGTTATTCAGAAATATCGTGTACTTTTTCTTTGAGATTTGGTGGTTTGACCCCTTCCGGAGGTCGTGGAAGCTCGGGGATGGTACCAATGGATCGGGCATCCCCACATTAGTTCAGATGGAACCAACTTCCAAGTCTCTACGACCTTCAGAACAAAAGTTATTCAAGAAAATCTTCAATTTCCAATGGGTTTTCCTCCCCAACCCTAACCCTAGCCCTGTCTGCAACCCTAACCCTAATTGCAGCCCTAACCCTAACCCTAACCCTCATTTCAGCCCTCACCCTATTCACCTTAGGGTGAATAACTCTGCGCTGCTTGCTCGAAACGGGCTGAAATTTGGTGTGGGTGCGTGGCTGTCTCCCCTTGACTATGTGTGAAATGCCCGAGTCTCTACGACTTTCGGAAAAAAAGTTATTCAAAAATATCGTGTACTTTTTCTTTGAGATTTGGTGGTTTGACCCCTTCCGGAGGTCGTGGAAGCTCGGGGATGGTACCAATGGATCGGGCATCCCCACATTAGTCCAGATGGAACCAACTTCCAAGTGTCTATGACCTTCAGAACAAAAGTTATTCAAGAAAATCTTCAATTTCCAATAGGTTTTCCTCCCCAACCCTAACCCTAACCCTGGCTGCAACCCTAACCCTAATTGCAACCCTAACCCTAACCCTAACCCTAACCCTAACCCTCATTTCAGCCCTCACCCTATTCACCTTAGGGTGAATAACTCTGCGCTGCTTGCTCGAAACCGGCTGAAATTTGGTGTGGGTGCGTGGCTGTCTCCCCTTGACTATGTGTGAAATGCCCGAGTCTCTACGACTTTCGGAAAAAAGGTTATTCAGAAATATCGTGTACTTTTTCTTTGAGATTTGGTGGTTTGACCCCTTCCGGAGGTCGTGGAAGCTCGGGGATGGTACCAATGGATCGGGCATCCCCACATTAGTTCAGATGGAACCAACTTCCAAGTCTCTACGACCTTCAGAACAAAAGTTATTCAAGAAAATCTTCAATTTCCAATGGGATTTCCTCCCCAACCCTAACCCTAACCCTGGCTGCAACCCTAACCCTAATTGCAACCCTAACCCTAACCCTAACCCTCATTTCAGCCCTCACCCTATTCACCTTAGGGTGAATAACTCTGCACTGCTTGCTCGAAACGGGCTGCAATTTGGTGTGGGTGCGTGGCTGTCTCCCCTTGACTATGTGTGAAATGCCAGAGTCTCTACGACTTTCGGAAAAAAAGTTATTCAAAAATATCGTGTACTTTTTCTTTGAGATTTGGTGGTTTGACCCCTTCCGGAGGTCGTAGAAGCTCGGGGATGGTACCAATGGATCGGGCATCCCCACATTAGTTCAGATGGAACAAACTTCCAAGTCTCTATGACCTTCAGAACAAAAGTAATTCAAGAAAATCTTCAATTTCCAATGGGTTTTCTTCCCCAACCCTAACCCTAACCCTGGCTGCAACCCTAACCCTAATTGCAACCCTAACCCTAACCCTCATTTCAGCCCTCACCCTATTCACCTTAGGGTGAATAACTCTGCGCTGCCTGCTCGAAACGGGCTGAAATTTGGTGTGGGTGCGTGGCTGTCTCCCCTTGACTATGTGTGAAATGCCCGAGTCTCTACGACTTTCGGAAAAAAAGTTATTCAGAAATATCGTGTACTTTTTCTTTGAGATTTGGTGGTTTGACCCCTTCCGGAGGTCGTGGAAGCTCGGGGATGGTACCAATGGATCGGGCATCCCCACATTAGTCCAGATGGAACCAACTTCCAAGTGTCTATGACCTTCAGAACAAAAGTTATTCAAGAAAATCTTCAATTTCCAATAGGTTTTCCTCCCCAACCCTAACCCTAGCCCTGGCTGCAACCCTAACCCTCATTTCAGCCCTCACCCTATTCACCTTAGGGTGAATAACTCTGCGCTGCTTGCTCGAAACGGGCTGCAATTTGGTGTGGGTGCATGGCTGTCTCCCCTTGACTATGTGTGAAATGCCCGAGTCTCTACGACTTTCGGAAAAAAAGTTATTCAAAAATATCGTGTACTTTTTCTTTGAGATTTGGTGGTTTGACCCCTTCCGGAGAACGTGGAAGCTCGGGGATGGTACCAATGGATCGGGCATCCCCACATTAGTCCAGATGGAACCAACTTCCAAGTCTCTATGACCTTCAGAACAAAAGTTATTCAAGAAAATCTTCAATTTCCAATAGGTTTTCCTCCCCAACCCTAACCCTAACCCTGTCTGCAACCCTAACCCTAATTGCAGCCCTAACCCTAACCCTAACCCTCATTTCAGCCCTCACCCTATTCACCTTAGGGTGAATAACTCTGCGCTGCTTGCTCGAAACCGGCTGAAATTTGGTGTGGGTGCGTGGCTGTCTCCCCTTGACTATGTGTGAAATGCCCGAGTCTCTACGACTTTCGGAAAAAAGGTTATTCAGAAATATCGTGTACTTTTTCTTTGAGATTTGGTGGTTTGACCCCTTCCGGAGGTCGTGGAAGCTCGGGGATGGTACCAATGGATCGGGCATCCCCACATTAGTTCAGATGGAACCAACTTCCAAGTCTCTACGACCTTCAGAACAAAAGTTATTCAAGAAAATCTTCAATTTCCAATGGGATTTCCTCCCCAACCCTAACCCTAACCCTGGCTGCAACCCTAACCCTAATTGCAACCCTAACCCTAACCCTAACCCTCATTTCAGCCCTCACCCTATTCACCTTAGGGTGAATAACTCTGCACTGCTTGCTCGAAACGGGCTGCAATTTGGTGTGGGTGCGTGGCTGTCTCCCCTTGACTATGTGTGAAATGCCAGAGTCTCTACGACTTTCGGAAAAAAAGTTATTCAAAAATATCGTGTACTTTTTCTTTGAGATTTGGTGGTTTGACCCCTTCCGGAGGTCGTAGAAGCTCGGGGATGGTACCAATGGATCGGGCATCCCCACATTAGTTCAGATGGAACAAACTTCCAAGTCTCTATGACCTTCAGAACAAAAGTAATTCAAGAAAATCTTCAATTTCCAATGGGTTTTCTTCCCCAACCCTAACCCTAACCCTGGCTGCAACCCTAACCCTAATTGCAACCCTAACCCTAACCCTCATTTCAGCCCTCACCCTATTCACCTTAGGGTGAATAACTCTGCGCTGCCTGCTCGAAACGGGCTGAAATTTGGTGTGGGTGCGTGGCTGTCTCCCCTTGACTATGTGTGAAATGCCCGAGTCTCTACGACTTTCGGAAAAAAAGTTATTCAGAAATATCGTGTACTTTTTCTTTGAGATTTGGTGGTTTGACCCCTTCCGGAGGTCGTGGAAGCTCGGGGATGGTACCAATGGATCGGGCATCCCCACATTAGTCCAGATGGAACCAACTTCCAAGTGTCTATGACCTTCAGAACAAAAGTTATTCAAGAAAATCTTCAATTTCCAATAGGTTTTCCTCCCCAACCCTAACCCTAGCCCTGGCTGCAACCCTAACCCTCATTTCAGCCCTCACCCTATTCACCTTAGGGTGAATAACTCTGCGCTGCTTGCTCGAAACGGGCTGCAATTTGGTGTGGGTGCATGGCTGTCTCCCCTTGACTATGTGTGAAATGCCCGAGTCTCTACGACTTTCGGAAAAAAAGTTATTCAAAAATATCGTGTACTTTTTCTTTGAGATTTGGTGGTTTGACCCCTTCCGGAGAACGTGGAAGCTCGGGGATGGTACCAATGGATCGGGCATCCCCACATTAGTCCAGATGGAACCAACTTCCAAGTCTCTATGACCTTCAGAACAAAAGTTATTCAAGAAAATCTTCAATTTCCAATAGGTTTTCCTCCCCAACCCTAACCCTAACCCTGTCTGCAACCCTAACCCTAATTGCAGCCCTAACCCTAACCCTAACCCTCATTTCAGCCCTCACCCTATTCACCTTAGGGTGAATAACTCTGCGCTGCTTGCTCGAAACCGGCTGAAATTTGGTGTGGGTGCGTGGCTGTCTCCCCTTGACTATGTGTGAAATGCCCGAGTCTCTACGACTTTCGGAAAAAAGGTTATTCAGAAATATCGTGTACTTTTTCTTTGAGATTTGGTGGTTTGACCCCTTCCGGAGGTCGTGGAAGCTCGGGGATGGTACCAATGGATCGGGCATCCCCACATTAGTTCAGATGGAACCAACTTCCAAGTCTCTACGACCTTCAGAACAAAAGTTATTCAAGAAAATCTTCAATTTCCAATGGGATTTCCTCCCCAACCCTAACCCTAACCCTGGCTGCAACCCTAACCCTAATTGCAGCCCTAACCCTAACCCTAACCCTCATTTCAGCCCTCACCCTATTCACCTTAGGGTGAATAACTCTGCGCTGCTTGCTCGAAACGGGCTGAAATTTGGTGTGGGTGCGTGGCTGTCTCCCCTTGACTATGTGTGAAATGCCCGAGTCTCTACGACTTTCGGAAAAAAAGTTATTCAAAAATATCGTGTACTTTTTCTTTGAGATTTGGTGGTTTGACCCCTTCCGGAGGTCGTGGAAGCTCGGGGATGGTACCAATGGATCGGGCATCCCCACATTAGTCCAGATGGAACCAACTTCCAAGTGTCTATGACCTTCAGAACAAAAGTTATTCAAGAAAATCTTCAATTTCCAATGGGTTTTCCTCCCCAACCCTAACCCTAGCCCTGGCTGCAACCCTAACCCTAATTGCAACCCTAACCCTAACCCTAACCCTCATTTCAGCCCTCACCCTATTCACCTTAGGGTGAATAACTCTGCGCTGCTTGCTCGAAACGGGCTGAAATTTGGTGTGGGTGCGTGGCTGTCTCCCCTTGACTATGTGTGAAATGCCCGAGTCTCTACGACTTTCGGAAAAAAAGTTATTCAGAAATATCGTGTACTTTTTCTTTGAGATTTGGTGGTTTGACCCCTTCCGGAGGTCGTGGAAGCTCGGGGATGGTACCAATGGATCGGGCATCCCCACATTAGTTCAGATGGAACCAACTTCCAAGTCTCTACGACCTTCAGAACAAAAGTTATTCAAGAAAATCTTCAATTTCCAATGGGTTTTCCTCCCCAACCCTAACCCTAGCCCTGTCTGCAACCCTAACCCTAATTGCAGCCCTAACCCTAACCCTAACCCTCATTTCAGCCCTCACCCTATTCACCTTAGGGTGAATAACTCTGCGCTGCTTGCTCGAAACGGGCTGAAATTTGGTGTGGGTGCGTGGCTGTCTCCCCTTGACTATGTGTGAAATGCCCGAGTCTCTAAGACTTTCGGAAAAAAAGTTATTCAGAAATATCGTGTACTTTTTCTTTGAGATTTGGTGGTTTGACCCCTTCCGGAGGTCGTAGAAGCTCGGGGATGGTACCAATGGATCGGGCATCCCCACATTAGTTCAGAAGGAACCAACTTCCAAGTCTCTATGACCTTCAGAACAAAAGTTATTCAAGAAAATCTTCAATTTCCAATAGGTTTTCCTCCCCAACCCTAACCCTAACCCTGGCTGCAACCCTAACCCTAATTGCAGCCCTAACCCTAACCCTAACCCTCATTTCAGCCCTCACCCTATTCACCTTAGGGTGAATAACTCTGCGCTGCTTGCTCGAAACGGGCTGAAATTTGGTGTGGGTGCGTGGCTGTCTCCCCTTGACTATGTGTGAAATGCCCGAGTCTCTACGACTTTCGGAAAAAAAGTTATTCAAAAATATCGTGTACTTTTTCTTTGAGATTTGGTGGTTTGACCCCTTCCGGAGGTCGTGGAAGCTCGGGGATGGTACCAATGGATCGGGCATCCCCACATTAGTTCAGAAGGAACCAACTTCCAAGTCTCTATGACCTTCAGAACAAAAGTTATTCAAGAAAATCTTCAATTCTCAATGGGATTTCCTCCCCAACCCTAACCCTAACCCTGGCTGCAACCCTAACCCTAATTGCAACCCTAACCCTAACCCTACCCCTCATTTCAGCCCTCACCCTATTCACCTTAGGGTGAATAACTCTGCACTGCTTGCTCGAAACGGGCTGCAATTTGGTGTGGGTGCGTGGCTGTCTCCCCTTGACTATGTGTGAAATGCCAGAGTCTCTACGACTTTCGGAAAAAAAGTTATTCAGAAATATCGTGTACTTTTTCTTTGAGATTTGGTGGTTTGACCCCTTCCGGAGGTCGTGGAAGCTCGGGGATGGTACCAATGGATCGGGCATCCCCACATTAGTTCAGATGGAACCAACTTCCAAGTCTCTACGACCTTCAGAACAAAAGTTATTCAAGAAAATCTTCAATTTCCAATGGGATTTCCTCCCCAACCCTAACCCTAGCCCTGGCTGCAACCCTAACCCTAATTGCAACCCTAACCCTAACCCTACCCCTCATTTCAGCCCTCACCCTATTCACCTTAGGGTGAATAACTCTGCACTGCTTGCTCGAAACAGGCTGCAATTTGGTGTGGGTGCGTGGCTGTCTCCCCTTGACTATGTGTGAAATGCCAGAGTCTCTACGACTTTCGGAAAAAAAGTTATTCAGAAATATCGTGTACTTTTTCTTTGAGATTTGGTGGTTTGACCCCTTCCGGAGGTCGTGGAAGCTCGGGGATGGTACCAATGGATCGGGCATCCCCACATTAGTTCAGATGGAACCAACTTCCAAGTCTCTACGACCTTCAGAACAAAAGTTATTCAAGAAAATCTTCAATTTCCAATGGGATTTCCTCCCCAACCCTAACCCTAACCCTGGCTGCAACCCTAACCCTAATTGCAACCCTAACCCTAACCCTAACCCTCATTTCAGCCCTCACCCTATTCACCTTAGGGTGAATAACTCTGCGCTGCTTGCTCGAAACGGGCTGAAATTTGGTGTGGGTGCGTGGCTGTCTCCCCTTGACTATGTGTGAAATGCCTGAGTCTCTAAGACTTTCGGAAAAAAAGTTATTCAAAAATATCGTGTACTTTTTCTTTGAGATTTGGTGGTTTGACCCCTTCCGGAGGTCGTGGAAGCTCGGGGATGGTACCAATGGATCGGGCATCCCCACATTAGTCCAGATGGAACCAACTTCCAAGTGTCTATGACCTTCAGAACAAAAGTTATTCAAGAAAATCTTCAATTTCCAATGGGTTTTCCTCCCCAACCCTAACCCTAGCCCTGGCTGCAACCCTAACCCTAATTGCAACCCTAACCCTAACCCTAACCCTCATTTCAGCCCTCACCCTATTCACCTTAGGGTGAATAACTCTGCGCTGCTTGCTCGAAACGGGCTGAAATTTGGTGTGGGTGCGTGGCTGTCTCCCCTTGACTATGTGTGAAATGCCCGAGTCTCTACGACTTTCGGAAAAAAAGTTATTCAGAAATATCGTGTACTTTTTCTTTGAGATTTGGTGGTTTGACCCCTTCCGGAGGTCGTGGAAGCTCGGGGATGGTACCAATGGATCGGGCATCCCCACATTAGTTCAGATGGAACCAACTTCCAAGTCTCTACGACCTTCAGAACAAAAGTTATTCAAGAAAATCTTCAATTTCCAATAGGTTTTCCTCCCCAACCCTAACCCTAACCCTGGCTGCAACCCTAACCCTAATTGCAGCCCTAACCCTAACCCTAACCCTCATTTCAGCCCTCACCCTATTCACCTTAGGGTGAATAACTCTGCGCTGCTTGCTCGAAACGGGCTGAAATTTGGTGTGGGTGCGTGGCTGTCTCCCCTTGACTATGTGTGAAATGCCCGAGTCTCTACGACTTTCGGAAAAAAAGTTATTCAAAAATATCGTGTACTTTTTCTTTGAGATTTGGTGGTTTGACCCCTTCCGGAGGTCGTGGAAGCTCGGGGATGGTACCAATGGATCGGGCATCCCCACATTAGTTCAGAAGGAACCAACTTCCAAGTCTCTATGACCTTCAGAACAAAAGTTATTCAAGAAAATCTTCAATTCTCAATGGGATTTCCTCCCCAACCCTAACCCTAACCCTGGCTGCAACCCTAACCCTAATTGCAACCCTAACCCTAACCCTAACCCTCATTTCAGCCCTCACCCTATTCACCTTAGGGTGAATAACTCTGCGCTGCTTGCTCGAAACGGGCTGAAATTTGGTGTGGGTGCGTGGCTGTCTCCCCTTGACTATGTGTGAAATGCCCGAGTCTCTAAGACTTTCGGAAAAAAAGTTATTCAAAAATATCGTGTACTTTTTCTTTGAGATTTGGTGGTTTGACCCCTTCCGGAGGTCGTGGAAGCTCGGGGATGGTACCAATGGATCGGGCATCCCCACATTAGTCCAGATGGAACCAACTTCCAAGTGTCTATGACCTTCAGAACAAAAGTTATTCAAGAAAATCTTCAATTTCCAATGGGTTTTCCTCCCCAACCCTAACCCTAGCCCTGGCTGCAACCCTAACCCTAATTGCAACCCTAACCCTAACCCTAACCCTCATTTCAGCCCTCACCCTATTCACCTTAGGGTGAATAACTCTGCGCTGCTTGCTCGAAACGGGCTGAAATTTGGTGTGGGTGCGTGGCTGTCTCCCCTTGACTATGTGTGAAATGCCCGAGTCTCTACGACTTTCGGAAAAAAAGTTATTCAGAAATATCGTGTACTTTTTCTTTGAGATTTGGTGGTTTGACCCCTTCCGGAGGTCGTGGAAGCTCGGGGATGGTACCAATGGATCGGGCATCCCCACATTAGTTCAGATGGAACCAACTTCCAAGTCTCTACGACCTTCAGAACAAAAGTTATTCAAGAAAATCTTCAATTTCCAATGGGTTTTCCTCCCCAACCCTAACCCTAGCCCTGTCTGCAACCCTAACCCTAATTGCAGCCCTAACCCTAACCCTAACCCTCATTTCAGCCCTCACCCTATTCACCTTAGGGTGAATAACTCTGCGCTGCTTGCTCGAAACGGGCTGAAATTTGGTGTGGGTGCGTGGCTGTCTCCCCTTGACTATGTGTGAAATGCCCGAGTCTCTACGACTTTCGGAAAAAAAGTTATTCAAAAATATCGTGTACTTTTTCTTTGAGATTTGGTGGTTTGACCCCTTCCGGAGGTCGTGGAAGCTCGGGGATGGTACCAATGGATCGGGCATCCCCACATTAGTTCAGAAGGAACCAACTTCCAAGTCTCTATGACCTTCAGAACAAAAGTTATTCAAGAAAATCTTCAATTCTCAATGGGATTTCCTCCCCAACCCTAACCCTAACCCTGGCTGCAACCCTAACCCTAATTGCAACCCTAACCCTAACCCTAACCCTCATTTCAGCCCTCACCCTATTCACCTTAGGGTGAATAACTCTGCGCTGCTTGCTCGAAACGGGCTGAAATTTGGTGTGGGTGCGTGGCTGTCTCCCCTTGACTATGTGTGAAATGCCCGAGTCTCTAAGACTTTCGGAAAAAAAGTTATTCAAAAATATCGTGTACTTTTTCTTTGAGATTTGGTGGTTTGACCCCTTCCGGAGGTCGTGGAAGCTCGGGGATGGTACCAATGGATCGGGCATCCCCACATTAGTCCAGATGGAACCAACTTCCAAGTGTCTATGACCTTCAGAACAAAAGTTATTCAAGAAAATCTTCAATTTCCAATGGGTTTTCCTCCCCAACCCTAACCCTAGCCCTGGCTGCAACCCTAACCCTAATTGCAACCCTAACCCTAACCCTAACCCTCATTTCAGCCCTCACCCTATTCACCTTAGGGTGAATAACTCTGCGCTGCTTGCTCGAAACGGGCTGAAATTTGGTGTGGGTGCGTGGCTGTCTCCCCTTGACTATGTGTGAAATGCCCGAGTCTCTACGACTTTCGGAAAAAAAGTTATTCAGAAATATCGTGTACTTTTTCTTTGAGATTTGGTGGTTTGACCCCTTCCGGAGGTCGTGGAAGCTCGGGGATGGTACCAATGGATCGGGCATCCCCACATTAGTTCAGATGGAACCAACTTCCAAGTCTCTACGACCTTCAGAACAAAAGTTATTCAAGAAAATCTTCAATTTCCAATGGGTTTTCCTCCCCAACCCTAACCCTAGCCCTGTCTGCAACCCTAACCCTAATTGCAGCCCTAACCCTAACCCTAACCCTCATTTCAGCCCTCACCCTATTCACCTTAGGGTGAATAACTCTGCGCTGCTTGCTCGAAACGGGCTGAAATTTGGTGTGGGTGCGTGGCTGTCTCCCCTTGACTATGTGTGAAATGCCCGAGTCTCTACGACTTTCGGAAAAAAAGTTATTCAAAAATATCGTGTACTTTTTCTTTGAGATTTGGTGGTTTGACCCCTTCCGGAGGTCGTGGAAGCTCGGGGATGGTACCAATGGATCGGGCATCCCCACATTAGTCCAGATGGAACCAACTTCCAAGTGTCTATGACCTTCAGAACAAAAGTTATTCAAGAAAATCTTCAATTTCCAATAGGTTTTCCTCCCCAACCCTAACCCTAACCCTGGCTGCAACCCTAACCCTAATTGCAACCCTAACCCTAACCCTAACCCTAACCCTAACCCTCATTTCAGCCCTCACCCTATTCACCTTAGGGTGAATAACTCTGCGCTGCTTGCTCGAAACCGGCTGAAATTTGGTGTGGGTGCGTGGCTGTCTCCCCTTGACTATGTGTGAAATGCCCGAGTCTCTACGACTTTCGGAAAAAAGGTTATTCAGAAATATCGTGTACTTTTTCTTTGAGATTTGGTGGTTTGACCCCTTCCGGAGGTCGTGGAAGCTCGGGGATGGTACCAATGGATCGGGCATCCCCACATTAGTTCAGATGGAACCAACTTCCAAGTCTCTACGACCTTCAGAACAAAAGTTATTCAAGAAAATCTTCAATTTCCAATGGGATTTCCTCCCCAACCCTAACCCTAACCCTGGCTGCAACCCTAACCCTAATTGCAACCCTAACCCTAACCCTAACCCTCATTTCAGCCCTCACCCTATTCACCTTAGGGTGAATAACTCTGCACTGCTTGCTCGAAACGGGCTGCAATTTGGTGTGGGTGCGTGGCTGTCTCCCCTTGACTATGTGTGAAATGCCAGAGTCTCTACGACTTTCGGAAAAAAAGTTATTCAAAAATATCGTGTACTTTTTCTTTGAGATTTGGTGGTTTGACCCCTTCCGGAGGTCGTAGAAGCTCGGGGATGGTACCAATGGATCGGGCATCCCCACATTAGTTCAGATGGAACAAACTTCCAAGTCTCTATGACCTTCAGAACAAAAGTAATTCAAGAAAATCTTCAATTTCCAATGGGTTTTCTTCCCCAACCCTAACCCTAACCCTGGCTGCAACCCTAACCCTAATTGCAACCCTAACCCTAACCCTCATTTCAGCCCTCACCCTATTCACCTTAGGGTGAATAACTCTGCGCTGCCTGCTCGAAACGGGCTGAAATTTGGTGTGGGTGCGTGGCTGTCTCCCCTTGACTATGTGTGAAATGCCCGAGTCTCTACGACTTTCGGAAAAAAAGTTATTCAGAAATATCGTGTACTTTTTCTTTGAGATTTGGTGGTTTGACCCCTTCCGGAGGTCGTGGAAGCTCGGGGATGGTACCAATGGATCGGGCATCCCCACATTAGTCCAGATGGAACCAACTTCCAAGTGTCTATGACCTTCAGAACAAAAGTTATTCAAGAAAATCTTCAATTTCCAATAGGTTTTCCTCCCCAACCCTAACCCTAGCCCTGGCTGCAACCCTAACCCTCATTTCAGCCCTCACCCTATTCACCTTAGGGTGAATAACTCTGCGCTGCTTGCTCGAAACGGGCTGCAATTTGGTGTGGGTGCATGGCTGTCTCCCCTTGACTATGTGTGAAATGCCCGAGTCTCTACGACTTTCGGAAAAAAAGTTATTCAAAAATATCGTGTACTTTTTCTTTGAGATTTGGTGGTTTGACCCCTTCCGGAGAACGTGGAAGCTCGGGGATGGTACCAATGGATCGGGCATCCCCACATTAGTCCAGATGGAACCAACTTCCAAGTCTCTATGACCTTCAGAACAAAAGTTATTCAAGAAAATCTTCAATTTCCAATAGGTTTTCCTCCCCAACCCTAACCCTAACCCTGTCTGCAACCCTAACCCTAATTGCAGCCCTAACCCTAACCCTAACCCTCATTTCAGCCCTCACCCTATTCACCTTAGGGTGAATAACTCTGCGCTGCTTGCTCGAAACCGGCTGAAATTTGGTGTGGGTGCGTGGCTGTCTCCCCTTGACTATGTGTGAAATGCCCGAGTCTCTACGACTTTCGGAAAAAAGGTTATTCAGAAATATCGTGTACTTTTTCTTTGAGATTTGGTGGTTTGACCCCTTCCGGAGGTCGTGGAAGCTCGGGGATGGTACCAATGGATCGGGCATCCCCACATTAGTTCAGATGGAACCAACTTCCAAGTCTCTACGACCTTCAGAACAAAAGTTATTCAAGAAAATCTTCAATTTCCAATGGGATTTCCTCCCCAACCCTAACCCTAACCCTGGCTGCAACCCTAACCCTAATTGCAACCCTAACCCTAACCCTAACCCTCATTTCAGCCCTCACCCTATTCACCTTAGGGTGAATAACTCTGCACTGCTTGCTCGAAACGGGCTGCAATTTGGTGTGGGTGCGTGGCTGTCTCCCCTTGACTATGTGTGAAATGCCAGAGTCTCTACGACTTTCGGAAAAAAAGTTATTCAAAAATATCGTGTACTTTTTCTTTGAGATTTGGTGGTTTGACCCCTTCCGGAGGTCGTAGAAGCTCGGGGATGGTACCAATGGATCGGGCATCCCCACATTAGTTCAGATGGAACAAACTTCCAAGTCTCTATGACCTTCAGAACAAAAGTAATTCAAGAAAATCTTCAATTTCCAATGGGTTTTCTTCCCCAACCCTAACCCTAACCCTGGCTGCAACCCTAACCCTAATTGCAACCCTAACCCTAACCCTCATTTCAGCCCTCACCCTATTCACCTTAGGGTGAATAACTCTGCGCTGCCTGCTCGAAACGGGCTGAAATTTGGTGTGGGTGCGTGGCTGTCTCCCCTTGACTATGTGTGAAATGCCCGAGTCTCTACGACTTTCGGAAAAAAAGTTATTCAGAAATATCGTGTACTTTTTCTTTGAGATTTGGTGGTTTGACCCCTTCCGGAGGTCGTGGAAGCTCGGGGATGGTACCAATGGATCGGGCATCCCCACATTAGTCCAGATGGAACCAACTTCCAAGTGTCTATGACCTTCAGAACAAAAGTTATTCAAGAAAATCTTCAATTTCCAATAGGTTTTCCTCCCCAACCCTAACCCTAGCCCTGGCTGCAACCCTAACCCTCATTTCAGCCCTCACCCTATTCACCTTAGGGTGAATAACTCTGCGCTGCTTGCTCGAAACGGGCTGCAATTTGGTGTGGGTGCATGGCTGTCTCCCCTTGACTATGTGTGAAATGCCCGAGTCTCTACGACTTTCGGAAAAAAAGTTATTCAAAAATATCGTGTACTTTTTCTTTGAGATTTGGTGGTTTGACCCCTTCCGGAGAACGTGGAAGCTCGGGGATGGTACCAATGGATCGGGCATCCCCACATTAGTCCAGATGGAACCAACTTCCAAGTCTCTATGACCTTCAGAACA
Organism: Paralichthys olivaceus; assembly: GCF_024713975.1. Classification (NCBI taxonomy): domain Eukaryota; kingdom Metazoa; phylum Chordata; class Actinopteri; order Pleuronectiformes; family Paralichthyidae; genus Paralichthys; species Paralichthys olivaceus. The sequence goes on along the minus strand of NC_091108.1, from coordinate 983,366 downwards.
AAAGTTATTCAAGAAAATCTTCAATTTCCAATAGGTTTTCCTCCCCAACCCTAACCCTAACCCTGTCTGCAACCCTAACCCTAATTGCAGCCCTAACCCTAACCCTAACCCTCATTTCAGCCCTCACCCTATTCACCTTAGGGTGAATAACTCTGCGCTGCTTGCTCGAAACCGGCTGAAATTTGGTGTGGGTGCGTGGCTGTCTCCCCTTGACTATGTGTGAAATGCCCGAGTCTCTACGACTTTCGGAAAAAAGGTTATTCAGAAATATCGTGTACTTTTTCTTTGAGATTTGGTGGTTTGACCCCTTCCGGAGGTCGTGGAAGCTCGGGGATGGTACCAATGGATCGGGCATCCCCACATTAGTTCAGATGGAACCAACTTCCAAGTCTCTACGACCTTCAGAACAAAAGTTATTCAAGAAAATCTTCAATTTCCAATGGGATTTCCTCCCCAACCCTAACCCTAACCCTGGCTGCAACCCTAACCCTAATTGCAGCCCTAACCCTAACCCTAACCCTCATTTCAGCCCTCACCCTATTCACCTTAGGGTGAATAACTCTGCGCTGCTTGCTCGAAACGGGCTGAAATTTGGTGTGGGTGCGTGGCTGTCTCCCCTTGACTATGTGTGAAATGCCCGAGTCTCTACGACTTTCGGAAAAAAAGTTATTCAAAAATATCGTGTACTTTTTCTTTGAGATTTGGTGGTTTGACCCCTTCCGGAGGTCGTGGAAGCTCGGGGATGGTACCAATGGATCGGGCATCCCCACATTAGTCCAGATGGAACCAACTTCCAAGTGTCTATGACCTTCAGAACAAAAGTTATTCAAGAAAATCTTCAATTTCCAATGGGTTTTCCTCCCCAACCCTAACCCTAGCCCTGGCTGCAACCCTAACCCTAATTGCAACCCTAACCCTAACCCTAACCCTCATTTCAGCCCTCACCCTATTCACCTTAGGGTGAATAACTCTGCGCTGCTTGCTCGAAACGGGCTGAAATTTGGTGTGGGTGCGTGGCTGTCTCCCCTTGACTATGTGTGAAATGCCCGAGTCTCTACGACTTTCGGAAAAAAAGTTATTCAGAAATATCGTGTACTTTTTCTTTGAGATTTGGTGGTTTGACCCCTTCCGGAGGTCGTGGAAGCTCGGGGATGGTACCAATGGATCGGGCATCCCCACATTAGTTCAGATGGAACCAACTTCCAAGTCTCTACGACCTTCAGAACAAAAGTTATTTAAGAAAATCTTCAATTTCCAATGGGTTTTCCTCCCCAACCCTAACCCTAGCCCTGTCTGCAACCCTAACCCTAATTGCAGCCCTAACCCTAACCCTAACCCTCATTTCAGCCCTCACCCTATTCACCTTAGGGTGAATAACTCTGCGCTGCTTGCTCGAAACGGGCTGAAATTTGGTGTGGGTGCATGGCTGTCTCCCCTTGACTATGTGTGAAATGCCCGAGTCTCTAAGACTTTCGGAAAAAAAGTTATTCAGAAATATCGTGTACTTTTTCTTTGAGATTTGGTGGTTTGACCCCTTCCGGAGGTCGTGGAAGCTCGGGGATGGTACCAATGGATCGGGCATCCCCACATTAGTTCAGAAGGAACCAACTTCCAAGTCTCTATGACCTTCAGAACAAAAGTTATTCAAGAAAATCTTCAATTCTCAATGGGATTTCCTCCCCAACCCTAACCCTAGCCCTGGCTGCAACCCTAAACCTCATTTCAGCCCTCACCCTATTCACCTTAGGGTGAATAACTCTGCGCTACTTGCTCGAAACGGGCTGAAATTTGGTGTGGGTGCGTGGCTGTCTCCCCTTGACTATGTGTGAAATGCCCGAGTCTCTACGACTTTCGGAAAAAAAGTTATTCAGAAATATCGTGTACTTTTTCTTTGAGATTTGGTGGTTTGACCCCTTCCGGAGGTCGTGGAAGCTCGGGGATGGTACCAATGGATCGGGCATCCCCACATTAGTCCAGATGGAACCAACTTCCAAGTGTCTATGACCTTCAGAACAAAAGTTATTCAAGAAAATCTTCAATTTCCAATAGGTTTTCCTCCCCAACCCTAACCCTAACCCTGGCTGCAACCCTAACCCTAATTGCAACCCTAACCCTAACCCTAACCCTCATTTCAGCCCTCACCCTATTCACCTTAGGGTGAATAACTCTGCGCTGCTTGCTCGAAACGGGCTGAAATTTGGTGTGGGTGCGTGGCTGTCTCCCCTTGACTATGTGTGAAATGCCCGAGTCTCTACGACTTTCGGAAAAAAAGTTATTCAAAAATATCGTGTACTTTTTCTTTGAGATTTGGTGGTTTGACCCCTTCCGGAGGTCGTGGAAGCTCGGGGATGGTACCAATGGATCGGGCATCCCCACATTAGTTCAGAAGGAACCAACTTCCAAGTGTCTATGACCTTCAGAACAAAAGTTATTCAAGAAAATCTTCAATTTCCAATGGGTTTTCCTCCCCAACCCTAACCCTAGCCCTGGCTGCAACCCTAACCCTAATTGCAACCCTAACCCTAACCCTAACCCTCATTTCAGCCCTCACCCTATTCACCTTAGGGTGAATAACTCTGCGCTGCTTGCTCGAAACGGGCTGAAATTTGGTGTGGGTGCGTGGCTGTCTCCCCTTGACTATGTGTGAAATGCCCGAGTCTCTACGACTTTCGGAAAAAAAGTTATTCAGAAATATCGTGTACTTTTTCTTTGAGATTTGGTGGTTTGACCCCTTCCGGAGGTCGTGGAAGCTCGGGGATGGTACCAATGGATCGGGCATCCCCACATTAGTTCAGATGGAACCAACTTCCAAGTCTCTACGACCTTCAGAACAAAAGTTATTCAAGAAAATCTTCAATTTCCAATGGGTTTTCCTCCCCAACCCTAACCCTAGCCCTGTCTGCAACCCTAACCCTAATTGCAGCCCTAACCCTAACCCTCATTTCAGCCCTCACCCTATTCACCTTAGGGTGAATAACTCTGCGCTGCTTGCTCGAAACGGGCTGAAATTTGGTGTGGGTGCGTGGCTGTCTCCCCTTGACTATGTGTGAAATGCCCGAGTCTCTAAGACTTTCGGAAAAAAAGTTATTCAGAAATATCGTGTACTTTTTTTTTGAGATTTGGTGGTTTGACCCCTTCCGGAGGTCGTAGAAGCTCGGGGATGGTACCAATGGATCGGGCATCCCCACATTAGTTCAGAAGGAACCAACTTCCAAGTCTCTATGACCTTCAGAACAAAAGTTATTCAAGAAAATCTTCAATTTCCAATAGGTTTTCCTCCCCAACCCTAACCCTAGCCCTGTCTGCAACCCTAACCCTAATTGCAGCCCTAACCCTAACCCTAACCCTCATTTCAGCCCTCACCCTATTCACCTTAGGGTGAATAACTCTGCGCTGCTTGCTCGAAACGGGCTGAAATTTGGTGTGGGTGCGTGGCTGTCTCCCCTTGACTATGTGTGAAATGCCCGAGTCTCTACGACTTTCGGAAAAAAAGTTATTCAAAAATATCGTGTACTTTTTCTTTGAGATTTGGTGGTTTGACCCCTTCCGGAGGTCGTGGAAGCTCGGGGATGGTACCAATGGATCGGGCATCCCCACATTAGTTCAGAAGGAACCAACTTCCAAGTCTCTATGACCTTCAGAACAAAAGTTATTCAAGAAAATCTTCAATTTCCAATGGGTTTTCCTCCCCAACCCTAACCCTAGCCCTGGCTGCAACCCTAACCCTAATTGCAGCCCTAACCCTAACCCTAACCCTCATTTCAGCCCTCACCCTATTCACCTTAGGGTGAATAACTCTGCGCTACTTGCTCGAAACGGGCTGAAATTTGGTGTGGGTGCGTGGCTGTCTCCCCTTGACTATGTGTGAAATGCCCGAGTCTCTACGACTTTCGGAAAAAAAGTTATTCAGAAATATCGTGTACTTTTTCTTTGAGATTTGGTGGTTTGACCCCTTCCGGAGGTCGTGGAAGCTCGGGGATGGTACCAATGGATCGGGCATCCCCACATTAGTCCAGATGGAACCAACTTCCAAGTGTCTATGACCTTCAGAACAAAAGTTATTCAAGAAAATCTTCAATTTCCAATAGGTTTTCCTCCCCAACCCTAACCCTAACCCTGGCTGAGACCCTAACCCTAATTGCAACCCTAACCCTAACCCTGGCTGCAACCCTAACCCTAATTGCAACCCTAACCCTAACCCTCATTTCAGCCCTCACCCTATTCACCTTAGGGTGAATAACTCTGCGCTGCTTGCTCGAAACGGGCTGAAATTTGGTGTGGGTGCGTGGCTGTCTCCCCTTGACTATGTGTGAAATGCCCGAGTCTCTACGACTTTCGGAAAAAAAGTTATTCAGAAATATCGTGTACTTTTTCTTTGAGATTTGGTGGTTTGACCCCTTCCGGAGGTCGTGGAAGCTCGGGGATGGTACCAATGGATCGGGCATCCCCACATTAGTTCAGATGGAACCAACTTCCAAGTCTCTACGACCTTCAGAACAAAAGTTATTTAAGAAAATCTTCAATTTCCAATGGGTTTTCCTCCCCAACCCTAACCCTAGCCCTGTCTGCAACCCTAACCCTAATTGCAGCCCTAACCCTATTCACCTTAGGGTGAATAACTCTGCGCTGCTTGCTCGAAACGGGCTGAAATTTGGTGTGGGTGCATGGCTGTCTCCCCTTGACTATGTGTGAAATGCCCGAGTCTCTAAGACTTTCGGAAAAAAAGTTATTCAGAAATATCGTGTACTTTTTCTTTGAGATTTGGTGGTTTGACCCCTTCCGGAGGTCGTGGAAGCTCGGGGATGGTACCAATGGATCGGGCATCCCCACATTAGTTCAGAAGGAACCAACTTCCAAGTCTCTATGACCTTCAGAACAAAAGTTATTCAAGAAAATCTTCAATTTCCAATAGGTTTTCCTCCCCAACCCTAACCCTAACCCTGTCTGCAACCCTAACCCTAATTGCAGCCCTAACCCTAACCCTAACCCTCATTTCAGCCCTCACCCTATTCACCTTAGGGTGAATAACTCTGCGCTGCTTGCTCGAAACGGGCTGAAATTTGGTGTGGGTGCATGGCTGTCTCCCCTTGACTATGTGTGAAATGCCCGAGTCTCTAAGACTTTCGGAAAAAAAGTTATTCAGAAATATCGTGTACTTTTTCTTTGAGATTTGGTGGTTTGACCCCTTCCGGAGGTCGTGGAAGCTCGGGGATGGTACCAATGGATCGGGCATCCCCACATTAGTTCAGAAGGAACCAACTTCCAAGTCTCTATGACCTTCAGAACAAAAGTTATTCAAGAAAATCTTCAATTCTCAATGGGATTTCCTCCCCAACCCTAACCCTAGCCCTGGCTGCAACCCTAAACCTCATTTCAGCCCTCACCCTATTCACCTTAGGGTGAATAACTCTGCGCTACTTGCTCGAAACGGGCTGAAATTTGGTGTGGGTGCGTGGCTGTCTCCCCTTGACTATGTGTGAAATGCCCGAGTCTCTACGACTTTCGGAAAAAAAGTTATTCAGAAATATCGTGTACTTTTTCTTTGAGATTTGGTGGTTTGACCCCTTCCGGAGGTCGTGGAAGCTCGGGGATGGTACCAATGGATCGGGCATCCCCACATTAGTCCAGATGGAACCAACTTCCAAGTGTCTATGACCTTCAGAACAAAAGTTATTCAAGAAAATCTTCAATTTCCAATAGGTTTTCCTCCCCAACCCTAACCCTAGCCCTGTCTGCAACCCTAACCCTAATTGCAACCCTAACCCTAACCCTAACCCTCATTTCAGCCCTCACCCTATTCACCTTAGGGTGAATAACTCTGCGCTGCTTGCTCGAAACGGGCTGAAATTTGGTGTGGGTGCGTGGCTGTCTCCCCTTGACTATGTGTGAAATGCCCGAGTCTCTACGACTTTCGGAAAAAAAGTTATTCAAAAATATCGTGTACTTTTTCTTTGAGATTTGGTGGTTTGACCCCTTCCGGAGGTCGTGGAAGCTCGGGGATGGTACCAATGGATCGGGCATCCCCACATTAGTTCAGAAGGAACCAACTTCCAAGTGTCTATGACCTTCAGAACAAAAGTTATTCAAGAAAATCTTCAATTTCCAATGGGTTTTCCTCCCCAACCCTAACCCTAGCCCTGGCTGCAACCCTAACCCTAATTGCAACCCTAACCCTAACCCTAACCCTCATTTCAGCCCTCACCCTATTCACCTTAGGGTGAATAACTCTGCGCTGCTTGCTCGAAACGGGCTGAAATTTGGTGTGGGTGCGTGGCTGTCTCCCCTTGACTATGTGTGAAATGCCCGAGTCTCTACGACTTTCGGAAAAAAAGTTATTCAGAAATATCGTGTACTTTTTCTTTGAGATTTGGTGGTTTGACCCCTTCCGGAGGTCGTGGAAGCTCGGGGATGGTACCAATGGATCGGGCATCCCCACATTAGTTCAGATGGAACCAACTTCCAAGTCTCTACGACCTTCAGAACAAAAGTTATTCAAGAAAATCTTCAATTTCCAATGGGTTTTCCTCCCCAACCCTAACCCTAGCCCTGGCTGCAACCCTAACCCTAATTGCAGCCCTAACCCTAACCCTCATTTCAGCCCTCACCCTATTCACCTTAGGGTGAATAACTCTGCGCTGCTTGCTCGAAACGGGCTGAAATTTGGTGTGGGTGCGTGGCTGTCTCCCCTTGACTATGTGTGAAATGCCCGAGTCTCTAAGACTTTCGGAAAAAAAGTTATTCAGAAATATCGTGTACTTTTTTTTTGAGATTTGGTGGTTTGACCCCTTCCGGAGGTCGTAGAAGCTCGGGGATGGTACCAATGGATCGGGCATCCCCACATTAGTTCAGAAGGAACCAACTTCCAAGTCTCTATGACCTTCAGAACAAAAGTTATTCAAGAAAATCTTCAATTTCCAATAGGTTTTCCTCCCCAACCCTAACCCTAGCCCTGTCTGCAACCCTAACCCTAATTGCAGCCCTAACCCTAACCCTAACCCTCATTTCAGCCCTCACCCTATTCACCTTAGGGTGAATAACTCTGCGCTGCTTGCTCGAAACGGGCTGAAATTTGGTGTGGGTGCGTGGCTGTCTCCCCTTGACTATGTGTGAAATGCCCGAGTCTCTACGACTTTCGGAAAAAAAGTTATTCAAAAATATCGTGTACTTTTTCTTTGAGATTTGGTGGTTTGACCCCTTCCGGAGGTCGTGGAAGCTCGGGGATGGTACCAATGGATCGGGCATCCCCACATTAGTTCAGAAGGAACCAACTTCCAAGTCTCTATGACCTTCAGAACAAAAGTTATTCAAGAAAATCTTCAATTTCCAATGGGTTTTCCTCCCCAACCCTAACCCTAGCCCTGGCTGCAACCCTAACCCTAATTGCAGCCCTAACCCTAACCCTAACCCTCATTTCAGCCCTCACCCTATTCACCTTAGGGTGAATAACTCTGCGCTACTTGCTCGAAACGGGCTGAAATTTGGTGTGGGTGCGTGGCTGTCTCCCCTTGACTATGTGTGAAATGCCCGAGTCTCTACGACTTTCGGAAAAAAAGTTATTCAGAAATATCGTGTACTTTTTCTTTGAGATTTGGTGGTTTGACCCCTTCCGGAGGTCGTGGAAGCTCGGGGATGGTACCAATGGATCGGGCATCCCCACATTAGTCCAGATGGAACCAACTTCCAAGTGTCTATGACCTTCAGAACAAAAGTTATTCAAGAAAATCTTCAATTTCCAATAGGTTTTCCTCCCCAACCCTAACCCTAACCCTGGCTGAGACCCTAACCCTAATTGCAACCCTAACCCTAACCCTGGCTGCAACCCTAACCCTAATTGCAACCCTAACCCTAACCCTCATTTCAGCCCTCACCCTATTCACCTTAGGGTGAATAACTCTGCGCTGCTTGCTCGAAACGGGCTGAAATTTGGTGTGGGTGCGTGGCTGTCTCCCCTTGACTATGTGTGAAATGCCCGAGTCTCTACGACTTTCGGAAAAAAAGTTATTCAAAAATATCGTGTACTTTTTCTTTGAGATTTGGTGGTTTGACCCCTTCCGGAGGTCGTGGAAGCTCGGGGATGGTACCAATGGATCGGGCATCCCCACATTAGTCCAGATGGAACCAACTTCCAAGTGTCTATGACCTTCAGAACAAAAGTTATTCAAGAAAATCTTCAATTTCCAATAGGTTTTCCTCCCCAACCCTAACCCTAGCCCTGGCTGCAACCCTAACCCTAATTGCAACCCTAACCCTAACCCTAACCCTCATTTCAGCCCTCACCCTATTCACCTTAGGGTGAATAACTCTGCGCTGCTTGCTCGAAACGGGCTGAAATTTGGTGTGGGTGCGTGGCTGTCTTCCCTTGACTATGTGTGAAATGCCCGAGTCTCTACGACTTTCGGAAAAAAAGTTATTCAGAAATATCGTGTACTTTTTCTTTGAGATTTGGTGGTTTGACCCCTTCCGGAGGTCGTAGAAGCTCGGGGATGGTACCAATGGATCGGGCATCCCCACATTAGTTCAGATGGAACAAACTTCCAAGTCTCTATGACCTTCAGAACAAAAGTAATTCAAGAAAATCTTCAATTTCCAATGGGTTTTCTTCCCCAACCCTAACCCTAGCCCTGGCTGCAACCCTAACCCTAATTGCAACCCTAACCCTAACCCTAACCCTCATTTCAGCCCTCACCCTATTCACCTTAGGGTGAATAACTCTGCGCTGCCTGCTCGAAACGGGCTGAAATTTGGTGTGGGTGCGTGGCTGTCTCCCCTTGACTATGTGTGAAATGCCCGAGTCTCTACGACTTTCGGAAAAAAAGTTATTCAGAAATATCGTGTACTTTTTCTTTGAGATTTGGTGGTTTGACCCCTTCCGGAGGTCGTGGAAGCTCGGGGATGGTACCAATGGATCGGGCATCCCCACATTAGTCCAGATGGAACCAACTTCCAAGTGTCTATGACCTTCAGAACAAAAGTTATTCAAGAAAATCTTCAATTTCCAATAGGTTTTCCTCCCCAACCCTAACCCTAGCCCTGTCTGCAACCCTAACCCTAATTGCAACCCTAACCCTAACCCTCATTTCAGCCCTCACCCTATTCACCTTAGGGTGAATAACTCTGCGCTGCTTGCTCGAAACGGGCTGAAATTTGGTGTGGGTGCGTGGCTGTCTCCCCTTGACTATGTGTGAAATGCCCGAGTCTCTACGACTTTCGGAAAAAAAGTTATTCAGAAATATCGTGTACTTTTTCTTTGAGATTTGGTGGTTTGACCCCTTCCGGAGGTCGTAGAAGCTCGGGGATGGTACCAATGGATCGGGCATCCCCACATTAGTTCAGATGGAACAAACTTCCAAGTCTCTATGACCTTCAGAACAAAAGTTATTCAAGAAAATCTTCAATTTCCAATAGGTTTTCCTCCCCAACCCTAACCCTAGCCCTGGCTGCAACCCTAACCCTCATTTCAGCCCTCACCCTATTCACCTTAGGGTGAATAACTCTGCGCTACTTGCTCGAAACGGGCTGAAATTTGGTGTGGGTGCGTGGCTGTCTCCCCTTGACTATGTGTGAAATGCCCGAGTCTCTACGACTTTCGGAAAAAAAGTTATTCAGAAATATCGTGTACTTTTTCTTTGAGATTTGGTGGTTTGACCCCTTCCGGAGGCCGTGGAAGCTCGGGGATGGTACCAATGGATCGGGCATCCCCACATTAGTTCAGAAGGAACCAACTTCCAAGTCTCTATGACCTTCAGAACAAAAGTTATTCAAGAAAATCTTCAATTTCCAATAGGTTTTCCTCCCCAACCCTAACCCTAACCCTGGCTGCAACCCTAACCCTAATTGCAACCCTAACCCTAACCCTAACCCTCATTTCAGCCCTCACCCTATTCACCTTAGGGTGAATAACTCTGCGCTGCTTGCTCGAAACGGGCTGCAATTTGGTGTGGGTGCATGGCTGTCTCCCCTTGACTATGTGTGAAATGCCCGAGTCTCTACGACTTTCGGAAAAAAAGTTATTCAAAAATATCGTGTACTTTTTCTTTGAGATTTGGTGGTTTGACCCCTTCCGGAGGTCGTGGAAGCTCGGGGATGGTACCAATGGATCGGGCATCCCCACATTAGTCCAGATGGAACCAACTTCCAAGTCTCTATGACCTTCAGAACAAAAGTTATTCAAGAAAATCTTCAATTTCCAATAGGTTTTCCTCCCCAACCCTAACCCTAACCCTGTCTGCAACCCTAACCCTAATTGCAGCCCTAACCCTAACCCTAACCCTCATTTCAGCCCTCACCCTATTCACCTTAGGGTGAATAACTCTGCGCTGCTTGCTCGAAACCGGCTGAAATTTGGTGTGGGTGCGTGGCTGTCTTCCCTTGACTATGTGTGAAATGCCCGAGTCTCTACGACTTTCGGAAAAAAGGTTATTCAGAAATATCGTGTACTTTTTCTTTGAGATTTGGTGGTTTGACCCCTTCCGGAGGTCGTGGAAGCTCGGGGATGGTACCAATGGATCGGGCATCCCCACATTAGTCCAGATGGAACCAACTTCCAAGTCTCTATGACCTTCAGAACAAAAGTTATTCAAGAAAATCTTCAATTTCCAATAGGTTTTCCTCCCCAACCCTAACCCTAGCCCTGGCTGCAACCCTAACCCTAATTGCAACCCTAACCCTAACCCTAACCCTCATTTCAGCCCTCACCCTATTCACCTTAGGGTGAATAACTCTGCGCTGCTTGCTCGAAACGGGCTGAAATTTGGTGTGGGTGCGTGGCTGTCTTCCCTTGACTATGTGTGAAATGCCCGAGTCTCTACGACTTTCGGAAAAAAAGTTATTCAAAAATATCGTGTACTTTTTCTTTGAGATTTGGTGGTTTGACCCCTTCCGGAGGTCGTGGAAGCTCGGGGATGGTACCAATGGATCGGGCATCCCCACATTAGTCCAGATGGAACCAACTTCCAAGTGTCTATGACCTTCAGAACAAAAGTTATTCAAGAAAATCTTCAATTTCCAATAGGTTTTCCTCCCCAACCCTAACCCTAGCCCTGGCTGCAACCCTAACCCTAATTGTAACCCTAACCCTAACCCTAACCCTCATTTCAGCCCTCACCCTATTCACCTTAGGGTGAATAACTCTGCGCTGCTTGCTCGAAACAGGCTGCAATTTGGTGTGGGTGCGTGGCTGTCTCCCCTTGACTATGTGTGAAATGCCCGAGTCTCTACGACTTTCGGAAAAAAAGTTATTCAGAAATATCGTGTACTTTTTCTTTGAGATTTGGTGGTTTGACCCCTTCCGGAGGTCGTGGAAGCTCGGGGATGGTACCAATGGATCGGGCATCCCCACATTAGTTCAGAAGGAACCAACTTCCAAGTCTCTATGACCTTCAGAACAAAAGTTATTCAAGAAAATCTTCAATTTCCAATAGGTTTTCCTCCCCAACCCTAACCCTAACCCTGGCTGCAACCCTAACCCTAATTGCAACCCTAACCCTAACCCTAACCCTCATTTCAGCCCTCACCCTATTCACCTTAGGGTGAATAACTCTGCGCTGCTTGCTCGAAACGGGCTGCAATTTGGTGTGGGTGCATGGCTGTCTCCCCTTGACTATGTGTGAAATGCCCGAGTCTCTACGACTTTCGGAAAAAAAGTTATTCAAAAATATCGTGTACTTTTTCTTTGAGATTTGGTGGTTTGACCCCTTCCGGAGGTCGTGGAAGCTCGGGGATGGTACCAATGGATCGGGCATCCCCACATTAGTCCAGATGGAACCAACTTCCAAGTCTCTATGACCTTCAGAACAAAAGTTATTCAAGAAAATCTTCAATTTCCAATAGGTTTTCCTCCCCAACCCTAACCCTAACCCTGTCTGCAACCCTAACCCTAATTGCAGCCCTAACCCTAACCCTAACCCTCATTTCAGCCCTCACCCTATTCACCTTAGGGTGAATAACTCTGCGCTGCTTGCTCGAAACCGGCTGAAATTTGGTGTGGGTGCGTGGCTGTCTTCCCTTGACTATGTGTGAAATGCCCGAGTCTCTACGACTTTCGGAAAAAAGGTTATTCAGAAATATCGTGTACTTTTTCTTTGAGATTTGGTGGTTTGACCCCTTCCGGAGGTCGTGGAAGCTCGGGGATGGTACCAATGGATCGGGCATCCCCACATTAGTCCAGATGGAACCAACTTCCAAGTCTCTATGACCTTCAGAACAAAAGTTATTCAAGAAAATCTTCAATTTCCAATAGGTTTTCCTCCCCAACCCTAACCCTAGCCCTGGCTGCAACCCTAACCCTAATTGCAACCCTAACCCTAACCCTAACCCTCATTTCAGCCCTCACCCTATTCACCTTAGGGTGAATAACTCTGCGCTGCTTGCTCGAAACAGGCTGCAATTTGGTGTGGGTGCGTGGCTGTCTCCCCTTGACTATGTGTGAAATGCCCGAGTCTCTACGACTTTCGGAAAAAAGGTTATTCAGAAATATCGTGTACTTTTTCTTTGAGATTTGGTGGTTTGACCCCTTCCGGAGGTCGTGGAAGCTCGGGGATGGTACCAATGGATCGGGCATCCCCACATTAGTTCAGAAGGAACCAACTTCCAAGTCTCTATGACCTTCAGAACAAAAGTTATTCAAGAAAATCTTCAATTTCCAATAGGTTTTCCTCCCCAACCCTAACCCTAGCCCTGGCTGCAACCCTAACCCTAATTGCAACCCTAACCCTAACCCTAACCCTCATTTCAGCCCTCACCCTATTCACCTTAGGGTGAATAACTCTGCGCTGCTTGCTCGAAACGGGCTGAAATTTGGTGTGGGTGCGTGGCTGTCTCCCCTTGACTATGTGTGAAATGCCCAAGTCTCTACGACTTTCGGAAAAAAAGTTATTCAGAAATATCGTGTACTTTTTCTTTGAGATTTGGTGGTTTGACCCCTTCCGGAGGTCGTAGAAGCTCGGGGATGGTACCAATGGATCGGGCATCCCCACATTAGTTCAGAAGGAACCAACTTCCAAGTCTCTATGACCTTCAGAACAAAAGTTATTCAAGAAAATCTTCAATTTCCAATAGGTTTTCCTCCCCAACCCTAACCCTAACCCTGGCTGCAACCCTAACCCTAATTGCAACCCTAACCCTAACCCTAACCCTCATTTCAGCCCTCACCCTATTCACCTTAGGGTGAATAACTCTGCGCTGCTTGCTCGAAACGGGCTGAAATTTGGTGTGGGTGCGTGGCTGTCTCCCCTTGACTATGTGTGAAATGCCCGAGTCTCTACGACTTTCGGAAAAAAGGTTATTCAGAAATATCGTGTACTTTTTCTTTGAGATTTGGTGGTTTGACCCCTTCCGGAGGTCGTGGAAGCTCGGGGATGGTACCAATGGATCGGGCATCCCCACATTAGTCCAGATGGAACCAACTTCCAAGTGTCTATGACCTTCAGAACAAAAGTTATTCAAGAAAATCTTCAATTCTCAATGGGATTTCCTCCCCAACCCTAACCCTAACCCTGGCTGCAACCCTAACCCTAATTGCAACCCTAACCCTAACCCTAACCCTCATTTCAGCCCTCACCCTATTCACCTTAGGGTGAATAACTCTGCGCTGCTTGCTCGAAACAGGCTGCAATTTGGTGTGGGTGCGTGGCTGTCTCCCCTTGACTATGTGTGAAATGCCCGAGTCTCTACGACTTTCGGAAAAAAGGTTATTCAGAAATATCGTGTACTTTTTCTTTGAGATTTGGTGGTTTGACCCCTTCCGGAGGTCGTGGAAGCTCGGGGATGGTACCAATGGATCGGGCATCCCCACATTAGTTCAGAAGGAACCAACTTCCAAGTCTCTATGACCTTCAGAACAAAAGTTATTCAAGAAAATCTTCAATTTCCAATAGGTTTTCCTCCCCAACCCTAACCCTAGCCCTGGCTGCAACCCTAACCCTAATTGCAACCCTAACCCTAACCCTCATTTCAGCCCTCACCCTATTCACCTTAGGGTGAATAACTCTGCGCTGCTTGCTCGAAACCGGCTGAAATTTGGTGTGGGTGCGTGGCTGTCTCCCCTTGACTATGTGTGAAATGCCCGAGTCTCTACGACTTTCGGAAAAAAGGTTATTCAGAAATATCGTGTACTTTTTCTTTGAGATTTGGTGGTTTGACCCCTTCCGGAGGTCGTGGAAGCTCGGGGATGGTACCAATGGATCGGGCATCCCCACATTAGTTCAGAAGGAACCAACTTCCAAGTCTCTATGACCTTCAGAACAAAAGTTATTCAAGAAAATCTTCAATTTCCAATAGGTTTTCCTCCCCAACCCTAACCCTAGCCCTGGCTGCAACCCTAACCCTAATTGCAACCCTAACCCTAACCCTAACCCTCATTTCAGCCCTCACCCTATTCACCTTAGGGTGAATAACTCTGCGCTGCTTGCTCGAAACGGGCTGAAATTTGGTGTGGGTGCGTGGCTGTCTCCCCTTGACTATGTGTGAAATGCCCAAGTCTCTACGACTTTCGGAAAAAAAGTTATTCAGAAATATCGTGTACTTTTTCTTTGAGATTTGGTGGTTTGACCCCTTCCGGAGGTCGTAGAAGCTCGGGGATGGTACCAATGGATCGGGCATCCCCACATTAGTTCAGATGGAACCAACTTCCAAGTCTCTACGACCTTCAGAACAAAAGTTATTAAAGAAAATCTTCAATTCTCAATGGGTTTTCCTCCCCAACCCTAACCCTAACCCTGTCTGCAACCCTAACCCTAATTGCAGCCCTAACCCTAACCCTAACCCTCATTTCAGCCCTCACCCTATTCACCTTAGGGTGAATAACTCTGCGCTGCCTGCTCGAAACGGGCTGAAATTTGGTGTGGGTGCGTGGCTGTCTCCCCTTGACTATGTGTGAAATGCCCGAGTCTCTACGACTTTCGGAAAAAAAGTTATTCAGAAATATCGTGTACTTTTTCTTTGAGATTTGGTGGTTTGACCCCTTCCGGAGGTCGTAGAAGCTCGGGGATGGTACCAATGGATCGGGCATCCCCACATTAGTTCAGATGGAACAAACTTCCAAGTCTCTATGACCTTCAGAACAAAAGTTATTCAAGAAAATCTTCAATTTCCAATAGGTTTTCCTCCCCAACCCTAACCCTAGCCCTGGCTGCAACCCTAACCCTCATTTCAGCCCTCACCCTATTCACCTTAGGGTGAATAACTCTGCGCTGCTTGCTCGAAACGGGCTGAAATTTGGTGTGGGTGCGTGGCTGTCTCCCCTTGACTATGTGTGAAATGCCCGAGTCTCTACGACTTTCGGAAAAAAAGTTATTCAGAAATATCGTGTACTTTTTCTTTGAGATTTGGTGGTTTGACCCCTTCCGGAGGTCGTAGAAGCTCGGGGATGGTACCAATGGATCGGGCATCCCCACATTAGTTCAGATGGAACAAACTTCCAAGTCTCTATGACCTTCAGAACAAAAGTTATTCAAGAAAATCTTCAATTTCCAATAGGTTTTCCTCCCCAACCCTAACCCTAGCCCTGGCTGCAACCCTAACCCTCATTTCAGCCCTCACCCTATTCACCTTAGGGTGAATAACTCTGCGCTGCTTGCTCGAAACGGGCTGAAATTTGGTGTGGGTGCGTGGCTGTCTCCCCTTGACTATGTGTGAAATGCCCGAGTCTCTACGACTTTCGGAAAAAAAGTTATTCAGAAATATCGTGTACTTTTTCTTTGAGATTTGGTGGTTTGACCCCTTCCGGAGGTCGTAGAAGCTCGGGGATGGTACCAATGGATCGGGCATCCCCACATTAGTTCAGATGGAACAAACTTCCAAGTCTCTATGACCTTCAGAACAAAAGTAATTCAAGAAAATCTTCAATTTCCAATGGGTTTTCTTCCCCAACCCTAACCCTAACCCTGGCTGCAACCCTAACCCTAATTGCAACCCTAACCCTAACCCTAACCCTAACCCTCATTTCAGCCCTCACCCTATTCACCTTAGGGTGAATAACTCTGCGCTGCTTGCTCGAAACGGGCTGAAATTTGGTGTGGGTGCGTGGCTGTCTCCCCTTGACTATGTGTGAAATGCCCGAGTCTCTACGACTTTCGGAAAAAAAGTTATTCAAAAATATCGTGTACTTTTTCTTTGAGATTTGGTGGTTTGACCCCTTCCGGAGGTCGTGGAAGCTCGGGGATGGTACCAATGGATCGGGCATCCCCACATTAGTCCAGATGGAACCAACTTCCAAGTGTCTATGACCTTCAGAACAAAAGTTATTCAAGAAAATCTTCAATTTCCAATAGGTTTTCCTCCCCAACCCTAACCCTAACCCTGGCTGCAACCCTAACCCTAATTGCAGCCCTAACCCTAACCCTAACCCTCATTTCAGCCCTCACCCTATTCACCTTAGGGTGAATAACTCTGCGCTGCCTGCTCGAAACGGGCTGCAATTTGGTGTGGGTGCGTGGCTGTCTCCCCTTGACTATGTGTGAAATGCCCGAGTCTCTACGACTTTCGGAAAAAAAGTTATTCAGAAATATCGTGTACTTTTTCTTTGAGATTTGGTGGTTTGACCCCTTCCGGAGGTCGTAGAAGCTCAGGGATGGTACCAATGGATCGGGCATCCCCATATTAGTTCAGATGGAACAAACTTCCAAGTCTCTATGACCTTCAGAACAAAAGTAATTCAAGAAAATCTTCAATTTCCAATGGGTTTTCTTCCCCAACCCTAACCCTAACCCTGGCTGCAACCCTAACCCTAATTGCAACCCTAACCCTAACCCTAACCCTCATTTCAGCCCTCACCCTATTCACCTTAGGGTGAATAACTCTGCGCTGCTTGCTCGAAACAGGCTGCAATTTGGTGTGGGTGCGTGGCTGTCTCCCCTTGACTATGTGTGAAATGCCCGAGTCTCTACGACTTTCGGAAAAAAGGTTATTCTGAAATATCGTGTACTTTTTCTTTGAGATTTGGTGGTTTGACCCCTTCCGGAGGTCGTGGAAGCTCGGGGATGGTACCAATGGATCGGGCATCCCCACATTAGTTCAGAAGGAACCAACTTCCAAGTCTCTATGACCTTCAGAACAAAAGTTATTCAAGAAAATCTTCAATTTCCAATAGGTTTTCCTCCCCAACCCTAACCCTAGCCCTGTCTGCAACCCTAACCCTAATTGCAACCCTAACCCTAACCCTCATTTCAGCCCTCACCCTATTCACCTTAGGGTGAATAACTCTGCGCTGCTTGCTCGAAACGGGCTGAAATTTGGTGTGGGTGCGTGGCTGTCTCCTCTTGACTATGTGTGAAATGCCCGAGTCTCTACGACTTTCGGAAAAAAAGTTATTCAAAAATATCGTGTACTTTTTCTTTGAGATTTGGTGGTTTGACCCCTTCCGGAGGTCGTAGAAGCTCGGGGATGGTACCAATGGATCGGGCATCCCCACATTAGTTCAGATGGAACAAACTTCCAAGTCTCTATGACCTTCAGAACAAAAGTAATTCAAGAAAATCTTCAATTTCCAATGGGTTTTCTTCCCCAACCCTAACCCTAACCCTGGCTGCAACCCTAACCCTAATTGCAACCCTAACCCTAACCCTAACCCTAACCCTCATTTCAGCCCTCACCCTATTCACCTTAGGGTGAATAACTCTGCGCTGCCTGCTCGAAACGGGCTGCAATTTGGTGTGGGTGCGTGGCTGTCTCCCCTTGACTATGTGTGAAATGCCCGAGTCTCTACGACTTTCGGAAAAAAAGTTATTCAGAAATATCGTGTACTTTTTCTTTGAGATTTGGTGGTTTGACCCCTTCCGGAGGTCGTAGAAGCTCAGGGATGGTACCAATGGATCGGGCATCCCCATATTAGTTCAGATGGAACAAACTTCCAAGTCTCTATGACCTTCAGAACAAAAGTAATTCAAGAAAATCTTCAATTTCCAATGGGTTTTCTTCCCCAACCCTAACCCTAACCCTGGCTGCAACCCTAACCCTAATTGCAACCCTAACCCTAACCCTAACCCTCATTTCAGCCCTCACCCTATTCACCTTAGGGTGAATAACTCTGCGCTGCTTGCTCGAAACAGGCTGCAATTTGGTGTGGGTGCGTGGCTGTCTCCCCTTGACTATGTGTGAAATGCCCGAGTCTCTACGACTTTCGGAAAAAAGGTTATTCTGAAATATCGTGTACTTTTTCTTTGAGATTTGGTGGTTTGACCCCTTCCGGAGGTCGTGGAAGCTCGGGGATGGTACCAATGGATCGGGCATCCCCACATTAGTTCAGAAGGAACCAACTTCCAAGTCTCTATGACCTTCAGAACAAAAGTTATTCAAGAAAATCTTCAATTTCCAATAGGTTTTCCTCCCCAACCCTAACCCTAGCCCTGTCTGCAACCCTAACCCTAATTGCAACCCTAACCCTAACCCTCATTTCAGCCCTCACCCTATTCACCTTAGGGTGAATAACTCTGCGCTGCTTGCTCGAAACGGGCTGAAATTTGGTGTGGGTGCGTGGCTGTCTCCTCTTGACTATGTGTGAAATGCCCGAGTCTCTACGACTTTCGGAAAAAAAGTTATTCAAAAATATCGTGTACTTTTTCTTTGAGATTTGGTGGTTTGACCCCTTCCGGAGGTCGTGGAAGCTCGGGGATGGTACCAATGGATCGGGCATCCCCACATTAGTCCAGATGGAACCAACTTCCAAGTCTCTATGACCTTCAGAACAAAAGTTATTCAAGAAAATCTTCAATTTCCAATAGGTTTTCCTCCCCAACCCTAACCCTAACCCTGGCTGCAACCCTAACCCTAATTGCAGCCCTAACCCTAACCCTAACCCTCATTTCAGCCCTCACCCTATTCACCTTAGGGTGAATAACTCTGCGCTGCTTGCTCGAAACGGGCTGAAATTTGGTGTGGGTGCGTGGCTGTCTCCCCTTGACTATGTGTGAAATGCCCGAGTCTCTACGACTTTCGGAAAAAAGGTTATTCAGAAATATCGTGTACTTTTTCTTTGAGATTTGGTGGTTTGACCCCTTCCGGAGGTCGTGGAAGCTCGGGGATGGTACCAATGGATCGGGCATCCCCACATTAGTTCAGAAGGAACCAACTTCCAAGTCTCTATGACCTTCAGAACAAAAGTTATTCAAGAAAATCTTCAATTTCCAATAGGTTTTCCTCCCCAACCCTAACCCTAACCCTGGCTGCAACCCTAACCCTAATTGCAGCCCTAACCCTAACCCTAACCCTCATTTCAGCCCTCACCCTATTCACCTTAGGGTGAATAACTCTGCGCTGCTTGCTCGAAACGGGCTGAAATTTGGTGTGGGTGCGTGGCTGTCTCCCCTTGACTATGTGTGAAATGCCCGAGTCTCTACGACTTTCGGAAAAAAAGTTATTCAGAAATATCGTGTACTTTTTCTTTGAGATTTGGTGGTTTGACCCCTTCCGGAGGTCGTAGAAGCTCGGGGATGGTAGCAACGGATCGGGCATCCCCACATTAGTTCAGATGGAACCAACTTCCAAGTCTCTACGACCTTCAGAACAAAAGTTATTCAAGAAAATCTTCAATTTCCAATAGGTTTTCCTCCCCAACCCTAACCCTAACCCTGGCTGCAACCCTAACCCTCATTTCAGCCCTCACCCTATTCACCTTAGGGTGAATAACTCTGCACTGCTTGCTCGAAACAGGCTGAAATTTGGTGTGGGTGCGTGGCTGTCTCCCCTTGACTATGTGTGAAATGCCCGAGTCTCTACGACTTTCGGAAAAAAAGTTATTCAAAAATATCGTGTACTTTTTCTTTGAGATTTGGTGGTTTGACCCCTTCCGGAGGTCGTAGAAGCTCGGGGATGGTACCAATGGATCGGGCATCCCCACATTAGTTCAGAAGGAACCAACTTCCAAGTCTCTATGACCTTCAGAACAAAAGTTATTCAAGAAAATCTTCAATTTCCAATAGGTTTTCCTCCCCAACCCTAACCCTAGCCCTGGCTGCAACCCTAACCCTAATTGCAACCCTAACCCTAACCCTAACCCTCATTTCAGCCCTCACCCTATTCACCTTAGGGTGAATAACTCTGCGCTGCTTGCTCGAAACGGGCTGAAATTTGGTGTGGGTGCGTGGCTGTCTCCCCTTGACTATGTGTGAAATGCCCGAGTCTCTACGACTTTCGGAAAAAAAGTTATTCAGAAATATCGTGTACTTTTTCTTTGAGATTTGGTGGTTTGACCCCTTCCGGAGGTCGTAGAAGCTCGGGGATGGTACCAATGGATCGGGCATCCCCACATTAGTTCAGATGGAACCAACTTCCAAGTCTCTACGACCTTCAGAACAAAAGTTATTCAAGAAAATCTTCAATTCTCAATGGGTTTTCCTCCCCAACCCTAACCCTAACCCTGGCTGCAACCCTAACCCTAATTGCAGCCCTAACCCTAACCCTAACCCTCATTTCAGCCCTCACCCTATTCACCTTAGGGTGAATAACTCTGCCCTGCCTGCTCGAAACGGGCTGAAATTTGGTGTGGGTGCGTGGCTGTCTCCCCTTGACTATGTGTGAAATGCCCGAGTCTCTACGACTTTCGGAAAAAAAGTTATTCAAAAATATCGTGTACTTTTTTACTCTAACTGTAACCCTAACCCTAACAAGCTAACGCCCATTTAACTCTTCTTAAACCTGTTTACAGTCATTGAGGTTTCCGCAGTTCGACTTCATCAATATTTACCTTTTTACAAAGTCCACTCACACAATGGTCAGTTCAATACTTTATTAATAACTGGTGCAATTGAAAAGACAAAAAATTAAAAAATCAAGTAATAATACATTTGCATATTATATCATTGAAACGAAATGTTGAAAATACTAATAGAGAATAGAAATGAACTGGAATGAGAGAAATGATGCACAGCTCTGAAGGCCACTAGTGTAAAGTTGTCCGAACTTCCCCTAAAACGAAACCTAAGAACAACGAAACTGTTTCCGACTGAAAATAAGCTGCTGTCACTTCAGCTCACACGAAGCTGTGAGTAATATCCGCCCGTCTGTGTTTTCTTTTGAATCCAATATTGTTCCCAAAGCAGAATGGCTGCATTCACACACGGACATAAAAAATAGTTCTGAACATCTTAACTCAATTATTTTTAGTTATTTTTTTAAATAGAAATGTTGTGTTATTTAATGTGAGGCAGTTTTTTTTAAAACAGTTGGCAGTTTTTGGCACTATTTCTACATGTCATTGATGCTGTTTATCCAGGCAGGAAATGAAATGGGGGGGGGGGGGGGGGGGGGGGGGGAAATAATAATAATAATATTATTATAATAATAATTTCAGAATATTCAGAGTATTTTTGATCCATCTGATGCAGAAACGTCGTGTCGATAACGTTGGACGTGAACTGAAAAGATTTCAGTTGTGGTAATAGCAAGTTTGATTTGTCTTAAAAATGAACTGAACCTAAAGCTAATTAAAACAAAAATCACAAGCTGCTGCACTTTATTTAAAACGATGTTGTTATATCGACTTTCTCTCAGCAACAAGTCTGACTGACGTCCAGCGTCCCTGTTAGCAACAGGCTAACGATTTAGACGTCTTTGTAATATTTGTTCTCCTCTGGACCTCTATCGTGACACTTGAGCTGTATTTGCTGAAAGATTTGATCAACTAATGGCTGTTTATTGACGACATGGAGGTGAGAACTATTTAGTCAGTTCGTTTTTGTCAGATAAATGTCTTTATTTGTCATCTCACCCAGAGTCATACTTTTAATTTTATATGCTAACCCAGCACAGGGATAAATCCAGGGTGTGTTTAGTCTGTAGCTGACAGACTGGAAGCAAGAGTTCAGATCCGTGTAAAAGCAGCCGCTCACGCAGATATTACCAACAGCCGTGTTTTTTATCAGCCACAGCGAGAAAAGCATTCACCGAAAAATCATGACATTGAAATGAAACGTACTGCAGAAGGCAAAGGCACAAATAATTTATAGCAATCAAAATGTCTGTAAAATGACAGGTTATGTAGAATGTGTCGATCAGTGCATTGCTCGGTTTGCAGTTACCTCAACAGAATAATCACAGCAAGCACTATTGCCCTCTTGAATACACAGATGCCATAAAGTGCTCCTTTGCATTCACAATCGATGCACAGACAGACACGTCACACACACACACACACACACACACAAGAAAGTAAAAGACACACATGTTAGGTACACGTGTAAGAGGGCAACAGTGAGTGGAAAATGCTTGTTTCCATAACATACATGATTCATATAAGGTCCAGATTATGGCTTTGAAAGATGGGGGCAGGATTTAGATTTACGTCACCTACAAAGTTTTAGATTTTTTTAAAAACTGTTCTGATGTGGTGCGAAGTGAAATAAGTGTGTTTAGTTTTTTGTGAGTTATATTCCTGCAGGCGTCCAACAAACTGCTGCATGTCCGAGCTTCTCCACAATTGTTTCTACATTCAGAAGAGAAAAGTCTTCAGGACCGCAGGAGGATAGCAGGTCTGCAGATGGTGAAGTTTATTTAGTGCCAGAGGTTTAAGGTACGAGCCCAAAAACGGAGGCAACACCAAAATAAATGTCACTGAGACTCGACACAATTCATACGTAAGCATTTTGAATGACTTGGGAAAATAACGTGACAGTAAAGTGTTGGAACAGGATTAGCACCATAACCTTGACAAGACATGTGACTGGCCAAATCATTAAAGGTTTAAAACGACCACCAGGGACAACGCTGCCAATTCTAAAAGTTAAATGATAGAAATAATTTGTCTCCATTTACATTGAATTCCATCGCACTTCTTGAAAACAGCTTAATGCTGATTGTCCAAGTAACAGTTAAAGGGTTATTTTCCAATAAACGAGAGTTGAGTGTGCAGCTCAAACATGTGTCAGTCGCGGAACATGTGGTCACAAAGAGCAAAACAACCAATTATCATGTCCGAGCATAACACAAAACAATTCACAAAATCAAAGTGGACAGGAAACGTAACTGGAAACATGTTTTCACTGTAAAAAGTAATGCTCGCTCTCCTGTTGAAGTCTTGAGGGAATCATGTGCAACAACACAATCGTCTAAAGACCCTTTTTAAAAAAAAACATTAATTAATAATAATTTGGTTTATTTGTTTTAAGAAAATAACTGTTGACATTTTATGGCTCATTTGAAAAATCAGTGTGCTGTTTCTAAAACTTAATTTAAACTGTTTTACATTTCCTGAGAAGATTCATTCCAGGTTTGTGGGAGTAATAGATTACAATGATTCAGATCAACTGCATTTGCTAGCATCACTTTTTTTCCCCAGTGTATCTTTGTGTCTTGGAAGACAATTTATTCTCTTCAACAATTTACAAAATATTTAAATGTTTGATTTAACAGTAGTTAGCCATGTGACCATAAATATACCAATGTCGTTTCACGAGTCCGGTGATATTGATAAATGCCCGTAAAGAAAGGAAGGAAGCAACATTTCAAAAGGAAGTTTCTGTAAATGTAACGGAACTTTTACGAGGCAATAAAACCACTGGTGTTAATAAAGTCACCCAAACGAGACTGAGCGACTCCACCGTGAACAGGAAGAAGAACAGATAAACAAAACTGACGACCCAACGAAACGAGAAGTGAAACGTTCCCTTTACATTTCTGTGCAGCTGGAATCAAGTCTGAACTCAGTGAATGAGCCGAAAGAGTCAAAGAGCTAAGAAACCTTTTGTAACTAAAGCAACACGGAGCTGTGAGCTACTTTCAACAAAGGACAAATGACGGCAGAAGGACAGAGATTGACATTCATTGATCCGGTGTGTGTGCTCAGGTGGAGATGATGGAAACACTAAATACAGAATGACGGCGTTGATGTTTCCTGCTTCAGAGGCACAATGAATGAATGTCTACAGGGATATATCATCATGATCTTTGTATCTAGATGTGGTGTTTGAATTGAATGGGTTTCAGTCGATACTGTAATAGTAACTGGAATACAAGTAGTTAAGTAGATAATAACAATATAAGTAAGATAATAAGTGTTTGGTTCACCTTGACAATTTTACTAATTACTGCTTCCACACCGGGTTTCAAGTGGATGATGTAGCGCTTGCTTTAACCTGCTTGGAGCACCGGGCGGGTGGAGTTTGCCAGATGAGGCCGTATGTAATGTGTACGTGATGTATGCAAACATACCTCATATCTCTGATCATGTCTAAATTGTGGAGTTGACAGATTTTTGATTTCAACAGGAACGAGTCGGTTTGAGGAGGACATTAAACGTCATCGCGCCAAAAATGAAAATCGATCAACTCACGAGAGTTTGTGTTTCGAAGCTTCCAAACTACTGCTAAGTTTATTTTTGTAGAAGTTTAAATCATGTGACCTTTCTAGGCTAACAAGCTTTTGTCCTACTGTTGCATCTTCAGAAATAAAATAAAGTGGCGTTAACTTGTGAAGATGATGTTGCCCAACAGAACGTATAGTATGGAGTTAACCAGGTGATGCTAACCTCTGGGTTAGCCTTCAAACAACCTTTACACCAGCTCAGTTCTGACTGGCTGGAAGGTGTTCGTCAAAAGCCTTGAACGTAGGAGAGGACAGCGGGGACTGAAGCCCGGTGTGGAGGCTCCTCTGTAAACGTCACCTGACTCTGAAGGTGCTTGAACATGCTATAACTGTGTAATAATTCAAGTGTGTAGATATAGTTGGTTTTCAGAGGTTACATTCAGTATCAGTGTCGTCCTAAATCTAAAGTAGTAAATGAAGTTTAGGTCTATACGTGATCTTCTGAGAAGCATTTTCTTGTTGCAGTGAAGTGATGCTCTGGCTTCAAAGTTCAACCTCCGCAGCCAATCACACGAGTATCTCTACATGTCGCTTTACAATATGGGGTTGCTGTTGATTTCAGTGTCAGTGTTTCACGACTGGAAATTCAGTTTAGTGCAGTGAACGACAAAATATTCAGACTGAAGAAGCACATTACTTTCCATCTTTTTACTTTTTAAAGATGTGCTGCTCTTTTTGTAATCTGGACATTAACATGAATTCATAATGATAGCACTGTGGAGCTGGCTGTATTCATAACACCTAGGACTCCTGGGATCCTATTCTCTGTACTTCATCCTGCCTCATTCACTACTTGCAGAGTCCCAGATCAAAGCCAAATCAGCGTTCAATCGGTATTTGCTAATATCTGAGAGTGAAAGATAAAATTTGAGAGACTCGCCGACGGTCACTTGTTTTCTGGCAGGTTAAGTATCTAAAGGACAACTACAGCCAATCAGAGCACAGGACGGGGTGAGCATACAAAACAGTCTGGGGCTTCTACAAACTCACAATGACTGCGAGACAACAAGTCGTGTTGTGTGAACTACACAAAGTTGTGTCTGAAGTGAAGTGAAGACTGTCGTAAGTTCCCCTTCCACTCATTTCCTTTTTACCTAAGTAGCAGAAAAGCTGATAACATGAATCATTTGATTCCATCAGATAAACTGATCTCAGCCGTCATCATGTTCAGAGATCTTTGTAAAGTAAAGACCTACAGGTGGTTTATATCCCTGAATTCATTTGCCAACAAAGCAGCAGAGATTTAGTGTTTCAAATTCTGGCAAAAATGTTTTTGTCCTTTTCAAGTGGAAAGTTTGGATGCATGAAGTGGAGAAAAACAAGAGACGACAAAACAAAGTGACAGAAGAGAAGAAGTGGTGAAACATGTCTGCCAGCAACTAACCAGTGTTCTTTCTCTCTCTCTCACACACACACACACACACACACACACGTACAAAACAAAGAGGCAGGAGACTTTTGGTTCTAGTATCACGCTCCAGCCATGAATGGTGCATTATCATGCAAACCATGCAAAAAACAATGAAAATGTATTCATATAAAAAAATAAGTGTTACAAAATGGCATAGCAAGTATATGTATCCATTCGATCTCTTTTTCCGTTTCCTGATATCCTGGACTTTGCAGTGTCTACACTAAAAGTTGCATGCGTTACATGCAGTGCGGTTGGCTTTGCAGCGATAAAGCTTTTGGGTGTATATAGTATGTATATTAATGTTCCTTTTATTTTAGCTAAAGTTTTGCAAAGAGTGCGCTGTACAGAGTTGAACTTTACAAACTGGTTTCCCTTTTTCTCTGGGCAGTCTCGATGGCATGGCTCTGTCTGGACTGGTGGTCAGTTGATGAGATCCTCGTGCCTCTGACGGTCGATGACCGTACTCTTGACCTTGCAGCAGCGGATTAACCCACCTGCACTCCAAGTGTGGTCCAGAGACTTGACCCAAACTGATTTGGGTTTAGAGGCATGGGTTGGATTAAAGGTCTTAACTCAGAGTCGTGGATTTCTGTGAAGTCACACAAATCCCTCAAGGTGGCGTGTTCCACACAGCGTCACCAAATCCCTCTCCCGTGGAGGAGAGAGGCAGGGGCCCCCCACTGGGAGTGAAGGGGTCTGTTTCTGTGTCTGTTTCCCCCTCCGCCAGGTAGCTCGGCCTGGGTCTCGTCCAGCTGCCGTCCCCAGTTGCCACCCTTGCCCCCGTCGACAGATCCTCCCCTTCTTCCCCCTCTCGCTCCCCAGAGATGCTGAACCCGCTGGGCGAGCGCTCCAGCTCCTCATGGTTCACTGACAGCATCGAGAGAGGGGAGTCAGCCCCCCGCCCCCCTGTGGTCCTGCCCAGTCCCACTGACAAGTCCTGCAGGGAGCTGATGGGCAACACTGTGGGACGCTCAGTGTAGGTGGGGATGGCAGCTGGAGGGTTGTGCTGGTAGAGGTGTGACGTCGGGGGTTGATGATCTGGAGGTACACAGCCTCTTCCTGCTAACCCCCTCCCCTCCCCACCTCCTCTTCCACCCCTGCCATAATATGGATTCCCCTTGTTGACAGGCATCTGGTACGACATGTGGGGAAACGCCTCAGCGTAGTTGAAGAACACCCGTCTGATCTCACCGTTCCCCGTCGGATCACAGGTCTCCAGTGTCATGTGTGCTGCACCCGCGGAGTCCACCTGCAGGTGCTCAGTGTGCTGGATGTGCATGTCCACCAGGAAGTCCAACTTCTTCTCCATGTCCTCCACCTGAGACAGAGAGGAAATACTGTAGTACGTGTGTTGGAAATAGATCAACAGCATCATATTAGAGCTGAACTCCAGAACAACTGGGAGGTCCTTCCCCAACATCTGCCTGCACCCAGGTCTTTAAAAAAATAATATACACACACCATATTTGTACTTGTTTTCTGGTTTCACACCTGTAAAGCTGGAAAACAACATTACCTTTTTCATAATGTCAAAAGATACTTTGCATTTCCAATCCTCACCTGTCTTTCCACTCTGACGAATCTACCCATCATGCTTTGGTCATCGGCATCTGGCATGCAGGCAGCTTTGGTTATGAAGGACTCGTGCCTGGAACACAGGAACACTGAGTTCAGACTTTGTTCAAGGCAAACAAACAAAAGATTTACAGAACAGAGAAATTACTTCGTTCACAGACGATTAGAAATTATAATTTATGACAAAATGAGACAGAGCTAGTTAGCCTTAGTTTAGCTCTTTTCTTTTTGTCTAATAAATTACAATCTTTAACGTAGTCTCATTTATTGATGATCACGTTTTCTTTACAACAGTGGGGAAGTACCTGGGGGACTGATTTGGCGGATAGGCAAAGGGCGTTTTCTGAGTTTTCTTGTGTTTTGGGGTGAGGGGGGGTCCAGGGGCAAGAATCATGTCGATCCTTGAAGGAAGAGAAACAGGGTGAAGCTGAGGAAGAGGAGACATTTACTTCACTCAAACAAAATCTCACGTCTGTAATTTAGTTGCTGACCTTGTCTGGAGGTATTTGATTCTGCAGAGCATGTCCAGGTGCCCGGCAGAGTACTGCTCGATCACGTCTTTGACATCATAAGGCCTCAGAGTTTCCTTAAACCGCTTCTTGTTCAAGAGGAATTGCATGATCCTGCGAGACAGAGTTTAAAATTCACCACTTAGGATATTTTATCGCACTGTGCTGGTTATTTTGAGTCTTTCTAACTCATAACATGACAGATTCTGTTCACAACTTGAACAAGGTATCAAGATTTGAGGAAAGAGTCCTGGAACAAACAAATAGACGTCAACGTTTATTTGTAAGCTGGGGCGGTTTAGCAGCTGAATTGCTTGTTTGTGGTGGGAGTCGCGCAAACGTCCTTCTCTGTGGCCATCAGCTCCTCCTGGACGATCCTACGATGTCTGCAGGCCAAATGCGTTTATGTAATCCCTCCAGCATTTCCTAGGTCTGCCATGATCTTCATCGGACACTTGGACAACCTGCACTCGCTCCTTTCAAGCTAGTGTTAAACTCTGCGAGTTCGTAAATGTTCACATGACGCAAACATAATAACTTAATTTATTCTTTCCGCGAAGCCACTACACCACTAGGGAACTGACTGCACATGCTCTCCTTCAAGTGGACTTCAAGGAATACGAACAACTATCTGCCTGAGGTTTCCACAGTTGTCGATGTGTGCGTCCACAAGCAAGTATAATTGAGGCTGCTTGTGTCTGTGATCTGATTCTTTGGGTCTTTACCCAAAACTTGAGAGTACAGCAAGAAGGTTCCCAGCTCAAATCCCATGTGGTCTTCCTATGTGTTTGTATGTTCTCCCCATGTTTGCAGGCTTCCTCCTACAGTCCAAAGACATGCAGATGGAGGACAGGTTAATTCTGAATTGACGGTGGGTGTGAATGGTTGTTTGTCTCTGTATGTTGGCCTTGTGGTACGCTGGCCACCTGTTCAGGATCTAACCCGCCTCTCACCCAATGTCAGCTGGGTTTGGTTCCAGCTCCCCCCTGTGGATTTTTGGGTTTTCAGGTATCCTGGCCTCGGAGTCAAGGTGGTGATAATAATCTTCACAACAGTGTTTGTTAAAGCAGCACCTGGTGTCACTGTTGACCATCTAATCGATGTTTGTCAAACAGCAGTTAGGACAGGAAGCTGGGGTTCACTGCTCTGCTCTGAAATACTTTAACTTTGACTCTGTTTGGATCTGATCAAACCAAACATCGTTCAACTCTTTGAAAGTCTCCTTCCTCACACTGAGCTGCTTGGCTGGTGTCAAAACTCTGTGCTGTGTGAGTACCAGCGGTTTTATATTTATCACTGTCACAGAAAGTGGACGTAAAATGTTTGGTCACATGTTTTCAGGCTTGTTTATTGGTGTATTGACAGAATATCTAAAAAGAACCAGCAGAATCAGGATCATAACTCTTGATGAGCATTTGAAGATCCTGACCTTAGTGCTCTGATGACCAGCTTCAGTGTGGGGATCATCTCCTCCAGCAGGATGTCCGGAGGGAAGCCCCGCTCCTCTAAGGCTGGGTCTGCCAGAGCTCCGGAGTCTGGCAGAGTCAGAACCAAGAAATTACAGAAGAAGATGTGTTCATTACCAAACCGAAGACAGTTAATACCCATGTGATTCTAGCCCACTGCCTAGACAAAGACACATGATTTCATGACCTCTGTACCTTCAGAGCTCTGGCGGAGCGTGTAGGCCTTCATGCGAAAGGCGGTGCGGAAGCGCTCCCGGTTACTGAAGCCGGCAGGTTTGGGCTCCTTAGAGGGGCTTTCCTCGATGGAGTCGGTGTGACCCGTGAGCCTCCTGCCCGTCCCCACTGATGGTCTGGCATTGGGAAGACGAACACGCTCCAGTAAACTCAGCTTCTGGCTGAAATAGGCGAGACGAGAGAAGACGTGAAGTCATGTGACAGTGTTGTTTGTGGGAACTGGTAGGCTGAGAAGCAATTTCTTATAATATAGAGTGAGGTGAAGGCGATGAAAGAATCTCAGCTCAGCTTTTGATCATATGATCATCAGATTATTTCCAGTCTTGACCCAAATTTGAGAAATACTCACAAAACAATCCTATGAATTGAGAGACATGTAAAAATATGCAATATTTAATGTGATATAACCCGAGGGTGCATGCACATGTTTCTGGATGATACCTGCACCTTTATGGGAATGAAAGATCTTAATCCATTTTTCAACAAAGAAAAAAAAGATGAAATCATTCTTCTACTTTCCTCTTGTCTGACTTTCTTCTCACAGAGGAGTTAAGTCTTCATCTTCTGCTGCCTCAACGCAACAATGCTACTCTCCCTGCAGGAGGAGGCCTCAAAGAGCTGCGAGGAGATTGGTCTCCTTTATCATCCAATGGCTGACGGTATTTGGCAGCACAAAGGCGAGAGCTCCCCGGGTAAAATAAGACTCCTGTGTGCCTTGGACGAGGTAGAGAGGCGGGGTAACTGGAGCCGACAACTGCCTGAACAAGGCCTCTGAAACGTGGAGCGTTCTCAGTGACTTTGCTCCCACAGCAGACACACAATATGAGTCTCTATGTTGCTTGGGGGCAGAATAGTGACGGCAGATTACGGCGCTGAGAGGCTGCAGAATAGGAAGCTTTAAAGGAGGAGAGAATCTCATTCTGACTGCTCCTCCACAGATAAAGAGCAGAAAATTAGACGTGATTATCCCGTGGTTTTCTGTAAACCAGGGAACACAACAGGAAACACAAGTGCTTCTTATCTCCTACAGCTCTGGTTTCCAAAGACACACACACTGTGGTGTACTACACCTGCAGAGACCTGCACAGACGATACAAAGGATAAATCTGTTTATCTTGGTGTTTACAAGTCCGGACACCACCTACATTAAATCACAAGTGTTCCTATTTTCCTGATGTTTAAACTGTAAAAAAAACTAAACACACTGAACTCACTCAGGTCACACTGTCCTCGCTCCACAGGTCACAATGACCACACACACACACACACACACCAAACAGAGTCAGATGGGATATCACATTTTCTCTCTGTGTTGTGTTCAATGACCTCACAGGACCACTGGATAACTGATAAAAAAGGTCTAATATTGCACGCACACGCACACACTGTGTAGTACTGATCATGAGGCTGTGGCATTGTGCTCCCGCCCATACACGCGTTCAACCAATCAGGAGTCACTGTCAATCATAACGTCTCAGCCTGTTCCATCAAATAACTGATTCAAACCAAACTGATCAGATCATCAGTGAGAGAAGAACGACCTGATCATATAGAATCTGTTGCTATGGGAGCGGACGTCTTCGGCTGTTACTCTGAGGTCAGAATGTTTATCTCATCAAAAACCCTCGTTAGAGACTCGTTAGTTTCCCTCAGCACCACGGGGAAGAAAGAAAAATCATCAAACCCAAAAGCCTCATCTCGGCCTCTAATTACTCCGTCCAAACTGTCATTCATAATTGAAACGTAACTAATGGACCCACTAATAGGTTTCTAAAAAAAAAGTCTCTCTGCCTCAATGACATCAAAGCAGCTGAAGCAGGCGTTTAATATCACGATTCACATATTTACCACGGCCGTTAGCCCGCAGATTTATTCCACTTGTGATTTAATATCAGAGGTTTGAGAGCGCACGGTGAAATATTGCAGGAAGCGGTGATTAGTCTTCCCGTGTGGGACTAATTAAAGGGCCATCACAGCTCCTGCAGTCAGGCCTGTGTGATTTAGTGGAGATCAGACCGTGACCTACCTCGCTATGGCCTCCAGATGATCCTTCCTGCACACAGAGAGAAAGAACAGAGGGAGGAGAAGGACGGGACACACAAGCGGTCAAACTGGGATTCAAACACACTTCACTGCTGACAATCTCTAAAAAACTGCCTGAGACTATTTCAACTTTATTAGACTTAAACCTTCAGAGAGCCAATCACAGCCCAGTGGTTTTACAGTCTCAGTCTAAACACAGTTTATATACTGGCACATATGAGGTCACCATGACCTTTGACCTCTGACCACCGAGTCTACGAGAAATTTTAAAGGGTTCGTTAGGTAGGTAGGTAGGGTGGGTAGGTTGATTGATTGATTGATTGATTGATTTACCTGAAACAGGGAAGAGAAATGACTGTTTCGTAAAATCTCCACGTGGCGATAAGGTCCTCCCTGACTGGATTGGTGGAATAATATCTCCAGGCAGACTTGACGACAGAAACACAACAGAAAATAATATCACTGTTAAAATGTGCTTTCTGGTCTGTTTGACTCTAAATGATCATAATTGACTCAATGAAAATCAGCTGTGTTGAAGAAGACTTGAAACTAGTGCGTCGCCCCCTGCTGTTTATTGTAGAGAATACAGGTCACTTTCACGTTGGCTTCACATGAGCCGGGGTCTACGAACATTTTTCTGAACGGTCTCAGAAGCGCCTCACCTGGATGAGGCCGGCGGCCGGATGTCTGCGCTTCTCAAAGTGCTTCTGTCTGTGCTGCTCCTGGACCTTCAGAGCCAGGCCTGATCCCAGAATCCCCTGCAGAAAGACAAACAGACAGGAACTGAACATTTGCTGCCTCATGACGAATGTCCGATCTTTTCTTTAGCAGAAAACTTTTGTCAGCAAATTCATCGATAGTCAGGCGAGTTCATTTAGACGCCGGCAGCACAGCAGTGACGGGACAGAGACAGCAGAGTGAACCCACTGCAGGCAAAGCGAAGAAGGACACTCCGATCAGGGCGAAGGTGCCGGCCAACAGTCTCCCAGCCCACGTCTTCGGGGTTTTGTCTCCATAACCGATGGTGGTCAGAGTGATCTGCAGCGGAAACAGACAAAAAAGATCGACTTCTTAATGTTTCAGTAACATCCACACAACACAGAGTCCATGTCGCTCTGCTCTTTGACCCCTGGGACAATCCGCTGAAGGCCTAACTGTGCCGAGGCATCATCAGCCATCCGGCTTTGTTGCTCAAGGACACTTCAGCGGGGCGGACCTTTGCCTTCACCAAGCTTGAACTGAACTTGAACTGGAGGACGGTTTTAATGAGGTCATCCTGCATCCTGATCTCCTGATACTGTTCCACCAACAGCTTTTATTATTTCTGCTCCAGTTTGGATCTAACGTTTGACACATGAAAATATCAGCGGATAAAAATGATAATCCAGTTTTTTGGGCAGAAATCTTTTATATTCACATCACAGCAAAACGTTTTCAGTTGATCATTCGTCCAGAAAAACAATCTGTTCATCGAGCTGCAGCCAAAACCACAAACTACAGTTTCAGCTCAAGAGCAAATCTCAACCATTTAACAAGTCGTTTCATATTTAAGGTTTATTTCTTTTTGTTCAGTGAAATAATCACATGAGATTTTTCACATTGGGTGTCTCTGAACTGGAAATTACCGAACTTACCAGTGAACGAAATGAACAAGATCAGACTGTAGATAACGATGGACAATATCCACACTGAGTCTGATCACTGCTGCACAGACGCTGGCTCCAAATCACCACCACAAGATGGCAGCGTTTGAATCCAGAATATTTTGGCGGGGGAAGTGGCAACTGGTCATGGCTCAGTGGGACTTGGCTGTGGGACAAGTTTGGCTCCAGCACATAAAGAACTTCATGAAATAAATCTACAGACAGCGAGTGAGCAAAGATTTGTTCCTAAACAATGTTGCTCTTCGATAAGATGATGGACACGCACCAGCCCCCACCACAGAGCGTCGGCGTAGGTGTCGAAGTCTTGCTGCTTGGGCTGAGCGGTGGGGTTTTCCTGATTGGACACATCCATGGAGACGTCGTCCTTCTCCACCAGGTAGACCAGGAAGGACGCCAGGATCAGAGACAGGAAGCCGATGTACCAGGCTGTGATGAGTTCCTGCAGAAACACACACACACTTGTACTCGTCCTCCTCACCTTCACCTGTTACTTGAAGCCTTTTGGCTCTCAGCAGTTTTTCTCTTGTTCATCTGGAGCTCAGCAAACTAAGTCTGGTCCTACCTTACTGTGTGCGTAGATGGCGGAGCCCAGCAGTTTCCAGGTCCCCCCCCTCCGGTCCATGCGCAGCATTCGCAGGATCTGCAGGAAGCGAAGGCTGCGCAGGGACGTGGCCAACACATTGCCCTGGTTCCGCACCGCCACCACCGGCACAGAGGCAATCAGCACAAAGATGTCTGAGACAGAAGGAAGGGAGGCGGAGTCACGTGTCACAGAATCTCTACGAATCACATGTTTAATGAGTCTGACCTGTCGGACGTCACGACACACATCGTCCCTCTGACTCATGATTCAGATTATAGTGACACTCGGGTTATTGTATTTCATTGTTGGATCACTTCTATAAAGTCTGTACATTAAGTGGTGCTAAACTCTTATTTGTCGGCCTCAAACTAAACAACGAAAAAGACAGAGTTTGGTGATGTCATAAAGCAGCGCGGGATCATGGGAGCTGCTGGTCAGCTTGAAGATTCCTGATACAATCCAACAAAAACACTGAATGAAGCAGCTCCATGTTAAAAATAAATCAGTGTTCCTCTGACGATTGAAATCCTTCATCTGAGTTAAAAACCAAGATCTAAAAAGTTTTAAAAAGTGACTTCAAACTGGATAAAAAATCCATTTTACACATTATTTGTATGATTCCTCCTCCTCACCTAAAATACACAGAGGTTTGCGAGCGAACTTCAGCCTTCCCCTCCATCCTTTGTAGCGACAGCAGCATCCCGCCGCCCAGACCCTCAGTGCAAACTCCGCTCCGAAGATGAAGATGGCGAAGGTTTCCTGTGTGGGGAGACAAATCAGGAGGAAGACGAGTGAAGGAAGCGCTCGACGTTACAAAATCAAAGAGGACAAACTTTGAACTTTGAAGCTGAGACGTGTTTTTCAGTCATCTGATGTTTCACAAGAACAAATCTGAACCTTTGTAAATATCAGTTTAAAAGTTTCACAGCCACTAGATGTCGCACACGCACCAGAATCTCAGACCGATCTCAAACCTTTTCACATCTCAGCTGAAGCAGAGTGTCATGAAAACATACACGGTGATGTGTTCAGGTTGACGAGGGGATAGACAGACATGTTTGAAATGAAGATCACAGCAGGAACCAGATACAGACTCTAAATGGCTTCAGTATAAAATCATAGAGAATATAAATCTGAGTCATCTCACCAGAATAACCAGCCAGTGTGCAGACACCTTCTCATGTTCCCTGAATGTTGTCAGAATGGCCAGAATCAAACATCCCAGGACGATTAAAAACCTGCAGAGAGAGAAATAAACACATGAACATAGAGTAACATCTGCGTCAGATCATATTTAAAACACAGTAACATCTGAGTCAGATCATATTTAAAACACAGTAACATCTGCGTCAGATCATATTTAAAACACAGTAACATCTACACAGTAACATCTGTATCAGATCATATTTAAAACACAGTAACATCTGCATCAGATCATATTTAAAACACAGTAACATCTGTATCAGATCATATTTAAAACACAGTAACATCTGCATCAGATCATATTTAAAACACAGTAACATCTGTATCAGATCATATTTAAAACACAGTAACATCTGTGTCAGATCATATTTAAAACACAGTAACATCTGTATCAGATCATATTTAAAACACAGTAACATCTGCGTCAGATCATATTTAAAACACAGTAACATCTGTGTCAGATCATATTTAAAACACAGTAACATCTGCATCAGATCATATTTAAAACACAGTAACATCTGTGTCAGATCATATTTAAAAGGCAGGGGTTCATCACCCCCACTAGAGGGAGCTACATCTCTACTTTAACTTTAAATAAGTTGCTTTTATCAGGTTTCATTAAACGGTGGTAAGTTTCCTTTAACCTGGAGAAAAATGGGAATAACCTGCGAGTCCCTCCGTGTTGGCTCTAATGTTTCAGATACAACACATCTGGTGTGGTGGTGAGTTGCGGGTCAGTGGGTGAGACGCTCAGACTGGTGAAGTGTAAAGTGTTAGTCTCCTCTGCGGACTGGGGCGGAGCAGTTTGTAAAGATTTCTTATTGTCTCGGCCTCAATGAGTTTGAACAAAGAATGTTTTTTTTTAAATGTTCAGTGACTCTGACTCTGAATGCACAAGATGGCAGCGTCGCCCATCTTTGTTTACAGACTATGATACAGGAGCAGGTTGTATTAAAACTCACTTTACATCATGTTAGCTCAAATATTCACTTCACACAGTTTAATCCTGACTCCTGACGCACACACACACACACACACACACACAGATTGGTATTTAAATCTTGTACTACAGCCTGGCTGTGCTCCAGTTGGTCTGGAGTTAACCACCCTGCTGTGATATATGATGCAGAGCCACACTGAATGAGTTCAACCAGCTGCAGCATCCCACAACAACAACCACCGGTTCACGCGTCGCCACGTCTCTAATCGTCAACGCCACCAGTGGAAAATCTTTTCTGGTTGTTAGAGGCTCATCCTGACCGGTGCTGAGAGGCTGTGACATTCAGTAAATAACTTTGTGCTTCATGGAAAATAACTATAATCGTGTGTTTGTGATCCTAAAATCGAATAAATCAATGGACCTGGATCAAGTCCATTGATTTTTCTGGCCTTCAGCCTCCTTCTGCGAACCTCCACCCTCTTCTTCTACGTCCTAAATCATTCATAGTCTGTTGTGTTGCCATTAAGCAGTGTTGACATCTCGGAGAAGTTTCTGAAGTGCTGCACTAACACAACAGCATGAATATTTCACAGCAACACAGCCCGAAGAGTTTGACATAATTCACCTGATGGAAATGATAGTACAGACCAAGCAGACGCCTCTGGATTGACGCCCGAGCGCTCTGTGATGGTCGTGTGTGTTTTTCACTCTCGAACGTCATCAAATCGTGTTTATACCAGACTTCCTGTCCCCTAAATTAAATCTGAGCGTTTCTCCTCAAAGTTACCCAGAGGACAGAGATAATCCTGGAGCGAGCGGAGGACATCGATGTTAACTCGATATGATCCAGCAGATACTGATCTGCAACACAGTCAGCTTCCTCTCTGCTTCAAAAGTTTGTTCAATCAGACACACGGAGCGACACATCAACAGGAGCCAGCGGGAAATAAAACAAGACAAACGATTGCTATAAACATATAAAGAGAGAAATCAATATTAATCTTGAAAACGTGAAACCAGAGTCAGTTTGGTTTATTTCGTAAATCTTTAGTTTTTCCAAGCAAACTTTCAGAAGAAAAGAATTTTCGATCAGATTTTGTGAAACTTTCACCTGCGCTCAAATCCTGGCTGCTCCACACCCTGTGATCTCCTTCAGCCAATGAAATAATGAAACGCATCGGACTGAGATGATGATTTTCATTGGATGACAGATTCAAAAATCGAAAAAAAGAGACTTGGCGTGTTTTACTGAAGAAGAACAAAATGTGTGCTCGTCACAGATATTTACTGAGTTCACCTTCTGCCTGGTGCGTTGCTCAAGGGCTTTGGGCATCAGGAGCAGCTGAAGTAGACGAGGGAACATTTGGAAACTCTTCTGGTTGAGACTCATCAAGAGACAATAAAAATAAAAAAAATCAATAAAAACATTTAGAAATAGGAATTAGTAAAACAGGAGGAAGTGATGATACGGTCCTGAGTTGACCTCCCCCCCCCCACCGCCGTCTCCACGTTAGTCTGATGTGTTGTGACACTGTTGGATGCGACCGCTGCAACGCTCCATTACCTGCTGTAGAAAAAATAAATGAAGCGTGAAATCCAATCTGGGCTCTGATTGGCAATCAAGAGGTTTTCTGAGGGAGTGACACAGAAATGTACTTTCATTTTCTCTGGGCGAAGGGAGCGAGCGAGCGGCGGCTGAGGCTCATGGTTCGGTTTTGCAGGATTAGACTGAAAACTGGCTCTTTGCTTTGGTGACGGACCTGACGGAGGCACGACGCCTTCATGAAACAGTCAAACACAGAGTTCAACCCCCGTCACTGTAATCGGTCCACACCCAAACAAAACATTTCATCTACTCGCATTTCAGACACCGAGAGGTTGTTTATGTAAAAATAAACTGGTCGTATCAGACTGAATCATCAGACTGGTTCTAACTCCGTATCTTCAGCAGCCAGAGCGAAGAGACCTCTTATCAAACGGATGAGGAGCTGCTTCAATACATGAACTTACATAAGTGACAGGAAATAAACATAGTAGAGGAAACATCTCGTTTATCATCAAATAACTGATTCAAACCAAACTGCTCAGAAACACTGGAACATCGGTGAGATAAGAACGAGCCGAAATGACAGAAACATCTTTGACAAACATTTATTTAAAGTCAACTTTGACCTTTTTTGTTTAGAGGTTTATAACCTATACTGCAGACAGCCACCAGGGGGCGATCAAGAGACCTTTGTCTTCATATAAGGTACATCCTGTTTCAAAAGGCAGACGGGGGAAGGAGTGATCCACCGTCTCTTATTTTCGACTTTCTTTAATGAAATGTTTTACGTGTGTGAGACGTCGTCGTCTGCAGTGTGTTAGGATCTTTGAAGCAGCTGGTGGACACTGATGTTCCCTCAGGAGACGGTGGAGACCAAACACATTCGTCACGTGACACAAACACGAGTCCACATGAATGATTATGTTGCTCTGATGTTTTCGGCCTCACTCACTCATCAGTGGCCAAAAAGATCGGTTATTGCAAATTAATATAAAATCAATGGAGCAACAACGAGTCCTTAAAATGGAAGTTGGTTATTTTGAACGAGCTGATTCGTTTGGGCCCTGGCTGGATGTGACTAAAGGTCATGTCAGTAATGATGAGAGCGGCCCACCTGTACAGCCTCTCTCTACATTAATCCCTCCCTCGGCCCAGCGGAGCCTCAGTCCCGCTGGGCTCCCGATGCCGATACCACCCCTGAGGATTCCTAACAACCAATTTGCCGGCGAGATTCGATAAAGAGAGTGCAGACGATGCAATTCTGACAGTTAATTTGCTCGGCGATATGCAAACATTAGTGGGAAGAGGACAGCAGCAGCACGTTAATGACTGCAGTCACAAAGGACGAGAGGAAACGACAGATTCACACTGAGAACTCGTTTCCCTGGTACTAACAAATATTCTGGATCTGGAACCGAAGAGAAAATTCAGTCGTTGATTGTCGGTGATTCCTGAGATGTTGTGATCAAACTCTAACGACAGAGATAATAAGAAGTAAATAAGAAGAAAAGACAAATACAACCTAAAATAAACAACACGAACAAAGAATTTATATTTAATGTAAAATCGAAACATATGAGTTTTCATACCAGCAAACATCAACTCAAAGCTCATGTTGGCTCCAGCCTCCATCTCTTCCTGCATAATGTGATCACATGAAGACTCTGACTCATAATTCCTGGAGATATCAAGCAACACAATCACCTCCTTTGTCCATGAGCATTATTTCCGATCAATCACTCAATGTTATGCCCACTTTGACTTTCTGCTTGGCTCACGCTCACTCACTCCTGAACAAACAAGGGAATTAGTCCAACTAATCGGATTCATTGGATCCAATTATGAAACATTTGCACACAAGTCCTGAGGAGGACGTCACTGGAGCATCTACCTGCTAAATCACTGGAAGTTGAGAGGCGAGGGTTTGAGTTTAGTGGCTGACGTGAGCGTTGGATCACAAAGCATCGTGTCCTTGGAACGAGCCAATCAAATTGACTGTTACAGTCCCACCATGAAGTCATCTGTGGCCCCTCGGCCTCACGGGACCAAAGTCAGCGGGCGGAGGATCAATGAGGCTCTCTTTTAATCTCTCCTTCTGCGTCTGCTCAATAAAGATTTATGGGAGTTCAGTGCAGTTCCCTGTGAAGTAAACAAGGACGTCGTGCAGCTAAAAAACTGCAGCGTGGGGTTTAGGATTCAAGTTCTCAAGCTGTTCCTGGTTTTTGGCCTCAGACGACATGAGTCACTGCATCATCTCCACAAACACTCAGCTGAGATGATGTGAGCTCGTCACCAGAGAAAAAACTCAACAAACAACAAGCAAATTACAAGAAAATTAAGAAAACCAAGGTCGTATGAAAGTTTACTGAGCGGAGTTCCTTTAGCTTAAAGACAAAGTGTTCGACCTTGTTATTCGTGTCCATATTTGGCTTTTATCTTATGGATCACACACATCGATGTGTTTTCCCCTTGGAGGGGTTATATAGTTTCTGAATAAGCATCTTCACGAGGTTCATCTAATGTTAGCTACACATTATTAGCTTTGTAAGATAAGGTAATTAAGTCAGAGCTAATGTTAGCTACACATCAGAGGAGGATGGAGTGAATATTAAATGAGACAAAGGAGAGGAGTGAGTTTCAGGATATTTTAAGGTCTTAATTGGATTTAATACAATTATTAATATGTTATTGAAAGAAGCAGATCTGAGTTTTTAAAACTTAAATCTGTGACAGGAGAAGAACTTTAAATTCAACATTCTGAAATGTAATAAATAAAATCGTGAGGAAATCGTCTTGTCTCCTTAATGTGAGTTTGTCTGAAACATCAGCAGCAGTTTTTCAGAGTTTCGTCCTCGGAGATGTTAAGTGTCTCAGTGATGAAGCAGAGGAGGAGCAACAGTAGAAAACACTGCAGCATCAGCGTTTGTCCTCAGCGTCGTTAAGGAGGTGAACCCACAGCCTGAGGGACAGCAGAGCTTTATGGGTGTTTTATTGATCACAGATGGATGAGATCTGACAGTTAAAGCGTTCAGGAGTTCTTGTTAAAGTGGCTCCTTTCTGAAAGTCACTGCAGAGGAACCGACGATGTAAACTCCAGCGCTCCGAGAACACCGGGTCTCAGCTGTCCCAGCGCTCCGTCCAGCTGCTGATACAAGGTGACAGCCACAGAAATGGAATCAGATCAATCACCACGCCGGCTGCCTGGGATCGAACCGCCGTGGAACTGAACAGGGGGAGCTTTTATTTTGTAAATCTCACAGACAATGATTTACATCCATCGGGCCGAGCGTTCAGACGCCACAGACTTCAGACAAATATGTCCTCTGTTTTAAATCACTGTGACTTTTCCCCCAGTTTTTCGTCTGCAGGGGAAACTGACGCACTTGGTTGACCTCATCTTTGGGGAGTTCAGGACCAAATCTCAAATCCTGAGCGCTAATTATCTTAGATTTCCTGGCCGTATAATTAGGGTCATTCTAAAGGAAATGAGGTTCAGTGACGCCTCTCTGCCCCCTCGGTAATGGAAGGAAAGATGAAGACAAATGTGGCCGCCAGTGTCGCACCTCAGTGAAATCAAAATGTTTCTGAGCTGAAACAGAACGAGACACGAAGAACCTGACGAATGGTCGGATTCTCGAGACATAATGAAAAAGTTACAGTGTGAGAAAAAAGTTAAGAAATGATCCATTAAGAGTTAGAAAGGAAACAGACGCCATGATTGAAAAGTGAAAACCTCAAACTGACGGGAGTAAGAGGACAAACTAATGGACAGAAAGGACAGAGGGGACGAAAAAGAAAGGAACTAGTGACAAAGGATGTGCCGAATGAAGGACGAGACCAAAAAAAGGAAAGAAAGTAAGAAAGAAAGGGATGTGGAAGGAAAAAAAGGAAGATGAACTGAAATGCATAAGGGAAGAAGACAAGAAAGTTGGAAGACGGAAATGAAGAACAACTGAAGTGCAGACGGAGAGAAGAAAGAGGACAGACAATGAAGGAAAGCAGGACAGAGGTAGGACAGAGTGAAGGAAACAGTAGAATCAGAGTTTACATTTGAAAACTAGACGTACAGTTTCTAAATACTTTTCGGGCGTCGCTCAATTATCAATCAATACTGCTCTTGTGATGCTGCGTCCAGTCATCAATCAGCGGCTGTCAGCTCCTGCTCTGCTGCGAAGTTATTAATGGAAAGTGGACGAAGATGAAATATCACACTATTATACATGGGGGGGGTTAACGAGCAGCCATTTGTGTTTGTTTACTGCAGCGACGACACCAGACTCATTGACCCACTTGTAAGACTGTGAATTATCGTCTGCGGGGAGCGAGTGTCACATCAGCTGAGTGAAGTTAACGTGACGTTGATCGCGTTTCCTTAATGATGATGGAGGAGAAAGAAAGGGAGGGACGGAGGACAGGGGGGCGGGGGGGGTAGCGATGTACGAGGGCTTCGTAATAAGATGATCGACCGGCTGAAACACTCGTGTGTCTGTGTTCCATATTTCAGCTCGTTCTAATCTCACTGAAGTTTGTTGTTTCTGATCAGTTTGGATTCGATTCATCAGGCTGAGACGTTGTGATTGACACTGACTCCTGATTGGTCGAGCACATGTATGGGCGGGACCTCGATACCACGATCACTGCTGCACAGACTCAGACTGTGATTCACGTCATCACCTAAAGGTGGCAGCGTTCGTGTTTGAGATATTTTGGCTTCGTTTGTGGAGGAAGTTTATTTGTTTATATATTTCCAGCCTATGATTGGTATCAATATCAAAACAAGACTTGAACAAGATAAATGTTTTTACAAATGTTTTATCCGAAGTCTTTATATACAGATAAAGATATTTTTTATGTTTGAAACTATTATGAAATGATCTCAGTGTACATACGCTCATCAGTCCACAGCTGTGGAATCCAGCCGGGCCTCCAATGAGCCAGAACGGAGCCGGACTGGGTCTACAAGGACTCCGTCTGCCAAAGGCTGTAATTTGTCACCTGAGTGCCCTCGAGGACGGGGAAGCCATTACTGGCTCGGCAGGACGAGGGGTAAGTAATCAGTGTCAGCCGGCCAGCGGCGCTGTTCATTAGCACAAATATGCTTCGGCTCGCCACCTCTGATGTTCGTCTGTTCGTCTGTCCGCCGGTCTGACTCTGTGACCAAGATCACTCCACACTTACTACACTGTTCGTTTTCATCACTGTCCACCATTGGGTTTGAGTCCCAACAGCTCAGTGCAGCTACGACAGGAATCCTAAAACATTTGATCCAGAGAAAAGAAAAGATATGAACTCAAAGACACAAGACGAGGTAAGAAGGTAATAAAGAGAGTTCAGTAACTACACATCCCATAAACCGTTGTGAATGATCCATTCCAACCACTTGTACAAATACACTGTGGTAATATATTGTAGTTTGCGTCTTGTATGTTTGTATTTAATGTGAGGTGCAGTAACTGAACCATCCGGCCGCAGCAACAGGATTTCCATGGTAACTGGAGCTACACCAAAAAAAAGAGATGTCTCTATTCTATCTGAGGATTGTGGGTAGTGTAGTACTTCCCTATTCCTTTTAAATGCAGTTGTTGTCATACAGATTGAATCGGAGAATATACCATTGTTCTGTGAGTCTACTGCACCGTGGATGGTTTACTTGAGGTACCGCTCGGTGCTTCTACGGATTCTGTTGGTTTTTATCGATGTCTCTCGGCCGAGAGGAGGATGTGACGTGAGAACTTTAAAAGCAGATGCAGGGACGAGCCGCTCGTTTCACGTGAGAAAATACGATGATGAAAAAACTATTTTTTAAATCTTCTCCTCAAACACATTTTAGCTTTGCTCAATACGTGTGTTTTTAAAAGGACTTTTCTCAGCTCCATCACGGTCTTCTGTGTGTCCATTGGAACGCGTCCTAAAAATAAAATGTGTTATTATTATTCATTTGAAAACAGGGTGGGCGGCCGTTGATAATTCATGAAGCTGAATGAAGTCAGTGGAGTGTTTCAATCATTCGTACGAGAGACAAAATGAAAACAAAGCCAGTGGGTGTTATTTGATTTCCACAGGCCGAGTATAAATGTCATGTGTGGTTAAGTGAGACGTATTGGATCCAAACAAGAAAAAGTCCAGGTCTGAGGGAAAGGTTTCCACCCTGAGAGACGGACGAGGGGAGCGGGAGAAGGAGTCGGGCTTGTTTCATTTCCAGGAACAGCAGATTAGCCGCAGCAGAGCAGATGATGATCTGTTTTCTACTAAATATTGATTTCTTCGGCCAACAAACATAAATCAGAGTCTCGCTCACTTCGCTTCTGATTCACATTTGTGTAAACAAACTAATCCTGTCTGAGGTCGTCGGATCCTTCTGGTCAACATTTCAGGAGCTCTGGACCCGCAGATGGGAAGTAGATGTGTATTTAGAGCCTAATTACAACCACTGCTACAGGC
This sequence comes from Paralichthys olivaceus, assembly GCF_024713975.1. Lineage (NCBI taxonomy): Eukaryota > Metazoa > Chordata > Actinopteri > Pleuronectiformes > Paralichthyidae > Paralichthys > Paralichthys olivaceus. The sequence continues at coordinate 939,457 of NC_091108.1, read as the reverse complement.
CTGATTTATTTAAAGGTTCATTCTGTGAGAAAAAAAAAAACGCCCATTTTATCAGCTTACATCCGCGGTGCTGCAGCGGGAGAGTGTCCCAGCCACACTAACTGAGACACTGCAGATTCACTGTTTGTCCAATTTAGATTTCCAAATGAAATTTACTGATGATAAAGCACTAAACAAACAAAAAACCCCGGAACAGCTGATCTGTTTTTGTGCAGGCTGCTGACGACAGTAATGAAGAAATCGTCAGCTCTGCACTGAAACGGCTCCAGGATGTTTTTTCAGTCCAGTTCAGATATAAAAAGATATATATAAGATAAATATCCAGGTTTGAAAGGAAACTTAATTGAAGACATTTAAATGACTCATCTGCTGATCACGAGGGAAACCTGAGACCCAGCGAAGCTGCAGCAGAGCCACCGTGTTCATGATGGAGACATTTCAATGGAGGAATTTGTGACACATCAGAAATATGTGTTTGGTTTAAGAGTAAAAGTGTTTTGGTTTAAAAAATATGATATATATTTAGCATGAATTAAAATCAACGCAAGGACACAGGATTAGATAAAAGTACTAAATGTAGATGATCAAAGATTCATGCTAGAAATTTAGTGTCTGTGTGTAAAAATCAAGTCAGATCTCAAACTTCAGCTGAAGCGTTATCGTCAGGTTTTCTGAGACCAGGACAAATGTGATGACTAACGTAGGAGGACGCCTTCTCTGCAGAGAATAACACGGTGAGCAGCGCTGCTCGAAGCGAAGTGAGGGGACGTTCAGCGGTGGACGCCGTCACTCAGACTCTCAACTCATTACGGAGCAAAGAAGCCTGGAGTCCACCTGACAGAGCTGGAAATCACTTGGCCCTGACCTTGGCCGGTCAGGACGGTGACGCTCTGAGGCCTGCTCATTAAACAGCTCCCTGGAAAACCGTGGACATGCAGCACTGCTCCAGCAGAGTGCAGACGGATGACGCACACGGACTCCAAGGAAATGATCAGAGATATTAAAAGTAGAGAGAGATACAGAGATATTAAAAGCAGGATGAGCAAGGTGTTTTTCATGGAGCCAGAGACGAGGCGACGAAGATGTAATCATAAAGTTCAGACGCGATAAAAAACCTAATTAAATGAGTAATTGGTGCAGGTCGGTTTTATGTTTTCACGGAAAGCACAGAGGTGGACACCCTCTGTTTAAAGGAGACACATTCTGTTCATCTTCTGAATTCATCGACAGATTGATGAGCATCAGCTTCACAGTCTAATTATCAGTGTTCATGAAATTATCTATTTATTTTCTATTCCAAACCACAATCTGCTCTGATTAGTCTTGTGATTAATTTCACTGGGCGTCGGCAGCAGTGACACGTACGGCGCAAGCTGCCGCCGTCAGACACGACATCCTCGTCGCCCGGTGGCAGGAAAACACCTTCCTGCTGTCGTGATTGAACGTGGATGAGGTTTTTCTGCTGTGACAGAAACAAACACACCGCTCATCTCGGTCGAGGTGTCCCTGAGACATCGGAAGACGGACAGAAAACACAACGTCTCCTGCTGAGTCCCATCAATTATTTCACAATCAATTAACCGATTAGATTTTTTCCAGCCTGCATCATGTGATGAGAAGTGTTTCGTGGTTGTTTTTGTGCAGAGACATCACAGGCAGCACATTAATGAGGTGCTGTATCACTGCCCCCCCCCCCCCCCACCACCACCAACACCACCACCCCGAGCATTGGATGACATGCATTGTGCGTCTCCATAGCAACAGCTGCTCACTCCACTCTCACTGGAGCATCCTCTCCGTCTCAAAATCACCTCCCTCCCGTCGGAGTCTGTCGGGGATCACCAGTAGTACCTCCTCGTCTGTGTTTCTATGGCGATGCTCCATGCCAGCCGCGCTGCCGGGGTGAGCGGGTTCGAGGTGACGTGATTGGCGGGTTCGAGGGAGCGTTTCCTCCGAGGCTTGGAGCAGAGAATCGTCTCTGACCGTAACCCGCCTTCACCTGAGCTCAATATTCAGTTATTCAACTAATGATCAATTCCTCATCTTATAATCACAATTATCAAATATTGATTTGAACTGAGGCAAAATGAGGTGAGCCCCCCCCCCCTTTTTTCTAATCCTCATTAAAAAAACTGAGCTGATGTTTTTATCCAACGTGTGAAGGTTCAGACGCAGGATCAGACATTGTCCTTTTGTTTTGTCCACGTTTGCATCCTGAGGGCGAGATGCTTCGTTTTCCCACACCGACGGAGCGCTCTCGCCCGGGGTCATCCAGGGAATTCGACAAATTCCTTCAGCTGCGAAGGAGCAAAAACGCCACTGGAGCCATTTTCTGTTCTCATTTTCTGTTCTCAGATGAAAATGCCAATTTATCACAACACAACATCTCCTTCTATTCATCCTCAGAGAGAGAGAACTTATTAAAAGGAGCTTGTTTGTGTCCTGAAGCTGTGATGGTGCATCGGGAAGCTGTTGTATAGATCCTGTAGAGAACAGAGGTTTCTACATATCTGTATTTAAATGAGATTCCTGAGAACTCGTAAAGGAAAAAGAAAAAGCTTTCAAACACACCCAAAGTTTCTCAAGATCGAAACTCTGGACTGAACATTAACATGGACGACATGACAGCTCCCGATAGTGAAGCCAAATCGTCTCCACTTTATCGTGTTACCCAGAAATCTCAGATACAAACACGCGATTTTAAACAAACCAGTTGAAGTAAATCTCACACACCGGACCAGCGTCTTCATTTGAATCCGATCTCAGGTCCAGGCTGAAGCGTCAGTGCCGGGCCGCTTCTAACCAGATGGATTCTGGGTGAAATCACACATAAATAAACCCAACTGTTCCCGCCGTGCTGAGACCTCGGCTGACGACCCAGAGATGTCACCGTCTCGCTCAGATTAATGCCTCCACATCGAGTCTGTGAAAAAGCTATTTCTGCTGCTTTTAACAGTTTATTTCCCATGATACCCACTCGCATATATATCACCCCCGCCCAGCCACGGGGGAGGGGGGGGTTGGATGTTAGTGTGTGTTTGGATATGAGTGTGAGGAGGTTTCCTCTCCTGGTGATTGGAAATATATTTCTGTTCAGGCAGGTGGAGAAAGAAAGAAGAAGAAAATCCTGAATATGATTTAGATTTGATCATCCTCTTCAGAGGTCACGTGACGCAGAGATAAACGTCCCAAAACATCCTGGAGGTCCTGGATTTTAATTTGTGGAGGAGGAGGAGGTGACACGGAGCCTGATCATGTGAAGCAGACACTCGGGGAGCGAAGCCTTCAACCTGCTGTGAGCAGGCACCGTCACGATGGAGCACACTGTCGTCTTCTCGCCACAGCTCAGGTCGTTCACGCTGACAGTCAACGAACGGCGTCCTCAGCTCTTCCCCCGTGAAGCTGCTGCTGTTCGATTTCTGGGTCGTGATCATCCTCAACATGAAGGTTGATCCTCGTGGTGGTTCCAAACACAGGTCCAGATGTTGAACATGTGACGTCAGACAGAATCAATTAAATACATTTTAGAAATAAAGATGACAGACCGACGTTCAGAGACAGAAGGACGAGACCTCACATGACCTCATCCTTCAAATGTCCTCTCGTCCTTTTCGCTCAACAAACAACAAATTCAATCATCTGCAACCATCGATCTCTGAAACACAACCAAACACTTGAGCCTTTGAAGGATGACAGCGGGCAAATATTTCCTGTGAGCGATCTGAAAAACAAATCAGCTGCTTTTAAAGACGTCCACAGGATTTTCCAGCAGAATGCCAATAAGTCCTGTACGACGCGGTGCCAACAAACCCTGTGTCCAGTTTACAGCATCGATTCCACACTGCTGCCGACGTCTGGTTTGAAACTGACTGACGGAGGAATCACGTTTGTTATTTATGTTCGATGTGGGAAACGAGCTGGAAAGATTTGAACACATGAAAAAAGTGTAATATTACAGTTGTATATGTGAAAACAGAAAACAGACCGCCTCACTGCAGAGTTGGATTTACTCTGCGACCCCAAAGTTAGAAGAATACAGACGTGCTCATGTCATTCAGAACATACGAACACGCTGACATGTGACACGCTGAGTGAAGACTTCACACGTTCTTCAAAATCGTTTAGATCAGACGACGCGTTCATCTCATTTAATCTGGTTTCATTTTTACTCAGGACCGTTTCTCCGTCTGTGGAACCTGTGAGGAACATCCTGTTTCACTAACTCCTCCCCCCGGAGGAAACGAAGCACGTTGTTTACGTCTGAAGCTCACGCTGACTTCAGAGTCACTGTGGCTAATTCAAGCTCTTTTGATTCCTCATGGAAATGAAAGCAGCTCCGCTCTGACTCCGAACGATGAGCGACCTCATGTTTATGAACCGTTTCTTTCACCCTGTGTGTTATTAAGGTTTTTACAGAATCTCAAAGTCTGCATGTTGAAGGCTGCTCTGACACGCCCCCTAGCAAAACCAGGTGATGGATGATTTATGTTCTCGTACTGTTCGGTCCCATCGCCGGACGGATCTGGAACAAAACAAAGGCCGAGCTGCTGGTTCAAATCCCTGGTAAACAACCTTTGACAGACACCGTCAGTGTCACCTCCGTTGTTGCCTCCGCTGTGAGACGACCCACAGGAGGCGGCGGCTCTATTTTCAGCCCTCCGCGTTCAAAAGGCCAATTAGACGTCATGTGTGTCCTCAGGGTGCAGTTTGTCTCCTGTAAAAGGTTCCTCGGTTGAATCAATGTTTTCTGCGTTGAGGCAGGAAGTCATTATGGATCAACAGTAAACCGGCAGTGAACGGTACCTGAGAGCTGGTTAAGTCGAACGACAGTAACCCGAACAGCTGATGACGAGAACACTCTCAGAACACTGAAGCACCTGCTGCACATCGTGTTCTGTCTGCCCCCTGGTGGTCAAATTAACACAGTCTTAAATAAGTTGTATGTATGCGTTTTAGGTATTGACACATAGCTAACATTAGCGTTAACATACATCACCAGACATCCCAACATGTCTGAGATTTCCAGCCGTCTTGTCACCTCCACAGGTCATTCTAGAGTTTTTGACATCAGACAGACTTCAGGGCCTCGCAGGAGAATCACAGAGCGTCGGCGTCGAGGACCAGGAGACTGTCCCGTTAGCGTCGCTACAGGTGTCTCAGAAAGAAAGTCCCTAATTGCACCGTGTGTGGTCACGATGTTTGAAGTCGTCTAAAAATTCTTCAAAGAGAATTTTTAACAGTGTTTGACGACAGCAGTGCAAAGTCATCTCCTCCTCCTCCTCCTCCTCCTCCTCCTCCTCCTCTCGTCAGCTTAAAACTCAAATGTCATTTATACAACCTGGAACCAGGTCACTGACGAAAGTGAAGTCAGGTCAGCGTACGGCAGCAGCGACGACAACAAAAGCTTTGAACTGACAAATGACATCACTTATTTAAAATGAACACAAGCTGTAGGAGACGACGTCACCACATTTTGTCTTATTCATTATTTTTCGTTGTCACCCAAACTTCTCGGTCTTTGTTCCCTGAGGGAGAATCAAACCGAGACGTTTCCATTTCCATTGCAGCTGCATTAAGTTCTTATAAACGACTAAATGCTTCAATCTAGGCCAGAACCACTGAGCGCTGCTTTCAAGATGAGACGTGTGCTCCATTAAATACACAGATCCCACAGCTGTTGCCTCAGATCAGACACGACCGACTGAACATCACTTCTTAATGCACAAGTCTTGTCCGGGACAGAGAGCGTCAGCGGTGACGAAGCAGAAAGATCCGGACGGATCTCGCAGCAGGACGGAGGACGAACCAATGAGGACGGAGGAGGAGAACGCTTTTAAATCATCACACAGAAACACAACATTCAACAAAGATCCAGATCCTGTGGTTTATCACCGCATCACTTTACTGTCGGCCTCAAACTGTCGTAAAAGAATTATGCAAATCATTTTTAATTCTCTTTTCGTGAACGAGGGTCACGATTAAGTGTTTGAGGTGCCAGACGAGTTCAGGGAGGAGACGTGTCTCTCAGTGGGCTCGGTCAACGTCTCTTAACTGCAGAACGAGAGGGAATCACCATGTGACCCTGTGTCTTCCCTGCACAGCCGCATGAACCGGGGGAGACAGAGTGTGTGTGTGTGTGTGTGTGTGTGTGTGTGTGTGTGTGTGTGTGTGTGTGTGTGTGTGTGTGTGTGTGTGTGTGTGTGTGTGTGTGTGTGTGTGTGTGTGTGTGGATGTTGTAGTGATCAGGGTGAACGGAGGGGGTGTGTTTTTATGATCGTCGGGGCGGAGTCATGAATCACAGCAGCTCCACAAATCGTGGTCTAACCTCGACGGAGGATCTGAACTCTCTCACCCAAACTTCCCGACTTTGCTTCTTTGAAGCTGCAGGTGAAGTCAGAGCTCTGATGTCGGATCATGACGTCACCAGTAGAAGGTCGTACAACCGAGAAACCATCGCAAAACACTTTACAATGTTTGAGATCAAAAGTGCCCCTGGCTTTGATTGGGGGCGTGTCACACTAACAGTGGGTGTGCATTATGCAAATGTGAGATGTCACATGATGGCGAAGTGTTTCAGGAGCTTCAGTGTTCTCTGTGCCTCCTCTCTGATCCTTCTCGTCCTTCACGGAACCTTTTACAGCTTCTAAAACAAAAGCGAGAACGAGAACGATGGCGCCTCGACATTCTCACGCTATCAATCCCTTAAAAACTCCAGGTAGAAACAGCAAAGAGCAGCCGCTTCATTTCCCAGAGGCTCCGTGAATGAATGAACACAGAAGCTTGTTGTTTGCTGATATTTCACATGCACCGATTTACAGCAGTTCGTAATTAAGAAAACTATTTTTAAGGATTATGTTTTGTCTTGAGTTTCTGCAGCGAGAGAAAAAAATAATCCCTAAGAATCAATTCAAAGAGTGAAATGATTCCTCTGATCTCCAGAATAGAAAACGTGCAGATTATCTCCACATGTGATGGTTTTGTGCTGAATGAGCTAAAAGCTATAAAACGTTGGCTGCGTGACGTCGGGACGCTCTGCTCCAGAATGGAAATGAGTTCTGCATGATGTTTTAAAACACAGGCTCTGCGTGCACACTCACACAAAGAGTTCCTCTCTGACCTTCTGCTTAAAGTCGTTCGTCCTCCCAGCCCACCGCCTGTTGCCGCGTCGTACTCAGCTCACACTCCTGATGCTCCTGTTCCCACAGAGGGTCGGTATTTACGCAGCGACGGACCTGAGGAGCGTCGTACTCCGGTTTCCAGAGGTTGAGAGTTTCTAATTTCAGACATTTGGCTGCAACAACGAAGCAGTGAGTCACTTTCACTCTGATGAAGGTTTAGAAACACACGTCACTAACGTGTTAAAAAAACATTCCCACCTATTTCTCTTCTCTTTTAACCGGAAGTATGAAAGTCATGATCTTTGTTCTGTGGACATGGTGAGATGAGTTGTTCACAAAGACTGAATTAGGAAAGAGAGATTTTAGGTTTTCGGTGCCTAATCTGTAGAGTTTGTGTTCAAGAGTTTTATATGATCAAGGTTTAAGTCATCGGTTTGTGTATAACTATATCTATATATATATATATATACACAGATACATATATATATATATATATATATATATATGTTTAATCTAAATGGGAATGGGACAAGCAGATACATCAGAGCCCGACTGACTTTAAGAAAACATTTCTGACACTAATATTCATATTGGCCCATATATTCATTTAACTTTACAGTTTAACCATAAACTTCACAATAAGTTGTTTAAAAATGTGTTTTGTAAAATGTCTGAAGTAGTAGAAGTATGTTCTGCATTGTTTTGTTTCATTAAATCATAGTCACGATGGCCGGGTGTGTTCTTCCTTGAAGTTGAAAGACTTTTGGTTTTGACAGTAAAACGACAGCTTGTTAGATTTCGACAGAGACGACCTACGTGACTGTTGGTCGGAGATAAGACGTGAACGGAAGGAGCTGAAGTCAAACAGTGGGTCGGAGGTCAGAGGTCAGAGGATTTGGGTTCAGCCTCCATCTTGTGTCCCTGACGCACTTTTCTCTCCACCTCCTGATGTGGGAACGAAGCACCACTGCGTCTGGCATTTTAGTTTCCATGGTGACTGCAACACGGCAGAAATAAATAAATAAGGACGTCTTGCCCGTAGCCCCCCCACCCCCCCCCCCCCTCCTGCAGTCAGCACAGCCCTGCTCAGTGAACGGGAGTAAATATGGTAATTAGAGCCTTTATTTGACTGGAAGCCGACAGGCTGCACTTATCGCTTTTGATTCTGTGCATCACAGCGACGCTGTCGACATCTGTGTGTCTGCATTTCATTTGAGGAGAGAAAAATAACTGCTGCTCCTCTCGAAGAGCGACTGATCAGTGTCCTGCTGTAGGTTTTTGTGTCCTGTGGTGATCTCAACACTCGACTCTGCTCTTTAGTCTTCGAGGATTTAAACATCAGCTCTCCCTCCGCACGCTGCAGACCGACGCCTCAGCTGAGAGGCAGAGTGAGAGCACGAGCCCTGGCTGTGCTGCAGAGGAGCATCAACCACTGACAACAGATTCACACAAAGCATCAACAACAACAAGAGGAAAACTGCTGCAGCATCTGAGTTCAGACTGAACGTCAACCAGACGTGTTGCTGGTTAGATCCAGTTCCTCAGAACAAGCTTCATGTGTTGGTTCATAGTTTTATTGGATCTGTTTTGGTTTCACGTTGTAATTTAAGGACTAAAGAATTTTGTCTGACAAACGAACGTCCAGTCGTCATCACCGAAACAGAACCATGGTTCAGTCCGATCCAGACCTCCTCTTCTGGTCGGACTCAACACTTATTTCTCTAACAAAGTTCCAGGGAAAGATTCATAAAATGTGTTGCTAAATAAACAGTTGGGACAACTTCACTTATCTGGAGACAACAAAAATAAACTCAACTCGACAAACTGGATAAAACTTTCTTGTTTGTTTTAGTTCAATCCAGAAAACTGAAACTCAGAGAACGTCTGCTGCATCTTTAACTTCATCGCTTCACTTCACAGAAGAAAATAAAATAAAATAAAGAGCCGCCGCTGCAGCTCTCAAGGTCGTTCACGGGTCCAAACGAAGCTGGAGGAGCATAAAGCTCCGAGCAGCGCTGAGCTCCAGCTCCCAGGTCAGACTGAACCTCGGTGCAGAGGGAGTCTGGGACCCGTCGTGACAGCAGGAGGCTTTTAAAGCTGTCACAGACTGAGCCTCTATCTTTTATTTAGAGTGTTGTTATTCTATCCAGCTGCAGGTTCATTTAAAACACCTCCTCTCAGACTTTAGCTCATCTTCTCTCCAACACTCTGAAGTCCAGAAAATAAAACATGATTGTTCATCCACATACGAACAGAGAAATAAAAATCCTTCCTTTCTATTCTGTGTTATCTTCAGTGTTTCTTTCCTTTAGTGTGTAATGAAGGTTTTTTTGTGAATGTAAAAGTTCGGCCAAGTTAAAAAGTTTGTGTTAAAGTGAAGAAAACGCTGCAACAACTCGTCACACGACATCGTGAAGAGAGCGGCTACCGAGTCTGACACGCCCCCTAACAAAGGAGGGGGGGGTCTTAACGAGACAGGAGCTAAAGAGTTTGAGACAGAGGCTGAAGAGAGGAGCTGCAGCATGAAAACCTACAAGAGAATAATGCAGGAATGAAACCAGCGAATGAAACACAAACAGATTTTACATTCTCAGAGTAAATGCAGCCGAGTGACAGCAGGAAGATGAAGAGCGAGTGGATCCGTCATCCTGAGTCACTCTGGGAAATAAAACAAAACACACACACTGACGACAGGCAGAGCAGATATGTACGTGAAATATAGAGAGCTGAGTTTCCACTGGGGGGGGGATCAGAGTTTAATTCCACGACAGCGTCTCCACGGAGACACGTTCAACTAGAAGAGTCTGTCCTCACAGCGGCATCGGATCTGCAAATCTGCATCATTTGAACGTTGACGATAAAATGTAAAAGGCCGCTGCAAAAAAGAACCAAGCTACATTCAAGAGATGTTAAAACAGAGGAGTTTGTCCTTCATGAAGAAAACCCCCAACACAGCGGACAATCAGGTACAAGAGCGACTGACCCTGTGTCTTTGCTAACAGATACAACGTGATTTGTGTTTTCAGGCTTGTTGTTGTGGACGCTGGTGCGGACAGAGCAGGTTTCATCGTGGCGGTCGTAGACCTGGTAAACCCCAGTTTGATTCAGAGTCCGACTCTTTGCTGTGCATCGTTAAGACGTTGTTTTATTTCACTGCAGCAAAAAGTCCAACAGATTAATAGTAAATTTATCTAAATGATGTTTGTTCACAGCAGCCGGTGATGCACGACTGGTCCGCACTAATAACAACAATGAAGCTGGAGTTTGTGTCTCGCTGCCGTTATTTACATCATGCAACAGCTTTAATTCTCCAACGAGTCCTGAGCAGCTGAAGAAGACAAACAAGTCTGGAATATTTTATCACCTGAACGCTCTGTTTTCAGTAGAAGGACGCTCTGAGATATTCATGGTCTCATCTAAAAAAAATAACCTGCAAGCTTCCAGTTGTTCAGCTCAAGGAATTCACAGTAACAGTGTGTTTAACTCTCGGAGTCTCTGCAGCGCAGACACAGCTGCTGCTGGTTAAGGTAATGAGGGGGAAGGTTCACGGAGGTGTGCCAACAAACAGCATCCACAGTAATAACAGTGATGATAATAATTAGATACTGACGACTGCCTGCAGCTGCCGTGTGGCTTCACACGCAGTCAGCGAGGGGAACGAACTTTATTTAAAAAGACAAATCTTCTCTCTCGTGAGGATTCTCTGTGTCAGATTGTTGTTCAGCTTCATCCTGCATCAGTTTTCGTGCAGTGTACAGGGGGAGAGAGGAGCGACCACATGCTCCTGATGGCTGGATGAAGTTCTGAAAAGTCCGACATTTTGGTCAGTTTAATAACGTCATGAGGGTTAGATACCAAACTAGGGGTCTGACCGAATTATGTGACGTCGCTCTCATGGCTGGGATCCATCTATAGTCTGGATATGACAGTGAACATGTTTCGTGTGCTTGTGTTTCAGAGCGTCACAAGACGACACCACAATTTTAATTTGCAAAAAAGGTCCAGGGATTTTAAGAGGAGTATGGTAGGAATTGTATGGAAGGAATATAAAGCAGCTGCTGCAGCTGCGGCACTGAGGCGAAGGAAGAAACGGACAACGTGCATCCAACAGGCATTTGTTAACTGCAAGAAGTTCAACAGAGACGATGGAAAGTCTGAAGCAAACAAGAGCAACATCACATTTATAGTCCTGGCAGAGCAGCCGTCTCCCGTGGTGGAAGATCGAGGGCTTCACCGGCGAGAAGCACATTTGTAAGAGTTTCACTCAGACGTGTCCCCACCTGCCCTGTGGTCGGGTCAGAGCTGTGGAGTAATAAAACACTAAATCCTCCATCATCACCAGTTCTCTTTCTAATGTGAGAAGCAGGTCATTCCTTGTTATTTGTGGGTTTAAGAATCTCCTGGACTTTGACGTGAACCTGCCATCTTCAGAATTTAACGGCACTTTTATAAGGACGTCCTGATTTTGGACATCGTGTATGTTTTGGCTTCACTTTTGGAAGCTGTCACGTCGTCCATCTTTATTAACGGTCATTGTGTTTACGCAAATGTAAAGTGCCTGATTAATCACCACGAGACACACAACGAGGACACGGTTCGATTCCCTCAGAATAATGCGGCTGGAGCACAAAGAGCTGATGTGGTCGATCCTCTGATGATTATAAAGTGATGGTTGGTTTCTGTGCATTAATGATGAATATTCTCTCACAGCTGCAGTTTTACTGTCCACTGATGAAGAGACACTCAACATATTCAAACCAGACGGAGTCCCGGCTCAAACTGGACACGATCTCCTGGGATGAGGACGTGCTGAGGAACCGTGTGTCGCTATGGACACAGGTCAGATGAGGTGGACGCCTGCGTGGGCCGGAGACGCTGCTGAAGTCTGGACCTCAGGAGACTCTGAAACCACAGACTGCACAGAAATAGCAGCTGCAAGGAATTCTGGGCCATTTGTCTGAGCCTGGCTGAAAATGTGATATTTGAATGACTCATCAAACTGAGTCCACTTCATGAACCTATAACCACGAGTTTACTGTGCAGGGCGACCACAGCCGGTCAATAAAGACGGACGACATGACGGCTCCCAGAAGTGAAGCCAAAGTTTCTGGATCGAACCATCGTCTCTTTCAATTCTCTCTCTCCTGCTGGCTCCACCCCTACGAGTACGTGTTGGTTTAAAAACACAAGCCCGACATCAGTTCTAATCCCCGTCCACACTTTCGCAGCTGGAAACCCATTTAACGTGAGCGCTCACCTACACTGGGCAGGAGAGTGTGAACAGGAAATGTTGCAGGTTGCTTGAATAATAAACCGAACAGCAGCTGTCAGCGAAGACAACAGGGTCAGAAACACTTTGACTCTTCATGTTGTTTCTCCTCTGGGAGCTGAGGCTGGGTGTTTTCTTCATGACGGGGTCATGTGACAGGAGCCTGACCAATCAGAGAACACTAGAACCCAGAGTTGAGCCTCAGACTCCACATCTGGTCCTTCCTGGAAACCTTTGGCCCTTTTCCTCCAGAGTCCAGATCTGCCTCCCTGGACTCTCTGCTTCCACATATTATTACGACACTCAGAGATAATCAAAGACTCCACTGCTCCAATATGTTAAACAAGGTCTGTGTCTGTTTGAAGCAGCATTTAAAATGAAAAGCCGACTGGTCAGGATTCAGATGATGATGTCCGATCGCTCTGCTGTCGTCAAACCTTTTTTTTTCTTCTTCTGAGGCCAGATCAGCTTAACGAAGCTGTGGACGGACACTTTGTGCTGCTCCGCTCTCACTCATGTAATTAACCATTCGGTCATTCTCCAAAGACTAATTACTCAACTTGGCTCGAAGCTCTGACCGGAGAAGAACTGGAAGGTGTTCAGGTGTGTGAGTGACCTGCGCTGCTGCCGCCGGCCTCTGGAGGTCATCGAGGGACAGTTTCACTTTCTTTAAAGGAGACGTGAAGCTTTTTCAGTGCCTCTTTCCTCGAGTGTGTTATGAAGACATTTTCTGTGAATGTAAAAGTTCTGCACAGATAAAAGGTCGGTGATGAACGGAGCTCCTGAAACACCTCGTCAGACGTCCAGAACATACTTATGTCATCATGATGTCATGGGACATTAGCATGACGCTGACAAAACCAGGTAAACTTTATTATAAATAACTATTAATAAACAACAAACTTTAAGAAAATAAACTAGTTTGAGTTTATTCTATAAATGATGCTAAATTAAATTAGATTTCATATCAGAAAATATAAATAATAATAATGTAATAATCTTATCCAGTGTCTGCTGCTGCTCACATACTATTTTATGTTAGTGAGCATTTTTAGATGGTGTTGCCTAGCAACTGAGACTCTTTGTTGTATATGGCTGTGTCATCGTGCTGTTGCAAATCTGCACACACACACACACACACACACACACACACACACACACACTCTGCCTTATCTTAACAAGCAGCACACACCAACATGATAAATATAGACGGCCATTGATGGAGTCAGCATACTCGTGTTGTCTCGGGGGAAGCGGAGGGTGGCAGCTCTGTGTTTTATGTATGAACGGCTGTGACCACACGTATGACGACTTCAGCCGCCACACGGTTCACTGTGAAGAGAAAAACCCTCCGAACACAAAGAATGAGCCTCGTGAGCCGAACCTCAGAGAACGAGAGCAAAACAGACTCCCTGCCTGCCCATCCAGAGGGGTTGCCGTGGCAACGCGTCACATGGTTATCCTTGGTAACCGGTGCAACTGGTCCATGTGTAAGTGGGGAGCCTGAAAGGGAGGAGAGGGGGCTGAGGTGCAGTGGACGTGGAGGTTAACGGAAGATAAAGGTAACGACACGTGATGTGGTAAATTCTTTTTTTCTTTTTTGTTAGAACCAGAGACCTGCTGAACGAAGAATTTGAAAAGTAGAAAATGAAAATACTGGTTGTAAATGTGAAAACACAATTTTAGAAATGATGCTGTTTGAAATAAAGTGTCATCAAGTCTTTTATTCATCGTAGCAGATTCTCAGGTCGGCACTTCTCCTCCTGGAGTTTCTGTGTTTACCTTGCGACGGCTTGAACCGCTCACTTCGTTGCTTCTCACCTCTGACAGAAATATAAAAGATAATAATAAATTCTGAATCTGCTCCTTAGTCTGCATCGTGTTCTTCAATGGAAATCAATGAAACAGTTTCTGTGAAATCCTGCTGACAAACAAACCAACCGACACACGGTTGACGGAGGATGAAAGTATCAAGTGACTGTGTTTGTTGTCAGTGACTTTTAGTCAAACGTTCACTGACTGGATCTGTGTGAGCGTCAGAGCTGCTGTCGTGGTCGCGTGTCGTCAGGTTTGTGTCACGTGACGGCGATCAGGTTCTGTCTCAGCTCAGGGTTTTTATCTCATCCGTTAAATTTGTGAATTTACAGTTTTCTGCTGCTTCTCGTAAATCTCTTTTATAAGCGTCTCTGCACCAGAGCATTCTGGGAGCTCATGTGTTTGTCTTTATGTTCTAACGACAGGACGATTAAAAACTCTTCACATGTTTTTATGTCACTGGAGGGAGGGTTAAAATCCAGCCTGAACCAAACAGCTGTTTATTGTGAAGGAGTTTTTCTGCTGAGTCAGTGAAAACACACGTGCTTTTATTTCACAGAAACACGGTTTAACTGCCAAATGAATATCTTGGAATCATAATTTATATATTTTCATGAAGTCTGTGTGAATATCAGAACTACATTTCTTGACCTGTCACCAACAAAGCAAAGGTCACGTCAGGTCACGAAGGACAGATATTGTAACAAGGTCGTTCAGGGTGGCAGGAACATTCATGTTGTAAAGTCAGCTAGCCAACTACGCTAACGACAGATCAACCGCCAACTACGCTAACGACAGATCAACTAGCCAACTACGCTAACGACAGATCAACCGCCAACTATGCTAACGACAGATCAACTAGCCAACTACGCTAACGACAGATCAACTAGCCAACTACGCTAACGACAGATCAACTAGCCAACTACGCTAACGACAGATCAGGGGTTTTCAGTATCGTTAGGTTCAGCACTTCTAAGTTTAGACATTTGTTTTTCTATCTCAGGATAAACAGCTCGGGACAGTTCAACCCTAAAATGTACGTAGATGTTTATTTTGTTAATGTGACATTAAAACTAACTTAATTTATATATATATATATATATATATATATATATATATATATATATATCAAGATTTATATGTTTGATCCAAGAACAGTCGAATAATTGAATTTATAGCTAAAGACACATTGAAGTGTCTGATATCTTTGAGTGTGTGAAGATAGTATTACTATGATATATATTTATATGTAATAATATTATTCTATATAAACTGTGTGGAAGTGATGAAATCAAATGATAATTAATGATGAATTAATAATGAATGTTCACGTGAAATGTGTTTTCTTCTCTTTCTTCATCATTAATCATCTGGGACTATTAAAGACTCTGTTATTATTTGTCTTTTATTTGATTCCTGGCTCGACCTCAATGGACTGAAGGGAGGAGGAGGAGGAGGAGGAGGAGAGGAGGAGGAGGAAGAGGGGAGGAGAGGAGAGGAGGAGAGGAGGAGAGGAGGAGGAGAGGAGAGGAGGAGGACAGGACGAGGAGAGGAGGAGGAGGAAGAGGAGGAGGGTGGACAGGAGTGACTCAAAGAGGTGAGGCCTATGATCCATTATTCACTTGCCTGGGCCGTCGGTAAAATGTCAGAAGGTTCTGCACTACAACACGACACACACACACTCACACACACACACACACACACACACACACACACACACACACACTCACACTCACACTCACACACTCACACTCACACACACACACACACACACACACACACACACACACACACACACTCACACACACACTCACACTCACACTCACACACACACTCACACTCACACTCACACACTCACACACACACACACACACACACACACACACACTGGTTGCAGCTTCTCTGGGGAAATGTTTTGCAGTTGGGACGTTGGGTTCCGTTGGGCCTCGGCGGAGGAGTGAGCTCTGAGACTCTAGTTTCTTATATGATCACAAACTTTCCTGTGAGGAGCCTTTTCCAGTACTTTTCCAGATTAAAGAGTTCAAACAAATATTGAGCAGATTAATTGATGATGAAAATGATTATAAGTGCTGCGCTCCTTCACCTCAGTTCAAACAAACAGTGTCAATGAGTGTGTGAAATATTATTCGAATTCAATTTTATCTTCATGGTGTCAAATCCTAACTATCTCTGGGCTCTTTACGTAAAAGGTCGAGACCTTACTATTGGACACTAACAGAAAAATAAAAGAATCAGATGAGATCTCTGCTGCACCAACAGGAAGTGATGCTTTTTAACGTGATTAGTTCATGATGTCAGAACTCGGTCCTGCTCACACTTTAAAAAACACAGACGAGGGTCAGACGACGTCGTGTTCAACCATGTTTTTCTGAATCCTTTCCCCTGCAACACGACACCAGGTCTGACATTTTACAGGAGTCAGATTACACCTGAAAGTCAGATGTAATCCGATTACTACAGAGCGTGCAGAGGGGCTGGAGGCACCTCGCTGTTTAACCAGTCGGGGGGCGACGGCGTTTCACTTCAGGTCCACGTGCTGTTTTTTAGGAGCTCTCGTGTCTTCAATGCTCTTCTGTTCTGCAGATTCCATTATGCGTCGTCTGCACGTCCCCAAGCCCAAATGTTTTCCAGATAAAATTATCCCTTAAAAGCAACGGAGCGGGAGGAGTCTTCAGCCTCGTCCTCAGCTCCTCATCCATCATCTACCAGACGGCAGCAGGAGACAGGCTTATTTTCTAAAGGTTGTATTGTGTCACATTTTAAGAAGCTTCTTGCCTCAAATCAAATCTATTTTTCTGTCAATATATCAGGTTTATTTTTATCAGTAATTTTTTGCATCTTCCAGGATTTTTTACTCTTAAATTTACAGTTTTACAGATAAACTCTAAACTTGAAATTGTCTCTAAACACCTGAATTCTTTTGTCTGTGTGATGTTTTGTTTTTTTAACTGTCTCTTAAAGGTCATTTCAAACAGAAACGATTATAAAAGTCTGATTCACTGATTCCTGTGTTCACTATGAATGAATTCCTCATTTATATTCAGAGATCAGTTCTATTGACAACGTTACAACAATAATCTGATTATTATCAGACATTACTTTGACTATGATGTTTACATGAGATTCTCAGAAAACATTTCATTTTCCTGTGTACGTGTTTCAGAGTCGGATCGAGGCTTCACTCAAACCTTTGATTCCAGCAAACAACAGAAGAAAGTCACAGAGGAACTAATCATCGTTGTCCTGTCGAACAGGAAGTGCTGCTGCGAAATGGAAAATCCAACTCGTCAAGTCAGCAGTCGCTCGGATCCCTCTGCCATCGCCTCCTGCTGTGTCCTCTCCCGCCCTTCAACGCCACCCGTGGGCCGGCATCTTTGCCAGAGATTTGGCTTCAACGAGTGTTAAACATTACCGGACGCTATGATCCTCGCTTCCACATTAACCCTGAGCCAAGCGGCTCACCTTCCCAACGACCCTCGGAGGTAAACGCAGGGTGTTCTGAGGAGAAGCACTAGCTCCTGGAGGAGGCTGCTTCCCTGCATCAAAAGGCTGAAAGCTGGAAACACCATCAACCATCAAGCACGTCCCAACATGCTTCTTCTCCCAGAACTTGAAAACAAAATAAGATGATATAATAACGTCACCGTCCAAAGAAAGACGAATACCCTGACATGAGAGACATTAGGACTATTTGGGCCAGTTTATAGTACTTTTGTAATTTTACCAGTGTTCACTGTCTTTTTCACGTCTCTCTCTCAGCTCTCTGTTCAGATTGGAACGATCTTATCTCCAGTTTGACTTTTTAAATTTTACTAAAACCAGCTCAGAAATTTCAAGTCAGCACTTTCACCTCAAACGAAGCCAGGGCTCCACGTGGCTCTGTGTTTACACTGAGACGTCTTCAACCAGCCCTCTGATGAAGGACGTCTGACACTCACTTCATCTCCACTCTGCTACAACAGACCAACCGGAGAAAACAGCGAGGAGGAGACACGACGGCACAGACGATCACCTGAAGCTTAATCGCCAGCGTTCAGGAAAGAAGGAAGCATTAAGGGGAGAAGAGTCTCGGAGGAATTGGAAACGATGCTCCATTACGGCCCTGAGAGATTGAAGGGGGGCAGAGCGAGGTGGATGGGGGTATGAAGGGTAGAACAAATGGTTCCTGGTGCAAAATAAAGCATGAATAAGTGATGAGAGCATAGTTCACACTGGAGCTAAGTGCTCTGTCAGCTGCAGCGAGCGTTAGCGGGAGAGCAGCTCTGCAACATGATGCCTCCGCGTCACACATTCAATACAAAATATCCAAAAAACTGAGCATCTGACCAAACTGTGTCCCACGTGATCACACAGCAGCGCTCTGCTCACGGAGAGAAGCTGAGAGGACACGCAGACAGGAAGTCGCCATTAAGATGAGGTCTGGACTTCCTGCTTAAATTCAATTTTAATGTTGGACGGCTCCATCACTAAGAACAGTGGCGTGATGTACGCTGGCACGTTCCCATGTCGGACAGTAACCGTGTAAATCCGACTCCTGGCTTCATTCGTCAGGTGGAACTCCAGGTCTGAGTTCAGTTAATTCACTATAACAAACGTTTGAATCCTGAAACAGATACAAACATGACTGAAGTGGTTTTGACTCATTACCTCATAATGCAGCCGCACAAACTCTTCTGTGCAGGAGGAGCAGCGGGGAAAATTAAACACAGTCAGGTTGCATTGTGGGAAATGTAGTTAGTTGGTAATAAAAACAGCATTAAGATTAATTATGTGTGGTTGTCGGCTTAATCACACCCAGGACTTTCTTTTCATTCTTTACATTCTTTCTTTCTTGTCATTGCACTTTATTTTTAATTTAATATACTTGGATTTAGTGAAAACTAAATAATATGTATAAGCTGAGCCAAACTTGCACCTGCACCCATTGGACGGTGCGAGCTGTCAATCACACGGTATCCACCCGTCTACGCGTGCAGCGTCTTTAACGACACTGATTCTGTTCCAGACCCTCGGTGGGATTCAGGCGCAGCAGCAGGTGCGTTCATGAACACGTCTTGATGCAGCATCTAAGTAAAAAAATAAAAAGAATCCAATCAGCTTCATCCACCGAAACCACGAGGGAGGAGGAGGCGATAGTTTCCTTTTGCCCGGAGGTTTTCATAGGAAGCTTTTAAAGCAAGTCTGGGAGCCGCAGCCTGGTTAAACACCGACGGCTTCAAACCGCCGGCTGTCACTTTCCAAAATGGATCCTAGAGGGGGGGATGTAAACAGCCTGTGTGTGTGTGTGTGTGTGTGTGTGTGTGTGTGTCACACAGTGGTAATGGAGGCTAATATCTCCTGTGTGGGACGCTAACAGCTAATGGAGCTCACTGACGCTGCTCTGTCAGGACTCATGTGTCTGTTGATTTTATTCCCTGATGTCCTCAACGCACACACACACACACACACACACACACACACACTCACACACACACACACATGCACCAGACCAAACACTGTAAATACAGATGGACATGTCTCCACTTCCCTCATTGTAAAAAAAGACAATCAAGTAAAAATGAATTCAAATGTCTGCTTTGATTTTTCAGTTCGGTACATGTCTGCTTACATGGAGGAGGCGGGAAGATGCTAGCACAGTTAGCATGAGTAGCAGCATCATTAAAGACCATCAGCTGCAAAGAACCTGCAGAGTAAAGACGCTGAACCAGAACCAGAACCAGAACCAGTCCTGAGTCAGAGACAATCAATCCAGAGTCACGGTGAGTTTAACGAGTTCACTAGAGACAAAAAGATCCCGATGCATGAAGCAGAGCTGCACCTGCTCCTGGTGAAAAAACACCGGCCGTCGTCCACCACAGAGTCCTCACACTAACAAGGAAGACTCGTCCATCCAGCCATTCAGAACAAATGTGAGGTGTTCAAATGTTCCATGTTCAAAGGAGCTTTCAGTCGCTCATCTCCTGCACATTGATTTTCCTGGTGGGACGCTGCCGCCGCGTTTTCGTCTCTGTTAAAAAACTCGCTCAGCGGGGAGCGAGCTGGAGCCTTTCAGCGTTTGCATCATGTATCCTGAGGCCAGCGGCAGCCCGAGGCCGCCATGACCCACTTACACCATACGATTAGAGACAGAGAGAGAGAGAGAGAGAGAGAGAGAGAGAGACAGAGAATTTGAAATTTGAATTTGAGAGAGTGACAGAGACTCGTTCTTTCTTCTCTCTAACTCTCTTCTATTGAATATTATTTATTAAGAAGGTCTGTGAATAAAGATGGATGACGGTGAATCATCTTCATCGCCCCCTGGTGGCTGACTGCAGTCAGTCACTGTTTATCTCTTACTGAGATTAAACGAGTGCTTTTGCATTCAGGTCGTGTGGAGCAGGTTATTTTTACTGTCATGTGACAGGATGTGGGAGAGAACCGGGGCAGTCTGTGAAAATCACTGACACTGCAGATTCAGACAAGACTGAAATTACAGACACTAACGATTCCTCACCCAGACCCCCCCCCCCCCCCCCCCGCCGGCTCTGATCCCTCCTGTTCACTCCCCACCTCCACCCCAACATCTCCACACTGACTTAGACTTTGGCTTAGAGCATGTCGACCACACACACACACACACACACACACACTTTAATACTGGTCCACAGAAGTGCCGGAGGTTTTGTGCGGAGAAAGGGATTGTGGGATTGGAGAGGGGGTTTCCCTTTACAAAAGTTGGATCTGCTTTCTGACCCCAGTAAGATCATCCTCCTCAGGGTGCGACTGCTAAACCTGCACCGATCGATCCCTATGTGCACGTGTGTGTGTGTGTGTGTGTGTGTGTGTGTGTGTGTGTGTGTGTGTGTGTGTGTGTGAACCTGTCAGTGATTACAGATCTGTTGAGTGTGTGTCCAGCTCCATATTAATAACTAATACAATTAACAGAGTGAAACTTCACGTTTGACCTCTGATCATTTCCACTAATGTTTCCGTTAAATTCAGAGAAGTCTCAGTAGCACTGGAATCAGACCAACACAATCCAACATCATCCATCGGCGCTCGTGTGTTCATTAATGCAGAAGCTGAACCCGGAGAGCAACAATAAAAACCATGAGCTTTGAAATCACGTATTACTCTATTTCCCAGCATCCTCTTCCTGAGCCGTCTCCCTCTGAGACAAACCAACAGATAAAAATCATCATTAGCCACCTGCTAAACTGTCGCTGTGCTGCAGCGCCTCAAAATTAAAACCTGCTCAGTCGTGGCATCATCCTTCCACTGAGGCCTGAAAACAAACATGCCTCTAACGTGTGATCAGGAACACACGTGTCACGTTCGGTCCCACACCAGACGATTACGAAGTCCTGCCGCACAACCTGACGGAGATGAAACCTGACGGCATCAGTCTCACGCAGGCGGAGGCCTGAGGCAAACGGCCTCAGGGGAGGTTGGAGGTTGGAGCCTCTGGGCGCCATGAACATTACGGTTGTCTGGTTCAGGGGCAGGAAAGAAAAACAAAGCATGAGACGGAGAAGAGAACGGAGAGAGAGCATCAGAGCAGGAGGGTTGAGGAAGATCAGTGTCGTTGTTTACAGCTCGTCCACACCGGCGTCGGCCCTTCAACATCTGGAACCTCCTCGTCTTTCCAAGCGGACGTCTTCGTCTTCTACGTGTACTTGTGTTCTTCCAGTTTCACGTCCGTCACGTGTTAGAAACCTCAGAGACACGCCCACTCTCACTTCTCTCAGGAGGAACTCCAGAGAATGTCCACAGCAACTGACTGGGACATTGTCCCTCTCACATACAGTCCCTCCGGATAATTTCAAGAGATTACCCAGAGTTCAGTGCAGGTTGCAAAGGGGCTAAAACCTGTTTGAGACAGAGGCTGAAAAGAGGAGCTGCAGCAAGGGGCAGGACACAAACACAAAATAACATCTGAGTTACAGAACAGAGAGTAAATGTAATTTGTTGCTTCTCTTGATTATTCTCAGGTTTCTAGAAAGAGGACTCACCCCCCCCCCCATCAGACTCAGCACTAGATGAAATCTCCAGTTAATTAAGCCTCGACCTTTATTCTCATGCGTCCATAAACAACAGCTGAACGAGTCTCCCACTGGAACAACATTTGTTGAAGATGAATGTCATTACTCTAAATGACCACAACCACAGAGTCCATTAGGACACCGAGCGGATTCCAGAGACAGAGGGAACATTATAAACCAGAGTGAGTCATGAAACAGAAACAGTCAGTTTATCTAAAATTAACACTGTGAGTTTACAAGCAGCACATTAACTTCACTGGGACCTTTCAGCCGTGCAGGAAACCACCGGCTCGTTGCATCAAACACCATCTGTGTCTTGTTGTTGGGTGAAAATGGTGAGTCCTCAAAAACTTCTTTTCAGAAAGTAAAGTGCTTAACGCAGCTTTTCTCTGCAGTTTGTGAAAACAGGGGTCAAAGCGTCAACTTCTGAACAACAAGCTGAGACATGAAGCTGTCAGAGAGACGTTTATCAAACCTTCAGGCTCCGAAACTTCACTTCAGTCAGCATCTGAACTTTCAGTCTAAGGCTGAGGGACGACCAGCACGACGGACAAATCATACGTGAGCTTTTGAGTCCAAACTTCCTGTTGAGCTCGCTAACTCTTCACAATCGACGAGCACTGAGAGCGAGTGACTCTCGTTTGACCCACGAGCGACGACTGAACACAACTGTACTGAGGTCAGTGTCCAGCTGCTGAAGTCTGATGTTCTTATTCAGGTTTCAGAAAATTAAAGAGCAGAGAGAGGAGAGGAAGAAAACATGTGACGTCTGTGTTTGTGCTGATTGGTGAATGACTTTGTGCTGCTCTCTCATCTGATTAAATAAAGTAAAATAACAAGAATATGAATAAAATAAAACTAAAATCTTCAGGTTCTCATATTGAATCAAAGGATGTTGAATTTAAAAACAAAATATAAATATATTCTTTTATGTGTTTTATATGAAAACAAAGATGTTCAGACGTCAGGTGTCTTTGACCCGTTCGTCCTTCAGTCACAAACATGAAGAAACAAACATGAAGAAACAAACATGAAGAAACATGAAGAAACAAACATGAAGAAACAAACATGAAGAAACAAACATGAAGAAACAAACATGAAGAAACATGAAGAAACAAACATGAAGAAACAAACATGAAGAAACAAACATGAAGAAACATGAAGAAACAAACATGAAGAAACAAACATGAAGAAACAAACATGAAGAAACAAACATGAAGAAACAAACATGAAGAAACATGAAAACTGACGATTTCAAAACTAAAAGTTAAAAATAGTTTGGTTCAACTGTCCCGCCTCTGTCCGTGGTGCTGAAATCTCTGCACAGATCCTGATTTAAACCACGTCTCATTTCTATATCGTTCATTTTACAGCTTCTGTATTTCGCACTTAACCTGAGACAAATATTATTCATGAATCAGACACTATGTCTTTATCAGATGGAACAAATCTGAATGTCTTGTGCATCTTTTGAAAACTCTGGAGCGTTGAACAGAATCTAAAATCAGCCAATAAGGGAGAAGAGTTTTGTCTTCAGACTTTCAACATTTCCTCAGTTCATTATTTTGTCTATGAATCATGAAACATAAGGTTTATTGTTCACCACGGCTCCCGACCAGAGATTTACAGTTCACGATCACGTATGAGGAAGAAAATCATCATGTGTGGAAGAAGCATTTTTTGCTCTGATTGTTAAAACAATGTAAAAATGAAAGGAACACGCGCTGAAGTCCGTCCCGTCGACCTGCTGCAGAAACAACAGCCTGCAAACTGCTTCGAATCTGAAAAGTTTGAAATGTATCTGCAGGCGAAAGCGTTTAACCTGCATCTGTGACGGTTGGAGGCTCTGAAAGGATCTTATGAGCCTGAGGAGCGAGAGATCCGAACGCATGGAAATCAACTACGATCTGTTCTGCTGTTGTTGTTTACTGGTAAAATAAAAAAATAACATTGTGTAGAGGTGAAGGGATGACAATTAAGAGCTGTGCATTCTGGGAAGGAGCCGTCCTGTCAAGCCTGTCTGGACGCCGGGACGAGGCCAAGGTTCACCACTGATCTGCCACCGAAACTGCTGATGTCGGACATCTCCTGTTTCCCTCGCTCGCCCTCCACATCTCCACCTCCCTCTGTTTATCTCTCTCTCTCTGCTTTCACACATGCTCGCTCTACCTGCCTCCGCTGAAGATCTGATTTCACTCTCTCTTCTGTGTTGTTATGGTAACCAACATTTCCAGACCTGTGATGGTAGCTTGACTCCGGTCGCTCCGCAGCCTGAAATTCCCTCACAGTGTCACCTGCAGGGGGCGCACACGTGGGGATACACAAAGAGACACACAACAACCACAAACAAACAAACTCAAAGACACAAAACAAACACAAACAAACAAACACAAAGAGACAAAACAAACACAAAGAGACAAAACAACCACAAAGACACAAAACAAACTCAAAGAGACAAAACAAACACAAAGAGACAAAACAAACACAAAGACACAAAACAAACACAAACAAACAAACTCAAAGAGACAAAACAAACACAAACAAACAAACACAAAGAGACAAAACAAACTCAAAGACACAAAACAAACTCAAAGACACAAAACAAATACAAAGAGACAAAACAACCACAAACAAACAAACACAAAGAGACACAACAACATAAAGAAAACAGCCGGTCATCAGAACCTGTAACTTCTGCGTCTTATGCTGCCACAGTTTCTTCAGAGACACTTTCAGCCCAAGTTTAAAACAGCACACAAGTCCCATCCTCACAGCCTCACACACGCTAACATCTGCAAACATCTGGATTCACACAACTGATCAAAGTGAAGTGACAGAACCAGGTTCAATGTCCTGTGTCCTGCTGTGGACACGAGCCAGAGAACAAACCCTTCAACAGAACCTGCAGAAATCAAACTGGAGCTGAGGAGTTGTGACTGTGACGATGAGGAGTAATGATGAAGAGTAGATCAGTTCGAAAGACTTGAGGACAGAAACTCTCTGTGGACTCTGGATGGAACCAGGTTCGACACTGGAGTCAGAGGGGATTTATAAATCAGATGATACACTCATTAAAACATCTGATGCCTCTCAGGGACTCTGTCCACATCTGTCCACATCTGTCCACATCTGTCCACATCTGTCCACATCTGTCCTGCACCACTAAGACACGAGCAGCAGAACGAAGAGTTCAGAGTCAAGTTACAGCTCAAAGCTTCAGAAACCTGCTGCAACGAAGTCAGTCCGCTGGTGCACGCGCTCACGCACGGATTAAAATAAACGCGTCTTTATCAGCGCGCACGTAAAAACAGTTTCATGTACTCACACGAACGCGTGGTAGAGCAGCGCCCATCCTCTCGGCCTCTCCAGCGCGTCGTAGATCAGGTTCTGGATCCTCCTCCTGCGGATGTTATTCCTCTTGGCCGGCCGCGTGTAGTTCAGCGGGGTCTTGGCCAGCAGCCCGATGCCGATGCCCTGAGAGCCCCGCTTGAAGTCCTCCCGGCCCGACGCCACCAGCAGCAGGGCTCCATCCCTGTCCGCTCCCCCGGTGCCTTGGTCCAGTAAGTCCCCGGGAGCAGCACCGGGCGGCTTCTTCTGCTCCTCCGAGCCGCTAGCGACGGTCCTGGACCGGAGCCCCATGGTCAGTGCTGGATGCCCGGCGTGAGCAGCATGCCATGATCCGAGCAGGGGATCCGGAGACACTACCCTCCTCAGCCGCGGGTCATTTAAGGATGGGGGCCCCGGCGAGAAGGTGGGAGCTCAGCAGACTGACTGGAAACCACAGAAGACAGGAGGGAGGGAGGGAGGGAGGGAGGGAGAGAGGGAGAGAGAGAGAGAGAGGGAGAGAGGGATGGATAGAGAGAGAGAGGGAGAGAGAGGGATAGAGAGAGAGAGGGAGAGAGAGGGAGGGATGGTCCTGTATTATTAATTATTAGTATTATTACATCTCCAGTTGAGCAGGAAACAGAAATCAACATTCAGAAGAACTAACATAAGAAATACACCTGAAACAAAGTGGAAGTGGATCTCAGAGGATCTCAGAGGATCTCTGTGGATCTCAGAAGATCTCAGAGGATCTCAGAGGATCTCTGTGGATCTCAGAAGATCTCAGAGGATCTCAGAGGATCTCACAGTAACCACACCAGGTTTCTGACGATGATGAAAATCATCTGTCAATCATCAAGCAACAATTCACCACTTATCAAACACACACACACACAGATACACACACACACACACACACACACCAGATACACACACACACACACCAGATACACACACACACACACACACACACACACAGATACACACACACACACACCAGATACACACACACACACACACACCAGATACACACACACACACATACCAGATACACACACACACACAGATACACACACACACACACACACACCAGAGAGACAAAGAGCTGCATCGATCACACACACACACACACACACACACACACACACACCTATGGGAGGGCACCCGCTGAGACACAAACACCGACTCTTACCAGCAGCGGATCCCAGACATGGCGCGTGTCTCCGGGGCTTCCAGCCTCCGTCCACCTGCAGAGGAAGAGGAGCTGAGGCGGCGGCGAAGAAGAGGAGGAGGAGGAGAAGGAGGAAGAGGAGGAGAGGAGAGCAGGGTGGAGACGGAGGATGGAGAGTGGAGATGCTGCGAGAGGGAGGTGGATACTGTAACTGAAGA